>NC_088618.1:6512500-7125614 GCF_036013475.1 Columba livia
TCATTGACAGGAAGAGAATACACAGTTTACTCAACCACGGTGGAATACAGAACCATTTGCATCAAATAGAAAAAAAATAATTCTACTTGAAATGCATGTATGTGTCAGAAACACTTGACATATAAAGTAGAAATAACATTGCTTTGAATCTGTAACATTTATTGTACTGCACGTGCTACACAAATAAAATACATAATTACTAGACAGGCAGAGGTAAATTAGCATCCTAAAAATTTCACTTTTTAATCACATACCATTTGCAACCTGGAAATTTTGTAGCACCAACCTGTATTTTCAGGTGTCTGGGGGAAGTAGAGACACCCAGTCTGGTGTTGGAGGCTGGTTCCTCCTTTGTGCTTGCCAAGGGCATGGTCTTGGCTGGTGAGTTTATTCATAAAGTGTTTTTAATAATGTATCTTAATACAAATTAAGGCAATTTTGCTTTTTCAATTAAATTGCTTGTAAGTAGCAAAACACCAGCCGTAGCTAAACCCCACTGGTAATTACCATCGCTGGTCCAGTTGTGCTAATCTCCCGTCAGGCGCGTTTGCCAAGACCGGGCAGAGCCGGGTGCCCGCGGGACACACGGGGACATCACCACTGAGACGGAGCATCCCTGGGCTGGGCTGCCCTTCCTGATGGGTCTGCGACCCCAAACCACAGCTCTGATGTCACCTGCACATTGCATGTGGAAATCCCACATCCCGACGCTTCCTCTGCCACCAGTTGGAGGAGAAGCCCCTTTCATTGTCACCTGTGCTGCTGACCCCACACTTGTGTTTTGCTGGGGACACAAAGAGACCTGGCCATGGCCCCATCAAGGGACATGTTGACCACCCTGCACGTGGCCTGAGTTGAGAGTTGTTTCTCCGCGATTCACAGGGATTGGGAAGAACAGTGACAGAAGACAATGAGTTGCTCCTTGAGCCAGATTGCCAACATTGTGCCAAGCAGCCCCCGCAGCAGGGTGACAGTCCTGGTAACAGCTGCGGTGCCATGAACTATCAGCTCCCATCACCACAGAGCCCAAGGGCCCCAAACACCAGTGAAGCCCCAATGGCTTACACGTTTTTTCAGGACAAAACTATATAAGCGGCTGTAAGAAGCAATAAGGGGAGAAAAAATATTGACCAATGCAGTTTCCCAAGTGAGGTCAGTGTGAGCATCAGCAGGTCCAGGCACCGTGGGGGTGTAAGACTGGAACCAGCAGATACCTGCCAACCTCCACCTGTCCTGGGAGACCAGTGAAAAACAGTTCAACTGACTTTTGCCTTTCTGTTCCCCAGCTAAATTACACATTGTTTTAAAGTGTCTGTGGTGTCAGATACCAACCCTAACTTCCCTAGAAATGATTCCTGGTTTCATTTCCCCTCATTCAGCACCTATTACCGAGCAGCAGAGCTGTGAGGGAACAGGGGTAACCCCTTCACACATGTTTGTTGCCCTTCTGGGGGCACAGGCCGGACAGGCTGGTGTCTGCTGCTGCACAGCTCTGGGGAATTGCACATTTTGTGCTGCAGGTTGCAGAACAGAGCAGCAGGCAGGAGCCAAGCTCTGCCACCATCCTGATGGCATTTCAGCAACAAAGGGGTTAAATGCCGTATATGAAGGTTTCCTCCTCTGCACCACCCCCCTCCAAAAATTGTAGTAACATCTTAAGCAGAGGCATCAGAGGACAAGATAAAGGCAAAGCCCTTCTGCAGGAGGATTTGTCTTTCAAATCTAGATTAGCAATTGGTGTTTGGGGAAGATGGGACCCTAATCTGATTGAATAAGGGGAGCTTGTGATATCAGTCTCCCTGGATCCCATTGTCTTTGTGCTGCTTTGGAAATTAATATTCATTTTTGTCTCTACATTTATGCTGAATCTCTTGTGCTTCTTGTCTCTCACCATTTGATGAATTGCAGTCCTGTGTACTGGATACTGTGCAGCAGAATTAGCATTATATTGTGTTTTTACCTTTACACTTGTGCTTAAGTGGCATGAAAACAGAGCTGCAGCATGTGGAGGCTGCAGGCTGGGGAGCAGCAGCTGCCTGCAGGTCCTGGGGCCGCCCGAGCCCCCTGTCGCTGATGGGGGATTCAGGTGACGCTGTTCCTCTGGGCCCCAGCCCCCCTGCCCAAGTCTGTGCTGGATGGGCCAGCTCCAACAGCAGGTTCCCCAGCCTGGTGCTTCATTGGCTGCCCATGGCACCAGGCTCCGCCGCACCACCATGGTTGGTTTTGCACAGTTCACTGCTGGTGCTGCCTTCCCCAAAATTCAATTTTTTCCCCTTCTCTTAGAACATTGCATCTTGTTCAATCCTTCCCCTGTCACACTGGCTCCGGCACTGTTTCAATTGGATTCCAAAAATAACCTCTTTATTCACACGGCTCATGCTATTATATCGTCGTACAGCTCGGGCAGGCGAGGGGTCATTCCATTATCCAGGAACGAGATAACTGAGTATTAGGGCAGCCAGGCTCTTTGACTCTCTGCCCTGTGGTAATGGGCCTTTTTTAAGGGCATTAACCAATGTTTCTACTTAGGTATTTGACAAGAGTAAAGGTAACATTGCCATTTAATCCTCTCTTTCCCTTTTTTGCCTTGCCTATAGGCAGCACTCGCACGTTTACTTCTCTCCAAGTGTTCAAACTCCAGCTCCAAACCGCAGAGCTCGTTTTCTCTAAACCCTTCCCCTGAAGTTCTGGTTACAGGGGAAGGGTTTCATATTCCAGGCACTAGGACACGGGCAATCATTCCTGCTCCAAATGCCACTGCTGGCTCCACTCCCTGCACCATGCAGCATGCCACTGACACCATGTCACCCGCATCCTGTGAGGACATGGGCACAGGGTCCTGTGCCCCCGCACTCTCAGATGTGTCTCAGATGCCACTTGCAAGCTCTGGGGACACTTGCAATACGAAAGGCTCCTCCATGAACACAGACTTGTCCAGCAAGTGCTGGGCAGCCGTTACTAATGAAGAAATACCAGCACACAAGCGACATTCCAACTCATGCTGGTGTCACATGTGCACCTCTCCCAGATGAGGCTGCAGCCTGTGAAATGGGCTAAAAAAACAAAGGGCAGGTTCTTTGCCACTTGCTCTCACTTCATCCATGTTCAGCACCTGAAAGCGTTGCCTTCGACTCCTGTTCACAGCAGGAATACGCCGGAGATTTGGGAGAACATGAATGAGCACAGGGGTTGTAACATCACATCTATCTCCTCTTCCAGCCCAGAGAGCAAGCAGGAGGGGACAGGGATCAGGATGGGGAGCAGGGAACAGGGGCTGGCAGAGGTGAAAGCAGCAAGAGTGCTTGGAGTCCTGGTAAACAACTGACAATGAGGATGGGCTAAATTGCAAATATCCCAAACATTTCTTTAGCAATGCTTCTCATGCCTTTCTCTTGTGAGTCTCTCAACTCACACACAGGTTTTTCCAGGCAAAGAAGGTTTCAGGCTCCTCGGGCACAAGCACGAAGCCTCCGTCAGCAGCAATGGAACAGCCAAGCTGCCTTTCTCCTCCTGTTCTTGTGCAGCTGCCCAGGTCGGGCATTCAGCTTGGCAATGAAGCAAAAGCAGATGAATGTTTTTTGAAGGACTTGGTGCCAGCTATAAATCAGCATTTCCTGGTGCTGAGTGCTGGAGCTGTGAGCCGGGTCTCAGCGGTCCCTGCCTGGGCTCTGCTTTGTCCCTGCACAGCTCGTCCCTGCTGAGCTGGGGGTGGCCCTGGCATCGGGGTGGCACCAGCCTTCTTGTGTGAGACACCTGTTCGTGTGTCCAGATGAAGTGCTGTCCCTAAAGTTTGTCATGCCAGCACCTCACCTCTTTAGGAGTGAAAATGTATATACCGAAGATCGTGGCTTAATTGATTGATTAATAACAGAAACTCTAATTGAATCCTCCCAGCTTGTACATAAGATGTCTTAATGTTAGAGCCTAGGGAGTAAATGCACAGCATGGAAGTATGAACTGCAGCACAACCAGTAACACTTTCAATTTAAAAGTCAATCTCATTATACAAGAAGCCGTTTTCTCTATCCCTCTGGAAAGGCAACAGCAATCTCCCATCTTCTCTCTACCAGAGCCACATGGTTTGTTAGTGTCTGTGGGAGATGCAAATACAACCTTTTTTTTATTTGTTCCCACCGCTGCATATCTGAGCAGTTCAGTAAATATTCATGAGGCTGCCATTGTAGGAGCTCTGAAAACTACAGAAAATATGCCCTACGAGGTGACATGTAATTTGGCACTTCCCGCATGGAGAGGCAAAGGATGCAGCCAGAGCAGAAATATCCTAATAATTAAATACCTTGCTACAACCTAATATTTTCTGTTTCTCATTAAACACAAGACACCTCAAACCTTTTCCACATGCAGAGCCCCCTGTAATACACAAGTTAGCAGGACTAACGAGGAACAGCAGATTGGTTCTTCAGGTCCCCAGTTTGTGGTGCAAAAGGCAAACACATCCTGATGGTGCCACGTGGTGACGAGACAGACTCAGAGGACACTTGATTGAATCTCATCTTGCCCCAGCTTGCACACTGTGTCTATAACATCCCCTTTATAGATCCACCAGCCAGGAGACATCCTGCCTGCCACTTTTCCTGTTCCCTTTAACTGCACCATCATTGGCATTTCAGTGTCGTTCAAGCTGCAATCTCACAGATATCTGTTTCCTATTTGGATTCCCACCTGTCAGAGCACCTCTTTCCCACGGGCAGTGTGGGGAGTGAGTGACCTTCAGCCAGCGAATGGTTATAGCCTTAAGACAACACAATTAAACATGCTTTATTGCTTAACACACTGTGTCAGGAGCCTTAGTTGTGTTTTTGTTTCAGTCTTCTATCGTTTTCAGAAATGCCTGGAACTGTGACAGCTCAAAGCGTCCGTGCACTCCTGCTCCCAGGTAATCAATAGAAGGCCTCGAGGTATCTCACACTTCTGTCAAATATGGGATTTTTAGCGCAAAAGCATTTCCAGGACTTTTTTGGTCATTGCCAGGCTCCCCCGCCCTCTCTCTCTGACAGGTGTCACGACAAGGACATGGGGCAGAGGCACAACAAAGAGCCCAAGCAGCTGGCAGGGGGTCCTGGGGATGATGCTCAAGGAGAGGGCACAGCAGCTGCATTCCTTATCAGGGATCCAGTGACACCCAGTGACACCCTGGGCAGCCGGTCACAGGTGAACATCCCAAGGTGGCACTTGCCCATTGGGCAGCGATCCCACTGCAGGTCTTCAAATGCTGCCAATGTCACCGCTGCATGGCAAGCTGGTCCCCTCCTCCCCCTCGCTCCACATCCCTCCCTGGACCGGACCCGTCCCCACCTGTCCCCAGCTGCAGGGAGCAGCACGTGGGCCCCAGCCGGGCTCCAGCTCTGCAGTGGCACCGGCTGGCAGTGAACAGAGAGGCCAGAGGAGCCACAGCCATCGTCCTTGGTTGGAGAATCCTGACACAAATGGCAAGAGAAAAACAAATAGGGAGGGAAATGAACAAATTATACCGATAATTGGTTTAAAAAATGCATCAAAGAAAAATGATATCCAATAATACCGCTGGTTCCTAATGAATGTGTGTGTAATAAAATCAGGCTGTTTGGGCCGTGGTTAGCCCTGCACTTCACATCCCCAGATTAAAAATGGAACATCTGTGATGATTTAATTTACATGTTAATAACAAACAGGCCTCCAGAAACCAACGAATAAATGCCTTTTATTGCCGGCGTATCTTTTCCACTGCAGCTTGAATGAAAACTCTGGTAATTAATTGTTTTAAGCGATTCTATTAAAAAGTGTCTGGAAGTGCTGTGTGCCGAATGTTTATGTGGGCAGGCAGACGAGAAGAATACAGACGAGGAAGCAGCCTGCTAATTATGTGCCTTTTTAAAATTCACTGCCTTAAAGACATGGAATACTTTTAAACATGGAAGTCGACCCGGGCACATTTATTTTTCCCCATTGTTCCTTTCCAGCTGAAAAGTTTGCAATTTAAAATAAATAGCAAATCCTGATGTTGCTGTGTTCCTTCACAAAGTGCCATGGGAGTGACTACAGCCACTCTGCCCAGACACACAGGCGCTGGGAGAGCGTTGGGGTTTGGTAGGGGGGTGACCGTGTGTCCTGGCAAGCATTGCTGTGTTGTGCCCTGGGACACGGGACATGGGACGTGCCACTCTGGCCAAAGATTACTTCTGTATGCACCAGCTCTGCAGCAGCAGCTGAAGCACCATGAGATCATCACATGGTGGCTTCAGCCTTTATCTCAATACATTATTATTTTCAAAAGTAAATTCAGATTCTCTGTGTTCGGAAACAGAAGGAAGACACTTAAGACATCAAAATGCAGAGACAATACTGAAATTCTTCCATTTCTCAAACCATGCAAAATTCAGGATGAGGGCTTGGGTGTTCAGTGTCAGTTAAGTCTCTTGAGGTACTGCCTGTAAAGCTACTTTTGTGCCCAATGCACTTCCTTAAATGAATATCACAGTTGCTGTTTTATCATAGAACGTATTCAGTCTGCTTGCAGAGAGCATCGGCGGGCAGCACAGCTGCTGCCCTGGGCAAAGGAGATGCTCTGGAACAAGAGGAACCCTATCTGGGAAACAAGAGCCCCTGCAGAGATGTGGCACCACAACAGGGTGGGTGGGTCCAGTTCGTGAGTCCGTATCTGCTCACAGAAAACCTGTCTTTGTGACTCTGGTACTGGCTTTGGTTTCTAGAAATACCTCTTCAAACAAGCAAGCGGTTTCCTAACACACGCTGTGGGTTGTGAGGATCAGGGCTGGCTGCAGGCAGCAGGGGCTGCATTTCCTTTCATTAAAAACACTATACAAGCACAAATGGCTGCACCACAGATTACCACGAAAATGAAGGGGAGCTGCAGATCCAGCATCTCTGAAGCTCGTGTCCAGCTGCTCCAGGAGGGAGACGAGCTGGTGGCCAAAAGCCGGGTGCTCCCTGGTGGGGGCACAGACCCACCAGCTTTGGGGCCTGGAGGCCTCAGGAACCCACACTGGCCACAGGCAAAGGGCAAGTGAAGGTGGCTGGTCCTCACCCTATGTTCCATATGTGACAGCAAACTGTGCAATGGACCCACCACCTTCACCGGCCATGCCGTGGCATCCCACAGCCAGAGGGACAGGGCTCTGCCGCCTCCTCATGCCAACAGCACAGTGTCTGGCACCTGGTTGCGGTGAGCTGGAGCCCAGGTGTTGGGTGGCTGGTGAGGAGGGACTGGCGGCACAGCCCTGGTTCTGGTGGCACAGCCTGGGTGTCCCAGCTTTGATGCCGCCCTGACCCAGCCCGCAGGTGGGGAACCAGGAAGGAAGCGCTGGGCTCCGCGGCAGCCACGGGGCCAAAACTGGTGTGTGGGTTATTTATAGTGGGTGGCAGGAGGACAATTCTTCCAAACTAAAAATTACTCCTAAACCACAGCATAAATTTCAGCTGACAGCAGACAGCCAGGGAAGTAAATGGGGAGGAAGCTGAGCGGGCTGCAAGATTTCTGTTGTTGTTTGCTATTAAAAGATAGGGGCAAGGAAGACAGAAAAAAATATCTGTAAGGTGTGGGATTACACATTCTTGGAGTAATTACATCCACAATTCTACTGGGGTGACAGGGAGCTCCCCATAATCACTGCCAAAGAGGCTACAGACTAATGGGCTCTAATGAGAAGGGAAGAGGTTTTTTTTCTCCCTCCCTCTCTGCCTTTCATGCCACGATTGTTCAGCTCTGAGAGCTGCCCCTCTTGGCCAGGGGCGCGGGCATTCAGCCCACGCTTCCTAGCACCGTGGAAAAGAAAAGCCCCCTCTCCGCCTTTGTTTTACACATGAAAAGCTCTCTCTCCCTCTCTGTCAACTGAATGCCACCAGACAAGGTCCTTCAGAGCTTGGGTAGCCCTGGACATCGCTGCGTCCCCCCCGGCTCCCTGTTCAGGACGGCATTGAGAATAAACGTGGAGGAAATCTCCAGTTCCATTCCAAAAGCACCTGGGAGCGTTTAAGGGAGGCTTGTCTATGGGATGGAGAAAGCCTCCCCTTCCCTCCCTCCTCCTTTCTCTCCATGCGGGGCTGTTTTCTGCTCGGCTCCACTGTGTATGTTCCCTGGGGGCTGAGGCAGCTTTCCTGAGGATTTCTTCCCCTCAAATAAAAAGAGCAAGAGGAGGGCTGCTTCAGCAAGGGAAGCTGCGGCGGTCACAGCCCCGAGAAGCAAAATTCCCCCCAAAGCGGTTCTGTCCCCATGCTGAACAAAAGGAGAGAGCCACTTGTCAGCTCTTCAAGTCAGTTAATATTTCACTGAACTTTGTTTTCCCTATTTAGTACAATTAAAATCCCAAGGAGAAGTCTTGTATAAATCAAAGTTCTTTTAAAGTGTACCATGCAGACACACATATTGGTGCCTCTGCACAGCGTGTGCCAGTAAAAAATATGCAACCCCCTTTGGCAACACAAGCAGAAATAAGCAATTTAGGATCTTAAAAGATAAAAGATAATAAAAGTAATTAAGATAATTAACCACCCTGAAGAGAGAAGAATTTACTGCTGTAAATTTTGTACTTAGTTTTAGATGGCAATATCGCAGCTGCCACTCCACTTAATATACAACACATCAAGGCATGCTGCCGCTGCCAGCATTGTTAGCTGCCAGGGGCTCGTCACAGCACCGTTATCGGCCGTCACGCGTGGGATGTTTTGGAAAGGCTTGTCCTGAGCTGCTGGAGCTGCAGGTCACTCACCTCCCTCCTGGAGAGCAAACAGCTCGGGGGACGGCCAGGCAGCCAAGCATGGAGGACAGGGTGGGACAGGACAGGATGGAATGGGACAGGATGGATGGGACAGGATGGATGGGACAGGGTGGATGGGATGAGGCTGCTCAGCTCTCTACCAGGGCCCACTCTAGTCCTGGCTCACACTGGGGTGAGTTCGTTGCTCACACAGGTCGGAGAACAGACAAGTGCTCCTTTTCTCATCAGCCATTTGCTGGGTTTCCAAACAAGTGTGTTGTCTCGTTCTGGCTGTCATGCTTCAGACGAGCCACCTGTGAGCATCCCAAAGGAACCAAAATGCTCCTCGAAATTCTCCGTTGCCTCCGAAGCAAGGCTGCTGCTGTGCTTTAGTGAGCACACATCATGCTTTGGTATTGCCTTGTTGTTTCCTCTTCTCCCCATCCGTCTGTATCCATCTGTTGCGACCCAGCTCTACTAACAAGCTTTCAGGGATAAGGAGTGGTTTTAGTTCCATGTTAAGCAGTCCCTGGCACAGAAGGAGCACAGCCACTGAAACACAAACTCCTTTTCCTCCTCCATTCTCCTGAGCCTTACCCAGCGCAGCGTTGCCCTGCGAAGCACTGCACAGAGGGGACCCCATGGGCCAGCAACACCTTTGTTCTTTTCAGTCCCTGTCTCATTGCAAGGAAATTCTTTCATTACACAAATCTCAGCAGCACCATTCTCCTCCCTGCCACCAGCTCTTTGCAGTGTCACTGCTGCTCTGCAGGATCTTTTTCAGCTACACTGAAACAGCCCTGGCCGGCTGGAAGCCGAGGCAGTGGCTCTGGATATCGTTGCGTTTATTCTGATGAGACTCCATGAGCCCAGAGCATGGATGGGCTGATCCACAGCACCAATGCCAGTCCCTGTGCTGGCAGGGGGAGCCCCCTTGCTCCCAGGGCTGGCATCACCTCTGCGGCTGCCTGGACTTCTCTGGGAACCGCTGACACTCATTAATGTGGCTGAAAGCCAACGTAGGGAAAGATCCAGGTGAGAGCTGATGTGAGTCATTAGCAGGCTGAGAACCAATAAGCTCAGTGCCAGCATCTGTGAGACACAGGGTCTGGGGCAAGGAGCATGGGCAGGGTGGCAGTGGGGAACATTCCCTGGCGGGGCTCTGTGGACATGCAGCTGGCAGCAGCACCCACCAGCCACCGCTGGCCGTTGGGATGCTCCCGCGCCCGCCACGCTCAAGCGTTTCCGGAGAAACCGCATCCTGAAAGCACCATCACCACACACGGCTGTGGGGGCTGTGCAAGAAAGATAGAGGAGGGCTAAACAAGGGGGTGCAGAAGGGTCCTGGGGCTGGCATGGCCCAGCCAGCCACCCGAGTGCTGCAGGACAGGGAGAGCTGCACCTCAGGACTTTTGGACTGGGTAACAGGGAGGCTCAGGAGCATAGCTGGGAGTTGTGAGGAGGCACAGAAGGGGATGGAGGGCACGTGTGACTCCTACAGAAAGTGGGAATGCCATTGAAAGCATTCCCTGGTGACACGAGGAGGCTCCAGGTGTCAGGACAGTGGCCATCACTTGTGTTTGGTGACAGGTGGTGGCTTTGCAATAGCATCAGCCCCTGAACCCCTCCTGCCACAGATCCAGCCTCCCTCCAGTGAGTGTAGACATGAAAAGGGAAGTGACACCAGCTGTGAGGAGAGGAAGGTGAGTTCCAGCATGGGTTTAGCTCAGTTTTCTAATGAAATGCAATTTATGTGATCAGGCTGTCCATGCCTGTCTGTATCTGGCTACACGTCTGTTGTAATCACTTTTTAATCTCCTGGCAGATTTCAACCAGATCTGACAGAAGTGTGGGGACAATGACATTCTCCATGTTCCATGACAAAGGGCTCCTGCGTGGCGAAGGCTGCCCTGTCCAGCCCAGCCGAGTGCCTCTGCCACACTGCCCCACACAAGCTCGGTGAACGCAGCCATGCAAAACATGGGGGATATGGGGGACAGGGGGGATATGGGGGATAGATGGGATATGTGGGATATGAAGGATATAGGGGGTATGTGGGATATGTAGGATATGTGGGACGTGTGGGATATGAAGGATATGCGGGATGCTGACACATGAAAATGCGGAACAGCAAAATGCCGCGGCTCAGCCCAGCTCTCGCTGGCTCTGGTAATGATACCTCATTAACCTGAGAGGAGCTCATGGCAAGCACATAGTAAATGTTTATTTGCCATAGGAAACCAAAGTCTCAGATCATCTCCTCCTTGTCTGCCATCAGTTAACACACTTGAATGTATTGCAAACCCAGGGAGCAGACATGGGTGACCCCCTTCCAGCAGCTCCTGCCGCAGGGACCAAACCCACCACATTTCCCACCCTGGGGCAGGTTCATGGCCAAACCTCAGGCCCTGGCCAGGAACAGGTGGGGCTGAATTTCAGTTTGTGCCGGGGGGTCTGGGCTGAGCACACGGCCCCGTGTGGGGGAAGCAGATGGGATTATGCAAGAGACCCTTTTTGGCTCCCGTCTCTGTGGTTCTGCACAGTTCCCACAAGCTGCAAATAACACCGGGGAAGACATATTTCCATTAATAACATATCAAGCATGCCGTCTGCTGTGTTGCTTTCCCTCTCTTGTGTATTTTAGCTTGTGGGGTCTGGCCATGGTGAAGGGGGATGTGGCAAGAGTCAGCAGCCGGTGTCCCCACACCCCCCGCAAGCAGAGCCAAGCACCAGCAAACACCAGCAGCTCTCAGGGTGTCCCAGCCCCAGCCACACAGAGATGGCCATGGAAATCTGAATATTCACAAACCCACCTTGAGCTACACAGACACTTGTAAACAGATAACTACCTTTATTTGTTTTAACAACATAAATAATAGAGTTAAGAGAGAGAATCAACCCAGATGCCTAGAAGTTAACCAAAAGTCTGACAAATGTGTGTTCACCAGAAAACAGCTACTGAGACCTTGTAAGGGAGGAAATTTTTGTGAATGTTATAAACTTTTTGTGACTACCTTGTAAAGAGGCGGTATGTGGCTGCAAAGTAACCACCTCCGTGATGAAAGACACACCTTGCATTTCCAAAAAGGAGGGTTTTTCCAGAAGAGGACAACTCCTGCAGTGTCTCTTATTTTATAGTACAAAACAAAAATAACAAAACTTTTATTATTAAATGTGAATTATGAGTTATGAACTATGAACGTGAGGTTGCTGTTAGGTGAGAGAAGACCCTGGGGAGCAGCAGCACGCTGGGGCTGGCTGAGCCCCCTCTCTGGTGCAGGAGCATCCTCGGCCGCTGAGCTGGTGGCACCGCGTCACATTGCAGAGCCCGGTCCTACCATGTCACCTCCCACCCCTAGAACACTCCTCCTGTGCCAGATGGTCAAACCCTGGGTGTTGCAGAACCGAGATGGGTACCTCGGCTGAGGGGAACAAATGAGGGACCTCGGGTACTGGGATCCCCGCTCAACCACTCATGCTCTCCCAGTGATGCTGGTGCCTCCCCCACCATTGGCAGAGTGAGAATCCTTCAAGTATTCCTGAAAATGCAAATGATACTGTATTTTGCTAATTATCTCCTCACCCACCCTGCTCTTGAGAAACCCAGAAAGTGTCGAGGTCTATCATCTCTCTTTAAAACACTCTTCAGTTCAGGGCTGATGGAGAAGGGTGAATGTCTGTATTGTGCACACAAGCAATTTCTGCAGCTCAGGAGCCTCTTCATTTCTTTTAAAATACAACCTTCAAGTATTCTCTTCATCATTTTTCAAATCCTTTTGTAACGGTCTATTGTTCAGCACAAGAAGCTCTTAGGAGCTGAGGCTGAGTTTCACTTAATTACTGAAACACAGAATGAGTGGTGACGAACGCTGCCCGTGCCGGCTCTGCTGCCTGGCTGACATCCCTGCTCCAGGAGGGGACATCCAGAGAGGGACAACCCTTCCTCAACAGCACCTCCAAGACCTACGAAAACAAGTCCCGCATTCAAGTGACCTTGCTGTCATTAAAACGCCATGGTATTTATACTACTGTGAGCCAAGACGTTTTTTGACTGTGGTTCGAGCTTTTGCATCACTTAGGTTGTTTTGAAAAAGTATCTTAAGAGCTAAAAAGTGTCAGCAGGTTGCAGGTTCCTGGGTGCTGCCTGAGCTCAGCAGCTGCAGGAATGCCAGAGGAACCATCTGGGTTTTTCCTGCAGGGAGAGGGACGAGTGTTCAGGGCTCTGAGCAGGACAGATGCACTTGCTGACTGCGATGCTGCAGGAGCTGCTGGGCATGGAGCTGCTGCATGGACCCGCTATATGGAGCTGCTGCAGGAGCTGCTGGGCATGGAGCTGCTCTGCATCTCCAAGGAACAGGGATGGAGCGGAGCAGCTCTGGAGCAAGCAGATGCTTCCTTGTCCAGCACTTCTATGACTAGAGCTGCTTGCAGGGAAACCTGGGAGGGAGGAGTTAAGCAAAAAGGCACCAGAGAAATCAGTTTATTTTATTCCAGAGTGACAAATGTATTTTGAAATGAAATCCAGAAGTGTTGCCAATGAGCCTTTGTTTGCTCTTGCACAAAAGTCCCCAGGCCGGGGGCTGAGGAGCTACGGGGGGGGAGAAAGAGGAGGAGAGGAGGAGGAGGAGGGCAGCACTGCTGAGGCCCTTCTCAGCTGCATTCCAAGGGGCTTTCTGAAAAGAATGAAGTGTTGAGCGTTTGCCAAATAAAGGAGGGGGGCAAAGGTTGCTATTTATCCCAGAAAAGTAGCCAACATTATGTCTATTGATGGGAAGGAACCTGAAGAATTGTGGGAAGGAAGAAAGTTACTTCAGCTGCCAATCAAGGGCCCAAATTTCCATGAGCTGCCAATCATAATTAAAAGGAATGTGGCAGTTCAGGAAGGTCGAGGCAGCAAGGATCTCCCTGAATAAACACTGAATCCCAACTGCAAACCACCCCAAAGGCTTTGAGTGATAAAACCATGGACGTCTCCACTGCTCCCTGTTGTTGTTACTCTTTGGCGGTGACACCACGGATCATCCCCTGAGCAGTTTATTTACTCTTGGGGGGGCACAGACCTGGGGTGCAGGTGGGCAGGGTTTTGGGGTGGTTTTCCCACAAAGCAGGAAAACACTCGCATTGTATGGCAAACTCAAACCCTTCCCACAGCAGCCGTGCCCGATGCTGTCAAGGCTGCAGCCCAGCCAGGCCAGCCTGTCAGCCCTCCCTGTCATCTCAGGCTATTTTTGAAAACAAGTGTAAATCCTCTCAGCTGCTCTGTTCAGTATCAAGGGTGACTTTCATCAGGAAAAAAAATGCAGATGGATCCAACCCAAGCCCCACACAGCCCAGCAGTACGCTGCAAGATTTGGGCTGTTTAGGCTTCTTTGCTTGAGAACAGAACTTTTCTAACTGACAGCACAACTCACTGGAATAACGGCAGCTCAGCAGCCCAGGAAAGATGAGGCTGAAACCCACGGTGAGAGCCAGTTCCATGGAGCAGCTGAGGCAGGTAGCAGCAGGGCAGGACAGGGTGACCCCACACACCCACCCAAGGGATGATGCTGTCCCCAAGGACGAGCACCCCTCCTGCCCTGCAGGGACAGGCAGATGTCCCCAGCATGAGCATCCCTGCAGTTTGCAGCCCCTGTGCCCTTTGCAGGTACCGAGGCTTGGTGACCACCCTGTGCTGCAGTTCTGCCCAGTGCTGACTGGCAGCAGTTTTTCAGACAGGAGATGGCTCCCATTTTGCTAATCAAGAAGCCAGCAATCTGGAACATGATAGGAGAAGTACCAGAAATAAGCCTCCAGCCAAAAGAGGGTTGAAAAGAAGACACCGGGAGCATGGCACTGGCTGCCAAAGCTGCAGCTTCCTCCCCAAGAAGAGCAGTCCCAGGGCTGCAGCCCCCAGCCTGCACACCAGTTTCCAGCAGCTCTTCTATAACCACAGAGCAGCGAGGAGAAAATTGTTTCTGGGCAGGGAACCAGCAAAGGGCCCTGAGGCTGAAGTGGACTGTAAGGGAGCACTGACGCGGGCAGGACCCCCTGCCAGCAGTAATTGCACCCTCACCAGACAAATTCTCTTACACGTTCAGGCTTTTTTCCAGTACCAACCACACACCCCTTTTCCCCCAGGATGCTGCTTAGCACCCAGTGACAGCAAAGAAAAGCTAATTTGCATCCAACCGACCTGTTTTGTTCTGACCTGCTCTAGCATACTCAACAGTGAAGCCATGCTGTGGGTGCCACTAATGTTTAAATATTTCTCCCATTAAGCACGCAGCCACCCAGTTCCAGCATATGCATGTCTAAAAAGGCCACCAAGTACCAACGGACTGGATAAAGAGGCAGTATGTGAGCTGTAAGGTAGGCGCTGTGCAAGACATACCCATGCTTGTCGAACATTGCTGACAGTAATTCCCTGCGCTCACAGACATCACGGACAGGCAACTCGTGTATGGACAGTGACATCCACAGCAGAGAGGAACGCTCTGGCTGTGTTTCTCCTGTGGGCTTCTCCAGCCTCCGCATCCCCTCAGGTGAAATTCAGCACTGGACACAACTTCTCCTGGTGCAGTCCAGGGGTTCAGTGAGCAGAGTGTGCCCAGCGCCGTGTCCAGCTGCTGGAGCACAGGCGTTTACACGCAGGTGTGTGCGGGGGTGTGCGCAGCATCCCCGGCTCTTCCCAGGGCTGCGGGAGCCACTTGACACCCGGTGATAATGTGATGTGACTGCCAGCTCCGCGCTGCCTGCCGCAACATGCTCCCCTTCAGCCTGGCACAGAGGCGCGATATTTCACTCCATGCCTCCAGAGCCTTTTTGTTCTAAATGTAGTTAAAAATTAGATGTTTAACTGCCTCCACAAAGATGGGGCTTTAGAGGCAAAAATGAATCCTCTAACACGTCTTTAACAGAAACAGTGATAAAATGCAACTGTGAGCTTGATTGAAAAAATACACTGTACAGTAATTTCCTCTGCAGCCATAATCATTCAAATAGCCTGGCACTGGCACAATAATATTTAAAATAAATTGAAGCAAGCAAAATGCATTTTTATACCCACCCCTATCTTCAGCCATGCACTTTCATGTGTGGAGGCACCTGGCGGAAATCTTACTGGAGAAAAGGACTTCAGGACCATTTGTTGTACTGCAAAAATGCCAAGCAAAAGCCCTACAGTTTAACTTAGCGGGCTCCCAAGACCTGTCAGCATGGGAAGAGCCTCCGGCTGGCTGCTGCAGCCAGAGCAGGTTGGGCACCTCTGGCTCTGCGCAAGGGGCTCTCACTGGTTCAGCCCCAGCTCCTCTGCCCTGCGTGGGATGGCTCGGTCCCCAGACACTGCCTCGGGCTGTTTCCAGGCCAAGGGGATGGATGGATGTCTTCCGAGGATGATGCAAATGCTGTCCCCCAGCCCTCCCAGTGCCCTGGCTCAGCACTGAGGCTCTTGCCTGGCTCCATGGGGACAGCAGGGAGAGGGGCTGGCAGGGCCCTGCCCAACACTGTCCCTGGGACAGGGATGTCCCTCAGGGTGGCCCTGCTGGGGGTGGCATGGGGGGCTGGTCACATGCCCCAGGTCAGGTGTACCACCGAATGGGTGACCCCACCAATGCCCAACCAGGGCGCCATGCAGGGCTCATCCCTCATGCCCTTGATGTTTAATTAGGAGAAAAGTCTGCTCTGTCTTAGCACTGGGCTTGCACCTTGGCGGGGCCAGAAAAGATAAGCTCTATGACACATGCATGATAGAGTACAAATAGTGTCTGTCGCATGATGTATAGAGCCATCTGCACAGCGCCTGCTCCACTCCCGCTCTCCCTCCCTAGCATTTGCTCCCCTTCCTCTTTCTCTTTTTATGTTCATTTAATCTGTGATCAGGTGCCATGTGTCCAGAGATGTCTCATTTGACCAGGTCTCAGCACCATTTAATGCTCAGGGGAGTGCTGGAGGTCTGTGGCTCTGCACCCATGGCTATCCCACTGCTCAGGCTTTCCAGGCTCCCCGTGTCCCCACTGCTGCCACCAAAGCTGGCATGGCCCCACAGGGACAGGGAGCTGTTGGGCACAGCTGCTGGCACCTCTCCCGAGTGCACAAACCGCTGGAGCGGGCACATTTTCAGAGGATGCTGTCATCCTGCAGACTGCCCTCTCTGCTCCCCAGGGAAGCGCCACTTTCTTCCCCCCGGCTTTGAGGGAGCTCTAAGGTGGGACAGAAGCCCCCCACAGCCTGGCAGGTGATGGGGTCAGGGATGTGACAGGAGCAATCCTGCTCGTCCAGGGTCACACACCCCAACAGGGACACACATGCCAACAAGGACACCCGTGTGTCTGCACCATGAGGCCACCAAACCCATACAATGTGCACAGCACCAGGCCCTGCGCTCCCTCCGCGGTGCCGGCAATGGCGTTGGGATAATCAATACCAGCGGTGGTTGGGTTTACAAATTGCATATCATTCATGCAAATGACAAATGATGAAAAATAACACTTAACTGCCCTTTGTGCACAGACAGCTGGAAAAGTTTGCCCTTTTCTTAGTGTTAGTTAAGGCTAACATTAAAATACTCTCTACGTTCTTGGTGCCTGTTCAATATATTTTATATAAGTTTAATAAAAAAAATTGCTAAGATCATTGGAAGGGTAAATAACTGGCATGCTGACATTGCTTCTATTTAAATCAGCTACACACTGCGTGCGTACATCGTTTGCATAAAACAATATTCAAGTAGGGTGATTTTAATGTTCTGTGCTATTTCTGACTCTCTCTGGATTGCTGTTTGCATATATTTGCATACCCTCGGAGAATTAAACTAGGAGTATGTAAATGAGCTAGCAGGCTCAGTGGTGGAGGAGTTTCTTCAGCTCTACAAAGCAGCTTTGCCAGCCCCCCACCCCGCTGTCCCCACAGCCAGGGCAGGGGCTGGGGCACAGGGACACCAGGCAGGGTCACGGTTATTGGGGGTTCAGCCCAGCCCAGGCGGGTGGAGGCAGGAGCTGCATGGGCAGGCACAGGGCAATAACCCCCCTGGATTCTCCAGCTCCCTCCTCTCATGCCCCCCCAAGGCTCTCAAGTCTCCCCAGCTCTGCACCTCTCTGCTCCCCCCTGTACCAGCTCTGGTTTCCAGGGAGTGCTCAGGACACAGGGGAAGGCAGTGTTATCCTGAGGGGTGGCAGGCACAAGGAGCCATGGTGGTTGTTTCTACAGGGGCTGAGCAAACTGTTCCCATCAGGATAAATCCACATCCCTCCTGCTGGTCTGGGCTGCTCTGCTCCCTGCCACCCCTGCCATACGGCACAGCGGTACCGAATACTGGGGCATCTCTGCAGTTCCTGGTTCCTGCTGAGACACCGAGGTCCAAAAATCCTAAACAAAGACTCCTCTAGTGCTCCCTGCCCTTCCAAGGGGAGTGAGGATGGTGGGAACAATTTTCAGTGCTGTGTGATGAATCTCGAAGAGGCCACATGGGGGCTTAATTAAGCAGCCTGGTGAAGTCTCAGATTTTCCTACTGATAATTGCTGAGCAGCCTTTACACAGTCTGCCTCTCCCCATCGGTGTAACTGAGACAGCACCGCGAGGGGCTTGGCCACAGCAGAGTCCCCTCTGAGGTGTCGACAGCTGGATGCCTGGGTCCTGGGGCAGCACTTGGAGCACCGTGGTGCACAGCACCGTCTGTGCTACTAAGGGACAATGTGCCCTGCTATCTGCTCTGTGTTTAGGGACGTAACTGTCCCCTGCTCCAAAACCAGGCACAGGTGAGGGGAGGTTTGTACATAGCCATTCAGCTTCTGTCCCCGGGGCACTGTGGGGTCCATCCCAAAGAATTAAGCTTCTGACCTCAGGGATAATTTAAAGGACACTCGATTATTTGCAGCAGTCACCTGTGGTCACAGGAGGTTGTGCCCAGCACAGCCAATGCTGGCAGCCAGCACTGCCCCAGAAGCACCTGGCTTCTGTGGGCAAACCCATAGATTTGCGGGTTCCTAAAATAACGAGGTGCTGACACCTGCATGGAGAAGTGCCTCGGTGCCCCGAGGGAGCAGGCAGGCACTCAGTCAGTGCTGTGTACCACAGCCCACTGGCTCCGCATCCTCTCCTCAAAGACTTCTCCTCAATAATTAAAGAGGTATTGGCTTGTTGAGCTGGAGAGATCATCACTGCGGAGGGAGTGGTAATAACTTCCCACCACAGAAGGACTTTTTCATTCTCCTGCTGATCATGACTTGGCTTTACTGTAAATTAAACACATCCTCACCGACACCTGAAGGTTAAGGGGGATTTTCCTGCACTAAATCAAAGCGGACACTGGTTTCTTCTGCAGGAAGGATCTGAACTGGCTTAAAAGGTCAAACAGTTCGGCACAGGATTTGGGTGGTTGTTTAAGGTCATCAGGCAGCCTGCTCTTGTCAATACATCAATTATTAACAAGTCATTGGAGTTAAAGTGAATTAGTCTTTTCCCATTCTGTTAACGGGATTAGCAAACAGTAAATAAAAATAATTGTGGAGGTGAGCAAAGCAGGCACTCAAAGGAGCTGGTGCAGCTCCAAGGTGTGTGCCAGGGCAAGGTTCCCACAGTCACCCACGTGTCACCCCTGGCACTGGGTCCCACCCGCATCCCCTCACCTGCTGGTGCCCGGCACAGCCCAGAACTGGTCACCAGCTGTGAAACACTCACCAGCCCCTGTGGCCAGGGCAGCCTCAAGCCCTGGGCCCTGGCAGGGAGGGGTGTTCACTGCAGGACCTTGTCCCCCAGAGCCTTGGGGGCTCTCCAGGACCTAGTGACCCTGGGGAGGGGTTCTGCAATGACACTCGCTGCACCCAGGACAGGTCACAACACACCCTGTTGTTCAGTGCCAGTGGTCAGCACAAACCCAGAGGAACACGGCAGAAATTTGGCAGGGTCCAACTACTACTGGCTAACATGGGACACAATTTATTTCCAGTTTGTGGGCTCAGACCACGCTGGAAAAGGACAAGAAGTGTGAGACTGGTTACACTGTTTAGCAAAACAAGAAAACCCATTTTCTGCCCTGTGCACTGTTGCGTTTCCATTCCTGACGGGACAAGTGGGGACAGCGGCACCCAGGGGCACACATTCCTGGGCCACCCCAACACCCTGCGCTGGCTGCTGTCCCCAAGCTCTGTTTTGGTGAGTGGGAAAACATTAAGCATATCTGCATTTTTTCATGACATTTTTTATTTTTCATCTCCAACTCAGACCAAAATTTTGAAACCAGGGAAAACTGTCAAAGATTTTTCCTCTTCCTCTTTCTTTCCTTTCTCCTCTGTAGCAAAACAGGAGTGCAGGGGAGTGAAGCAAATTGGAAGAAAAAAGGAATTATTCTTTCCCAGTATTTGTGACATGATTAAAAGAAAAAAGAAAAAAAGAAAAAGAAACACTACAGAGAAATTTTTTATGTATTAACAGTCTTTTTATCACATCAAAATTTTAAGATATATTTTTGTCTTGCATTAGTTTTAATAAATGTGTCTTAGCCTTCATATTATCACTGTTCCTGGACTAATTAAATGTACATATACATTTTTAAATGTTCACTTTACTTCAGCACTCTCTGTTTCAATTTTATTTAAGAGCTTATTTAACACCTTGCACAAAGCCCTTTGAAATTCCTTCCAGAAAATGTCACACCTTTCAGAGAGAATACAGCCTTTCAGGAACATAAACCTGCATTTGTACCAACACGCAAATGTACCCACAGGTGGGGGCGGGTGCCCAGCTCGGGGTTCCCTTTGCTCCCAGCTCCCAGGGGGTGATTTCTGCAGCCTGGGGGCTGTTTGTCATCGACACCAGACTTTTTGGAAACCCGAGCCTGTTCCCTAGCATCAGGTGACAAGTCCCCATTTGTCCACGGCCTAAAATGCCCCCTCTCTTGCAGAGCCGATCCCCCTCCCCAAATCCGCTGTAGTATTTGTTTAAAGTAAGGCATTGGAACTTGTCAGGAGACTTTTTGCAGCATATTGTTTTAAAGAAGACATTCAATTACCTCAGCTGCAATGCTTCACTGTGCTCTGATGATCTACTAAGGGAAAAATAACTAATATGTAGCATGTTGTGTCATAGACAATTATAGAGAACATCGCTTTTAAGGAAACAAGAATTGTGCCCAATTGTGCGGGATTTATTAAGTTTGCCGTTTTACAGCAACATGGCAAACTAAGGGAGGAGAACACATTTGCATTTCCTTCTGCAAAACCCTTGCTACAGGAGGGGAGGACTGTTTTTTCCTCCCCTCATTAAAACCAAGGAGCTGGTGGGACTGCAAATGACTGAGATAAACATCTCAACAGACACACGATTATTTCCTCCTTTAGTTTTACACAGCATGAGATTCTTATGTGGAAAGAAAGTGATTTGGCTATAGATTTATAGAAGGAGCAAATGATTTGGTCCTACATGATGGAGCATATCATGCATATTTTGTGCCTTGGCTCTTGGGCATACTCAGCTCTGCACACACGGCTGATGGAAGGGAGGCAAGGGGGAGCAGAGCTGGGGAAATGTGACATTATGCACAAGAGGAAATGCTGTGAGGATTTCACAGCTCCTTTGGCGAACAATGTGACTGAGAAATGCACTTACCGGAAAGGATAACTTAATTCACCCACCCCACAGCGAGCATCCAGGGAGCCAGCCAGCAGGCAGGGCCAGGGGCTCCGGGAGCAGCGATCATGGGACGGTGGGACGGGCACGGAGAAGCCCCTGCAGCCCCCTGCCCACCCCTGCACCCAACAACTGCCTTTCCCCAAACACCAGCATAGTAACCAGGCTGTTTGGGCAGTTCTTAGTAATGTTTTTTATTTGAATGCTAATCTCTACACACAATGAAAGACCCTGCTGAAGGATCTTACAGTTTAAGACCTTGATCCTGCACACTTATGAAAGTGCTTCGTTTTAAAGGCGCGATTAACGCTGTTGACTCTGGTGCTTAAAATTCAGCATGCACATAACTGTTTGGGGCTCTAGCTGACAACTAGAGTTCTCTGGAGATGTTAATATGCTTTAGCAGAAAACATAACAGTGCATCCATGGGAGGTGCCTACAGAGTCACCCAGAAATAGCACAAGGAACAGCTATTTTTTGCCAGAAAGAGGAGCCTGGGAGCAGTGATACACACTTTCAGTTGGAAGGAGCTGAATTTGATAGGCTTTGGGGTGGTGGGCATTTTTGCAAGCATTTGGATGCAAGACATGAAGAAGCTGATGGGGTATGATTGATGGGTGATTCACAGTCTTCACTAGGAAAGCAAGAGAGGACTAAAAACAATGAATAAGTCTTCATGGAATTCAAAATTCCCGCCAAACGCATTTATCTTTTCCGTTTGCTATAAATGGGCCGGGAGCAGGATAGCATTATTTCTGCATTGCCGGAGAGCGAAGGGCAGCCTTCACACCGCCCACCACAGCCGTAAACAATGTTCTCATGAGCCCACTGCTATTTATAGAAGCAATCCTATTTCTCACATATTTGCCTCTCGGTTACTGAGCAAGGGCACTTTCATGGCCCTGATGGATCTGAGCATATTCAGACACTGATCCCAGGGGAAGGTGCCATTCCAGGGACGCGTTGCTCTGCTGCTGCATAAACCATCACCTGTTACAAGCCGGCTTTTCCCAAGCGCTGCGCAACGCGGAGTCTCATTCTGTAGCCACAGTGCATTAATAGCGCAGGTACAATACACACATCCCTGTTCGCTTCCCACCTGTGCTGGAGAGAGAGGAAAGGAGAAGGGAGGAGGGAAAGGGATTTTAGAGGATGAATGATCCGCTTTCTGCTGAGAACTCAGGCACATCCAATAACCTCAAGCAGAGAACACCTCAGGCTGAATTAAAGGCTCTGCTGGTCTGAATTCTCCTAAATATTCTGTGCTGGTTGCAAACACTCCAATTTCAGTCTCATCTGCTATCTCATTGTAACATCTCATGAGTTAAGTGTCCTTACTTGCTCTGAAATGCTGTAGCCAGAAACCAGCTAATGTTTGGGGGAGGATGTGTCAGCAAAGAAGAGACCAAACAGCGAATGGTTGCTAGCAATGGAAACAGCAATTGCTCAGAAAGCAACGGGTGATCTGCTACCTCTCCTCAGGGTCTTGGGTCCAACACCTTCGCAGGACAACACAAGTGGAAGTGCAAATGTAAGTGTAATAAGTGAACCTTCCCTGTGCCCAGGCCCAGCTGCTTCCTGAGCAGAAGATGGAGTCATCACCACCTTTGCTTTATGGGCCACATGGTGAGAGGGAAAAAGTGAGCAAAACCCAGAGCCAAGAAGAGCTTTGAGCTGCTCACCATTGCCGTAACACCATGGCGGCGTGGCACAAGCAAAGCCCAAACAAGGCTTCATAGGGCTCTTGGCATTTCTTCTGTATTTAGAGAACAGAGTCTCCTGCCTGAGATCCGAACAAAGTAAAACCCCCCGGCCTGGGTGATTTGTATTTGTGCTTTCCTGCCTTGTTTCCTCTATGTGATATGCAAATACCAGCACAAGGGAATGCCGTGTACTCTTCTCTCTGTAAATCTATCCTGCCCAGACCCAGAACACAGCCCAGGAGAGCCCTTTAATCCAAGCTGCCAGGAATGTGTCTGATACACTGTGGCTGTGTCTCCTTGGGATGCTGGCAGCTCTGCGGTGGCATCGCCATGAGACCAATGTCCAGGTCGGTGTGTAACCAGGTGCTGTCTGCATGCACAGGAATGGAAAAGGGATCTCCAGAAGTGTCAGATCTATCTGACACTAGCAAAATTCTTATAAATAAAATAGTTCCCATAAAATCTGTATGAGATCTCTACAGTCCATCTAATACAGTCTGTAATGAAGGAGAGACATGGAAATGACAGCCAGAAACAGTATCTTGTAGCAAAAAAATCTTATTTTAAGAAGTATAAAAATAAAAGTAATTTACTCCCTATTAACATTTTAAAAGTGTGTTAGCAACAAGAGGCAATACGTTACTGACACTTTCAGCAATGCAGAGAGGTCAGAGGAGCTCAGCGGTGCCAGTACCGTTCCCAGCACACGGACTCCTGGGACGCGGCAGCAGCAAACTGTGCCAGACGGGTCATTGCCACCACCCAGGTCACCAGCCTTTTCTCTATCAAAGCCTGAGGTTTCTACATTAAATGTCCTCTCCCAACCAATCCAAGAAATAGCCAGTTTTGCTATGGGTGAAAGTCAAAATCCAAACGTGTTTGCTGTTTTCTATCGTCTTTTGCAAGTCAGAGGCATTGCTCTGTCAACCCAGCCTACTCCTCAGTTTCTCTTTCATCATGTCTGGAAGGGGCAGTGGGTAATTACACTCAATGCTCCACAGATAGTTATTCAGCTCTTATAAGGCATGCCTCACCTGTTCAAACCTTTGTCATCAAAGCATTTAGAGCATGAAACCCAATTAAAGATAAACCTCTTGCTGTTACAATGGAATAGCTACAAGAATTAGCACTTAAGCTGCATTAGCAGGAGGCATTTCTAATGATGATGCACCCAAATTTGTCTTTGGTGATTACTCAGGGCACACAAAGGGCAGCTCTCATCTCTGGGTGCATTATCCACCCGGCAGCTGTTTTTTCCTGCAGCCTGTATGGAGCTGAGCACTGTCCCTGATGTTCACCCCACTGCAGGGCCACCTGTCCAATGTCATCCCCTGGGGACACAGCAGGTGAGGTGTGCTGCAAGAGCTGCTGAGGGAGCTCTGGAGGAGCAAACAGGTGGATGCAAGAGCTGGAAGAGCCCAGAGCACATCGGAATAAGATGGGGAGTGATGAAAAAAAAACACAAAACTTTGCTGAGAATAAAGGTCCCTTTCCAAAGGAGATGGAAGCATGTGAGCTGGCTGGTAGCAGCACGGGGTCTCCAAGGGGTGACACCGATCAGAGCAGCTGCCTGCAGCCACCCGGCTGAGCAGCAAACAGCCACGGCAGCAGGGGTGTGCAGGGGATGTCACGGGGGATGTCACAGGGGCTGTCAGGGCAGCAGCACTCACAGGAGATGGCAGAGGCAGCTGCCAGAGACTCTGCACTGAGCGAGGATCTTGGTAATAAAAATAATTCTCAGCACCACTGCTTCGCCTCCAAAGCACTATGTGAGCAGCGATTGAGCCATTCTGCCCTCTAGCAAGAGAGGTTAATATTATTCGCTCTGGCTGCGGAGAAGGACGCAGAACCATGGAGAGGTTATGGGCCACATAACCAAAAATGGTTTTTAGTTCTGGGCACTTTCGTTTTACAGTGTCTGACCTCTGAGATACTATCAGTCTGATTTTCAAAGGCATTGAGCAGATCCTTCTTTCATTTGCTTTAAACACATACTGAAGGCAACTGCACAAACTTGGGGCTGAAGCGAGCTGCCCAAAATCACCCATCAGAAGAAGAGAGGAGGGAGCCAGGGTCCCCAGACCTGAGATCCCGTACATCCCAAGCGTTTCTGAGTTTCTTTTGAAAAATCAAAGGCCAGCACTGGTGTGGGAGCAGACAGGTACGCACTCTCCATTGACTTATTTGAACTGAAAATAGGAAGGTTTTGGCCATCAGTGTGCTGAGGAGCAGCACTACCCCCCCATCTTCTTGGTGTCTTTCAACATATGTCAACTGGTGCTTGACAACAGGCTCAATGTGTGCAACAGGATGACAAAGGCCTTTACCTACCACTGCCCACCCCAAAAGGTGCCCCCATCCCATGGCTGCCTGCGGCATGCTGCCCGCATTCTGCCTGTGTTTTGCCTGCATTCTACCTGCCCAGCAGCCCTGAGCATCACTGCCGCCCTTCCCAGGGGCCAGGCAGAGCATTTTTATTTGAGAGTTAAATAATATCACACATATATTACAAAAGTTAGGTAAATTCTTCCTCTCAGCTGTCATTACCTAAAAAGCTTCCCAACCCCAAGATTGTAATTATGTACATGAATAACGAAATTAGCATATCCATCAGCGAACTCCTGCTCACCGTAGATATGGAAGCCTTTGTGGGGAGTCCTCTGCGCTGATTCCAGATCAGCCATGGCATCTGAAGCTGCAATTGGAGCTGCCATGGTCGGCTCTGGCTCCCACAGCTCATGGAAATCCACAGTGTAATTGTGATCTGGTGAGATGATGCTGATGCTGGGGACCGGCAGCCCGGCAGCATCTGCACGGTTCCCCAGCACCCACAGCATCCCTGCGCCTCGCAGCCGGGCAGGATGCGGGAGACATGGGCTCAGTGAGGGCTGGCGAGGGGGGCGGCTGCCAGGGTGGCATGGTGTGTCACGGCCACATTGGCAAAACCCCATGGCTGATGCAGTGTCCTCACGGATGGAGTAACAGCCTCGGCAGAGGATGGGAGCGCAGCAGCTGCTCCAGCGAGGCACCCGCAGCCGCCAGCCCCGGCTCCCTCAAAAACCTGTTTGCGGTTCAGGAATGCGGTAAGGGAAATATATATATATGTAGAAATCTCTTACAAGGGGAACAACCTTCCCATGTGCCAGGCTATGGGGACTGTTCCTTGACTGTAATTGGGGACCTGGTAATTAGATGATGGCAAAATGTACCAGAAGCTCAGTTTTCATTCTGTGGTCCAAATTACAAACCATCATATTTTGAAAGTGATGCTGACATTCCTCAGCCAGGAGGCTTTGCCAAAAACAACTCGAGCAAGGCTTGTCTTGGCACAAAATCAAACTCAGGGCCTCAGCAGCGAAACTGAAAACATTTACACAGCTGGACCCAAATCACCCGATTTTCTAAAGAGTTTGTCAGAGCCTGAACCTCTCAGTATATTTCTGCCTATTTTAAAGGGTCCTGTGTTCTTGCAATCTCCAGCTATCCACATATAGGAAATAAAACACACTGGAAAAAGTGGGTGGTCTTTCTATTACAGTCCAAAAAAATAATCCAGAAAAACCTCATGGGGATAATGAGAACTAGCTCAGTATTTACCCGGTCCATCAATATATGTGCCAGACATATTTTATTTGCATATATAGATATGGAAACCTCATCATTTTGCTGTATGTATGTAATGGCTAATAAATGCATTAGCAAACCACTAATGAAAACAAATTGAAGCCAATGTCACAAATTACGACAGTGTGAGGAATTACCTTTCTGCATTTTTTTTCCTATCTAAATGTCCTGACTATATTTTTTTATGACATCAGTCATACACACTGCATATGTGTTATACATCAGTGGCTGTTACCAGGGTAAATATCAGTTGGTCTCCTCAGCACCGTCCAGGCATGCAGGCTCAGGCAGAGCCACCCCAGTGCTGTCACCACAGACTGTGACTCTGTCCTGGCTGCTGGCAGCAAGGGCCACCCAGCACATCTTCCTTTCATGCCAGTTCCTGTGTTTGCCCATGGAAAACAGGTTGAGTTTCACCAAATTTGGGTTAAAAGCCCAGCAAACTGGCAGAAATGGCGACAACTGGACCCTTCCCAGTGAGAGGTCTGCTTTTTTGGGTTTTTTCCTGTTTGCTGCCTGATTTTTTCTTTCTACTCATAAAAGCACTGAGCACAAATCCTGTCCTGCACCCAGAGATGACACGGAGCCGCTTTGGCCGCGGCAGGTTACTGTCAGACACCACGGCGGCAGCTCTCGCCTTTCCGTTGTCTTCCCTCTTGGGCAGCAAGTGGGACAACTAGCGAACTCACCTTATTTGTTTACTCGGAGGCATCACATTGATTATTTACAATCCTGCAGCACCCAGCAGTGGACTCAGTCACCACCCTCCAAATACTGTGCAAACACAGTACAAAAACCCCGTCCCTGCCCCAGGAAATGTAGTTTCTCCTTCTCCTTACAGCCGAGATAATTACCAGACTGTTTGACTGGAATCTCTCTCAAAAGCCCCTCCTGTGCTCAGCTGTGATTGCTACCAGAAGACATGGAGGAGCCATTTTTCATAGCTCAACTTAAATTTTTGTGGCTACATGGGGACCTCAAAATCTTGCAAAATTAATTTTTTTTAATGCAGAACCTTTTAAGTAAAAATACTTGTAATTGCAACCTAAAGCGATGTGGGATCTGTGAATGACTCTCTGATTAATTCTTCTGCTAGGCTAGTCTTTTCTCTCTGTTCTACTGAACAAGCGTACACATATTATTGGGATTAATGCTGCATAATACATAATTAATGAAACTGCATAAATATGCAGATTTGCAATTCCAGATTGACTGCCATGGCTATATCCCCGAACACTATAGTAACTGATTGGATGTTCATTATTACCATATTTTAAACTGTTTCCCTGTGAACATGTGCAAACAAATAACTCAGGAAGGGCAGCTAGCGTTGGTCCAGGCGTTAAGAAGACCGTCTCCAAAAGCGTGGGACAGGGTTGGTGCCTCTGCCAAGTGCAGCCCGGGGGATGTGCAGATCTCATAATCCCTGCAGAGGGGCATGGGCAGTGGACTGAACTTATCCATCCAATGGGACGTGAAAACAATGCTCCTTACCTGCTCGCTGGCATTGATTACAGACCCGCAGTTCTGCAGGAGCCTGGGATCCGGGCTGGGAGCTGCATCCTCTGACCAAGACCCTCCTGCTCTCCTGCCCCGCACCAGCACAGAAACTGAGCAACCCACTGCACCCAGGGCCACCAACCTCCCCACACCTCCAAAAGGGTCTCTGCCTTTTCTCACATTTACAGCATCAAATTCTTACCTGGAGAAAAGGAAAAGCCACCCACACCCACGGCATTGGCTCCCGTGGCTCCAGGAGCAGCTTCTGTGCCCAAGAGTTATGGCTCTTGGTTTGCTGCTCTGTTCAGGAGGTTTCCATGAAGCACCAGAGGTGACCTGGCCTGTGTCCCCAGGGACAATGGAACATCTGCTTTTAACTGGCTTAACCGCACAGCGCAGAGCTGGGCTCAGCACAGGTGCTCGCTATAATTAATGGGAGAAACGTACGCAAGTAATGGACACTTTGCTAAAAGCATCTTCTCTGACACCTGAAGTGGGTACTAACTCTTGCCTTACATTTCTAAAACACATTTTAATTTACAGATCTTCACATCCAATATTTATTTGTCCCCTGAAGGAGCCAGAGCTGCACCCAAAGGCTTCTCCAGAGAGATCCACCAGCTCTTTGGTGACCACAGCCCAGTGTCCCCACCAGGGACAGAGGGAGCAAACAGGAGGAACTAGGGATTTTGTTAGTTTGCTTGTGTTGGGGAAATTAAAATGTATTATTTTGTCACTAAGTTGCAGCTTTTCTCAAAACACTAGAAGGCACAGAGATTTTCTTCAGCCCCAAAGGAGCACTTTTAAGTGCTTCATTTAAAGGAGATACTTCTTTCCCTTTTTTTTTTCTTTCTTTTTTTTTGGTGTTTGTTTTCAAACCTGTTGGTTTGAATATTTCCAAGCTTTGTTGTTGTTGTTGTTTTCCTCCTGATCCTTTTCTTTCTCATTTTTGAACATCCTTGCTGGTTCTGAGTGAGTCCCCTGGAGGCTGCACAAGCAGCGGGACTCGATCACAAACCCAGCTGCCTTGCTGGGCAAGATGCTCAGCTCCTGGGAAGCTTTGAAGCTGCCACTTTAAATTCATGCAGATGGATTATGCTTTTGTTTCTTCAAGAAGTTATAAAACACTTTGTGAAGCGACATCAATGGGAATAATAAGGGCAGCGACACCTGCCAGCAGAGCCCCATCCCACACATCCAGCCTGTCTTGGGTCCCAGGTGCCAGTGGCTCATGTGGAAGGGCCAGCAGAACCAACAGGTCACACACCACGGCCGGTCCTTTCATTTTGGCTCTCTCCCCAAAGCCAAACATATCATATAGCTCGCACCCAGCTCCTGCGGGCCACAGTGCCTGTCTCGGACATGTGAGGAGATGGAAAATACGCAACTTTCACGGGTAGTTTTTTCCAGCCAGTCATTACTCTCCCTCCCAACAGTCTCAGTCTTATTTCCATGTTAAATGTCTTGCTTCCGCCTGTAGCCTTTGGCTTCTCTTCTGCCTTCTCCGCTCAACTTGAGGCCCTGAGCCCCTCGTACTTTCTCCTTGAGAAGGTACTTCAGGATTTAATGAAGGCATTCACTCTTCTTGATCTCATTTGAGCACTTTAATCTTTTCTTCTGTAGCTTATTTTCTTCATCTCATAAACAATTTTGTGACTTTCTCTGACACCCTCAACATCCTTTTAAAAACGTTGACACCAGTGCCATAGGCAATATTCTAGTGTCCATGTCACCAATGCTGTACAAGTTTACTACGCCATAAAACCATTTCACCACTCCTACTTACTAATCCTTTTATATATCCACTGAATGAATTAGCTCTTTATCACAAGGTCACAGAAGCGTGCCCACGTCCTCTGTCCATTGCAACCCTCAGCTGCTTTGCGAAGTGAATGTAATATGGTTTCCTGTTACGGCAAGAAAACCATCATTCTTAGTCTGTATGATGTATATAAATTTGTATTTTACATTTGATTTCAGAGGCCACACCTATCTTCAGTGAGCGCTCCCTTTTCTTCAATTCTTCATCAAGCTGGTCCCACACCAACGTCTCCATTCACCTGCCCAGGATTGATGTCCAGTCTGCCCTTATCCCGCTGGGTATCTCACTCGCCTTGCATACTCTGTGACACAGCCACTGCCATTGCACATTTGTTCCACTGTTCCAGGACTTGTTAAACTCAAGCACTAGCAGCCCAGCAACCTCAACCAGCTGTTTTGGCCCCCTCAGGTGCAGCACAGCCAACCTCCATGGCTTTGCCTTCTGCTTCTTCTAGTTCCCTCCGCATCAGTTCAGGAGTGGCTCCTGAACACGCGAGTTTGCTGAGGAAATACCACATCTGGCTATTCACTTACCCCTTCTCGTGGACAAAGAGGGATTATTCATCAGGAATTTCAGACTCAAGGACCCAAGAGAAAAGCCACATGTTCTCCCCAATGACGGATAAACAAGCTGCTCACCCTCTGTCAGGGTAGGCACCCAAACCATCCAGGCAGAAGCAGCCAGCAAAGCACCAGGCTGAGCGGGCAGCTCACCAACCCCTTGATCTGTGGTTATGGGACACGGAGGATTTCCTTCTGAGCACGCCTTTTCCTTCAGAGTTTTGCTTTCAAACATCAAAGTTCAATGAACTTCATAAATAGTTACTTTCTCTGCAATTAAAACCTTTTCTCTCTGCCGCAGGGATTCAGTTCTTTTTTAAAACAAACTAACGTATCTTTTTCCACAGAAAGACCAGCATGGACTCTATAAAGGGATTAGGAAAACAGCTTGTGCAAACCTGTGCTATCCAGAGGTGTGGTTATGGAGTAAAGATGGTCTGTGTGCCTGTTACCATTTCCACTGGTGGGAGGTATGAAGAAAAGCAGAGACAGCTTGCCAGAGCAATTGCTCCTGCAGAGCCCGCAGTCAATAGCTCTCCATACCCAGCCGTATTTTCACTGCCAGTATTTGATTTTTATTCATTTCTACTAGACAAATGGCTGTGGCATCAATAAGGGATCAATCCCCCTGCACCAGCGCTGTTGAGGTTGTAGTACAAGGTAATGCGTGCTGTAGCCTGTTTACGGGGAGAAGGAGCCTGTGTATTGACACCGTGGTTCACATTGTGCTCAACAGCTCCCAGGAGCAGGAGAGACAAGACCAGCTGAATTTAAAGATGCTGGAGCCAAAGTTGCCTGCGGCTCATCCCACCTGTGTCCCCACTGCCATGGGGACACAGTGATCCCATGTCAGGGATGCCATCAGCAATGCTCTGCAGTTCTGCTGTCCCTTTGTCCCCTCTTGGCCAATCTGGAGAGGGGAAAGCACAGAGCCGTGCAGGACTCAGCCGTCAGGATGTGACTGACAATCACACAAACTTTGCTCTAGGGTTTTCACCTCAGGGAACAGATTTTTCTTCCTGCACTTGGGAATTCTTATTCTCAGCACTGGTTGCCATCTGTATTTGCCATCACAATGCTCCATGCCGTGGCACAGGAGAAGCAGCAGTGGCCAGGCAAGCTGTCACTGGTGCTCCTGCTGGGGACATGTGCACTCAGAGTGGCCTTTGCACCCCTGAGAGGTGGACTTGTGTCCAGGTCAGATGGCAGTGGGGCAGCAAATGATGACAACCTTAGGTGTAGGGTGTGCTCTCTTATTAAAGCTAGGTAGTTCGTAGCCGAAGTATTGGTATGACTGGTGACAGGGAAAATGAAAACTAAACACCAGGAGAGTCTCTTGCACAAATAGAAACACAGCATCATTGCGGGAGTGCTGCAGATCCAGCCTCCAGACACGGCTCACCCGAAATCCCCCTGACACCAGCCCCGGCTGCCCTGACTGTGTCCTGGGACAGCCCTGAGGTCCGGGTACGGCGTGGCTCATCCCAAAGCTCAACCTGTGGGGTGGCAGTGCCAGCGCCTTGCTGTGCCCGTCACCCATCCAGCCGCCAAACCGCAGCCCAACCCTGCCCTGACATGTCACAAGTTATGCTGGCATATTTTAAAAGGGATTTAAAAGGGAAGAGGAATATGATGGAAAAGGTGTACACAAGGCCGAGAGCAGCTCAGCCCAGAGGAGACCTCAGCGCTGAGCTGACCCTGGGGACCCTGGAACCTCCTTTCTGAGAACGGGGTGCTACCATCACACCCAAACTGCTGTAAGGGAAAGGAGATAGAGCCGGAGGGGAAGGGGTGGGGGAAGGAGGACAATTACATTAACTGAAACAATGTGTTACATTTTAAACATTAAAAACTTATGACTCTACATGGCAAGTACCTGATGTAGCAAAGGAGGAAAGGGGAAGCTGAAGCAATGGTTAAACAATGCACAAGGCAGTCTGCGGGTCTGGTTTGTATTAAACCCATTTGGAGGCTGAGTTTGCTCCTTTGACAGCTGGCCACACTCGCTCAAAGAGAATAAGAAAGTTTTTGTTTTTTAAAAAAGATGTGTAATGGGTTTCTTATGTACTAGAAAAGAAAAGCTCTCTGAGCTGGATCACCTATTTTCTTGTCAAAAGACTTTGGACAAAACCTAATCATGAATAAAATGCCTCGTGATTTTTCAAAGAGCTCTTTTATTTGAAGTCAGCTTTTCTGAAAGGGGAGGCAGGACCTGGGTAATGCGGAGCAGGGCAAGAGGCAGCTCGCACATCAGGACCCGCATGGGCTCCCCGGAGCTGACACCCACGGGGACCGACCTGTCCCCATGTCGGGCTGGGCAGCATCAGCCACTGTCCCCACGCTCGGCAGTTCCCAGGGCAGCCCCAGCAGCACCCTGGGGGTCTTGTTCCTCCCCTGACACTGGGTTTCACCTCTGCGGCTGCACAGGCATTGGTCCCCATGCACAGAACAGGGACACTGTGGCTGGCTGTGCGCTGAGCTGAGCTGCCTTTGGGGACAGAGAGCGAAAGCCACTTTCTCTTCTACCCATAGCGCATGCCAAGAGCACAGAAATACTAGTTCAGCTGCCACAGAAGGCACCAAAAAGCAGGGTTTCAAGCACTAAAACCTCCTCTTCCTCATTTTAAAAGCAAGAAAGGAATTATTTCTGCACAGGGCCAGGAGAACTGAGCTGACTCACAGACTGAACGTGTGCTACAGGTCAGCACAGGGAACGTATGGAACAGGACGTATGGAACAGTCACATACCAGCCACACATTGCATCCACCCCAGGGACACCGTGAGCAGGGGGTGGTGGGTTCACCCCAGCGGAGCAGCATGGAGTCAGTGTGTCCCCAAGGTCACTGGTGGTGACAGCTGTGATGTGCGAGCAGAAGGTATTGGCCCAGAGCAGCGCTGGGGCTCTGGCCCACTTCAGCTGCTGAGGACCAAACCCGAGCTGGAAACATCTCCAGACCAAGCTTTTCTGCAGATTTTCATTGATTCCTGGGTAGTGAGACTCTCACATTTTCTTTCATAAATTGAGGCAAACCTGAAAACTATTTTCTGGCAGCTTTGGGGTTTTGGTTGGTTGGTTCTGGTTTTTTGTTTTTGTTTTTTCTTGGCCTTTGCCAGCTGTTTATGGACAGAGAAGATTTTCAGCCCTTTGTCATGGACACCCGTCGATAGGGAGGACCACTGGAATTTTAATTGTCCAAGAGCTCTAATAGGTGTAATAGCCTTGTGTGTTACATACGCATTAATTAAGTAACACTGCATTTAGCTCCAAATCATGCGGAAGGCGCGTGCTGTGTTTGCACAGACATAAATATCTTCTCAGTTAGACTGCAGACTAATGGCTTCACCCTCTTTGCGGTGCAGTATTTCCATTCTGGTGAAAACCGGAGCCTCTGAGCAGCTCACCCCTGGGTAGTCCTGGTTCGCTGGGTTAGAGCTCGGTGTTCTCCTTGTACACAGAATTTCTGAAGAGACATGGCTTGGAGAATGTGAGCGGCTCTTTGATGCCTGCGGGTTCCAGCCCAGGGCAAGCCCTCTGCATCAATTCACGCGTTGCCGATTACCCACTGAACAAACAAACTAGCTGGTAACCTCTTCGGCGGTCCCTCATCACCCAAATTTTTCAGCCCTACTGTTTTACTGCAAATACTATCATTGCAGCAATTCATAAGCTGTAAATACAGTGTTATGTGCAACTGCAAGAGGAAAAGGGAAACAAAAGGATACAGCACAGTAAATATAATATATTCTCATCTTGATCCACAGGGAACTTCCATGCATTTAGATGAGAATATAACACTAGGTCATCGATGGAGAGTTGCTTGTTTTAAACCCCAGTATTGCTGCTTTCCCTTTGCTGCTTTAGTGCAACCTGATTCTGAACCAAAGGGAAAAGTTGGAATAACACATGTTGGATGAGCTCTGATACGCTGGCTGGACAAATGTTTGGAAGAGTATTCACTTTCACCAGGCAACATTATACTCTGTGGATTAATTACACAGAATACGGTCCTGACTTGGGTTTGGACGATAAAAGCTGTGCTGGAATTCCAGAGGATTACTTAAATGTGCAGCATTAGTGAAGGTAAAACATCTTCAATATCCCTTTCCTGCAGCCTCCATTTCCTTTAGAGAAATATGCAGATTAGTGCTAAGTATTAATCTGCAGAGGCTGCCGGAGCCGGGCTCCTTCCCCTGAAGAGCATTGTGAGGTTTTGGGGAGAGAAGGGGGAGGGCTCTTTGAAAGGGAAATAAAGAGTGGAGAAAAATTTCATATGTTTGTAAAACAATAACAAGAAACGAGTGAATTATTCCACATGTTTCAGTCTGGGAGTAAAAAGCCTAGATGCAGGCAAAGTAGGTGCAATATATATGTGTAATTAAGAAATGATTTCCTGAGATCTCCCTTAAAACGTGTCTGAATACAGATCTCAAATTTGCATAAATAACTTATGCCTTTCACTTTTTTCCTTGTGGAAAACACATAACATCGCCTCTCGCTTTCTGATTTTCAGACCCTCCCCAGCTCAGGAGGAGGATTTGCCATATTACGCTATTCTTTCCAATTGTAATCAGCCTTAAATCTGAATAAAAGCAGCAAATGGCTGACTGGCACCGAGGGCTTCCCTCCCCCTGCCCCCCACGGCCGCGGCAGCAGCATCGAGTCAGAGCGGGAAAGACAGAAAGACGCGGCTGCAGCGCGCGGGTTCATTAGTATTCACGGAGCATCCGGCTCCAGAGAGGATTAATAGACTCTGATGCCTAATATCCTGGAGAACAATTAATTTGCCCACAGTTTTGTCATGGTTGAAAGTCAAATGCTGGAACAGATCGATGCACTGAGCTGCAAGTTGAACACTGCAACCTTCTGCTGGAGCTGAATTTTAATTTTCCCATCATCATTTCCCTCCATTCCCAGCACACCAGTTTTCTAATAGATCTAAAAGCCTCTTACCTTCTTCCATCACATGTTGGTCTTCATAACAAAAGTCCATGTTGATTGTTCAAATATTAGAGCCTTGTATTGCTCTCCATTATGGGATTAGAGCTGTTCGAGGCCCCTTGTGTTTTGACCTTTTCCTGTCTCATTTCTCTTTAAATTGTATGAAAAATGCTAACCTTTTGTAATTAAAATCAAAATAGAATGGAGGAATAAATCTTTTTTCCTAACAATTATTCAGTATTTAGTTTTCCCTTTTGATAGAAGTGCTTGTGCAGAAGTTAGGGCTGGTGTTTATAAGAGCCTGGTCAATACACCAGTTAGGAACACCCTGTGGTGCCACATCCATCCCCTGTGACATGCTGGAGCTGGGGCTGGCACCAATGTGGAGCTCAGCTGGGAAGAACTGCCCTCTTCCCCCAGATCCTGTGGTGGGTTTGTGCACTCCCATTAAATCCAGTGCACACAGAAGGAAAAAAAACTACTAATAAACAGATTTAGATGGTTGTTGTGGCATAGTGCAAGCACCGGGAAAAATTACTGCTTATATTAAAAAAAAAAAGCTGCGGATGGGAGTTGAGGCCAGATCCCACCAATGCGGAGTGCTGGTGTCAGCATGGGCACAGCACGGTGCTGGGTGCAGGGGACAAACCCGCTGCGGGGCGATGGCTGCGGCATCTCCTGCTCTGTGGCAGCTCCGGGCCCACAGGAGGGAGATGCAGGGACATGGGGACATCACAGAGCTACAGGGACCCGCCAGCAGCAGCCACTGCCCTGCTGACTCCCTGGGCTGCAGCCCAGCTCTCCCAGTAGAAATAAAACACAGCTGCCAGCGGCAGATTTAAGGACCAACACAAAACAAGTCTGTGATACTGGAAACAGACTGAGAGCCACCAAAACCGGGCTCCCGAGTGCTGGCGGGGGGCTGCCGAAAGAGTGCGTGCTTTTTCCTAGGAAAAAAGGGGCTTAATGGGTTAAGGCCAGAGCTGCACGAGTCTCTCCCAGCTATTATGCTGTTCCCTCAGCGTTTCTGGTGTCCAGGCTTTTGTGGTTTAATTACAGCCTGCTCCAAATGGTCTTAGCCAACAGATCAATAGATCAGGAACATTAGAATTGTTAATTTGAATGGCTGATTTGAATTTAAGTGCAACTTCAATGTAATCATTTTAAAAATGAAACTGTGTGAGGGCCCTCCTTCTCCTCCTCTACCAGAGGAGCAGCTCCAGTGCCCCGTAGGGATCACAAAACCCTCTGACACGCACATTTCCCTTCAGTCAGCAGTTAAGCCCTGTGAGCTGCTGGATCATGACAAAAGTGGGGCTTTAGCAGCCTTTCCTGCGAGCATGGTAATCCCAAATCCAACAGTGATTAACTTGGACTCAAAGCTCCACTGCAGAAATTAATTCTAAATCAGGGTCCTGGAGCCTTGTCTCACCAAACACTTTACAATGCTAATTGGCGATGACTGTATGAGCAGGCATAATAATGTCCCAGTTGTCTCAGCTTTCCCGGTTCACCCAGGAATTCCGTAGGCTGCGCTTTTGCCACGCTGCCTGTGCGGTGCTGGCACGGCCATTCTGCCAGAGCTGCGGCCACAGGCGTAGGGGACGGCGAAGTGCAGGGAATTCCAAACACCAACAGCAGATTGTGTCCTAAGCTCTGCTCACTGTACACATGACACTTTCTGACTATCACCCATATATCCATCTTTCATTTTATTTAGCTGTCATAAAGTGCCAGTAATTATTTTCCAACATATTTGTGAACCAGCGGAACTCGCCACCCCATGGTGTCCGCCAGGTCAGAGCTGCACCAGCCAAGCAGGAGCAGGAGGAGCGGGGACAGATGAAAGCACAAACAGCCACCATCAAAAAGGCAATAATTTACAAAGGAACGTGGATGCTCCGCATGTCAGCTGCTAAATGCAAGGGAGCAGAATGGAACTTGTTCTTTTTTTGAGTGCATTCATGGGGAATTCTTTCAGTTCGTGTCCCTGCCAAACACAGGACATGAGACTAGACAAACCTCGGTCCAATACAGCCTGGCAAGGTCTGTGCTCCTATTTACTGCTGTGTGCCAGTCAGGTCAAAAAAAGCCCCGTGTAAGCTGGTATTTTTCCTGAAATGTTCAATAGTTCCTGTACTCCTACACACCAAGTAAGCCAAAAGCTTTGTTTTCCTTTTGTCACCCTCACAATTGCAGTGTAGCCATCCTGTCTAATTGCCATCATTACTGAATGTAGTGTTTGCACTCAGAGCCCGAGCACATGGAAAATGAGGGACAGAAAGGCATTTCATTTTCACCTGTATTTCAGTCCTGTTTTAGCGTCGATACAAGCGGTTTGGTACAGGGGGTGCAGTTGTTCATCATGACACTGCCCAAATATAAAGTTTATGCAGCTTCTAAATCCAGGTTTCTGAGTCTTCCCCTCAGTCACTTCAGCATGGCAAAATTTCAGCAGAAAAAGCCTAAAGCAAATGTATTGCGCAGTGCCTTCAAGTGGGTGATCTTTTAGTATTTGGGGTGAATCAAATAACCTGCCTTGCTCTTGTGCAACAGCAAGAGGCTTCGACAGCGGGCGTCCTGGCTGAAGGGCTGCTCCTGCTCACAGACAGGAGGGCTCAGCACCCTGAGCCTCACTGGGCAGGAGGTCTGTGCTGGGCATGTGAAAACCATGGAAAAGAATGCTCCTGAAGAAGCAAAAAGGAGAGGAAAGGAAAGGACTCCTAGTTCTCCTCTTATTAGCCAGTGTCAGTCCAGTGACTTCACCAGCACTGTGTCTGACTCAGGCAGCCAGACTGGTGTCTGGGGAGCAGCATTTGAAAAGGTACAAGACAGACCGAGTGCCCAAAGCCCAGCTCTCAAACTGAGTTGCTTCTTTCTTTCTTTGACAGATTAAACCAAAACATTATTCTTGGTGTTATTTTGTTGGCCTATGCATCAGCCTGAATGACAAGCACCGACTGCATCCTGAGAACAATCTGAAGGCAACCCAGGGAACCCACCCAGATGGTGTTCAAAAGCAGCTCGGAGCAGAATGGGCTCTGCTCGACACAGGAATTTCACAGCAGGAACAAAGGGAACTTTGCAAACCGAGCTTTGAAACGGAAGTCATTTCATCCAGCATGCCTGCAGGAAATGCGAATCCATCTTCCAGCACAATCAAACGCAGAGCTGTGCATGGGCATAATTATTAGAGGAATGATGGCAACAGTAAAGGAGCTCATCAGTCAGAAAGCTACATAATTTCTAAACTGTCTCTTATGCTGAACCACCTGGATTTAAAGTAACATTGGCAGAAAAGACCAATGAATCTGCTTACTGAACGTGCCTGTATTACTGCCCGCAAGAGAAGGGTCACCGCAGGCATCAGAGGTGGCTGTCCCGCTCCTGCGCTTTGGCTGACACGTTTGTCTCAAACCTCTGTGGGCACCAGCACCTGCCCTTCCCTCTTTGACAGTGCTCACTTGTGGGGATGGATAAAGCCAGAGAAATTATTTGTTTGCTTTCATGGTGTTAAAAAATCAGCGCTCCTCAGTTCCAAATGCAGAGCGGTAGCTGTGGGCACGTAGGGGCGGGCTGTCCCTGGGACGGTTCGGCTACACAGTTCTCTCTCCAGGATCCTACAAGTGCCATACATAACACACAGCTCGGCATTTCTCTCCCAAGCAGGCAGTGCTCTCGGGTGGGCCTTCCTGCCTCTGACAAACGGTTTCATTTGAATAACAAAACAAGGCTCTTGGCTCTGCTGGATGGCATTAAAGTGAAGACAAGGGAAGGCTTGATCTGATGGGACCCCCACCGACACTTGTGCCAAGGCCAGCACTGATGCTCTGGTCTGACTCGGTGCCAGCCCCTGCTCCGTCGCCATCCCTGAGCCTTTCTGCGGGGCACATGGAGTGTTGCTCCACAGGATGGTCATGGCCACTGTAACCCCATCTCACAGCAGCCTGGAGCTGCTCATGTCCCAGCTCACAGGTTCACAGGCTGGTTTGTCTTGGAAAGGACCCATAAGTATTATCCTGTCTAAGCCACTGATGTGGGCAGTGATGCCCTCACTAGATCAGATGTCCTGACATCCACCTGGGCTCTAGCACCAAAGGCTGAGCGAGCTCTGCCGTGCACCTCTACCGAGCGCAATCACCTGCAATCATGAAGAAAACCTCAGAGGCTGCCAAAAGGCCAACTCCAGCCCCCTCACCAAACCTTTGTGTGGGAATAGCCCTAACAGGAGGGGATGGCAGAGCCTGTGGATTTGGGTTGGTCGCAGATGTCTGGATGTCTGCTCTTGGCTGCATGGGAACCGCACGTCTCTGGTGGTTTCCTGGAGCACTTTCTGTTTCACAGTGCCTCCTCAAAAAGAGTGCAAGAATCTCCATTAATATTTAAGGCTTTCCTTTTTTAAGCATTTCAGTTTCATGGAGAACAACGAGCTCTCTGTCCTGGGGAGCTCATTCAGAGGGAAGAGTAGGATTAAGAACTTCAAAGTGGAGCTCTCCCCTGTGACAAGTTCTTTAGAAGAGACCCTGTCCAACAGTTATCACATGTCTCCAGCAAGGGAAAAGATTTGCCATGAGAATCCTTCTGGGCTTGCGGACTTGTGCAGAGGAGGAGATTTCTGCCAGCAGCGGCTGCTCTCTGACGGGAAGCACTCCCTGCTCCGGAGGTGTGAAATCTCGGGAGAGGGCAGGCTTGCTGCCCACGTGGCAGCCGGGGAAAATGCCAGCAGACGTATGTGCTATTTCAGGAAGGCAAAAAAGGACCAAAAAGGCTTTCAGAGGACTAAAAAGTCAATGTGGGATGGGTGGAAGGATGACAACTGGCTCCAACTGAGAGAGAAAAGCTGAAAGTCTTCAGAAGAGAAAAAGGAAAAGCAGCCTCTGGGTGTGGGAGAAGGTTCCTCTTTCACTGCAATGCTGCCTCCGGGGCTCATGCTGAGGATCAGGACATCATGGTACACTTGTTCGGCTGCTGAGCTGGCCCCTGCTCCCGCAGCATCCCCCAAGATGCCACATAGGCATGGGATGAAGCCGGAGGTGGTGATGGCTGCGAGGGGAGTGGGCAGGTCCTGTGCTCGCTGCCCTTACTGGGTTGTCCGGAGGCATCCAGAGCAGCTGGTAGTTGGGTCAGAATAGCTACACAAATGCCAAAAGGAAGAATACCTTTTGTTCCCTCTGGCTCCACAATAACTCAAAATCTTCTCGCAGGACCCTTGTTGATGCAGGAGAATTAAGAGAGCTTCTTGTTTTGTTATTACTGCACAGCACCATCTTTGGTCTCCTCACTTTTGTATCCACCGCTGAGATCCTGCTGCTCTTCAGAACAGTCTCCAAAGCATTCTCGGATACAACAGGCTCCTCAAAAATACTTCCCTCTCCTGCAGCCAGAGATGAGCCATTGAGATGAGACTCCATGAGGCAGGGTGACTGTAAGTCTTGCTGATGGAACCTCTCAGGAGGCCTTGACACTGGTCTGGAGACCCTCCTGCACCAGGAGACAAGGCACAGCAGCTGGAAACATCTCTCTTCAGACATCTCTGCTTTGCCCGATCTCCTCACAGCCAGGGCAGACTGAAGGAGAAACAGAAGAACTGCAGTCCTGATATTAAACACCAGATAAGCTACAGAAATTTTGTGTCTGTTTTGACATGACCATTTGTATGGGCAGAGCTGAACAAATAATCTGCCGTGAATATTCCATCCTTTCTCTCCATTACCAGATTATGGCTTCCACAGATCTACTCATTATTTGTGCAGCACTTTGTAAGCTCATTCCAGCACCGGGGATCAGCATGGCCAGTGCTCAACAAGTCACTGCTCAGGCTTTGCTGGCAGCAAGTGCTGCTGTGGGGCTGAGGACGGGGACAGCCTGGCTGGGTCTGCCTGCACCGGTGCTGGTGCCACCTTAGGAAAGGAGCATGTCCCAGTGCACAGGGTTGGGGTGAGTACACGTCGCAGTGGCCATGAAGAACAACATTATTGGCTAGTCGATCAAAGGAAAAACGTCAGCTTCTAACAGCTGGCTGTGGAAACTTTAGGTAAATGTTTATTGCCCTATGGTGACCGCTGCATGTGTGCTGCTACACGGTCAGTGTCCCTGCAGTGAGGAGATGCAGAAGAGAACCTGTCGAGGTGCAAGTACCTGCCCCAGGCTCTGAGGGGCTGTTCTGCAGGTAGAAGCTTTCTGGGGAAGTGTCCCAGGTCCTAGGCGGGACAGATAATGAATGTGCTCAAATGATCAACTCTCTTTGACATCTCTGCTTCTGCTCTTCTGCAGAAAAGTGAAAGCAAATCCATTCTGATTTCTGCTGAATTCACTCCTCACCTCTGGGTGGTGTTTCAGAAATCAAAAGTAAATCCGTTGTTTTGCTTCTTGTCTGAGGACTCGGAACCTTTCACAGACGTTAAGGCCACTTATAAGTTAACAGATTTGTATTTAAACCTTCTGGCTGTGTATTTTTCATGCATTTTAAGTACTGACAATAGGATAAGTAAATGCACAAACTAAGCAAGCATGTTCGTGTACACCCAGATAATAAAAAGAACAGAAAAGCACAGATATCTGTCCCTGTGTCCTGGTCATCCCAACCAGGACAACTTATTTCCAAAATACTCTCTTAAAATTCTTCTTGTGCATCTGGAAGTGGGAAAATTTTTATAAATTTCACTTGCATCTCATCTGTCAAGGCTGGATAAGAAGAAAGAAGAGATGCTCCTTTTCCACCCAATGTGACATTCAACCACACTCTGGGCTTAGTCTTCATTCATGGTGTAATTCTATTTCCCCTCTGAATTATGTACTCTCAGTAGCCTGCCTTGTGCATAAAAGATCCATGATGGGGAGCCGCATCATTCATTTTTTTTCCATGAGCAGGTGCAAAATATAATGTCCCTGATTTTCAAGATCTGATTAAACTGTCATAGATATGGAGCAACCTCAATAACTCCTCACATCCGAGAGGGACTGCTTATTACACCACTGCACCCTCTGATGCTATCGATAAGAATCTCTCAGCATTTCAAGTACAAACCCCTACTTTCGGGATTTGTTTATTTAAATTGGATTAATTTGGTGCTCCTGGAAGTCAGTGCCTATAACCCATGGGCTAAAGCCCAGCAGGCACAGTCATGTCCCAGTGCCACTGGGCCAGAACTGGAATGCCCAAAGCACGTGAGCAGCTCCTGCAGCAGGAACACCAGCCACCCCTGTGTGGGTCACGGCTCCCAGCGCTGCTGCCAGCTCCAGCTTTTGCCCAGGCTCTGCCATATAGCTGCTCTCATGCTCGGTCAACCCATCCCAGCCCCGGTGATGGGATCCACCCCTGTGTTTTGGGAGAAAGACCCCACATCAAAGGCTGTGACAGCAGGCCCCTGTGGTTAGCCAGATGCCCAAGGGACGAGCTCACGGGCAAGGGTGGTGACTTGGTGGTGACAGGGACACAGAGCACTGCTGAGCTCCCCAGTCTTCCCTGCTTTTCCTACACTGTTCTTCTGCAAAGCTGTTTCCAATATTGTAATTGGATGCTTAACTGTCCCACTGATGGAATATATTAGACTGAACCTTTTATCCCAAAATCTTCTCTGTAAGAAAGGGACACCCGAGGGCTCTGGCACACTGACAGGTATTCCCATCCCTGGGGCTGGCAGGGCCACACATGTCCCAGCTGACGCCAGCGGTGCAGCGCGCCAGCACTGGAGCATGTCCCTCGCCCATGGGAAGGTCTGGTCTGGCACAGAACAGCTGCGGGGAGGGATCGCCTTGGCCAGGGAGCACCATCATTTCTCTGGCAAGTGTGGCAGCAATGCAGAGCCACCTGCTTGTTGGTGTGCTCAGTCTGCAACATGGTAGGAGTGAGCTGGATAACCACCCTGGACCTTGGGCTGCCCTGGGCAGTTACAGCTGTGTGGTTGGGCAGCAGCTCCCCCACGTCCCACGGGCAGGCGAGGGCAGGCAGAGCTGCTGCTGCAGCACACCCACTGCCTGTCTGTCTGTCTGTCTGCCACCGGGGTGAGATGGGCTGGATCCCAGATTGCCCTGCCCTGGCTAGTCCAAAACAAGGCATAGCTCTGGTGTCCAAAATATGCACGTAAGCTGATGTGCTGTGTCCTTGTTTCATGTTCAAAGGTGGATCTGCTGATGCTGGAGGTAAAAAAAAAAAGTAGTATTTAAATTAGTAATCAGCACAAATGATTGCTCTTCCATTCCCACCCCTGTTCTGAAATAGGAGCTCCAGTCTCTCTGCACATAAACAGCAAACACATACTCAGCATCTGATTCCGAAGAAGGCTCCGACACCGTGAAAAGAACAGGGAGAAGGTACCGCAGAGTGGGAGCTGCCATCTGGGCTTGCATCTGCGAGCATTTGGCGCGGCACATACGGAGGATCCTTTTCTCTGCTTCATATTTGGCCCTGGAAACTTGGGGATGATGGAAAAAAGAAGCAGCTCTGCCCAGGGTGTGGTCACTATTCGGGACCCACCCTTCGTCCCAAGCCCAGAGAGGCTCCTGCTGCCAGGTCAGATACCACAGGGACATCGGTTGTCAATTCGGCTGCTCTGCCAGTGTGGACAAACGGAGCTACACACCGGCCAGGGAAAGGCTGCGAGTGCTCCTGGCTGATGGATGCTGACACCAAAACCTCACAGCGCGGGGTGCATTAGGCACTTTGCTGTGGTGTACTGGCATCCTCACCTTCACGTTCCCTCAAGTCTGTGCTTGGGTTTACCCACAAAGTGACAATTGACTTCACAGTGACAAAGAAAACAAGAACACATCTGACTGGCAAGAATAAGAATATTAGAGGAATTAAGAAACTTGATGCCAATGGCAGAAGGAGCTTGAGCTCTGCAGAAGAAACAAGGGGAGTCAGCGGAGCAGGTCCCTGCAAGCCATGAGGGCTCCAGGCTGAACGTACACGTGCTAGTAACAGGAGAAGGCTGTGCAGGAGCCAAATGTGTATTAAAACATATAGAGGAAATAACAATGGCACAAAAATACTTGAGAGTTCTCCTTTCCTTCTCCAAGGATAACATTTTTGGTTCTCTTTGTTTAAGTCACACATAACCTAAATTCCTCCCTTTTCTCTTACTCTATCCATCCCTAGTGAGGTGGGGATCTTGGGTCCTTTATTACAGTTATTCTCTGGCACTAAAGATAGATGCTTTTGAAGTGGAAAAGAACAAAGGATGGCTGAGGGTGCAACCAAGGCAGCCTGCACAGGAACCCTCGCAGTCATCAGTGAACCCAAGGCCCTACATTTACCCTTCCACCAAGTGGCCATGGGGTTGATTCAATGATCACGAGCTGCCACTGGAATGAATCTTCTTTTGCCTCACCAGCAAGAGGGAGACTAGAGACAGCTCTGTAGAGACAATGGGAGACTATTTTCTGGTTTAATGTCCAATACACAGTGGCTATCCAGCAGAAGACCAAGAGGCAACAGTGACACAAATCCGAGAGGGAGTTTTTTGGTGCTGGGCCGAACTGAGAAAGGAATCAGCTCCTGGATAAGAAAGCAGCAGGTTTGCTGGGCCATGTGCCTGGGGAGCAGAGGAGAACACCCCACTCAGCCAAGCGAAACCACAGCACCTCGACACATCTCATACACTCACAGCAGTTTGTGAGTCTAATTGAGTGCAGAAGCAGAAATGCTGGAGCACAAGCGAGGGCTTGGAGGCTGGCCGTCCACAAAGGCTTCCTTGGAGCTGGATTGTTCAGATGAAGGAATGATCTCATGAGCAGATGGGAGAGGCTTTGCCTGTTCCACAGAAATCTGGGCTAGAGCAGACATGAGAAAATGCAGCACAGAAAACTATTGTGCTCGAGTGTGAGAATGGAGCCAGCAGCCGACAGGCGAGGGTGGGGGGTCTGCTCCCCGCTCTGCAGCGGTCAGGCAGTGTGGCCCATGGCCTTCAGCTTGGCCGTGAACCTGGCGGGGGCTGTGGCGGGGGAAGTCCCCTGGGTGCCATGTCTGCTCGGTGACAAGCGCTGGCAAAGCTGAGCAGCACAGGTGTCACCTCCTGAGCCACAGGACCCACTCACCGGGGCTCAGAGACACTGCTGTGCCCAACACACAGGGAAGAGGAGGTTTGTGCACAGCAAAAGTGGGGTTTTTTTTCTTCTTGTAAACAAGTTTAGTTATTTATTCATGCACAAAACACAGGTTATTGTTTGCTAAACAAATCTGTGCGCCAGTCTGTGTGCATCTCTCCGTATGTGCCAAACGCCCTGTTTCAAAATAAATTGTGTCGCAGTTAGTTCCGAACTCTCCTTCTACACTGGGCTGGGCTCTGTCTCGGGCCCTTGGAAAGTCAGACCCATCCTGAGGGGCTGTGGCGAGGAGAGGGGAGGGCAGAGACCCGTGTCCCAGAGCCGGGGACAAGCGAGGACCTGCTGCCGTTGTGTCACAGCTGCCACCATCCCGCAGAAGCCAGGAGCCAGGGCAGGCAGGACGGGTACTCAGGGACAGCGCTGCCTCCTGGCACTGCTGATCCCACCCACCAAATCGCCTCAGAAACAAGCTCAGGAACACGGCATTAGGAGACTCTGCTTCTCTGCAGGAGCCCAGGCATAAAACTAAAGCCTCACAGGGGTTTGTTATCACAACACCACACTGTTAAATGTCCTAAGCAATCTTTTTTTAAGGAAAACAAGTCTTTAGAAACAGAGGTGACCCTAGAAGTGATAAGTGAAGAGGTGCACCTGAAAGTCTGTTATCAGCTATTTGTGCCTGGCTCTGCCTCAGATTTCTCATTTCGATGTGACGGCAGCTGAAAATTGGATAGATACCGACTTCACCTCAAACAAGACTTTCTCTTTTTGTCTTCAAGGGCAACTTAAGTACTTTACCCTCTGAGGTCGTAGAGAATCGTGGGATGCTAGAAAAGGAGGGCTCTGGAGAGGGAATCATAGTGCTGCTGTGCTGCATATTTTGATAATTAAACTACACAGTAAAGTAAGTGTGAAGGAGGCTGGAAAAGCACAAGTTTCAGGAGGCTTGTTTGTTCGTACAATCGGGTGTTGATGAGCTTTTCCTTGCTAACAAAAAGCAGGTTTGATATCCAGCACCGGTGACTGTTGCAAAGCAACGCTCTGTCACCGTCACTGCCTCCAGCCCAGGACCTGTGGCCACAGGTGCCTGTGACCAACTCACATGGCTGCTCTGGCACTGCCAAGGGATTGTCCTGGAGAGGTGCTTGCAGAGAAGGGAGGAAAAGACAAAGGGCAGAGTCACTGGGGCTCAGCCCCAGCCGGAGGGGAATGAACTGGGGTCCTGTCCCCCCCCCGCAAAATGAGAACGATGGAGCGAGGGTGGAGAAAGGACCAGAGGGATGCTGGGCCCAGGGGACATGGCTGCCTGGGAACGGGAGAGGCTCCGAGGGATGCTCACAGGAGAGGCAGAGACATACGTGGGGAAGCGTCTGGGGAGGCACAGGACTGCTGGAGATGGCATTTGCACAAGGGCCCAGGCACAGCTGGGTTACCTGGGTCCCAGAATGGGGTTTTGATTCCCAGGGGAAAAACTTGAAGCTGGGATGCTGTGACACATGTTTTTCTCAGCTTCATCTTATTTTAGAAGCCATTCTCAATAAAAATGGACAGGGGTATGAATGTCCTTCTGACTGCTACATCAGAGCTCTGCAATGTGGCCAGTTAAAACACGAAAATAATCCTTAGAAACCGCTTGCTGTGCCCCTGTGTGAGGCTGGTGAATGCCTACTGGTTCTAGCGGGTCCAGCATGTGTTGGAGCGAGTTGCGTGTGAGCAAACTGCTCTGTTCACATGTAGTACATCTGCCTGCAGAAACACAGAAATCTGGCAAACCCAACTGCCTCACCAAGTCAGCCAGACAACAGTAAATCCAGCTGAGCTCTCTGAATTAACAGTTTAATTCTTTAGGAAACAGTACAATAAATACTTCAAAGAGTTCCTAAACACAAGCATCTTTTACTTTGACTCACATAAGCAATATGATAATTCAGATTAAATCATACAGACACCTATGCCCATTTATCTTTCTTATTTCTGCTTTGCGAACCCTTTGCACACGAGCAGTGATCTCTAGAAGACCAGTATCCTGAATCTGTTCGTGTTTTTTTCTCTGAAGCACTGAGCTTCGACTTTTCTCGGACAGCCTGTTTCCTTATTTTCTGTTCCTGGAGTTTCCCAGGATCTTCTTGCTGCGGTCGCAAGCCTTTCTCTCCATCTGCTCCCACCAGTGTTCAGCTCTGCACCCCAGCACCCGGGTTCCTGCTCAGCCCCCGGGACGCTCAGCAGCCCCAGCCCCTGCAAGAAGGTTTGGTTTGCTCTAAACACCAGTAAAAGCAACAAACAAATGTAAGTTCAGTCTGACAGAGGGTGACAGAGGGAAGGAGAGCACCTGACACCAGGCAGAGCTGGTGAAGCTGCATCTTCTGCTCAAACTGCTGCATCCCCTGAGAGCAATTGCAGGTGACAACCTGAGGGGCCCTGAATCACCTTCCTCCTCCTCCGTGTCCGCTGCAGCCCTGGGACGGAACAGGGAGGAACATTGTGCAGAGAGGAACAGTCTTTCCCCAGAAACCTGTTTACTTTTCAAACTCCGGTTACCACAGCAACATGACACAACTATTTAGCTGAAATTTCTCTTTCCCCCCATTTCCGCTTAGGCTGTGTAGTAAGAGTGCAGAGTCTGAATCAACACATTTTTTCAGTCAATGTTTTAGTCTGTTTTTTCCTATAAACACACATCAAATACAATGTGCGAAACTCAGACGTGCTAAGTGGGAAAGCTGAGTTTTATAGGCTCATCCTGTGCTCATGTAAATGGTGAAACCTTCCTGCGGGAGCACAGCTGGGAGCAGCGCCATTGCAGATGTGCTCAGCTGCAGCTCCTGGGCGTTCTGTGGGCAGAGGAAGCCCCAACAAAGTAGGGTCCCTAGTAAACCCCAAAACCCTTGTGCTGGCACCCACAGTCACGCTCCTGCCCAGATCTTGGGCTGTAACTGGGAACCAGGGCTGGGTCTCGCAGCCAGAGGGAGCAGATCCCACCTGGAGCATCCCAGCACTGCCGGAGCCAAACCACACAGCTGAAACCGGGCACAGGCATGGAGCCTGCAGACACCCTGGGACAGACAGACAGACATGTCGTGACTCATGGGCCAGCACACCCAGCAGCAGCCAGTGCCTCCGGATTCCCCAGGAGATCTCCGCTCTCCCAAAGCCAAACCACCGGCAGGGTCACGACCTTACTCACCATGTAACCCGAGCAGTGGCTCCAGAAGGGAAAACAAAGCACGGCAGGACCTGACCCTGCAGCACCCACCCAAATGCCACCTCTGCCAGCAGAGCAGCTCCCTTGCTGCCAGCAAGGCCCCTTCTCTCCAGCACGGTCCCTGCTGCCCCAAAGCCCTGGCACAGTCTCCAAACCGCTGCCCATGCTCATGGCGCAGAGAGACAAGCATCAATCGACTCTTCAGGATACATAAGAAATGTTTCCCAAACACATGCTGGGCTTGAAAGACTCAGCTCAGCTCCACCACTTTCTGTGGGACTGGTTTCAAACCAGACAAAAGCCTCCCTGGTCCCACTTTATCATGAGTTGTCTATTTTTTTCTAATACATCGGTGGGATTTTTTTCCTTTAATATGAATGGCTGACACATCACTAGTAAAAGGAAGAGTTCACAGAATAAACTTCAGTGCATTAATTATTGAGGGATATAATCCAAATTTATTTAATGAATTAATAATAAGTCATAGGGGTATTTTAATAATGAAATACTTCTAGTTGTGTTTCAATAATTATGGCTAGCTTTCATAATTACACTGCTGCAGTGAAAATAAAATCAAAATCAATTAGGTTGTAGCAATTCTGTCCCAAGAGTGCCCTGTGCAACTCTATCTACATCAGGTTTAAAGGGACACAACGAAAATCAATGTTGGTTTAAACCTCCAGTATGCAACTAGTCCCCTCCTTCGCCATCGGGAAGAAGTCAGGGCTTTCCTCTGCACAGCTGCTTCAGGAGACAAGAGGCAGTCATCCACAGAGGAATTTGGGGCAGACTTGGCCTGACGTGCTCCCCAGGCAGGGGCTGCCCCCTCATCGCAGCCAGGGATGCTCCAGCTGGGTCCCAGCAGGCACCGAGCAGGCGGTTCCATCCTCACCCCCACCCAGAGCGCTCCCACCCGAGCAGGACTCCCCCCCAGCCCTGCTCCCTCCAAAACAAAGGTGGATTTACTTATTATTTTATTTTATCCCTTCAGAGGTGACGTTTGCCAAGTTTCTTTTCTTCAAGCAGGAAAATGAGAAGGTTCCCATTGAAGAAAAGCTACAGCTTCTCATAGCCATTGATTTCAGGAGCTGAGGCTGGCAATTCTGCCGGGGCCATCGCCCTCCGGCTTTGGTGAGTGCTGAGACCCCAGGGCGCTGGACAGAGAGCCAAGGAGAGACCATGCTGCTTGTTCCCACACCATTTCTGTTTGTTTAGAGATAACACTCCCAGAGCATTTTTCCAGAAGGACAGATGAAGTGTTTGTATCTCTCCCATCCCAGGAAACCTTCATCGCATCCTCCAGCTCAGCTGCTAAACTCAGAAAGCAGCTGGGTTTCTTTAACCTTTTTCATCTCAAGGAAGAGTGTTTGGAACTGGAAAGAGCTCCCAATTCAGCTTGTTGAGTCAAGTTGTCACTTCCAGCAGCTGGGATCCTTCCCAGCGGCTGCTGAGCACCACAGCTGGGCGGGAGGGAGAGCGCAGCCCGTCCTTCAGCTGCCGCGGCAGCCCTGTGGCTGAGCTCCGCACAGAGCCCCCGGCTTTCCCCACAGCTGGCTGCCAGGCTCTGCCTGCAGCTGGGACCTGGCTCCCTCCACTGGGATGGGTGACACCCGTGTGACACCACCCTGACACTCGCCTCTCTCTGTGGGACCAGCCACCTCCTGAAGCACCGAGAAGTCCTGCCCAGAGCAGGCTGTGGCTGGAGGTTGGGGTAGAGCAATAGCATCCCCCCAGCACCAGCATCCTCCCAGCACCGCCGGCACTCAGGTGTGCGAACAGGGAGGCAGCACAGCCATTCTGGGGGACTTCAGGACAGAGCAAACCAACGGAGCTGAAGAGGTTACTCAAAAGGAATGGGCTGGGCACACTTCTTTTGGCATTTTTTCCCAATTTCTAAGTGGCTGTGCTACGTTGAGCCTCTTGTGCTTAGCGCAGTTGCCTCGTTTCTGCTGTGAGACAGCTGAAGTTCCCTCGCCGAGGAGCCGCCTGAGCCACGGCTACCTTCCCTACGGCACAGGCGGGGGACGCAGTGTCTGATCTCCCTTTTTGCGGGGAGGAGGCTCCCTCAGCAGCTGCCAGCCCTGGTTACGGCTCTCACTTCTTTAAACATGTACCTGCTAGACATCTGACTGCTCCCCACTGGGGTGTTTGAGGAATATCTGCTGCCCCAAAATCTCTTGCAGCCAGGAGCCTCAGGCAGCGGTTTCTGTGAGCTGGGGGTCTCGCACAGAAATAGCCCAGAAGCAGCAGAGTAGAAGGCTGCCCAAAATAGGAAGGGACAGGGATTTCCAGCATCAAAGATTAAGAGCCTTAAAATAGAAAAGGGAAAATTCAAGTAAAACATTAGGGCAAAGTATTCATAAGCAAGAGGTCAATCGTGCAACAGAATAATTTATCCAGAGAGATGTCATCACCAGAGGCCTGAGCACAAATGAGATTTGACACTTGGAGAAATAGGGACAAGGGTTTGGGTGCTGGTGTGAAAAATGGGTTTGTGCCTCAGGAAATCCACAGCCAGCAACAGGAAAGCTCTGGGTGCTGCTGCTCTCCCTGACGTCTGTGACAGTTCTGCATGGCTCCAGCAACACCGAGACTGCACTGAGCAGATACGGCTCCATTGAAAAAGAACAGTGACACACTGGTGCTTGTGTGCTGTGCCATCGAAGCAGAGATGAATGTTACCTGTGAGTTAATCACTACCCTGTAATTATGCATTCAGCATGCAAATCGCAACCACATGCAAAACCACCCAGCGATGTGCCTCGATGCCAAAGTAATGCTGCTTGTGAACGCTCGTATTTTGGATCATAAATGGAATATAATGTACTGTGCTTTATGGCAGAAATCATTACTGAACAAACACCCGTAATTCTGTCCTCTAAACTGCAGTGCAGGACACCCTTGCTCTTTAGCTACAGCAGCAGCCAGGAGCTCCTGTCAGTAGGGAGGCCTGATTGTAATCCTGTCAAAAAATGCATCAGAAATCATCCTAAACCAGCTTCAACATGGGGTTTGCTTTACCATAGCTTTTGAAATTATACTCAGAGGATCCAAAATATTCACACTGAAGAACTCACATACTTTTGCAAGCAAAAATAGCAGCTAGTTAAGTAAAAATGGGCTTCAATTTCTGAATTTGTATTTGTTACTTAGAAAACAGTCCCTAGGATTATATTCCAGGGCATCAGTTATTATTTCACCGCACATCACTTTGCACTACTATTCAAACCATGTAGGCTACCCCCTAAATTACCCAGTGCTTCTAGCTCCTTAATTAAGCTTGTGTCCCATAAGATCTGATGCAAGAACGCATCATAGAGAAACACCGTACAGCTACACATTCACAAACACTTATTCAGCCCACGAATGCAGCTGTGAGAGGTACCCTGCAGGTACCGGAGCGGACAAGCATCTCTGCTGATAGCAGGAGAACACTGTGCAAGATGAGAGCTGGTTCCTGGCAGATCCCTGCAGACAGCACAGACCCCGGGCCGAGCAGGGAAAAGCCACGAGGGCTGAGCACAGCCCCCAGCACCACCAACACGGGGCTCAGTGTGTGCTGGCTGTTTGCAGCTCCAGCCCACGCTGGGTAAACCAGGGGGAGGAAATGGGGGGGCTTATACCCATTTTCCCCTTTCCTCTAGCTGAGCTCCTCCATTCCGCCTTGCCTCAATTGGTTGTTCTTAAATAGAGTGAAGTGCTATTCAGCAGGTCAATCCATCTCATCAAGTCATCCAGCTTGACCTTTTGCAATGCGCAGCAGTGCAATTTACACTGCAAGTTCGAGTGCTGCTAAGCATTGCACTCATCCAATTCCTAGCCAGGAGAAAATGAGGAGGGTAAGGGCTCACGGCAGACGGTTCTACCCGCTGATTAGCGGGGGACTCCCTGTCACAGCCCCAGCAGTGAAGTGCCATCAGTGCTCACAGCACGATGTGAAGGAAAGAGCAACTGCAACAGAACTGTAGGATCCTGCCACTGCTCCCGTGAGAGGTGACTCGCAGAAGAGGCCCTTGTCCCCGGGGTGCTGAGAGAAGCAGAAGCTCTGGTCACCTGGAGCTCCCACCAGCATGGGGACCAGGGCACAGCCCAGAGCTCACTGCAGGTCAGTGGCCACAGCTCCCAAATTCACATGTGCTGTTCAAACACAGCTGCTGAGAGACAGGCAGGGGAAGATCTTTTTTTCTAAGTGGCACATGGAACAGCATCGCTCCTCAAAACATCAGCACGTGAAGAAAAATTCCAGCTGCATGTAGGGAACAGTCCTTCCCTGTGACAGCGGGCCAGTGCTGGAGCATGGGCTGTAGAATCTGCACCCCTGGCAACAGTCACAACTCAGCTGGAAAAGGGACCAGGACATCCTGCTCCAGCTGTGAAGCTGCATCTAGCTTCAGAGCCAACCCTCCTCTGAGCAGAGAGCAGGACCACGCATCTCAGCCTGGGATACAGGATGTCACTGTGCCACCCACGAGCAAGCAGCCTCTCTTGGTGGTGGGTCCTCTGAAGGCACCAGCTCTGCTCCTCCTTCGCCATCACACTGGAAGGGGTCCATGTACAGATAATTGATGCATTTTTAACTTGCAAATGCGACACAAACTTCCCTCAGGAATGTCTAATTCACATTTTAAGTAACAAAAGGGCTCAAATCCCTTTCTTGCCTACTTAGTCATGCTGCATTTAGTATAAGCGAGATGAAATGCTAAGCTCAGGGAAGATCAGAGAGAAATTGTATGATTTCCACATTATAGGATAATTCCATGGCTGACTTACCCAAATGTGCAAGATGAGACACCACACTCAGACAACGCTCACCGTGCATAGCTGAACTACGGATCTTAGAGTCAAAGGAGAACAGGGCAAGGGGGGTGCAGGGTGAGCAGGAGAACAACAAACAGGGTCTGAGCACCGAGGCACAAACGAGAGCAGCAGAATGACACTGAGATGCTGGAGCCTGGCTGCAGCACCAGGAGAGGGAGGAGGGGATGGACAAGCAGCAAGATGGGACAAGACCCTGGCCAGGTCTCAGACGAGCAGTCTCTCCAAGGTGAGTTCACACGCACGGTGTGTCCTCACCAGCCCAGCTCCCTCCATCCCTGCCAGCTGCTCCCAGCATCACTAACCACACACACAGGAGCCAGCAGCACAGCCACTGTCAGCTGCAGCCCCCTGGCAACAATTTCCTTGTGTATTATTATAAGTTCTTGAATTTTAAAGTGTCTCTAGCCCTCTGCAACAGTCACGGTCTAACCGACCACTCCAGGTATTTACCTGCTCTGCAAGGTCAGAACACTGCTTTTCCTTCCCACCCCTCTTCATTTTCTTTTGTTCATCAAATTGAGTTTTATCTTGAAACAGAGCATCTTTCCAGAACAGAAGGCTCAAATGCTTCATTTTGATAAAGTCAAAACCAAGCCTCTGCTTTGCCAAAAATACTCCTTTCACTTTTTATTTTGTCCTACTAGTCACCATTCTAAATCCAAATTAACAAATATTGTCACTCATCCCAGAACTGTATTTTTTGGAAAGCAAACTATTTGTCAAAAAGCCATCCCCCTGCTCTTGCCAGTCAGGGGAGGGAGCAGGAACCATTCCCAGCCCTCGGCTCACCTGGAGCCCATCTCTGCCTGTACCCCAGGCAAGAAAAGCCCCCCACTGCCCTTCCCACCTCTCAGCATCACCTGCTGTTCCTCAAGGCAGTTATTCATCCTACCTCTCTGTAACTGGGGAGGGTATATTTATTACAGCTGTGTCTACCCTGACTCCCCACCTGCCAGAGCAGCTCATCCAGCCCAAGGTTGACCACGGCCAGCCCAGTACTCAGCATCCAGCTCTGCAGGAAGCACTTTCTGCCTGAGAAGACCCCAGGAGAACCTGGCTGTGTGGGAACAGCAATCACCACTGCCCAGGGCTTGGTCCCATGGAGAAGCAGCTCTTGGAGCTCCTGGCCTGGGGACAGTGTCTGTGCCACCGGCCATCAGCTTTTGAAGCCTCTGCACAAGAGACACTTGTAGCCACTTATCTTGCATCCCAGCACAATTTAATTATCAACTTGGAAGCTATCCAGCACAGCATAAAAAGTCAACCCATTCCAGTTGTTTAGGTATATCATTGCCCTGCTAATTGAGTTTGATGGGAATTTCAACAGGACTTTACAATATTTTCTTTAAGTGCTGTTCTATTTAACTCTTCCTCATTCTGTGTGTTGCTGATAGCAGAGGAGGGTGGGAGGGAGAGCTCTCCTCTTTCTCAAGCTTGGAATAGCAACTAATATCCAGGGAGATGAGCCCTTGCTGAGCCATGCGTCTCTCCCTGAGAGCCCATTCCCATTTACAGAGCATTGCTCTGGGCATTAACTCATGCCATCCACAATAACAACCCCCTGTTTGTGTCTGTGGAGGAGCAGGCTGTACAGGAGAGTTTCCACCGGTGCCAAACACAGAGACCAACCTCAGGGATGCAGCGGAGCCAGAGGATGTGACAAACAACTCACAAGCAATGCTCTTCTACCTCACCTCCAGGAAAAATTCCTCCGTCAGATCAAGGCTGCGAGCCCCAGCTGTAACCAGAGCCCAGATCCTTATCAGCAGGAGCCCAGAGCCGTGGGAAGCAGCAGCATAAAGGACGCTTTGTGTGGTGGCACCGTTCCCACCGTGCCGGCACAGACCTGGACACAGCACCTGCACCAGCCAAGCAGGTCCAACTCCTGGTGCTGGCAGCAAACACAGCAGCTCCCGGGAAAAGGGGTGCAGGGTTTCTGGAAAGAGTCCGTAATAGAGTCTGTAAATATTGTCTATGCCGTCTTTGTTATTTCAACTCTTAAGGTGTGATAAGGCTAAGAAAATAAGCAGAATCACTGAATTTGTATGAAAAACCACAGCCACAGAACCATCTGCCACCTTTCCCCTGGAAGGAGAGAGGGAAATGGTGTCCACCGCAATCTCAGGAGCAGAAAGCTCAGCTGGGAAGCTGCCTTGTTGTACAGGTGCTGCTCAGAGAAACCTGCTCCTTGCTGCAGGGCAGGTCCCCTCTGCTCCCTGGAGCCTGGGCTCAGCTCAGCATTATCCCCGTACTTCCCCCTTTGGTGGCTCCCCATGCATCAAACAGCTCCTGCAAACGTATGCAGCAACAGAGCAAAAGGGAAGTCTTAAAAAAAACATCAAGTCATTCCTGGTTGGGGGTCCCCCCCATGCCCGCAGTGGGGTGAGGGCTGATGCTCAGCAGCTCAGCCTACCTTGGATGCCCGGGACCAAGCCAGGCTGGCAACAAGCAGCTGTGGCCACCAGCCCAGCTCTGGCCTCGCTGGTCAGTCCCGCCCTCGGATTTTGCTTTTCAGCTGAGCACAGTGTGTCAGATCTTCCCAGCTATCAGCTTGTCCTCAATCTGCTGCTCCATCCTGGGCACCCGCGGGGGCTCTGGGAGCATCTCCCTGCCCGGCAGCAGCTGGTCCCACATCACCCGGGGATGGAGCAGCCTGAGGATGCTCACTGTGACGCCTCCACAACCAAGCATGGGAGGAAAAGACACTTTTCTTTTCACATCAGGACTGGTGGCACAGTCACACATAATCCTCACTGGCACCAGATTCTCCATTTCTTGTTTGAATGATGCTGCCATGAGCATTTATTGTCACAAAAGAGGTTATTCAAACACAAGCAATTAGGCAACTATATTAGCATATTTTTCATTGTAATATTACAACAAAGGGTATATTCCTCCCAGTGAATGTATTTATAGGCTTTCGGAGCTAATATTTGTTTAAATGATTAATATGTTTTTCAAATACATGTGACAAGTGTGGCAGAAATATTTTTATCTCCGCAAACAATGTTCTGAAAGGCAAGAGCTCCCAAGTCTCCAGGAGGGCTGTTTTCCAGGTTCAACAGACTTTTTCAAGACATAGAAATCAAATTTTTATCATAATTAATTCCAAGAAAAGGGCTTTCTGTGAGGAGTGTTTAGAAATAGATTGAGGCTGTGAGACCTGCGCCCCAGCCCAGGTACCTTCCCAAATGGCACATTTCCAAAGAGCCCCCGGATTATCTCTGCAGTCAGATTGCTGTCTTCGTTCAGAACGCGTACAATGCTCTTATGTTGATAAGAAAATCCCAATATGCTGATGGTTAAAAGCAAGGCTCGGGGCAGTCCTGTGTGTCACAACGTTTTAACCAACACTTTACATCTACTGAGCATCCTTCACACAAAGGGAAATGGATTTTAATTGAAATTCTGCTGTATGGCTGGCAGGAGCCAACTTCCCACACCCAAGTTACGTGTTCCTTTTGCAGGTCACTACCTTGGGTAAACTCATCCCTTGAACCTGAGTGATCTGCAAACTCCCTCTCTCTGTCTTTCACAGAATCCCAGAATGCCAGGGGTTGGAAGGGACCTCAAAAGCTCATCCAGTGCAATCCCCCCAAGGAGCAGGAACACCCGGATGAGGTTACACAGGAAGGTGTCCAGGCGGGTCTCGAATGTCTGCAGAGAAGGAGACTCCACAACCCCCCTGGGCAGCCTGGACCAGGCTCTGGCACCCTCACTGAGCAGAATTTTCTTCTCAAATTTAAGTGGAACCTTTTGTGTTCCAGTTTGAACCCATTACCCCTTGTCCTATCATTGGTTGTCACCGAGAAGAGCCTGGCTCCATCCTCTTTGCTTGAAAAACACAAGGAAAAGCACAAACCAGCCATACCATGGACAATCCTCTGCCCGAACCCCTCCGGCTCTGCTGGGGCTGCTGCTCGCAGGGCTGGAGGCAGCAAATTCCTCAGTGCACTTTTGAAAGATTCCTCAGACTTTGCAATGACTTGGAACAAAAGGACGTAATCAGTGCTTGTGATGTTGAAAAGAGTAAATGCAGGCTCTGCCTGCGCAAGGAGAAACGTGGGATAAGAGGTACGGAAAAGTTCAAGGATGGGCCCGAGCTCCAGGCTTTAGGAAAATAAACCAAGACCTACCTGCCTGGGGCTCATCAGTTTGAATTTCCAACCCTGCAGAACTGCAAAGGTTGATGAAATCCTTACAGCAACTGACACCTCACAGCCATGCTGGAAACGTGGGTTTCCACCATTTCTGCTATCTGCAGCAAGAGTAAACTCACAGACAAATTCATGACCCCAGATTCTTTTGAAAATTCTCCAAATAGAGACTTAAAAATGCATGGCTCTGCTCAAGATCACCCTGTTTGTGTTGGTGCGAGGCCAAAATCCATGAAAAATAGCATGTATGCCAAAAAAATCAATTTTATATAATAAATACAGATCATTTGGATGTTTCTTGCCAAAAACAATGCAAACATATACATCCTTCATGATTCTTATCAGAGCACAGCTGAATCTTTAATACACTCTACTGACAAGCTACTAAAATCCAAGAACATGCTGTTTAGCCACCACTGATCAATGGTTAAAGTTTCCTGATTTCCATGCACTACCATTGCTTTTACCAGTCAAAACTGTGAAATTCAGGTTAATGCAAAAATTAATAAACCAAAACCCAAAGATTCATTCTAAGTAAAAATGTATTTTTAATGAAGATACATAGGATCCGGTAGCAAAATACATGTATGTATTTGGCAGCACTAAAATTGCTTTCTGTTGCTGCAAAAATGTTTACCAAGGAGTAGCTAGTCTGAGTTCCACATTCCCAACAATTCTATTTAAGGTACACCAGCATGTCAGTGCACTCTGTAGCATCCTATGCCATTTTCTGGAACACAAACACGTTGCTGCAAATGGTTTAAATTCTCTATTACAACCTAGGTGGAATAAATAAAATATTCCATCTGCCTAATGTGACATGCAGATCAGACCCCTGTGGGTAATACTGGAGTTTGCAAAGGTGCATATGGGATGCGCCAGCAAATTTAATAAAAGTAAAGAAGGTTGTTTTATTTTCTAAAATAACCTTTATGTTATCCTTGCTATAAATTATGCAAGAAGACGCTATTGAAAACGTGGCACACATGCTCGCATACAGGGGGAAAGTCAGCGCTCAGCCCGCAGCACGTACCCACCCTGTGGTGCTGGGACTCGCCTGCAGAAAAAGGGGACCAGGGCTCTGCCAGCACCGAGTTTTCAACCTACCTATGCTCTGCTGGGCTGTTGACACTCTTGCTGTCACCTGAACGTCACACGAGGACAGGGACTTTGCTGGTGGATGCAGGGCCACACCGGCTGGTGCAGGTGCACGATGCTCTGCTCTGTTCCACCACCGCGTAGCGACCACCTCTGTTCAAGTGGAGCTGAAAAAGCTGTTTGAACACGGCTGGGGGTTGTTTAAAGCTTTTCTTTTCCTTCTTTTTTAAAGCATAGCTAATAGTTGGAGAAGCTGCATTTCACAGCAAAGTTTGCAAGAACTATAAGGGAGCATGTAACTGCTGGTGGTGGTGCCTAATGAAGTGTGTTTGAAATATTGAAGTATATGATAAACCATTATGTAAATTAAATTCATTGATAGCTCTGCTATGAAATCGCTCTGGTAGCAGAATAGTAGATAAACATGGAGCTTAGAAGGTGTCATTTATTCATCCTTAAAATGGTTCCAAGTTTCTAGTGATTCATTATCATTCAGCAGAAAACAAAGAGAACATTAGTTTCACAACTAAATTCAAAAGAAAGGCACTCGGATTCTGCAAACATCCATGCCATGCTGAGGTTACAGATGCTGTGGCTCTTGCCAGAGTGGATCTGTCTCTTCTCTGCACATCCTGCCCCTTCCCGTGCCACTGGAAATCCATCCTGGGACTGTGTGAGCCCAGGGGGACAGGAGGGGAGAGGAGACAGGAGGGTCCATGTGGGGAAAATAAAAGCACAGGACCACAGGTTCCTGCCGCTGCCTATTGCTGTTATTTTTCTTGGCGCCCCGCACAGCCAACACCAATGATGGGATGGCGATTGTTGTGCCCCCACCGCTGCCACCCCACTCCAGAGCTTCTCCAGGCAGGGACATGCAGCGTCAGGGCTGGTCGGCTTCTTGCTCCTCATGCAGACACACAAGGAAGGTCGGGTCAGCCCTTTCTGCTGCTGCCATGGTAGTTTATACATTCACCGTTTCTGGCCTTCCCTGAATCTTTGTCAAGAATCGCAGGTAAACGTGTCCTCACAGGGCTCTGCTGCAGAGCAACAGCTCAGGGTATCCCACCAGAGACCTGGGGCTGTGCAGCTGGGACCACAAGCAGGACATCACAACCATGGCTGTCCCCATGTTCCCGTGAGCCCAGCGCGGGCACACACTGTCCCTGGCCACAGGAGCGGGGTGGATGCTGGCATCCCTGCAGCAGAGGCTGGGAGCGAGGGGTTAATGCTGCCGCAGCCGCCAGCCAAGCGTGCTGGGAAGGAGACAACCCGCTGCTCTGAAACTAATTTTACAGCTTAACTCCTATCAAATATCCTGGGCCCCCCTCAAAAACCCTCTTTGAGAGGAGTGCTCCCAACCCGTTGGAAAACCCGTGGCGTGTTTTGATTGGCAAGGTTTCTGCCAGACGGTGGGAGTTATAAATAAACATCTCAGCAGGGCCTGGAAAAGTCCAGCTCATTTTGCCAACCCGAGACGGCGTGAGTGCCTCTCGGCAGGGTCGGTCCCTCGCTGGAGCCCCTCCATCCCATTACATAAGCCCCAAACAGGACATTACTGCATGTGTGTGAACAACTCATGTTACAGGAACAGCAACTCCTATTCACCAGGAAAATTGCTGTAGCTCTCAAAAGGCCCCTTTTCTCGCAGCTTTTCAGCCTCAAAAGCTGAGGGAGCTGCCATTCGCATGACCAGGGAAAAAACATGGCTCGAGCCGGGCTTGGACACTGCGTTGGGTCCAGCAGAGCTGTTCTGGGATGAGGGGGTTCCCATCACACAGCTCAGAAGCATTGCAATGTACCCCCAGACCCCCGGTGCCCTCCCTGTCCCTTCCCTGTCCCACAGCCCCACATCTCTGGTCCAGCCACCTCCTGCCCGCTCTGCCCGTCGGTCCTGCCTGCACCAGCACTCGCTGCAGTGAGCCGGAGCTCCGCTGATGTACAGCGTGAGCCGCGCTGGTCCGGTGATCAATGGCAGCCATATGTCACCAAATGCCGTTGCTCCCATGATGTGTTATTGCAATACATCATGGGCATGACGGGCGGCAGGACCACGGATCCAGCAGGTGCCCTTCATCAGCGCATTTAACTCTCCAACTCTCGACTTTTCTTCTTTCCCCAGAAAATAAATGCTGTTCACAGTGTATGGCTGGGAGGTTCCCAAGTCACTCCATCACAGGGCAGGTGGGAGCAGCAGGTTCTGCACAGGAGCACAAATCCCTCTGTACAAAGAGTAGATCAGATCGTCTCTCTGGCTGTGCCCTCTCCCCACAATTTCAATGTCACCACGGGTTTATTGACTTTGTTTTACTTTCCCTTGCACAGAGCTGGAAGGTATGCCCTAAAGAGGCACTTTCTTTTGTAAAACAAGTTTTCCCCAAGTCCCACTTCTGTCCTTGTCCCCACGAGCACTTCAGCTGAGTGGGTCCCAGAGCTCTTGGGAGCCTCCCTGCAGCGTCGCTCCTTGGGGGACACTGGTCCTCACCAGGCCCTTAAAACAAACACCCCTGAGGCAAAACTGCTGTGTGGCTCCAGAACACACGGGGCTAGTCTGCAAGCACTCTGGAGAGAAGCTGAAAACATATGTCTCCACCTGAATTTCAGGTTGAGTTCAGGTTTTATGTCTCACTACAAAGGGTCCTTGGTTCCTGGTGTCCGTGCAGAGCAAAGGGAAGGGCTGGGGCCACGCAGTAACAATTCAATTACTTTCTGGGGATGCTGGGGAGAGATATGCTCATTTTAATGCTGTGGAGTAACTCATTTCATACCGGAATTGCAAAGCACTCACTAGTCCCGCACACACATGGCCCCTGGAGAGCCTTTTCCAATTAATAATCATTAACATTCACTGCTTCAATAAGTAAAATGATTTCTGCATCATCAAAGAGGGCTGGCTTTTTGTGCAAGTCAGTCAGCGCATCGTTCCAGGCGCCGGCACCCCGGCAGCCACGCGAGTCTGCAGGGCACGTGCAGGAATAAACACTCTCCCCAGATGAGCCGCAGGAGCGTGGAACTGACAGATATTCATCTATTTAATCTCCACACGCTCTTGTGTTTAACTTTTACCTACTCAATATCATTCCTGCAGTGAGAAATTTTGGCCAAGTAGATTATCTTGCTATGAATATATGGCTTTGGGAATGATCACTGTGAACAGTGTGGCAGATTTGGAAACTGCAGCTTCTCTGTAAGAGGATTTGCTGCTCAGTATTTTTAACCGCAATTAGCTTGCTTTTGTAGTATGCAGCAGAAACTGAAAATTGGCACAAGAACCATCCTTGTATATTTACTTTGTGGGAAAAATTTATCATGCATCTGTTGGCATCCAAATTTTAAAAGTTCATCCAATATTAATCATGCGGCTATTTATATTTGTGCATGACCTGTTGTTCATCCATTTTTGGCAGTTAGATATAAAATTGCACTTCTAATTTTAGGCAGTGGAGTTTGCCAGGTGTATTTTTGCAAATGAATTTTTCTCCTACTTTTTGGAGGGTGGAAGTGTCAAACACTCGAACCCTCACAGCATGGGTGTTCAAACAGCAGCAGGGCCGTACCTGGTGGGATGTCCAGCAAGCCCAGTGCTGTGTTTTCCAATGCAGCCAGGCTGATGGGAGATCTGGGGCAGGTTCACTGAGATCTGGAGCAAGCAGCAAGCAGTGCTGCTGCCCCTGCTGCACCCACAGATCCAGCACAGAAACATGGATTTGCAGACACCTCCCCTGAGAGGCTCATTGTAAGACACAGAACGAGGGACAAGGCAGGAATTGCTCGCCAGGCTCCGTGCGAGCAGTCAGGCTGTGGATGCTCAGGGCAGAGGATGCCTCTCGCATACTCATCCCTGAGCAGCGCTCATGCCAAGGGCCAGGGCGGGCTGGGAACAGGTTATTCACGCTTGAGCTGAAATCCCAGTCACATTATATCACTTACAGCTAATTAGCAGGCTCTGGGCACAATGCAGCAAGACACCATTTCTTGCAGAAACGGATCACTCCAGATAGCCCTTAGCAGAGTGCTTGCTGAGTTGAGCAGAAGCAGAGATCACATTCGCCTCCCTCCCTCCCTTCTCACACGTAACCATGAGCAGGTTTGGGTATAACTGCCCAGTGCAGGCTGAACCAAACAAGTGGTGGGCTATGCAGGGAGGCTGCAGGAAAGTGTGCCCAGAAGAAAGGCTGCATTGATCTGTGGGCAGGTCCCTTTCCCCACCTGAACTCACGGAGCTGGTTCCTCAGGACTCCTGGATGTCCAGGCAGCAGGAGCTGGACCAGCCTGTCCCCCTGCTCACCACGGGGGTCACAGCCCTGGCAGCAATGGTCAGGAGAGCCACACTCTGCTGGGCTTCTGTTAGTTCAGGTAGTATTGAGCAAGAATTTTTTTTTAATAGATTTTCCATTGTTATTATATTTGTCAGTCTGGATTGTTTTCCAGAAACAAAGGAATTATTTCTTCTTAGCCAAATGTAGCAGTTGTGTAGACAGTTCAGTTTTAGCAAAGCTTCATGGAGGATATTTCAGAACAGACATACCTTGTTTTAATTCACGTTAATGCACGCTGAGCAGCCGCATCTCTGTACATTTTATTTGCTCTGTGCATGTAAGAGGGTATTTCTTTGGGGAGATGCCGGCTAAGCAATTTAACTGATTACTTGCAAAATCATTCTTTTACTGGACAATAACAGCTACCACCTGTGCTAGGGCTCGCCTGTGCTTTGGTCAAACAGTTCCCTCGTTTGTTCATTTCCCGCCTGGGAAAGTGTGAGAAGTGCTCTGGTTTTACACAAGCTACTTCTACACAGCCGTTCTTAATGCATGCATAAAGAGAGCACTCCTGCAAGAGCCAAAGACTTTGGTTACTTTTGAAATGCGAAGTTTTGTTGGACTTGCACAGAAGAAGAAATTGCAGGATTAAAATCCTGGATTTGAGGAGCACAAACAACAGGTCCCTTGTGCTGCTGCTGCCAAGACTGAAGCCTCACCTGGCTGCTCCTCTGGGAAATGTTCTGATGGCCCAAACCTCCACCTATTTTGGTTTCTTCAACAACCGTTCCAAAGCATTATCCACACCATCCTGAGGAATCATCAGCAGCTAACCCGCAGTCCGTGAGCCCCATAGACGCTCCCCATGCTGACCCAAAGTCTTCATGCACTTCGAAAAAGAAGCCCCAAACCTCACACACCAAATAACGACAATTACAAAAGCTGGCGATGAGGGAGACAAAGCTGATGCTGCAGGGACAGGTGTCCTCGGACTCGCTGGGTCCCAGCTTTGCCCAAGGGCTGACCCAGACAGGGATGTGGCCACCAAATCCAGTGATTCCCAGGTCCCACCACACTGAGCTCTGTCCCAGCATGGGGCTCTGGGAAAAGCCAAATAAATGAGAAAAAAAGGGCCATTTTTGAGGCTGAGGCTATTTTGAGTGTTAGTGGATTATATTGTAATGCAGCCCAAGTGCCAAAATACACTATGCTTGGGGGTATGTAAACCAATTCCCCAAAAATTCTTGGGACTTTATTCCACTGTCCTGTCCCTCCATCTGACACAGAGCCAAGCCCTGCACAGCCCAAGCACCACAGCCTATTAGAGATTTTGCTCTAAGCAGCTTGAGAGTGTTTATTTGGTGTGCAAAGAAGATTGGAGCTGGGAAAGGCACAAAAAGGATTATTCTGTTTATCACTCGGCTTTCCCTGGCCAATCTCTATTCATGGAAAAAGTCATTTACTCGGGTTATCCACAGGCTTTGCTCACCAGAAAGTGTTGAAAGCTCTGAAAATTAGAGAGATGCAGAAAGGATTGGCAAAATGTAAGGCACTTAGGAGCATCTGACACCCAGAAACACACGAGCTGAGCGCAAGGCTTTCTCAGTCCCGACTTTCCCCCGCTGCTAATAAGAAACTGTCGAAGTCCCAGCACGTGCCAGTCAAACCCCTCCATAGGCCAAGCAATAATTAGATGGATTGTCACATCTGGGAGGTTGTTTTTGGAGAAGAAAATTAGAAACCAAAACATCAGATTGAGATAATGAGTTCTTCATTAATTCTTTTCTTTAGCTTTTTGCTTTTTATGTCGCCTACACATGCCGTTTGATTTTATTTCTGTTGTAGCAAACACCAACCAAGAACCCACTGGGCTCATGCAACAACTACAGACAGGAAAAAAAGGATCAGACAAGCAGGACGGCTGCAGCTTATGTGCTCTGAAATTAAATCTTCACCCTTCCCTCTCCCAAAAAAAAGCAAAATCCATCATCAGACTTTGTGGAGACAAACCCCCCCACCCCGCAGCACTCACTGGGTGCACCCTGGGCTGCTCCTGTCCTGGGGTGACCGTCCCCGGCACCCCATGGGGCTGCTCAGCCCCCCACGCCCCAGCTCTGCCCACACGGCTGCTCTGACACCGCGAGGCCTCCCTGAAAAGACAGATTGTTTCTCAAAAATAAATATTAAATAACTCTAAAATTTCAAATAATTCAGAGCTCTGCTATTTTCCACGCATTATGAAAATAAAATTGAGGGGAAAAGGTATGTAATACGTTTCCTATTTCCTGTTTCTGCAGCCCTGCATGTGCCCTGGGGGATCAGCACAAGTGGAATTATCTATCCTCTGGCTGGGAGCGTTCATTTCAGGCCAAAAACACCAAAAAAGTATGAACTAATCCCTACATAGAGCTAGGGAAGTGTGGGATCGCAGGCCAAATGCTGAAAAATGAGGCAATTTTCCCCATTTCAAGAAGTGACTAAAATCCCTCTGCTGTTTTCAGCACAAGCGCATTCTGTTCCACCCCAAACCACTTCAAGAGCCGAACGCCTCTCCCAGGACAGCCGGCGAGCAGAAACCCTCGCACAAAGCAAACACTGTCTTTCACCAGAGGTTCTGCACAGAGAAGGAGGCACTTCTCAGATATTGTTTCCTTTTCTCTGTGATGCTTGGAGCAGCTGGAAGAGCAGCGTTACACAGATTAAAAAGCGTGGAATAACAGAGCAAGGGCTTCTGGAAACTGATAAACTCATCACTGAAAGAGGGATTAAAGCAGCACAAAAGGGGAGGGGGGACACCCTGGGGATACAGAGCTGAACCTCTCCCGAGTGCCCAAGTGGGATCAGCCCCCGGCTGGGTGGGGGGAAGGAGCATCACGAACCCTGAGCGGGTGACAGGGACCCGTCACCGCAGGCTCTGCTCGGTGCAGGGCGGGCATGGCAGGACCGGGCATGTCTGCGGAGCATCAACCGCAGCTGCGAGAGGCAGAGCGGGACCTGCGGCTGCCGGAGCAGGGGCTGGGGGAGGCAGAAATCACCCGTCCTTCCAGAAAATATCTGCCAGGGGCAGAAGCCTGCACCAGATGCAAAAATTACAGGAATGTGGCGCTCTGGTTGCGTAACTTTAAAAAAGTCAAGAAGCACAGAAGTCAATACTCACACATTGTACCCAGCAGCAGCTCGTGAGTATTGAGCAATGAGGGTTTTAACAGTTTGTGCTGGAGAGTTAAGAGCAAGTTCAAGCCTTTGGACACGCGTTTGCATCCGCCACACGCCACCCTTGTGTGTGCTGCGTGCGTGTGTTCGCTCTGATCACAACTCCGCAGCTGGGCTGGCCGCACACCCGGCAGGTCTGTCATTCTCAAATGCATCTTTCAGAGACTAGGAAACACGTACAAGAACATGCATGTTAGTACACGATTTTCTGTCTGGTCCAGTTTACTGAACATTTAACCAGAAGAATGTTCCTTTTCTTTAAACTTTATGAGCACCATGGAAGAGAAAGCCAATGTAGGAATCCACCTTTTTCATATTTCCTTCATTTAATGGTGCGACTTCATCGACAAAGACTCTGCTTGTAACTTGCTTACTTAAGGAAAAAAAAAACAACACACTTTAAAAGAAGCAGCTCACGTTTCTTAGCATTAAAATTTTCAGAGTGCTCATCAGACATAGAGCTCTTTCTCAAATTAACTATATGTTTTAGAGAGGGGTGAAGTTCCTACCCTTTATCATTCTTATTGATTCCTTTTGATAAAGCTTAATGAATAAAGATGTTTAGAGGGACAGCCCCTGGGTGCGTAAGGAATCACACATGCCTCTCGGCTTTGCTGTGTGGGGTTTCTCGACCTGGGACTTGGGCTCCTGCCCCGTCTGCCCAAAGGCACGTCCAGCCCCTCAGTGTCAGAGCAAAATCTGCACCTCTGCCCACAAAGCTGTGTTAGACACCACCAATAAAACAGAAAAGAGAAATGATGGAAACGTAGAGCGCGCTCAAACAGTTATGCCCTCCCCCAATTCCCTTTGCCCTGTCTCCCATTTTCTTATCCCCTTTTTTCCTTCACTTTAATCTTCCCACTGAGGTACTTGGCTTGGAGAAAAGCTTGGTCCAGGCCAAGTTTCGAGGCTTTTCAGACTCCAGACTTTTTTCTGTAGCGCTGTCTGAAGAAGAAGGGGAAAAAAAAATAGCTACAGATTTTCCAGTGGGAAGAGAGTATTTTCTCTTCTCCCATAACTCAGACAGAGCCAAAGGAATTTTTCTCAAGCTTGAAAACAATTCACCTTCAGGCAAACAAGAAGCATGGAAAATTTAAGCCCAGCAGGTGAATGTTTGGGAAAATGTTTAGCCTATAGAAATTCTCATGTAACCTTAACTATAGGGGTCGCTATATGGCATTGAACCCTCCGCCAGGCTGCCACTGTGAGCAGCTTTCCCAAGGGCAGCTACGAGTATTGGCATGAGAAAATAGCATCTTGGAAAAAATACACACCCAAGCCCTTGAAAGCACTGTGCATCAGTGGAGACTCTGAGTGTCGGCTCCCCGGACAAGGATCACCCACGCTGGCTGGGCCAGGATGGATCCTGCACAGACAGGAATGCATCCTGGACAGGGATGGATCCCGCACAGGCAGGGATGGATCCCAGGCAGGCAGGGAAGGAACTTGGGCAGGCAGGGATCGAACTCGGGCAGGCAGGGATGGATCCCACAAAGGCAGGGATGGAACTTGGCAGCCACCGCGCCTGGGACCACACAGGAACGCGCATAGGCCACAAGTGCAGCTCTGCTTAGCAGCCTGGACTCCGTGTATATATTTAAGTTAATCAGAAACAACTGAACCACCAAGAGACTAATTTCACCGTAGTTAACTGGCCACTGCAGGACCCTTGCAGGGAAGGCTGAAGCGCATCCTCTCAGCGCAGGGATGTGAGCTGCCGTCTGGGCAAACATCCCCAGAAAAAACAAGCAAGCTCCGTATATCCTTGGCAGAGCAGTAACTCTGTGCTCATGTGGCAGCGCCACCCTGTCCCCTTTCAGCTAAACAGCACTGCTGTTCAGCTGATCCTGAAAATTTAAGCTAAGAAAGACAAAGCTGCTTTCTTCCCCCTGCTCTTTCCTCACAACATTCCTCTAGAAATACTCATCATTTTTAGCACAGAGCATCCAGCTTCTGCTTAGCTGACCATAGGCCAGAATGGTGAGGCCACCTACATCTGGACATGTTCTGGGGCACCAACTAAGAGGAAAGAGTACAGGCTCTTGGACACCAGACCTTGCCTGCCAGTCCCAGGCAGGGAGAACCATTTACCTAGCAGTGTGCCTCTGAGTCCCTCTAACAACCACCCCTTCCCTATGCAGGCCAAAAAGAGAGGGAATTTCACCACCGATTTAACAATAATGAGACATCTCTACGCTGCTGCTCCAGGCTGCAGACTGCCTTGGAGGTGCAGGGAAAGGAGCACATGCTCACACAGCATCCCCCAGGGCAGATCCTGCTCCTTGCTGCTGCCAGAGCCCAGCCCAGGCACAGAAAGCCCGTTGGGATGAAGATGCACAGCAGCCCCCAGCCCATGGCCCACACACCCCACAAGCAGCCCTGCTCCTCTGCTGGACAATCAACAAACCCCAGAGGTGATCGATGGTGTCCTTTGGAAAACACTAATCACTTGGCTGTAGCGCATTTAGCAAGGCAGAGTGTGCATCAATTCCAGCAGCTGCCTTCCATCACAGCTGAGTTTAACCCAACCAGTTTAGGGGATGCTATTAACCATCATCTGGTAGACAACATGCCCTTATTGTAGTAAACATTCATTTACAGCTGAAGGACAGCAGCACTTCTCATTGTCTCCACATATTTGTGGTGCTCCAGCTGCTGCAGAGATGATTCGCTGAGCAGCACTGGAAACAGTGGCTGAAGCGCTGGCTGGGTGCAGTTACTGTTGGAAAAGAAGATATTTTGAAAATATCATGGCTGATATTTTTATACAATAGAGACATCATGTACGTAGGAGGCCTTTCTACATTTTAAAACATAAACTGAATCACCAAAGATAGAAGATGAACAAACCCACAAACATATGAGCATTTAACGATCTCACAGATTTCTCTCCTCAGCGCTCTCGGAAGCCAACAGGCAGCATGTGCAGGAAGGATGGGGATACAGAGACAGCAGCAGCTTGAGCTCACCCTCACACCAGGACACCAGAGCAGGAGGGATGGCTACGTGGAGTGGACCAGACAGGTGCTCCAAGAGTTTGCAATGTGCTGCACTTTAATTACAACTCTTACCAATCAAGCGGTAATTACGGGTATCCTTCCTGTGGCCGACAATTGCCTAATCTTGTTATTTGAGAGCCATCAAGATTTAAACAGCTGGCAAGCTCTGCCTGCTTCTCAAACAGGCATTGCTTGGCCTGTTTCAGCTGAAACTGGTGTGTGACACCATGCATTGGTGTTGCCACCAGAGCCCTTTGGGTCCCTTGGGGCTGGCACCCCTCGCCACTGACCCGCTGGTCCTTTCAAGGCCATTTGTACCAGCTTAGCTGTCCCCAGGGGAGACACCTGTTTTCAGGTGTCCTCAGAAGTGCGCAGCTATGTAGGCACCATCATCGGAGAAGTAAAAAATCCACCTTCTGGTCACATAAGAACAGATCAAGTGTTTGCACCCAATAACCTGTTTTGCTTTCACAGTATTGGAGACTCCTGCTACTAGAATGGTACCACTAATCTCGGTTATCCTCAGGATGGCGAAGAGGTGGCTCCTCCCCAGAGCCACCCTGCATTGGCCTCTCTTTGGGAAGAGGGGCCGCGGTGGGGCTGACACCAACATACCAAACCCTGTTCTGCTGACAGGGACCAGACCAATCTGTGACAGTCCTTGGTGAGCCCACACGTGAGTGCAAGCACAAACTGTCCTGACAGCTCCTATGGGACTCTGCTCCAAGATGCAGTAAGTGGGAGTTCTGGAAAATGGTCTTTTCCCTTTGGTCATATTTAAGAATAAATGCGTCGTGGAAATGCTGATTGTATCTCCACACCATTCTTCCTTGCATACTTGTATGACTTATCAGCCTGGGAAGCAGCTAAGGAGATGTTGTCAGCAGCATCCGTCTCCAAAGAAAGCCTGCAATGATTGTGATAATACTGCAAATACTTAGGGCTTTTATTTTCTGAGCATTACTAATTACAAGGGGATATAGAAGTCTCTCAACTAGAAACCTCAGCTTGCAAGGAGGAGGGAATTTGGGTGGTGTCAGGGCAGACAGAAGCGGGCTGCCAGGGGCACTGGCTTTTCCCTGGTGCTGCACAGTCCGTGGGGTGGCATTGCACACGCCTGGGGCGCTGATCTTAGGGCCACCTCCCTGGATGTCTAAAAGGGCAAGTTCAACTCAGGGCAAACCTGGCCAGGAACGGGGAGGCTCGGGTGGGTCAAGGCACCAGCAGCCACAGGGGCTGGTGCCCAGGCTGGGGACCAGGACAGGCACAGGCTGGGGACCGGGACAGGCACAGGCTGGAGACCAGGACAGGCACAGACTGGGGATCTGGATGGGCACAGACGGTGTCCGATTGCACCGTCCCGCTCAGGGCCAGCAACCTCTGACAGCTGAGCACAGTCACCCTTTAATCCGCTGCAGAGCTCGTCTGTCAGAGCTCCAATGCCCGTGGGGAGGTATCAGTAACAAAACGCAGGAAAGAGAAATGAGAGTGGAAAATGTTTGGCTTTTTGTCTCCTTACTCGCTGGAAACACAACTGCTCTTGTTTGGCTGGTGGGAGCGTTTCTCTGGGGCAGTGCAGATGCCCCTTGGCCGCAGCTCGCCCTGCCTGTGCAGGGCATGGGAGGGTCCTAGCAGCGGCTGTGACCGTGCTGAGCCCGCACCCACGGGTGAACCCTATTTCTGAGCAATTTAAAGGAGCGACCAACATCTCCATTTGGCCAGCGCATCCCTCTGCCCAGCTCTGCACCCAAAACAAGGCGTAACATGCTGCTGCAAGGGGTGAGAGGGGCTGCCGCCTCCCCCCTTGTAATCTGCGGATTATAGCTTGTCTAACGGGATTACTGGCACTGAGGAATGGCAGTGAGCAGGATCCAAATCACACAGCGAAACAGGAGGGAAACCTGGAAGAATGTTTCGCACAGTACGAGTGCAAATACGTATTTTAATATCAAGTTTTCTGTAATGCAGAACATACTTATGGCCCAGCTCCCTTGCTGGGCAGCTGCTGGGTTTCAGCGTGGAGGAATTGGCAAGATCTTTTCACCAGGTGAAATAAATAGAGTGCTGGGCCCCAGATAGGATTACGGTTTGTTTTCTTTAGGTGTATAGAATCCGCAGGAAAGCTGAGCCCAAACGGAAACTCAACTCCTAAAGAATTTGGCCTATACTGGCCAGCCCCTGTCTGCCTGCCAGGCATGCTCTCCTTGCCTTGGATTTTGCTCTTTATCTTTTAAGAGGCTTTGTTAGCAACATATCAAGCTATTCTTTGTGTGCCTAGAGGACAGGGGGCTGCTTTTCACTTTATTTGAGGATGATAAAGTTACAGGTTTTTACCTGGAGAACTCTGATGAGAAAGTTCTGGGCATTTCCAGGAACATACACACACCCCCAGCCACCCCCCTCAGCCCCAGTTCCCAGCATTTTCCAAGCAAGCGGGGGGGGGCTGAGCACGGCTGGGGAGAGAAGCACGACCCAGCAGAACTTCACCCATCTCTGAATACTATTTTCTGTTGCATCGTCTCCACCAACCAGAGCAGTAAGTGGAGAGGCTGGCTGGGGCAAGTCTTACTGCAATTAGTGTTTTCTGGGGGCTCAGAACAAGGGGAACCAGGCTCAGGTTCAGTCAGTGCCTAGTACAATATGAAATGCCCTTCATGGTCCAGGCAGAGCCACCTCCCCGGGTCCCACATTGGGCAGCGCCTCCGGCATCACACACAGAACACGGGATCCCACCCTCCAGATTAACATGAATGAAAAATTCTGAGCTGCAGGACTTCTGAATCTACTGCTCCAATGAGACAGCAACACACATTTTAAAGCACAAAAAACTGTTTAGTCGTGCATTTCTCTCGACTGGTTGGAAGACCTTGTGCCTGCAGTTCAGTCCAAGGGCCAGCGCTGGGCACAGAGGATTTGCAGCGGCTCTTCTGCTCTCACAGCCGGGGAGCAGCCCCTGCTCTTCTTGATTAATATATAGCCTCAAACATTCTTCCGGGAATATTGACGGGAATTTTGCACTGAAAACATATACAGTTCACAGTACAACTGCTTGCATTTTGGTAGTTAATGCAAAGCTGATTTCTTTGCCTTGTGCGTGACATGTTCTTTACCTAGATACCTTTTATTTGGCTGCAGAACGCAGCATCTTGTTTAGTTTGAGAAAACAGGAGGTAGAGTGACCTAACCAATATCGAGTGAAACATGTCTCCAACAGTAAGGTAGACCACAGTGGTCTTTTTCTTCAGATGTTGTCTACAGGAGTAATTATACGTGTCAGCCCCCACCAAAAATACCCCATGGTGGTTGCTGTTTTCTCCAGACTTTGCAACTGCAGCTGAAAAATGGGTCTGCAACTTCAGCAACCCAGTTCCACTGCCGTCAAACTCCTTTTGGGTGGGTGTGCCAGGAGGCTCTGAAGACTAATTCAGGGCTTATTTTAGGTCTTTCTGCATCTTCTTCCCTCTCCCTGTGAAGCCTAGGTACTCCACATGCTGCCATCCCCTGCAGCCAGGCTGGGAGCTGCAGACATTCTCCAGGGCGAGGAGGGGACAGTGGGAGCAGCGCTCGTCCCTCTGTACCAGCCCTCGGCTTCAGCACCTGTCCAAAAAATGCAGAGAGCTGCAGAGACACGACCAGGGCTGCAGAGACACAAGTAGAGCCGCAGAGACATGAACGGAGCCGCTGGAGGGAGGCCGAGCACGGCCGAGCTCATCACCCCCCGCAGCACAGCTGCCAGGTGAGAGGCTCAGGTGAGCGGCTCAGGTGAGCCCTTCACCAGCTCTGAACAAAGGGCCCTTGTTGGCAACATGCTGGGTGTCTGGTCCTCGCTGTGCCCGGGTTCCTGGCCGCTCTGCCCCACGCAGAACTCCCCTCTGCCTCTCTCCCCCTCTGCACACCTGGGGCTGCGGCCCCACTCACAACAGGGAAGTTTCTAACAGCAAATGTTTCCATTGTCCTTTTGCCCATCAATTGCTGCTTCGCTTTTGCTGAAAAAAATCACAGAGATTTGACCATGACCTATCCTAAAAACTATCTGCTCCAGAGTTGTTGATTCACAGCTTTATGAACATCTGAAACCAGGAGATAATCAGAGGAACTGGCTTTCTACCACCAAGAGCGAGCCAGCGAGGCGGCTGTTCCCAGGGCTGCTTTGCCACCACCCGTTACCTGGCAGTGGGGTGCTGGGGGAGTTCTCAATCGAATGAAAAGACCAATATGTGTCCAACATTCAGAAAATTCTTCCAGCCTCTGCCCACTGCGGTTACAAATCAGCGCAACTGCTGATGTGAGCACTGCAAATGCACTTCTCTATGGAAGACTCTGTTTTTTTAAATAAGATACCCACCTTCTGCCTCAGGGAGACTCCTTGTTAATATTAAAGTGTCAAAGTCACGCATGTGTGTTTAACAGGGAAAATACCAGTCTGCACCTGTGATAACTGCCTGCCCAAGGCTAAGTGTGGCCTCCTCTACCACAGTGGAAACAGTCATTGCAACTGGGAGACGCTGGTGGATGACCAGCAAAGGGACTGCTCCCCCCACAGAAAACCATTGTTCGGGGCTGGCACGCTGTGTGCCCCCACGTTCACTGTGCTCTGCCGGGCGCACGTGCATCAAGGGATGCTGTTTGCAGGAGCTCAGCAACGGGGCCATGAGAGCTGTGAGCTGCTCAGTGCTGAGCGCACCAGATCCACAAAGAAATGGTCGGATCATGATATCACAGGGAACTCTGGCCAAGCCAGCTGAAATCATTCAAACATTCAGAGCGTGCTTATGGGGCGAGGGGGCTCTGTTCTAAATATATTCCTTTGAAGGCAGCTTGTTATTTAAACAACTGTTACAAAACAGGGTTTACGTGGAGCTGCTCTAAACTGAAGAGGAGGGAGGGAAGGAGGGAAAGCTGGTTGTGGGCACGCAGTCACCACCCAGGTATTTTAGTTGCAAATCCCAGCATGTTTTATAGATGTCTAGAGAGTATCTTTTTACGTGGGCTCCAAGGATTACAATAAGATCCATCATGTTTTATATGAACCTAGTGACAGCACGTAAGTCCCACCCTGACGATGCCTTAGATGGGAGGATACCACAGAACAGCCCGTCCACAGAGCCAGGAATAGTTGGAGGCATCTCCAGGCACTCCCAGGCTCCCAGGAGAGTTCAGCCGAGCAGAGCAGCTGCAGGGCAGAGCCGCTGTCCTGCACGGGGGAGACGGGCTGGGATTGTCTGCCAGTGCTTCCGATGCTCTTGGTGAGGCAAAGGAGCCTGCAGCAGCCCCAGTCACTGATCCTGAAGCGAAAAGGCAATGGCAGCGCTGTTCCCAAGGGCTCGATGCCCACGTTCAGTGTGGGAGGTCATGGGGATCTCCAGGGCTTTCCCAGTGCAATGCACCAAACCACACAGTGCTGGCAGCTGGGGCTGGCAGGCAGCTGGAGCTGCTGGGCACTGTGTCCCATCCCGTGGGCACTGCATGTCCTTTGGATGTGAGGCCAGAACTGAGCCTGTGCCCGAGGCTTCCACAACACACCAGAGCCTAATGACTGGTGCAGAGAGATGTGCTGGACCTGAGCCTGAGACAGCCCGCTCACTGTGCCTGTGCTCCAGGAGCCCCCGACCAAGCACCCACCCACATGGCTGCCGGGACGTGTCTTTGGTGACTCCTGCACCCCAGCAGCAGGCAGGACCAGCCCTGGGAATGCCCCGGCACTGCCGGCTCTGCCGCGGATCTTCACCCTGGCAGCCGGAGCAGAGCTCCTGTCCCAACCACCACAACGTTCCTGCCTGTCTGTGCAATGTCCTGATTTCTCCAGACCTTGCAGTGTCCCAGTCTTGCCTTCCCACTCCTACAAATAGGCCGTGGTTCTGTGGCTTGCTGTTTTTAGGCTCAAAACCTCCAGTATATGAATTAAAAAACAAGGGCAGGACTAAGAGATGGTCTGCACCAGAGGCACAGGCAGGTTGTCCCCGCACGCCGCGCGACTTGCCAGCAGGCACAATGGGAAGCGCTGCTGTGAGCCTCTGGCCATTCCCCTTCTCACCCTGCAAGTGTTGTTCGTGCACATCGCCAGGCTTCAGCTCAGCTTTCGTTTTGTTGTTAGTACAAACAGGGGAGTCCCCAGTGTGTTTGCAACCCGAATGCGAGATTCCCAATGGCAACCGGCCCAGCAGTCAGCAGGGGCAGCATGTCCCATTTGGCCTGACATGACCAGTGCATAAATGCTCCAACCTGCTACAGCACTTATTCCAGAAATCCCAGGGGTACAATCTTTCCTGAAAAGTCTGTCAGCTGGTGCTTAGACACAGGTTTTGCTTCCTGCCTTAGAAAGCTTAACCAGAGAAGGTGGTAGGTGTGCTGTGCCTCTGCTGGTCTAGGTAGCCCTGCACAGCAGTTTTTTGGAGGAAGACCGCACCGTTTGTGGATTCATACATCCCTGGGTTCCCACTGGAGGTACCTGACTGTGCTGTTCAAGCAGCCCCACCAAGGGGACGGAAGCCCCTCCACAGCATGCAGAGTGGGACCTGTGGCAGTAGCGATCACTGACGCTCAGCAGCACAGGCACAGGGACACGAAGGCACTTGACTGCCAGTGACAGTGAGATGGCTGTGTACATGACGGGAGTGTTAAAGTGTCTCTAGGTCCTGTGAAAACACCGGCCTGAATACCCCCCTTTCCCCATGACCTCTGTCCTGACACAAGGAGCAACATTTGGGCAAATTCAAACCTCAGCTTCCATTTGCTTATGCTCTCCATCCTCATGAGTGCTCTTTGGAGCTGGGATTTGTCGTTAGGAATGCCCACAGCAAATGACCTACCAGCCCACGCTGGGGCTCAGCTCCTCGGGATGCAGAACTGGTTTTGGTGGAAGCAGCAAACTGGTCTGCTCAGCAGTGCAAGGGCAGCAGCTGCACACACGCAGTGGGCAGGCGGAGGGGATCGCCCTGCCCACCCAGCCCTGGAACTGCTGGTCACCAGTCACCAGCCCCGTAGTCAGGACGGGGCTCCTCGGCAGGCATGTACTGGGACCAGGACATGTCCTGGGGTGCTGCCCTGAAAAGCAGGGACTCAAAACCACTCCTGCAATGCTGGAAAGCGGGTGTGGGACAGCTCGCCTTTAGCACACAGTGAGGCACCATCTTCCCCAAACCTCACATGGGGCACCTCCTGCCCCGAGGACAGACACGGACCCTGCTGCTCTTTGCCAGGACAGGGACCCCCAACTGGCAGTCTTCCTGATGGTAAAGTGCCTGAGGACAGGAGGCTGGAAAAGCCCCAAACTTCCCTGGCACCTGTGTATTTAAAGGACTAATAAACAAGGACACAGCCTCCAGGGCAACCGCAAACACAGGCAAAACAAGAAAGTGTTCGTGTACCTGTACAAAAGCACCATAAATACTCTCCCACTGCCAAAAGACCTCTTCAGTCTTTTCCTAAATCTCATCACAGGAACAATTTACAAGCCAATAATGCTGAACAACTCCATTCCAAACTCTGTGTTAAGCTTTATTTCAGGCTTTCACACTTTATCATGTTAGCACCTCCCGGGCTGGCACTGGCCTGACGTGTGCCAGGCTCAGGAGGGGGGCGATGGAGCGGGGCCGGCGCTGCAACTGAGGCTCCCAGACTGGAAAAACTGCACTGTCACAGGCACAACATGCCGAGTGGGCTTTGTGCCCCCTCCCCAAACATATGCCTCTTGAAGGAAAATTTTGGCCACATAATCCTTAATCATTTTCCCTTGAAATACAGTTCTTCAGTAGATGCTCTATCCTGGACAGGACCTGTTCTCGCAGGTATATCCAGCCCTTCACTTCTCTGGCTGCGGGAGGCCTTGCACATTCAGAAAAATTGGATATTCTGTGTTCTGAGGATCCCCACACTGGGCAGACCCCCACGTGCTTCCAGCCCTGCCACAGGACCAGCCCCACTGACTGCCCCACAGCTCCCCCAGAGACACATGTAACCCCCATGTCACATCAATAGCCATTGACCGAGAACGTAGAAAACTACATGGGAACTGACGTGCTGTAGATCATGGAAAAATACCCTTGTAGACTGGGTTTCGAGTAGGGTACTTAATGTAATTATCTTAAATTAATAAGAGGAGAACATTCTTCTTTGGAGGTCATCTCCATTAACTAATGCAATCCTATTCTGTTGTAATGTAATTGTGTAAGCATTGTGTCTCCCATCTGAGAGCTGGGACTCATTACAAGAACAATACAACTCTGTTACAGCCAGTGTCGAGGCATCGGTATCCTCCTTAGCTTGCACGCTGCTACCCCAAGAGCTGGAAGACACAGCTTGCAAATTTGCAGTTAACAATGAGGAGATGTAAGAGAAGAGGGAGGATCATGGGAAAGGCTGGCAGGGTCTTCAGCAGGGTGGCGTAGACCTGGCCTAAACCTGGATGCTCACCACTTTCACCTGGCTTCAAACAGCAGTGATGCTCTGCCGGCGCTGCCAGCTCCGCTCTTCGATGTCACAACTGCCAGCACACAGTAAACATGCACAGCGATCTCCAGTGCCGTGCCCTGAGAAAACATGTTACCTGTGGCTGCTTAATTCAAACTGCAGCGTCTTCAGAAAATACTACAAACATTGACACTCAATAAAAAATCTCTCTTTAGCCTTTTATAAGCTAGGAGTTTATTTTGTTAATATTTTTCTGCATGGCGTGTTTCAAATGAGAACATTCTGAAAGTAAATTGGCAGAGTATTTATTGCTGTTTATTTCTAAGCAGCTATAAGCCAATAATAATAGAGAATCCTCTTCAAGTGAAAACTAAATTCCTTTCGGTTAAAATGCTCAGCGCAAAGTCTGAAGCTGCGTTTTGTCAAGCAGATGCAGAGTGTCACCTTATAACGCCCATGCTAATGGAGTAATAGGATTGGAGCTGCGGCTAGCTACCCAGATCATTATGATAATCCTGGCCTAACAAAACAATTCTGCGTTAAGCATTACTGCTCTGGAGAGAGTCCGTTCCACGGCTGGCCCAGCCGCCTCTGCTGCAGGCACCCACGCACACACAGACATGCTGTGGTTAGCACTTCACCCTCTGACTGCCCACAACGCCACAAGCACTTGGCAAAACCGAGCTCTGGGTCCCCCCATGGAGCCCTGCCTCGCTGGAAACCTCAGGCGTGGTTCTGTCCTTTTGCTCCTTGTTAGCAGGGGGTGCTGCGTGGTGCGTGCACATGCCAAAAACACCCCTGCCTGCTGCTGGAGACACAGGGACCAGCACAGTGACACACCGCAGGGTGTCCCATGGTGGGGATACAGCCGGGCACCATTGTGGCACCAAGCCCCCTGGAGCAGCAGGGCTGAGCAGGATACAGTTTGCCCTGGCTGGCATGGAAGGAGTTAAGCTGGGTGGCAATCAGGGCCCAGCTGAGCTGCACAAAGCATTGGGAGTATTTCCCTCTGATGGGCTGTGTGAGGGTGGGTAGGTTTCAGTTCTAGTGGTGAGGGTTGAGATGGGATTTGGAGTTCAGGAGCTCTCTGGACTGGGACTGTCAACTCCAACACAGGTGGGTGTTGTGCTGAGTGTGACCTGTGGGTGTGTGGCTGGAAGCTGAGGTGTTGGCAGCAGGACCTGCCAGGTGCAAACCACCTTCTCCAGGGCTGCTGCTTGCAGGCAGCACTACCAGGAGCAGAGACCAGGGTATGAAGTGAAAGTCCTCAGGAGCTGCTGAGGGTTTTGTTTATTCCTGGAAAGTTCCCAGTGCCTGAGGCTCAGCACAAGCAGTGATGGGTCTGGGATCCAAGAGGCAGCATGCCTCAGTCCCTTGGGAGTGTTCCCTGTCCCTGCAGGTGGAGCTTACCCCAGGATGCTGCTCTGGAGCCCTGAGCTTGCAGCCTCCCATGCTGTTCCCCTTGCTGTGCAGCACGGCTGTGGCCAGCAGAGCAGCTGGACTGGCTGCAAGGGGCCTGCAAGAGATGTGAACAGTGCACCTCTGTGCGCTGCTTCGCACACTTGGAGCTGTTCTCATGGTGGTGTTAGAGCAGGGACTGAAGTGCATACCATAGAGATCCCCGGCTGCGGTGCTAATACCAGCGGGAGAAACGGAGCTTCTGGTGGCTTTTCTACTAAATGCAATAGGCATGCAGCAAAAGCTCCTCTGGCAAGAGTTAAACATTGGTGCTGCTGCCTGTGCTGGGGACGGGAGGTATCTTGGATACATCTGGATTTGCTAAGGGCTGGTACCGGGGTTTCCCTTGAGCTGGGCAGCACCATGTGCCCCTGTGACACCTCTGACACACCAGCACAAGCCCCTGTGTCCGGTGGGGAAGGTGCTAAGCTGGGCACACAGAACCAAGTGAGGGCCACAAGAACTGCCGTGGGGACTTTGGGCAGCGGGGCAGAGCCTGGGGGTGTCACTGAGCAGCAAGCTCCCCTGCGCTGGTTACGGGGCCCAGCAGCTCTGCCAGGAGAGCTGACCCCTTCCCAGACACACAGAGTTAAGCAGGCAGCAAACCGCAGCCTTCAGCTCATTTGACCTGCCATGATTAACAACAGGGCTGGCGATAGTGGTTTGAATGCAAGGAGCAAAATAAATCGTGAGCGTGCTGGAGAGTCTGGCAGCTGCTGGCACGAGCCGGTGAGATGCGAAGTGCTGCTCTGAGCTTCCCCAGCCATGCACCCAGCAAGGCTGCTTCTACAAAACATGAAGGTTAAGAAAGGAAGGATGCCAAACCGCTAACAAAACAAACCCTGCTGGTGCAAGGAATCCCAGAAGTGTCTGGAATTTGCTTGTGAAGCCGGGCAGCCCCTGCTGCCCATCTGTTCTTCTTATTCTCTCCATTCACACACTCCTTTGCTCATTAGTTTACAAATTAAAAGTGCAACAGCTTCTCTTCAGGTTTGAAGCAACTGCAGTGACTCCTTTTGCTCTGGGGAGCCTGGTTGGTGCTTCCCCACCTCACCCAGTGTGATACATCACCCTTGGAAGGTTGTGCCCCTGGAAAGCTGTCTCTGCAGACGCATGAACAAACCCACCTGCTGGGTAAAACCTTGCTTGGGACAGGACCAAGGCTGGACCAGATCCCCCTTCTTCAGAACAGGTCACATTTGGATCCCAGGGTGTACCTGGGACAGGAGAGCAGTTTGGTGTCCCTCTGAGGAAAGGCAGGATCAGTTGCTGCAACCTCGAGAGGCTGCAGATGATCCTGGGCCCAGGTGTGACAGGGCTGTGACAGGCAATACCTGCTCCCACCATGTGGGTGGGCTTGCCAGGGTGATACTTGCTCCTCAGCCTGTGCTTTGTGCATGCCACAGGGCAATTACTACAGGAAAAATCCTTTTATCCAGAATACAGTGCTTTGTTAATCTGATTACTTGCTAATTGCTCCAATTTAACTGAAAGTGGGTAACCTTTAAATTAGAACCACTGATACAGTCAGTGACTTGCTGTCATAGGAGGCTCGCTCAGCTCCCCTGCATGCTGCCCCATCACTGCAGCCCCGAACGCTGCCAGTGTGAACAAAGCCCAGAGAAAAACACCTTCTCCCATAGCAGCCCTGGGTGCCAGCACTGGTGGAATTCATTGTCTTCCAGTTCAGGCTCTGAATGAGCATTTACCACATATTACACGTGAACCGACACTGGGATGCAGACCTCAGGGGCAGCCCTACACTGGGCTGTTTGTACAAGCCACTTTTTGAAGACAGAAAAAAAAGGCAAGTTTATGTGGAGAATGCATTCCAGCTGCTGACACATGGTGCTATTGCTAAAACTGGAAAGTGTTGTGTTTGTATGATCACCCTTTATCTTTATTGCTTCCTCAAAGAGTGAAGAAACCTGATTAAGCTCATTTTTAATGTTGCCACTGGAGTCTGTGGGAGTCTCCCCCACTCTCGACAGAGCTGGTTAATTGCTCGTTGCAACGAGCTGCAGTTTCCCTTGTGTCTGAGCACAGAAAGGCTGGACGGTGCCAGCTCTGCTGTGTGGCCCGGGGATGCCCTTGGCACAGCAAATAGTATTTACTGGTCACACGGAGGTGTCAGAGCTTTCCAGCCCCGGTGCTCCGATGGCTGCGCTGGGGGAGGGTGATCAGCAGTGTCAGCAATGGTGTCCTTGGGCCTGGGGAACATCAAACCCCCACAAACCACTTCCATGTGTGCCTTCCCGCTCCCTGCATGTCAGTCATGCTTTATTAATCCATTGGCCGGCATGAGCGGTGCTGTCCCCACAAGTGTTCTTTCATGTTTGCCTACAATCTCAATGTCATCGCACAAAATCAAGAGTAATTATGAACAGATACCCGCCCGTCTCTCGCCCTCCCCCTCCAACCGCTCCTCAACATCTGGTTTCCACAACCGCTCTCGGGGGGGCTCGGAGCTGCAGCTTCGGCGTGCAGACCCTCAGAGCAGCTCTGCTGAGAATTAACCTCCATTCCTCCTTTCCCCCCCTAGTTTTTCATTTTGATCGGTGAGCAGTGCTGACCAGGTTTTAATTCCCCAGCCCACCGTTCCTGACAGGCTCATCCCAGGTATTCTGGCAGCATGAAGAGTAAGAGCCTGTTGGAGGGACCACATCTGCCCCATCCCACAGCAAACCCCCTCCATCCTGGCTCTGTCCTGGCATCCTTTTGCCATCTCAGTTTGCCATTTCAAATTCTGTACCTGCACAGCATGCTGGCTGCAGGGCGCTGGGGGAAATAAATGCTGCCATGCCCAGACACAGAGAATTTAACCACTGTCCTTCCACCGAGCCTTTCTGTTGGGATTGACCTTCTGTCACACTGACCAAGCCAGACACAGATTTCTGATCGGAGCATCTTGTTTGCTCCCTGTGTAACTTGTCACTTCCACCTTCTTCTCAAAAGTCCCCTGAAGTGGCTCCACAGTTGGGCACAATGTCTCTCCTTGGTTTCTACAGGAGAAGGTCTGAGGTCTGTTCCAGTTGTCCTGGGCAACTTCCCTCTCCCACCACCACCTGCCATGAAGCCCAAACTGGAAACCACTGGGTGCACTGGATGGTTCTCAAGTGTTTGAAAGTCTCGGTGTTTATGTTTGCAATAAGACATGAACAGGTGCTGGCAATTTAACTAATCAGGTACCATCTACATCTCCTCTGAACTGATTCCTTTGCAATACGCTCCGATGGCTGCTTGGCCGTCCGACAGCCTGCAATTATGCAAACATCCCGATTCACATGGTCCTTATTACGGGCACAAGATGTGCCGTAATCCTGTAATTTTTGTTGGGGCCTGGAACTTGCTGCATCAGCTCTTTGGGCCCCTTGCACAGATGATTTTTCTTTACTGCCCTGTTAGGTGGGAAGGGGCTCTCTGGGGTACCTGCGGCCAGGGCGGTAGGTGCATTCAGAAAGGCATCACCAAGCCCCCCAAGGGTTTTGCTGGCGATGCGCAGCGTGGGTCACCGGGGAGCAAGGGGGGCTGGGCCAGCGTGACCCTGGCTGCCACTGTCACACTCCTGAGCCCACCAGTGCTGCTATAACCTACTGCTCCAACATGACCTGCCAACAGTGGTGGGGATGTTGCGCACTGGCTGAGGGACATGCCAGGCGTGCTGTGCACACTCGTGTTTCCCTGTGTACCAGGCGTGCTGTGCACACTCGTGTTTCCAAGCGTGCCTGCATGGTAGTGCCAGCAGCCAGGTCACAGCAACCTGTGCAGTGAGCTCCCCTCACCCCCGCCACACACAACCTGGGAGTTGCCTCAGCAACAAAAAAAAGGCAGATAATTATCATTTCATAAAGAAATCTCCACCTCTCAGCAGCCCTGACCCAGCAGCAAGGTTACTGGTTTACTGGTACATTATTTATTTTGCCAACCTGAGGACACCACGTTACCCACTCCTCTCCCAGGAAAGGGCTTTTGGGTGTCCCCACCTGCAGTGTTCAGAGAGGTGGCTGCAGTGGTGGCTGATGTGCCCTGCGCTCAGTTCTCCCCACGGGCACTGCTGTTGCCCCCTTGACTGGGAAATCCAGGTTGTGTTTAAAAAGAAGGGAGAAAAAGAGAAAAAAAAAAATCTATTAGAGATCATACATTTAACCAATTCTGACTTGACCAGAATCCAATAAAATGCAGTTCATACAACATTTTTATTGCTAATTGGTTTGACTGTTAAAATTTAAATGCATGAAGTTACTTTAATGACAGACAGAGTGGACCTTGTTAACCTTTAAAAGGGTCTTAATTCATTTATATACCTCTGGAAAGGCTTTGTACTTCTGCTGCTGGTGCACGACTGCGCTGCTTTGGCCAGTCTCGCTGCGTGTCCCGAGAGCGGCTCTCCATGAGCTTGTTAATATAAAACACAGCAACGCGTGGGCCCAGCAACACATGGCCAGCGCTGGCCACGGGCACAGCCAGTGCTGAGCAGCAAGCACAGGGGCCAGGATTCCCCAGATGCATTTTTGGGGACAGGCTGTTGGAACAAGTGCAGTTAACTTCAGCCCATGGACCAACCTGAAGCAGGCAGGGGTGGCTGGGAGCCTGAAGCTGGAGGCGCTGGATCGGTGCAACCCATCCTGTGCCGGGGATCTGCTCCTGGGGATCTGCTCCCGGGACCTGGCACTGCCACCACCGGTGCGGTCACCATGGCCCGGGACCCCACTGCACAGCAGGTTCGGTGTGTTACATGCTGCCAAACATTTTCTATTTAAATGCAAATTTTGACTTTTCACTCAGCAGCTCGAGAAAGTTTTTCGCACAGAAAAGAGGGTCACAATAATAATTTATCCACAGGCCCACAATTATTGTTTGTACAGAAGTGCTGATACTCGGGTGGCTGCGCGAGGGCTCTGGCGGCAGCCGGCCAGCCACGGGAGGGAGGGAGCGCGGCCACGTCAGCACCCGCCGGGTTCGTTTCCTTGGAATAATCTCAACACACAATGTTGCTGGGAGCTGAGTGCTGTGACCTCCGGACTCTCATGAGTCACCGCGCTGGTGGCTCTGGCCATCCTGTCACCGTGCCTCTGCCCTGCAACTGCTGCTGGTGTCACCTGCAGAGCTGGCAGCAGAAACGGGCAGGACTGTCCCCACAGCTCCCCAGGGCACGGTGGTACCTCGTGCCGTGGTGGCACCTCATGCCATGTCCCCAGGACCCTGCACAGCATTTCCCCGCGCCACTCGCTGCTGGGACAGGGGACGCAGCACGGCTGCCTCCACCAGACACGTCACCTCCACGTACAGCAAGAGCCACAGAAAAGGGATCTGGAGCCGAGGTCACATCCTTTTTCTAATGTGAATTAGTCTGAGCACTAAATGAGTTCAGACTTAATTGTAAGCATTTTCTGTTAACTAAGCAAGAAATCTTATAATAACACAATACGGTGCCATTTCACAGCATCCAAATGGAGCAATAAGCTAGTGCCTCATTTGTATGTATTTTTTTCACAGTGATTGCTGACGCTGCTGCTTTTAATATATTCACATTGGCACAGCCATTTGCATTCAGATGCAATTATGAGTTAGAAACTCCCTCCTTTCTGCAAGCTCCAGAAAGGGAGAATTTCAGCCCAGAGACACGTTACTGTTCATTTTGTGGGATCTAATTAAGGAGTCTGCTCTGGCAGGAATCGAATTCCTATTGTTACCAAAGGGAGCGTCCTGCAAAGAAATAGACTAAATTAAACCAAGCCCTTAAAATTCTTCCTTTTTCTCCACAAAATCTTATTGATCTTGAGCAGAAATAGCTATTTCCTATGGAAATAATGACCCTTTGGGAACAGAGGCCAAAAAGATGCATGAAGCACAGCCATTCCTAAGGAGCATGAGGAGGTTACAGCTGTGCCACACACAGTTTGCACCGGACACCCAGCACCAAGACCCTCCATGCCAAAGAGCTCCAAACCTGCTGCAAACCCTGCGGCCACCAAACCAGCCTGGCAGCAGCGACAGGGTTTGCTGAGCCACCAGCAGGCAGGGACCGGGCTCCCATGGGGACAAAGGCAGAGCAGACATTTGCTCCAGCATCCCCGCGAGAGCAGCTGAGCTGGGTGTCCTCGCAGCTCTGGGTGCACCCGTACAGACAACAGAGGACAGAAAGCCTGAGAAGAGCTGGCAGCTGGAAATCTCAGATATTAACGGGCCACAGCATGCGGTTCCGCGGTGTGGGCTGCTCTGGGACCGGAGATATCCTCCATATTCCTTTATAAAGATGCTGCAGGCAGGCCAGCCGTATGAAAAATTGCAAATATAAATTCTGGCGCTGTGCTTGGAACAAGGGCCCTCCCATCACCCCACAACTGCAGCTGTCCCGGGACCCTCCTGCTCAGCCCTGCTCCTTCCCCACTCTGAGCATCCAGTGAGACTCACAGCTCCAAGGGAAACCTGCCACCTCCTGAATGTTCCTCCCCAAGACAAAGCCCCACCTGGGCTCGAGGAGGCGAATATCCCTCGTCCTGACACCCTCAGCCTGGACAGCCCCGTGCAGCACCCTCCAGCATCACACAAGTCCCCCATCACTCCCCTTCTCTTTGCCACGCGCTCTGTAGACAAGTCACCACAAAAACGCAATGGAAGGCAGCACATCCCTCCAAACCCTCTGCTTTCCACCTGAGAAGCTAAAGCAACTAATGAAAGAGAGAAAAATAAAGAAACCAAGAGAGGTTCAAGCTCCAGCACAGGATTTAGCTGTGCTGCTGCAGGGCAGGCTGGGCCGGGAAGAACAGCCAGACCTTTGCCACAGGCAAAGCACCGAGGCTGCCCCAGAATGAGCCAGCACCATCCGTGATGTCTGGTTGTGTGGGAGCAGCCAGGGGCTTGGAAACCCCCACAGAGATATGGTGGGAGAAGGAGTGTCTGTGCGCCCACACAGCCCATGAAGGGACCATGATGTGCTGGGACAAACACCCGCCTCACACCACCTCCATTTCCAACAGCAGTGGGATCCCGGGAAGGGACATGCTGGTGAGCAGCCTGGGGGCCCAAAATCCCACCCTGGACAGAGAAAGGTCAGTACAACCTGGGAGCCAGAGAGAGCAGGACCCTCAGGTCCCTAGAGCTGGAGCAGGATCGGAGCTGGGCTGCTCAGGTGCAGCCTCTTCCTCTCGCCAGGAGGGAGAAGTAGCAGCGGGAGGGGGAGGAGACGGTGTAATTACTGCAGCACCTGAGATCTCATAAAGAGGGCCATGTAGATTACCTCCTCCCGACAGGCTGGAGCTTTGGTTTATAGTTTACACCAGCATATATCGAATTAACCTCAGAGAAAAAGGTTAAACTATCAATCACGAACTGCAGTTTAAAGAACTGCATTCCCTGTGATATATGGCACTGGCAGGCACGTCAGAACTAAGCCAAAGACTGCTTAAAAGTAACTGGGATAATGGGCCTGGCTCCTTATGGAGATAGATGTGCAGTGTGTTGACTTTAATATGCTGCATAAATGAGACCCCGGTGTGGAAATATTGCATCACAATGTAAAACAATTTCCTCTATTCAAACAACCTCTAAGTAGACTTCTCCTATTTAATATTCGCTGGGCGGCTCGGCCAGCTCTGGGCTGCCCTCGGCGATGGCAGGGGTGCCAGGGGGCGTGAGAGGGCACGCCGGTGGCAGGGGGACACGGGGGACACAGTGTGCAGCCGCCGGGCTCGCCTGGTGCGGGGCCTCTGTGAGCAGAGCGCTTCTATTAGCTGCACATGTGTAGAGCAGCGGGGCTGTAATTTGAAGACATGTAACACAGACTGTTTACATTTTTGCAATCCTGGATAGTTATGTGCTGAATTTCCCTACTGGAAAGAAAAACTGCACGAGTGGGGAATGCGGAGAAGGAGGAGGCTGCTCCCCTCGGGAGCAAGGGGGATGTGTTGCATCTGGGAGCGGGAGCAGACATGCATCCCGGTGGCCCTGCTGGGCCCAGGTCTGCCCCACCATGGGCACTGGCAGACGTGTGGGGGGTCCCTGCCTGGGGCAGAGCTGGGACCCCGCTCCAGCACTGCCCAGGCTCTCCCCAGGGTCAGCCTCTGGAGCCAACCCAAGGGCAGCTCCCCCAAAAGCTCCACACAGACCCCACCACCGTGACACCGGCCGGCGTGAGTCACAGACTGGGGACATGTGCTATAAAGTGGATTTTTAACTGCTAGTGGACTAATAACTGCTAGGTTTGGGCAAAGCTGCTCGTTACTGCTTCAGGAACTTTGAGAGAATTTCCCCAGGCAAGCACAGCACTGTCCAGTTTTCACTGTACACTTGCTAATTGCAACAACTACACCAAAGTCATTGATTTGGCCAAGGAACGGGGACGGTGATGCTGACAATGGCACCGGTGAGACGCAGCAGCTGTGCCCAGCCTGTCCCTGCCCAGGAGCAGCGCCTGGATCGGGCCCAAGGGCACAGGGACGAGCTCTGGGAAAGAGTCCCTGTGTTATCCCACCCGATCACCCTGCCTGGGGCTCCGGTGCCAGGATCAGCCCCTGGTCTGGGCTCCAGTTCAGCGCTGCTGCCCATAAGCTGAGACCAGACCCACTCCTTGCGCTCTTCGAGCCTAAAGAAAGGCTCGTCTGAGGTTAGTGCTTTACCTAACACGCTGTCTGGAGGAGAAGAAAAGGTCAGCGAGACTTTTGAAATAAAAATGTTTCCATCTCAGTTGAGAAAAAGCCCAGATGGGTGAGCAAAGTTTAGAAAAGGGAAAGAATTGAGCGAGCAAGCAATACTGTGAGAAGCTGATAAGAAGAGCCCTAGCAGGAGAATAGGGGAGCCTTGTCTATCAGCCTATTAAAGGCTATTCTTACAAGTTTTTTTTCTTTTCATTAATACGCAGGGTGAATAGAACATTGAATAAAAATCAGTACTTACTGCACAATTGTAGGATTGAAAGGTAACTGTCAACAGAAGGATTGGGGTGACAAAAGGGGCCATTTCAGTGCTTAGCAAATGATTTTCGGCTTGTCATTTCAATAGGCCGTGTTTTTCAGAGATTGTGTTTTTTTGAATAGCGTTTATTACCATGCTTTTTAAAAATTTCATGTTGTCTCTTTGCAGGCACCATTCATTTGCAGATGCAGTATTCCTTTTTGGTTGTCAGAGGGATACTGCTTTAGAAAAATAAAGTACAGTCGTCCAGTGAGAAAAAGGATTCTCTTGTGAAGCTAATGGCTGGGAGAAAAACAATTGGGGCAGCTCCTACCTTCTTGCCAGCCTGACCCACTTTCTCCCACTGTTCTTTATTCATGATCGCTTGGGCCACCGGTTCTCTCCATTTCAAATTACAAGTACGATGCTGAGTAAGATAAAACTTTTTTAACAGAAAGCCCATCTTCCTTAATGCTCCAGTTTTGCAGCGGGAGACCCTAAAATACAAATAGGTCTCCTATCTCTCGCCTACAGACAAGAGGTCCAATTTTGCAGTCTTTATTCAGACAAAATCCCATTTACCTCAATGGGGGCTTTGCTTGAATAACCAGTGGGCAATTAATGCTCAGACTTTACAAAAGAGATACGTGGGGTGTTTAACGCATTGTGCATATGCCCGAGAGGAGAAGCTAAGTGACAAAGTTTTACGGTTATCTGCTTTAAATAAAATCTTTGAAAACATGTGTTGGTTTAATCGAAGTGATCATGTTCATTGCAACATAATTGCTTGCATAGGTCCAGAATTTGCATGACACTGTATACTGTGCAATAGTGGTTAAAAGGACTTGCATTAGGATTTCATATCATTTTAACAAAAACCCACCATTTTTGGCACCCTGGGCTCCTAAGTAGAGAGTAATCTAGAATTAGTGAGAAATAGATTTCATGGCTTTAAGTCACTTTATAGTGTGCAGGTCTTGAACCCTGATCTTTTGTAAATTGAACCACTTGTGAAAAAACAAAGGGCTCTAATCCTTTTAAACTGCCACTGCACATCCCTGGCCCGGTGCCCTTGAGAAGTGATTTAAATGGCATTGAGTATGGCAGTTCAAAACATACTCAAATCTGTTAAGAGGCTGATACCTATGAAGGGAATGGAAGCAGGGTAAAAAAAGCTAATTAAAAGTATTGATGAGTCTGCCAGAGAGAATAATATCCTTCAGCCCTCTGGAAATCACCCGGAGCAAGACCAGGATGCTCCTGACAGCGGTGAGGAGAGTGGTGGCTGGTTCAAGGTTTGCTGGTCCTGGAGCGGAGCAGAACCATCTCCCTGGCGTGGATCGGTGACACGTGTGTCACCAGCACCAGCTGGGGCCGTGCACCATCACCTGCCAGCGCTGAGGGATCCCACATGGATCCCAGCTCCCACATGGATCCCAGCTCCCACATGAATCCCAACCCCTTCCCCGGGACTGGCACCCAGCCCTCGGTGGGGCACAGGCTTCAGCTGCCCCCAGCCATCCATCCCCCTTGGCTCTGTGCGGGGCCTCTCCTGCCACATCAACACCCACGTGTGCAGAAAAATCCAAACTCACATTTTAGGACCCGGTTTAGCAGAGCTCTGCCCGGCGTGCATCTCTGCAGCCTGTACAGGCTTGTAGCCTCCAACCCAGCTCGGGGGAGGGTTTTACCTCTTAAAAGCCTTTTTTCCCCTTCCTCCAAAACACAAGACACCACTTGTGAACTATCCCAGGTGACCTGGAGTTTTCTGTGTTAGATAAACATTACTAATTCAAAAGCACTTTTCTTTTCAACAGCTAGAATTAAATCAGAACGCCTTCACGAGGAGCCACAGCAATAATGGGTGTGTTAATGAGGATTATCCTTCCTGCCAGCCCCAAGGAACAGCTGATAAATCAATAGACCCATCATCAGAGCGCTCCTCCCTGTCTCCCTGTCCGAGGTGTGTGGCAGCGGGGCAGGGCAGGACCCGTGTCCCCCTCGGGTGGTGGCCGTGGGGTGAGGGTCCAAGCACAGCCCATCAGCAGAGACCCAGCAGCTCCTGGAACCACCCGTGCCGGGCTGGCTGAGCATCGCCTGGCGCTGCGCTCAGGCATCCCACCTCTCCTCTGTGTGCACAGGGAAGGATGTTTGGTCTCTTCTGGTTTTTGCACCACCAGTTTGTGTGTCACCCCATACCGTCCCCCTCCCAGGGCCCGTGGGAGCTCTGGTCACTCCAAGTGGCTGCAGGGCTGTCCCAATGTCTGCGCTCTGCAGAGCATTCCTCAGCGTTCCCAGCCTCCCGCGCAGACACCGGACTGTGTGTGGAGCCTTTTCCACGGCAGCAATAAAAGCTGGAGCTCAGGGGCCAGCAAGGACAAAATGTTCAGTTTTCTTAGAAAAACAAGAATTTTAGTTTGATAATTAAAAAAAAAAAAAACAACAACAACAACAACAAAAAACTAAGCACTCTTCTTTAACAATCCTGCTGTTTGCTCTTCTCCCAGAGGAAAGGCTGAGACAAGGATCTGCAATAGAAATGCCTGACTCCTTGTTTAAAGTGCCCTTGTTAGCCCTGCCTTGATGGCTGTCTGGAGAATCACACATCCCACAGATATTTAAGGCCATATAATTTGCTTATCTCCTTGTACAGTCTTAAGCAGTCCCTGAAGAAAGAGACAGGCTGCTCCTCGCACACACTTTTGATGTTCAGGTCACAGCAGAGGCACCCAGGGACCCCAACCCAAAGCACCCACCCCTGCGCTCCTGTCCTCGAGCAACCCCACAGCACACGCTCAGTAGATGCACGGCCACCAGGTGGGGACCACGGGTGGCTGCTGGCCAGGGGCCCCCACAGCACCGTCCGAGCCCCCACCCGTGTCTGATCCCCCAGCCCCAGCCCGTCCCACTCCCCTGGCTTCCCCAAAGCCTCACTGCCTCAACATTGATGGAACCAGAATGAGAGGCCAAAGAGCCCGTGTCAGAGCACTCTCTGGACATTAGTCAGACAAAAGACTTTAAAACAAAGTTCAATTAGGTGTGAAGGAAATTATGGGCTGTGCAAGCAACAGCACCACAGCATGAATTAGAGAGATGTTAGAGCAGGAGACAATATCCAGCCCAGCATAAAAGCATTTGTCTTTGCTCCACACCAGCTTTCACTGCCAGCTTATGCTTCAAGCCGTGCAAACAGAAGCCTCCTGGCATATTTGGAAGATAGTCAACGTTTCCAGCTACAATATTTTAATTATAAAGCATGCCATTGAGCCAGTTCTATGAAGCGACCGGCTCAGCCAAAGGCGCAGTGCCGCCAGGTGTGGGCTCTAACTGGGATGATGTTTCATTGAAAAACAAATGGTCTCCCCCGCACAGCCAAGTGCGGAGCTTTGCCACGGCTCTGGCTGCTCTGCCGTGTCACGGTGCCACCGCTCCTGCCCAGAACAAAGCTTTTCGCAGCAGACACAGACACCTTACAGAAATGCAGCAAGTGAGGGTCTGTGGTGTCTGCGGCTGCAGCATCCACAGACTCTCTGGAGGCAGAAGCGGTTCCTGCTGTGCTGCTGCAAAGCTGCATTGGGCTGGAATTTTCTGAGGACCTTTCCTGTTGCCGGAATATCTCCTACACCTGAGTCCTCTTCTTGTCTGTGCCACCCATCCTTCCTTCCCAAGCACCATACACGTGCCTCTCTCATAACCTTTCCACAGGCACTGGCAATGGCTCTGGTTGCAGAGCCGTGGTAACTTGGACATAAAGAACTGAGTAGCACTGACGGGCTGTTGTGTCCCTGCTCGGAAACAGAACACAGAAATACTAATTCAACAAGGAAATAATTAAAAAGGCCATTGCTAAATGCAATAGATGCTGAATGCCCAGGCATAACATAAAGGGAACCTGAGAGCTGCAGACGTGAAGTCCCAAAGTCCTGGGAGATTAGCCAGGAATGCCATGGTGCAGCGCAGGGACGTTGCTTTGGGACTGTCTGGACACTAAATCAAAGTTTGAGATGTTCTCATCTGAGTTTGTATGTGAGCCCTGGCCAAGGCATCAGCAGTGAGCGGGTGGTGTTAAACCGCAGGTGCCCCAAATGCCATTTGGGCACGCACAGGAATCCGCGCCGCACAACTGCTACCCCGGGCTGGACAGGGACAACTGATTGTATTTTAATTGCAGGCTCAGTATGAAACAAGGTGTGGGCCAAAGTGCAGCTACAATAGGTGCGGCGCCAAGAAGGATTTGGTGCCAGCAATAGATACTCTGGCAAACTCAGCCCTACAGCTCCAATTATGGGACTTCTCTTATACCACTGTCTCTAAACATTGGCTTCTGAGTGCAGTGCCTTATGCCAAATTGTAATCGCCCTCATTCCACTAATGGTCAAAACACTCAGAGTCCAAACGGGATATAATAATCACCGAGGAGGAGAAAGCGCACTTCAGCGATTGTGCTCAGCATAGCGTGTGGCAGCATACAGGGAATTGCAACATATGTCATTGTACTGTGATTACCTCACAGGATCTGGAAAAACGCACTTTTCCTGCTCAGACTCCAAAATGATCATAAATTCAAATGGCTTTTGCAGCCTTCTGTGAGGAAGACTCTCCAACAAACTCCGGCAGGCAGCAGAACGCCAGCGTCTGCAGGAAAGTACATGCAGCGCAGCGTCGCTCCCGGGAGCGCTGCGAGCGCCCGGTGACACTGCTCACACCATCGTCATAAGCCCTGATTTACAGCTTATTAAAATAGAGTGAGTTGAGATAAAATGCCAGGAATAAAAAAAATATGACTGGATTGAGTGTGACTTGGCTTATTGAGTTTGTTTCCTATCTTTTTATAAGGACTATAAAAACAAACAGCTCTCGCTTGACTAAAGAAATCATTCATTAAGTTCCTCCACTTGCTCCAGCACATCCAGACATGGGCAAATAAATTCTGGGTGTCCCTTTCAGGAGCTGGTCCCGAGAACAGTGGTGGAGCTGTTGGCTCCAGCAGTGCCACTGGGCAGGGGCAGGTGGGCAGAGGGAGGGTCTGCGGCCACACTGGGGGTCCCCACGGTCCCCAGAGCTGCCCCTGCCCAGGACACTTGGCCAGGTTCACATGCAGCCACTGAGACGTGGCTATAAATGTAATTGGGCAAAGGAAGAGAAGGGAAGGGAAAAGGAAGGGAAAGCCTGAGCAGCTGGGGAAGAGAAGGAGGAGCCTGAGGCAAAATTTATTTCTGTCAACTGGTGGTCTATTTCCCTGATACCATTTCCTTGTATACAGATAAGGAGTTATCTTAAATGACCATGTCTTTTTCAATTTGTACTTAACAGTCAGTCCCATTTTCCTTATATGATACTATCACAGCAGGATGAAAAATGCATTACAATAATCCCCGAGGATCTTCATATATCAATATCAAATGGTCTGAAATTGACCTGTTATAAAAACCAGCCTTTCAAGTCAGAAAAAACTTAAATAAAAAAAGCAAATTTCAGAGCTTGCAGTATGGTCCATAACCCAAATACTCAGGCACAAAGAGCAACGTTTCCAGAATACTTAATGAAAACAAACCTCCAGCATCCATGAAAAAAAAATACACTGACTATTGATACATCTGTTTAACGTTTGCTGCACCTGGGAGGAATGTGGATCCTGGGCTGGACGGACGTGACAGCAGCCAAGTGAGGTTGAGCCACCAACAGCAGGACTGGCGGTTCAGTGCTGGGCACCTTCCTGCCAGCTGGGGCGGAGGAAGGCAGACACGGCATCAAGCCCAGAACACTTTTCCTGGGACTTTTAAAAATGGAAATGTGCCCCCAGGCGTTTCCACACAGTACCATGAGGGACAGGGCACTTTGCTGGGACAAGACCCGCGGCTGCGGCTCGGGCTCTGGCTGGATTTCCCCTGCTCACAAGCAAACGCTCGCAGCAAGAGGAGCGGAGAGCAGCCCAGGGTTGCTTGGAGGCAAAGAGGCTCTCGCCATTCAGCATGTGTTTGCAATAAGTACAAACACCACATTATCACACCACTTTATTCTGCTTTAACTCTCGGTACACATTTCCCTTCTCACTATCGCACCTATTGGGGATTTGTCATCCAAATTAGAGCTAAAGATACAAAAATTCCTGAACAGATCCTAATCGGAACAAGCTGCTTCTGCCATGAGTTACTGGCCCACCACAAGACGGTAGGAACAAAACCAGAGCAAGGCTGCAGATGAGACGGGCAGCAGCAGTGCCTGGAGCGAGTCAGAGGCAGCTCCAGCCCAGCCGAGGTGCCAGTGGCTGCTGCTGCGGGAGATGCAGCAACACAGCGACACACAACCCCAGACCCAACACCACTAACTCTGAAAATCTGGACAGGGGACACAAAGTACAGTCTGGGGCCAGTATTTACCAGACCCACATCCCCAGGGCTGGACCCTGGGGACTCCGGCACCAGCACGGCACAGTTGTCTGTCCTCACTGCTGAGAGATGCTGCAGTCCCAAAGCAGAGTCCTGGAGGAACAGGTGGAACTGGCAGAGGTGGGCGCAGACAGGACAGGAAATCACATATAACAATAACACCATTAAAGCAGTGGGGACACGGCAGCATTTTGCCCAGAGTTCAGGGATACTCTTCCTTTCCTGCTGTTTTACATTCCCACTCCAGCAGCTCTCCCGGCCATGGGATTGGGGGCTGCAGGATTCACCCTACAGCTCAGCAGCTCTGCCTGGTGCTGCTCGACCTGCTGCTCCGCTGCTGGCTGTGCCACCTGTCCCGCTTTGGCACGAGTGCCCTGCACCATATGGCTGTGGGATGCTCTGCACCAGGTTTAAACCTCCCATCCCTCCACAAAGGAGATGAGCACTGACCGCTCTGAAGAGCCTCAGTGTCACAGTGAGCAGGACAGTCCTCGAGAGGGGCCTGTCCTGTGCCAGGCAGGGCTGTGGCTGTGCCCGGCTGCCGTGGCACAGTGTCCCTCAGCCCCGTGCCAACGGCAAAGGCCGAGCTGACCAGGGGTCCTGAGGCAGCGGCTGCCAAAGCCGAGACAGCAGCGAGAATCCTGGCACGCGGCTGGGAGGGAAGCCGCCAGCTTTAAGTGAATTTCATGAGAAGTGCATTGGGCTACTTATCATTTTAAATGAGACCAGCATCTAAAATGAGAGACACAGGAGGACGTAAGTAATGTCAGAACAGAGCCCTTTATTAATTAATAAACAGGAGTGCAAGCTAAAAGCTTTACATCTACCACTGCTAAATGCACAGTTAAAAGCCCTATAATAACCTGTGTTCATAATATATTCCAAGCGTTCTGCCTCGCTCTGAAGTGCATGTGATATGACACCATCTACCTGCTGCAGCATGCAATTAAAATTAAGAAGCGGTTCAGCCCATGATGAATACGAAGTGAAACGCTGCACAGCAATATCACCTGGCAGATCAACCTGATTGTCACGGCATCTGCAGTGCCAGAGTTCAGCTGGAATGTGTATGTTCATTACAAATCCTGGCTTTGCTGGGATTTCTGACGGGGCATCGTGCTTTTGCACGCTAACTGAAGCTTGCCAGTGCAGTATAGCTTTCAGCTGATCTTTTTAAAAAATAATATCTAGGGCCTCCTAAATAATTTTAAAATCAAGGCACATTTTGATTTATTTGGTTTTCTTCTGCATAAAGAGCGTGCCATGGTCGTCACACACGGATTCACGTGCTCTTGTTCGCCAAGCACAGTCACCACAAGCGAACATGCAAAGTAGATATTAGCAGGCACACATGGCCACTTAGATGCCTACTCATTTGCATAGGCAAATACTCATTTTGCATGCAAAATGTGATTTACAGAAAATGGACATCTAAATAGAAGTCACAACGAGTGTACCAGCACTGGCCGTGGTAATGGCTTTGCCACTGCTGCAGATAATATTGACATACATGCTAAATTATTATCAGTACTGCTGATGAAAAGTGCTGTAAAATGGCCAGGCAGTATTATTATTTTTACAGCTAAGAGGATTCATTAGCATTCATTAATTTTTAAAAGGCACCTTTGGAGTGGGTCAGTATTATTTGCTCTGCCCTGACCCCCCTGCCCCACTGGAGCGGGCAGAGCAATGGTGGGAGCTGCTGGAGATGCCCCCGTGAGCAGCCGTGTTCCAAGTCCAGTCAGAGCAATCCCAAGGACACCTTTAAGAGGTTATGAGAACAGTGTTTTTAACACCGACTTCATGAGAGAACCTGGGAGCTTCCCATAGCTGATGTGTTTGGCAATGGCTCCGTGGCCGGCATGCAGCCTCCCGGCACGGCATCGCCAGGTGCTGGAGCTGGTGAGGCTGCGGCAGCAGTGCCCTGGATCAGGGCTTGGGAGCACTGAGCTCCTCACTGCAGACTGCAAACGGGCAAAAGACGGAGGGCAAGGAGTTCTCGCCGCACGCAGCTGAAGGCAGGGGCCAAAAGAGCAGCAGGAACCTCCACTGACACCAGCAGCCCTGCACCATGTCCTGCTCATGCTATGGAAGGGAGCTCTGCACATCCCGGCACATCCCAGTGCATCCCAGCACATCGCGGCACATCCCAGCGCATCCTAGTGCATCCTAGCACATTCAGGCACATCCTGGCACACCCCGGAACATCCTGGAGCACTCAGTGCATCTTGGCACATCCCGTGCCTCTGCACAGGGTCTCCTGCCTGCCCCGGTCCCGACTCCGCTTACCTCCTTGGCAGCCCGCTGAACACACACTCGCTGCGCACAAAGAAGCCATTCTGGGAAATCCTGGCTTTTGGCATGTCTGAGGCTTACAGCAAAAAGTGGTCCCATTTTCAGGCAGATTTCCACTAATGAGTAAAGACTTGACGACCATATGCTCCCCACAGCCTCTCCTGCGTGCTGCTACTTCCTTCCACTTCTTCGTAATGGGGAAGAGACATGATAAATTTCTGAGCTGTTACAGTATTACATTAGGACTGTTAAGCTTACGTTAAATCAAAGAAATTAAAAATAACAGCAGGATATCAAGCTTAATTACTTCTTTAAGACAGTGCTGTATAGCTTGATGGGCCAACCTCCTGCACATGGGAGACCAAAGCTCCCTTCCCTCCAACTGCGCGGCGCTGACAAAGTGCACGTGATGCAGGTGTGAGGGAAATGTAAGACTATATATGTAACATTGCACAATTATTTACAAATACATGTGAACAGAAATATAAACCAGTACTTCTATTCAGCTATTAGGACAAAAATACATACATTCTTTTACAAAACTTCTTTTGGATATTGCAGGTCTCTGCACTCCATAAGAAAACACAGAACTACTCTCTCCTTCAGTGCATCTGGTTCTGTCTCGTATCTCAGGACGAGTGATCCTGAAAAACTCTGCAAAGCTGGAAAAACTTTATCCTTGGCAACCCTGTAAGCAATGCACTGGAGAGTCAGAGGTTTCCTACCTTACCTCATGGATACAATACCCCAGAGGTACAATTTGCATTCCTGTCTCTTTGGCTAGGTATTACCATTCCTCTTGTAGATTATATCAGAAAAAATGTGTTGGCAGTTAGACCTGCAATGCTTGTTTAAAAGATTTAATAAGAAGGTAATGAGAAATATTTCTTTGAAAAGGAACTGGGGTTCTTGTGTGAAATTCTGGAACTGATGAAATGCAGCAATCAAGATCGGTCACGTCACATTTACACACACAATCGCAGTGACGCTGTTGACTCACACGTTAGGGCTCCTTATGGCAGGTGACAACAGCAGCCGGCAGGCAAGGGTGCCCGCCTGTTCTCGGGCACACACCAACATGCACAACCAGCATGTACTTGTGCCTACTTTCCTGCATCCCCAGCCGACCTGAGCACCCGGTGTGATGGTCACAGGCCGCTCTGGGATGCAGGCTGGGTCACCACCCGGAGCGACAGCTTCACAAGGAAAGAAACAGATTCAGAACAAAGTTTGAAATAGTTCTTACAGTTTGTGCAGCTGCTAACAGAAAACAAAAAGTCAGAGAAATGCTTGAGTGCAGTATGACACACTTTAGTTTATATTGTAATGAAAGCATGATTTGACATTAATTCTCCGCTTTCTCTGTGCAAAGCTTCTTAGTCACTAGCCCGGTTTGATGGGCTGAGCAGCCCAGCTTCACGCAGAAAGGGTTAAAAGAAAATGTTATACTAAAAGAAATCTTTCTACAAGTATAAAAAAGCAAAATGATTGTAAATTCCACCAGGGGAATTCTGCCATGAATATGCTTCACCTTTCGCAGAATCTCCCGCCCTGCCTCAGAGGATAACTGACCTTTGGAGAAAAATAATGAAAAGAAGAAATTCCTTGGAGAAAATAATGTGGCCAGGCCTCAGTAATGAGATCTGCTCCCTTTATGTTGCTATGACAACCACAGACATTTTATAATACAAAATACATGAATGAGAACGAGGGCCATCTCCCCTCGCCGGAGCCTCGGCACCCTCGAGCCCTCGCACACTTCTCGCAGGACAGCAACATGTTTGATTGGATTTGTGCTCTGCTTCATTTCCCTGTAATGCACACAGGATCAAGAAATCCTTCTCCTTTGAATGCTCTAATTACCGCTCATTAATGTGTTTCTGGGGCTGCAGGACTGGGAGGGAGTAGGCACCCCATCGCAGGTCGGGCACGAGCCCCCCGCTCCTTATGCGGCCAATGGAGCTCCAGGCTGGAGATGGCCCTTGGAAAGAGTCTCCTGCTCTTGACCTAAAACCTCAGATGTTCCCCTGGCTGTGCAGTGACACCGTGTCCTGGGCTCCCAAGATGAGCCACAGAACCAGGAGGTGGGGGGAGAGGGGTATTTATTTCCTGAGAGCTGCTTCTGGATGCATTGAGTGACCCACTTCTCCTAGAAAACCTGGGGTGGGGCCATGGGGACTGGTCCTGTCCCACGGCCACAGCCATGGCAGCCTGGGCACTTTGCAACCCAGCACTGCTGGGCAGGGCGAGAAACAGAGCTGAGAAAGCAGAACATGGGAAAACAATGGGAGCAGGTATTTGTCAGGGTCACATCCAGAACCACAGAGGCAAAGAAGGCGCTTTTACCACAGAGACGCCTGTCTGTGGCCTGTGCATCCTCCCTGCCCCACTCAGTTAAATGACACCTCATTTAGGCAGCGGGCAGGCTGCGGCGTGCGCTCCAGTGCTGCTCTGGAGGATTTCCACAGCAGTGCAGCCAGCTCTGTGCCGCACACACAAAGGCAATGCCCCGACAGCTCTCAGCCACACAGAGAAAGAGTTGTTCTCCAGCAGCTCGAGCAGCTGTGATGGAGGTGCACACATGATGGGGACGGGGACGCAGAGCTCAGGTCAGAGAACACACAGCTGCAGGGAGGCTCCACAGCATCACCTCTCGGTCCAGGGGCTCCTGTCTCCACAAGTATGTGGCACCAGAGGGGTTTTGTCAAATCCTCAATGCCCTGGGGTTATATTTCAATTTTGTGAAGTTGCTGATGCAATCTCCATTCCTTGGGAGGCTTTCCCAGGTCTAGAGGCACTCTGTTTGTGTTTGTGCAGGACTTCACTCCTCAGGAGCCGAGCAAAACATTGCAAGTAAAACAGAGACGCAGCCTGTGACAATGAAGAACCAGGGGCCAGACGGTGCCAGTCCCAGAGCAGGTCTGAGGCCACCGGGGAGCTGCCTCACGAGCACCACCCCTGCTCTGCAGGGCCTCAGAAAGCTGAGCTTTAGTCAAACCAGATGTCAGCAAATGGGAAGATTTGTATGAGAGCCTGAACGTATATCCCAGGCTTTTCCAGAGGAAGATTCATTCACTCTTTGGCGCACAGGGTTCTCCAGCTCGCCTTGAGCCGCTTTCATGTGTGAGCATGATTACGACTGCAAGGACTAAAGGCCCAAAATCAGAGTAGGAGGTGGAAATGGAGAAGTCAAGGGGGAGCTAAGTCTGGTCTTTCAGTTAATCTGGCGCTCCAGCCTGGTTCCTGTTTCCCCGGTGGGCTGCGGGGACACCCCGCTCGCCTGCACACTCAGCAGAATCGCCTGGCGAACTGGAAGAGTGCTGGGAAAAACTACAAAACCGAGGTCTGCAAATGAAGAAAACAGCCAGAAAAGCAGGGAAATCAAGAGGTGGGGGAGAAAAATGAGGCCAAGAAACCGGGAGAACAAGAGGCTTCAGTCCCTGCTTTTCTATAGCTCCAGCAAGGAGCAGAAGGAAGGAGGGTGCCAGGGCTGTCTGATGGGATGGGGCCATGAAGAGGACAAATGGGACAGGGCTACTTTCATCTGTCTCTGCTGTCCTTTCATGGTGACATTGCCCAAAGAAGAGAGGCTTGCAGGAAAGGAGGAAAAGCAGGACAGGTTTTTGGGTCAACACTTCTGCGGATGGAAGCTGAAGTGGGGTCTGCCCCTCCTTCAGCAGCCAAGGCAGCACCATGAGCCAGATCCCTGATCTCCTTTTTCCACTCCCAAACCCTTTCACTTGCCTCTGTTGACTGAGCCTGGGGACCACAGAAGGATTTCTGCAACCATCTGACTACCTGAGCAAGCCAGAAAGGTGTCGGGAGTAACCCCTACATGACAACTCTGAACCACTCAGATGCAGGGAGCCGAGGTATTTCCAAAGTCAGAATAAAATTTAAGTTGCCCTCTGACTGGTGTCTTCTTTGTACATGGAATTTGCATGTGGCAGCAAGATCTGCCTTATATCAAATACCAATGCAAAGGCTAATTTAAATTCTTTTTATGCAAATGTTCAGTAGTATGGAACAGTAATAAATCTGGGAAACCATTGGAAAGACGTTTAAGAGGACATACAAATTCTAGTCACACATCAGCAATTAGGAATCCCAAGAAGAAGAAAGCACCTGTCTTGGCCTTTATTGAATATTATTCTCAATTAGAATATTCATCATATACGCAAGACAATTCCTTCATTCAAACTTCCATAGACATGTTCAAATTACATCATATCTGCAAAGCAGAGAGATGGAAGTTATCATAACCTGTCTTTGAATAAAGCATCATTGAAACTCTAACTGGTCCTGTCTGAAGCTGCTGTGCAGAAGCCTGGCAGATGTTGGCTGGAACCACCATGTGAGCTGCGCCTGCTGCTGTCCATTGCTGGCAAACACCCTCCTCAGCAAGGCTGTATTCTCTACTGTACGGTAATGAAGTATTTTTCAAAACTACAGCAAAAATGAGAAACATTTACTGAACACTTCCAAGGCTGTTCACAGCCAAATGATCTCTCTCTGCAAGATCCTCACTCACCCCAGGAGCCTGCAGTGCCAGCTCTTCTCACCGCTTGGTGTATTTGCAAATGCCTCCCTCTGTTTTCCCGTGCTGTTTTTCCTGCAGGCAGAACCTCCTCGTTACTGCTGGAAAAGCCATGGGAACATTCCTCTTTGATTTCTGCTTTTTTTTTGGTGAAATTCCCCACAAACACAGCAGCAGGGCTGCGCACACAGCCTGACACCACGACCCGCATTCCCATGCTCCCTCGCGCTTTCTGCTCTCTCTGCCATCCCCACTACACGTCCCTTGTCCCCACCACATCAGCTCTCCGAACAAGGACACTGTAGTGGCACATGCGAGCACAGCCGGGGTGCGACCCTTGCCCGTAGTCTGCAGGAGCACGAACAACACAAATAAATACCGATACTGTTAGGTGCTACGGTTCAGCAATAAAATTCCATCACTGGTGGAAGGAATGAGATTAAAAGATTAATTTACCAGGCTTAGCCCTTGAAAAGGAGCAGAATATCTTTAAAATATCCAGGTCCCTTCCTGGTGCTTCATCCATTAAATTTTGGTCAAATTAGCAGAGGTAGAAAAATGAAGAAGCGAGAGTTTGGAAGGACGCAGCTGTAATAAGAAGCAGTATTGATTGCCACCAAAAAGGCTTGATAAATCTTTCATGCTCGCTGTCCATTTGGACCTGCCCCACTGAATTTCCCAACCCTGTTTGTTTCTAAGGTGAACTTCAAATAAAAATTTGTTAATATGGACCAGTGGCTCGAAGAAATCCCATCTCTTCTTTTCGCCCCATGGCTGAGCTCACTTCAGCCAATCACCAGCCACGCATCTTCCCATGCCCAGAACGTGAGGCTGGCACACACCACCAGTGCCACCCCGAGGTCCTGGTTTGGAGATGGTGGCCCGAGGTGGTCTCGCCCAGACAGGCCCCACGTTTTCAGATGCCACAGGGTTCACGGCGTGTCCGTGGCTCAGGTCCTCCACAGGGGGTCCCTGGAGAACAGAGGGTCCAGGCTGAGCCCCCGCAGCAGGTGACTTGTCACCAGCCAGTACTGGAAAACCCTGGCACAATAATTGCGTTGCCGTAGCAGCGGTGCTCATTCCAGGATTGATGAAACCAAACCCCGGCGTGGGGATGCTGCACAGGGACGGTGTTTGGCGGAGCTGGCAGTGGGACCGTCTGGCAGGTCAGGACACCAGGTGTCACCGTGGCGGCTCCGGACCGGCACCATGGACAGGCAGGAGCAATACAGCTTCATTGCCCGCTCCCTGGTACCACCGAGGGAGCAGGGGTGATGCCTGTGATCCTGCCACCTCACAGATCCCCTGAGTCCCTTTGAACCATCACCTCTCACTGCAATTTATCTGGCTTTTGCAGAAATAAAAGGTATTGAAAAAAAAATCAATGATAATTCATTGCATCCTGTGATTTTTAAAGGCAATTAAGGCTAAGACAAGGTAAGAGGTTAGCAAAATCTCTCATTCTTTAACATATTGTATTTTCTCATTAATTCTTTAATCCTGTGACAAATTCTCCCAGGCACAGGGCCAGCTTCCTGCCCGCGTGAACTCTCGCTGAGTTATGAATGGAGCAGGTAACGCCTCAGTCCTGATTGCAGGGATGGGCTAACGAGCAGCCCCGGCCGTGCCCAATGCTTCCCAGACATGTCCTGGGAGGCGTGGGGGCTCTGCTGGGATTTCCCTCTGCACAGGGAAGTGTCACCCTCATCCTGACCCTCTGTTTGCATGAGCAGGGGGGCTCCCCTGCGACCCACCACTGCAAACCCAGGCTCTGGACAAACAAACCTTCCCAGGGACACTGAACCTCAAAGCAGCAAAACACTCCCATGCAACAAGACGACGATACTGCCCAGTTACACCCCTGCTCATTTGCACCAAAGAGTTAATAACTAAATTACCGCTAATTAGGGATACTATGAATGAGAACACATCACACGTCTGCTAATTACCAGTGTTTCTGTGCAATGTCTGGAAAATCAAAATTATTAATGAAGAAGTTATTTTGGAATTCAGAGTTTAATTCTGCAAATTCTGGGTAATGGCAGTCTGGTTTGCCAGCCAATTTTCACATCATAACATCACAACCCCTTAATTAATAGTGAACTAATTAGAAAACACTAACTTAAAGACAGCAGTAGCAGCTCCTTCCTACCAACAGACAGGTCCAAGCACGGCAGCCATGTGCCCTCAGAAAGGGGGCAGGTGGCTGCAGGACACACAGAGATGAGGGTTGTCCTGTCACTGGTGGGGATGCTGAGGGACACTCCACAAAGCCAGGGCCTCATGTAGAAGGTGACAGTCACTTCCAAGTCCCTTGAGCACCAGCACTCTCAGCTGAACCCCAAACCCCAGCTGTGGGGCTGACTGTGCCTTGAGGGTCCATGGGGTCTGTCACAGCCAGGGGGACCAGCTGAGCTGCTGGAGGAGGCATCACAGGGACCAGAAGGACCCACCACTAAACACCCCAATTCTGCTAAACACTTCAAGCAAAATATTTGTTTGAAATCTGCCTGTTGCAGTTGTGCAATTGAAAACTGCAGGCATTTCACTGGGTCTGCCCTGCACTGATGGGTAGAGACGAGGGGCGAGAGGAAATTCTCAGTCTCATTTTCAGCCATCTAAAATCAATCGCTCTTTGAATGACTTGCCATGAGGCCTCTCTTTGGGAGGGCTGGGAAACATCTCCTTCCCTCCTTCAAAATAAGGGTAAGAGCTTTAGCCCTGCCTAAGGCAGACGCGTTGTTAACAACCTAAATATTTACCTGCTTCGTTCTGCATCCTATTTATTAGGAATATTTTCCATCTCTCTGCCTAAGTGAGCAGAGTTTCCCCTAAAACCAACAAATATTAGTGCCCTTCATTCTACAGAAATTTATTACTACAGAGTAAAAATGCTACTGTATTCCAAACATTGGCAAGAAAACCTGGAGGCTCCGGTCCTGCCAACTTTTAATAAGATACACATTTAAGCTGCATGTTGCTTGCAAGTTGCATGTTTATTTAAACAAGAATTTCCAAGTGTTTAGGGACAGAGGTTGCTACAACAAGTTCTTATCATTAAAAACAATGGTGCTGAAACTTTCAGGAAGGAGAATTACAAATGGAGTCACTCTGCAGAATAAATCACTGATAAACTTTCAGCACAACTAATTTTAACCCAGGAATACGCACTGCTGGATCTTAACTCCCTCCTAATGGATGTGCGCACTCTCAGGATGGTTTGGGACCTATTATGAGATGAAATGATTTATTTAGGGATTTCAAATGCTCTAAATAAATCTTTCTTTTAGTCTCTGAATTATGTATTTTTCTAGTGGAGCCAGAGATATGACACTTTCTCGAGGTAATTCTACAAGGCCAGGATTACCCAAACCTTTCCATTCGCCTGACGGTAGAAACTTCTTCTGTGACTTCCAAAAAGTTAAGCACAGAAAAGGCTGCTCAGGGGGTGACATTCGCCTTTGGTAGCAATGACAAATGGAGGTTCTCAGTTTAGTTATGCCGAGGGGCATTATCGCACCCCATTAAAACATGAGGGGCACAACACCTGCCAAGGGAGCGGTGCTGAGGAGCCGCACACCACATCGTCTGGGGCGCAGGCAGGATTGTGGCCCTACCAGCACTGTCCCAAGAGCAGCCCAGCCTGTGGCTGGAAAGGTCCAGCCTGATGGGATCTGAAAGCCACAGGAGTCATACATTGGTCTGGCAGGACTGCCGGTCGGTCTGCTGCGCGGGAAAGCGGCAAAGATGTCAGAGGCAATCAGATCTCAACCCGCTCACATGTCAGGAAAGAGCTTGCAGACGTGAATCCTTCTGAGTTTACAGCTCCATGGTCAAAATGCACCCATATGCCTTCCACGTCCAAATTACCATCACTTGCCAACCAAATCACAAGGGCGAGGGATAAAGTCTGCTCTCCCTGACCTGGGAACTGCTGGAGAGAGTCCAGCGCAGGGCAACAAAGATGCTGAAGGGAGTGGAGCATCTCCCATGTGAGGAAAGGCTGAGGGAGCTGGGGCTCTGGAGCTGGAGAAGAGGAGACTGAGGGGTGACCTCATTAATGGTTACAGATATATAAAGGATGAGTGTCAGAAGGATGGAGCCAGGCTCTTCTCGGTGACAACCAATGATAAGGGGTAATGGGTACAAACTGGAACACAAAAGGTTCCACTTAAATTTGAGAAGAAACTTCTCAGTGAGGGTGCCAGAGCCTGGCCCAGGCTGCCCAGGGAGGCTGTGGAGTCTCCTACTCTGCAGACATTCAAACCCGCCTGGACACCTTCCTGTGTAACCTTATCTGGGTGTTCCTGCTCCATGGGAGGATTGCACTAGGTGAGCTTTCAAGGTCCCTTCCAATCCCTGACATTCTGTGATTCTGTGACCTACTGTTGATACCCACCATCGCTCACTGACGCCCCAGAGATGGGGAATGGTTTTAATTCACTTTGCTCTTACTAATTTTAATCAGGCTCCAAATGCGATGGCCCCGACTGCAGTAAAGCTGCTCCCAGAGCGTGTGCAGCGCTACCTGCATTGCGCTGCAAGCGCTGTGCCGAACCGCGTCCCGCCACCGGCGCCAGGAGCCCGAGCGGACAGATAAGCGATGCTCTGCCTACAGAAAACTGCTGGGGCTCAATAAATAAAAGGAGACTCTAAATATTATTTTTGGTAGGGATTTTCATATGAAAAAGTAAAACACCATAAATCAGGCACAATGCTACAATCAGCACATAGTTGTGAATAAATGCATCCTGTAGTACATTTCAGCATAAATTATAGCCATTTGATTTAAGCTTTGCTGCACAAAGCCATATTATTTAAATTCAGCCAGAATTGAGTCCACTCACATTGCTACGCATTTATAGAACATATTCATGATTATTGTCATAAACTCCTGAGAACTGGCTGTTGAGTTATTTTGCCACATCATCATCTCTAGTAAACAAGACTTATTTTACATTTCTCTTTTCCTTCCTGACAATCTGCTACAAAACGCTCTGCAGAATTAATGCCAAAGTTATGACCAGATTTCCCCCGGCAGGTGCGAAACAGTACTGATACCCAGCACAGTCACTGCAAACCTGTGCTCCAAGCTCCTCTGCAACACCCAGCGCATGGTTCCCCCTTCCCACTCCCTCCCTCTCCCTTTCTGCCAAAAAACTGTAGCTGGTACAAGCACAAAGGCCTGAAGACTCGGAGGAAAGGAGGGGACACCTTCCCTTATGGGCAGATCACTATCCAGACAAAAAGGGATTTATCTGTAAGACAAAGAAGGACAACTTGGAACTAAAAGAGAAAAAATCGGGATTCTACACGGCTGAAGTCTTGGTTTGCTGGGATTCTCTGTGAGGGTGGTGAGTCCCGCTGGGGGCCAGCTCTCCTGGTTTCTGCAATAATTTGCAATTATTCTCAGCAGCACCCTGGTTCGCCCTGGCCAGTCTCTCGTTGGGTGAGCCAGCACAGCACGCATGCCACACGGGAGCGCATCGGCTGGTACAGCCCGAGCACCCACCGCGTCCAGGAGCACCCACGGGTGCTGACAAGGTGCTGAGCACTTTGATCTCCCAGCGCGGAAGAGCAGACAGGCTTTGGGAGAGAACAACCCAAGGGAAACGTATAGCTACGGGGTGGTTCAGTGAAGGGTTTCAAGGGGAGTTTCAGTGCTGTGAAATGGCCCCCGTAACGGTGTCACCAGCAGTGTCCCCACATCCCAATGTCACCACGCTCCAATGTCACCAGCAGTGTCCCTACATCTCGCCAGTCACCCCAAGTAAATCACTGGCTGCCCGGGCATGGATCTGCCCACCCAGTGCCAGCCTGGAGTGAAGGGCTGGGGTCAGAGCAGCAGCTGGTTCTCTTGGTACCAAAAGCATTTAGTTACTCTAGATGCAGAATTGCTGATATGCGAATCATTTCTTGATCTCCACGCAGAAGGTAAACCCCTGATCTCTTCCACAGAAAGCATAGAGACAGGAGTGAAACAAAGTGCACCGCAATTTAAAATTTCCAGAGCTGATCAGAGAAAGTCATGGAGTATCTGGCCTGAATTACAAAACCTCCCAGTTATAAAAGTGCCCCCCAGCCGTAAGAGCAGTGTTCCTTCACTGGCCTGGGAGGATCAGACACTTGCTGGCTTGCTTGTCTCGCTAAATTAATGTTTTACATTTCTCCCCTAGTTTGCAAACTTTTAAAAAATTAATCCCATCATTTCAACAAGTGTAACAACTAAATTATCATCTTTACATGATTAAAGTCTGTGCTGCGTCTTTTCTTGGCAAACATTACATGCACATAATTTTACTAAATGTAATAAACCAACCATAGAACTATTAATTTTAGCATGGTATTCATAACAATTAGAAACGCATGAACCTTAAAATGATAAAAACTGAAATGAATACCAAAATAGCAGGAAACACAAGAATCCAGCTCCTCAAACAAGGGAAATAGTTGTGTGGTGTCACAATCTCCATTTCAAGAGTCAACCCAAGCACTGGGGATGCCACCCTGTGCACTGGAGCGGGTTCAGGCTGTGTCCAGCACAGCCCAGGATGGGGGTGTCACCCCTGGATTCCCAGCTCTAGATGATGCTGCCACCCAGCCCTGTGGCAACAGGACAAAACCAGCTAAAAAAAAACGCCAAAAACTGGCTAGAAAATGGCTACAAACCAGCTTCCCCAGCACCCGGCACGATGGCAGCACTGGCAGCACAGACGGGCTGCAGCAACGAATGTGCCATTGCTCACAAGGAGGTCATGGGGCTCTGGAACTGTCACAGCGTCACAGCCTCCACCAGACACCCGATGTCCCTGCAGCTCCAGCTCCCTTCCCCGCGGTGCCGGTTCCCCCAACCCTGCAAGCTGCCAGCCTCTGCACTTCTAAAAACCTGGAAATTATTCCTCTTAACTCAAAGAATCACATGAGAGAGAACTTCACAGTTTTCTTTTTCTCACTTTCAGCAGCTGAACCCTTAAAAAAAAAAAAAAAAAAAAAAAAAAGGCAAAAAACTAGACATTAAGTATTTGATCAAAGGCCAAAAACAACCTTTGGTATCAAGGCATTCTTGAGCTGCTTTGTTTATAGATACAAAAATACACACAGCACCCCACGCTGTGTAACCAGAGCACAAACCACTTCCACCGAGCGCAGCCCAGCGTTACAAATCACACCGGGCTGCACTTCCCAGGCAACAAACACCAACAGCCAGCAGAGTGGCACAGGGACAGCCACATGGACAGCCACAGGGATGGCCACCACCATGGGGACAGCCACCACCACAGGCACAGCCAGGCCAAGCCCGGCCCTGCCGCTCACCGCCTGCTCACTCCCAGTGTCCTAGTTTAGAGAATTCCTGATGGACTGGCCGTTTCTCTGCTTCCTTTCCCATTACCGCCGATTGCCAAAATATTTGTGCAGTGAGGGAATTCGCCTGCCGGAGCAGGAGGAGGGAGCTCAGCTCACACTGACCCCACGGCAGGAGCGAGGCTGGTCCCAGTGGGAACCCTAAGCTCCCCGGGGGGCACTTAACCAGCTCTGCCCCCTGCATGGGGGTCCAGCCTCCCCGGGACAGCGGGAGCCGCCTGAAGCCACCAGAATGTTTCCACTTTCCCTGAGCACACTAGGAAATTTCTGGAGAAAAACTATTTTAGCAAAATATGCTAAATGCCTCCAGATCGATGCCTGTGAGTAGGAAAAATCAAATAGCTTTGCCATCGTAAACCGCAGAAGGATGGCAAACAGAGGAGTCCAGGGAGCAGCGGGACAAACAGGAAAGACTTGGAAATTTCCAGGGTATTGTTTGAAACTCAAGACAGAACATTCTGATCTACTTTTACTGTTTTGATGTTACACTTCGTGTTTTAAAACACTCTGTGCCTTTACAGAAACACTGCAAAGACGTCGAAAGAATTCAAACACACCAAATGCTCTTTATTTGGCTCTCCTCAGTTATTTCTGATTAGCAACATTTTCATCGGAACAGGAATGAGGCATTTAAAGGCAGATGTGCAGCATCACTCTGCCGGTTACACAGCCAGCACAAGGACAAGTGTCCAGTTGTCACAGGGGGGGCCCCGTGCCCAGGGACCCCCAGCACAGCAGCAACACGCTGGGGCACATGTGTTTATGGGAACAAGCACCAACTTCCCAAAAGAATAGTGACTCATTTTCCATAGAAAGACCATGAGACAGATTGGTTGTTGCTGGCTTGCGGGACGCCAGGAAGAAGAGACCCAGCACACCCACAGCAGGAGGGGATTTGGGGGTGCAAAGGCACTTTGAGGGACCAAGCAGCAGCCAGAACCTGCCCAGAGCATCACCCTGCCTGCAGCTGGTCCTGCAACGCACTGAGCTGCCCATGGCTGCAGGCAACCCCCAGCAGCTACCCCCCGGCTCACACACAAAATCTCATCCACAGCACCATTTCCATAGCTCCTGCGCAGGGCTCTGTTTGTCCCTGCTGGCACATGGCTGGTCCCTGGCCCCGGCGAGGCTTTGAGCCCTCCAAGGGCTTCAGATCTGAGGACACCGTGGGTCATGGCTCTGTTGCAAACATGTGTCCTGGACACTTGTGATGATTTTGGCAACAGAAACGGCTTAAATATTTGTTCAAGAGTAGTGAGTGTCTTTGTCTGTCAGGCACAGAGAGACTTTTCTTCTGCGTCTGCTTAGCCATTTATACTTCTTTGTTGCTGCCAGTTGGAAGCTGCAGTTTGCAAAGCAGGCCCTCCCAGAGCAGAATGAATTTTAATTCAGGCAGAGGAGGGTGTTGCCGAGCCCAAGCCCTCAGATTCAGTTTTACAATACATGCTCGCTGCTCTCTCCCCTAGCAGACCCTGATGGCAGGTTCACACTGACCCGGGCCCCAGCCGGGCTCCCCACTGCCACCATTCCCATGCATCCAGCATTGTGAGTGCATAACATAAGCTTCACTCCTGGCTCAAATTTTAAACAAATAGATGTCTCACTGTGACAGCTAAGGGAGGCAGGTCAGACTTGTTCATCTATCTAGTTAGATAGTCATAGTGTTTGAAAGTATTATGCTCCCAGGAACATGCTTTAGTGGCATACCACCAGGTTCAGGGGAAAGGTGGGAGAGTGCAAAAATCCCCTAATGCGGTCACTGCACATGTCCACCTCCTTGAGCTGGAAAACAGAACACTAGGAAGGCAGAGGTGGCAGATAGGCCATCTTACAAGGCATCTCATCACAACATACTTTACTATATTGGGGGAAAACACAGGCTTTTCAAAGACAGACACAGCCCTGAAGGCGACATCCCACCAACAACCAGCTGATGCTCCCTTTAAGTGACAATGTCACTGGACGAGCTTCTCCCGCAGCCACTGCGGGCAGGGAGGGCAGCGGAAGGCTGGAGCCAGGCAGGACAACAATTATTTGTACATTCTACATTCTGGACAGTTTTACTTTTTATTGTCTAGTCCTTGAAGCAGATATCTGTACTGTCAAAATATAAAATCTTCTAACAATAAAAATACTTTGCAGAGACATTCCTGTATGAAACGCCCCGGCAGTTGCAGCGAGCTGAGGGTCAGACCTGTCCCCGGTCCCTCCCTGGAGCCGCACTGAACAATTAGTCTCAAGTGAAAATCAACCACAGAAGTTCAGATTTTTTTTCCCTTCCACTTCCACAGATCACCTTCTGCTCCGAACATGGAAAACATATGGCAGACAGGTCCTATCCCCTGCCAAGAAATTCCTGCTTGATGAGATCTCTGTAGCTATCACTTAGGCTACATGGGCTTCCAGCAAGGGAGTTTACTTTCTGCTTCAGACAAACTCTCCAAGCAACCTGGGGAGGAAGAGCAGGGTCTGAGGTGCCAGAACTTGTGCTGTAGCTGTTGCGTGTTGAGAGTAATCGCCCTCACAGGGAATATTGTCGTGCTCAGATCTCCCTCTCTGGGCCTGCAGCTGATGGAGGCTGTGACGCTCGCCCTGCTCCACGCTGCTGCCAGCAACAAGGGACATCACGGATGGAGGAGGAGGGATCGGTGTTAAACCCACTTCTCCACCCCAAGGGAATGCACAGAGAGTGATTTCCCCTACCCCAGGGAGCTCACCCTGCAAAAAGCAAGTGGTTATCCCCATGCATGGTCCAGGCTTTGGAAATACTGAGAATTTTACCACCACCGACTGGCAACAGTCACACAAGCAGCCAGGTTTGTAGAGAAATAAAACCCAAAATTCAGCCACATGTTGGGAAGCTTCACCTAAGTACTGGACAAATCCATAAAATAAGCCTAAGACAGGGATGGTTGCAAGAGGGGGGGAAAGTGTTATCCAAGCACCCCAAGTCATTTGGCCAGGGCACAGGCCCCACACAGCTGGTCTTTGTGGAGCCCAAAGCCCGCAGTGCCAGCACTACCCCTGTATCAGCTCCTCCTGGGGTACAAGTAGCATTTCTCACGCTGGGTTTTCTCCTGAAACAAGTGCTGATGTGGGAAGAAGTGCTGTGGATGGAGTAATCATTGGCATGAGTGATTGCCTGGTGAAAAGGACAGGGTCTGATGCATGGAGAGGCTGGTATCAGGGGATCAGTGTCTCTGCACAGGTACCAGCTCTAATCTACACCTCTGTCTTGTCAGCAGGGTGCTGGTGATGTGCATTCATTTGTCAGCAAGAAAATGATTTGCAAATACAAGTGCTGGCAAGAAGAAATCATGAAGGAAAGTGGTAACAAATGAAGACATGGCCCCTCCTCAGCCACATCCTTGGCCTGAACCCGAGTCCTGCCTCGCTGCCGACAGCTCGGCTGCCAGCACGGGAAGAGCAGAGCCAGGATGGGGACACGCGGCAAGGTCAAGGAAGGGCTGCTGGTTCAGAGACCCGCAGTCTGAGGGGGATGCCCATGAGGTGAGATACAGGACCCCAGCTCCAGTTCCCCTGGGGACACCCAGTACACCGAAACCAGCAGCAATGGCCCCCCAAGAGCAAAAGCAGAGGGAGAAGCACCTGTCCCTCAAAACAGCAATACTGGGGTCCAGCCCAAGGCCACACCAATGGCAACCAGTGCCCCAGCACCACCAAGCCCCTGTTTGCTGCCCCTCTGCTGTCACCCTCAGACCTTTCAGTGACTCAGAGCTTTGCTGGACCACCCCATCCCCAGGGGCTGGGGATCCCCCCCCTTGCTTTCTCAGGGGTTATCTTGCATTTAGCTCCTTGGTGATGCATTGCATTGGCTAGTGACCACTGAACCAGGAGAGTCACAGCTCTGCCTTCACTGCCCACAATACCCATCTCCATGTCATCTGCAGACACTACCAGCAAAGGTTTCTATCATCACTGTTAAATCACACATTAAATCACATCAGAACGCTCCTGGGGAGCACTGCGGAGAGCAACACTGCCATTAATGACCGTACTTTGAAATCTGTTATTAAGCCAATTTTTAATCCACATAATATGTGCTATTAGCTACAGGTTCTCTGGGCAAAATGTCAAACACCTTCAAAAAATTGAAACACACAGCACCAACTGCATTATGCTCCCTAACCAGGCTGACAATTTGATCGTACTGGACTATTCATACTTTTTCCCCATCAAGAGCTACCTGCCACTGCCTTGCACAGTACTGCTAGATCAGCAAGGGAATGCACGCATGATGTCTGGCCATTGTTGTAATTAACTGCTTGTTCCTGCAAGGAACATTTTGTTTCTGCTCCCAGGCTGCTCTCTGCTTTCCCAAGGGGACAGGATCTCCCTGGGCTGTGGGACTGTCACAGTCCCCATGTCCCCTCCTGCACAGTGTGCTGGCCATGGCTGTCAGGCAGCTGTGTGGAGCAGCCCTGGAGTGGTTGATGGCAGGGAGAACTTGGGCTGGTTTTGGGGGCTTGGGGGGCAGGACTGGGCTGCAGTTGCCCCCCACACTGGCATGGGCCAGCGGCAGCTCTGGGGTGCCGCAGTGCCAGTCACAGCCCCCTCCCCATTCCAACAGGACCACGTTTGCTGAAGAGCTGGGAAGAAAATCAATGAACATGGTGCGGTCAAAACAGATTCCAGTGGAGCCTGCGCCATCCTGAAGTGAATATTACTTGGGACTAAATTGTTTTCCTTATCTAGCAGTTTGTCCTAAGGAGCTGGACTTAGCCTCCCAGCGAACCCAATAAGTCTTTCGGTTTGACTGGAAACTCCACATTTTTCCTTTTTAGAAAAATGTCACAGACATTCCTCCGTTTCATTACTCTCTGCTGCTTCTCCTTTCCCTCCTATTAAAGCTCCAGCAAGGGGAGGCTGAGCTGAGCGCCAGCCCGGAGCTGGACACTGGCCCAGACTGTCTGGACGTGGCTCAACAGTGGAAAGACCTATTGTTTTGCTTGGCAGCCTACTGGTATTTTTCCTTATGCCCAGAAAGGCTGCGCCAATTTACAGCCCGTGACCTGGGGAGGGGGAGGAAGAGCCAGACTTGCGTCCCACCCTTTTCCCCTCCAGTAATCTCAGTCCGTGGAGGCCCCACACACCCTCCCACTGAGCAGGGAGCATCGTCCTGGAAATTAACTCCTATAGCCAGAGCAGCAATCCTCCCCCAGGTATCCTGTGCTTCTCACTAGGGTTTATCATCCAGCAGGGATCTGATCCTGAACATAACCCCAGGGAGAGGGTCCAGGTCACCTCCCCAGGCCCTTCCCATGCTCACAGATGCCCTGGGGGATGGTTGGCACGTCCTGCTCCTGCCCGGACACAAATCCCCCCGGCGCAGCCCCCTGATGCTATCTCGGTGGGACGAGCAGGAAGCACGGGGCTGTGGGAAAACTAAACAAGGAAGCGAGCCGAGGTTTCTCACACCACTGAGCAGCTTTGCTCCCTTCTCACTGAAACCGCTGGGCACAAGTTCAGGTCAGGAATTGCCTTATCATGAATTGTTTCTTCTAGTCCTTGATACCATCAGCAGCTTCCACTGTCCTGCTCCTGCAGTGTCCCCGGGCTGAGCCGCAGCCCCGCGCTGGGGTGGCTGCAGAATGGCTCCCACGAGCCCCACGTCTGCACAGGGACAAGGCTCATCCCTAACTGTCACATCCCGGTGTGCTGCAGGACCCCTTCTCGCTCTGTATGTGTTGTGTATCCAAGTCAGAGGATCTTCAGGCAGTTTCCTCGACAGGACCAGCACAAGAGTTCATCCCCCTCCTCACCACCTGAGCCTGCACCATTGATCTGCCCAGCCAGCTGTCGGCAGCAGGAGCTGGGGGAGCTGACACACACATGTCGAGTCTGCCAATATCCCAAACCCCATGAAAACTCTTTCTGGGGCATCAGAATGGGGAAAAACCTCAACATTTGATCAAGGACTTGCTCCCAAACCCTCCAAGACTCTCCCCCACCCCAACTCATGAATCACCATTTACCTTGCTAAGGCAGAATCACTGCAGTGCTTTGGAAAACTATAAAGTCCTCCGCTTCAGCAACAAATCACCTCCCCCAGGCTGGGGGAGGCTTCCAGGCCTGCCCCTTATTCATCAGGAGGGACAATGCTCAAAAAAGGGAAAAGTAAAGCAGAGGGCTCGTTTAGTTCATGCATCCTTCCAGCTTTTCACATTAATTACTTCTCTTTCCTCCCAGGCCTCCGCTTGCCAAACGCTGTGCACCATGAACCAGGCTGTGCTCTGGGGGCAGCACGGACGGCAAAGCCGTGTCCCCGCTGTTCTGCATCTCACACCAGTAGCTGTTCACAAAAATCTGGGTTTAAAGGTGAGCTGAAAAGCAAGAGTGAACCTGAGCTATGTCTCACTGCACGTGTTCCCGTCTTGTCCTGTCCCAGGCTCTCCCGGTGTCTCGTGCCTGTCACAGCTCTTGGCAGGGTGCTCTGTGTGACCCACAGCATCTGTGCTTCTCTGGTCCTCTTGGATTTTTCAAGGACAGAGTGGGAGCATATAATCCAGACTAGGGGATGGTGGGGCAATTGTATGAACAAAGCTTACCATGCAAGTGTTCTGTTTGATTTTATACTGGAAATGGTCCTGGATATAGCACATGCAAACTGACGACAGCAAAGCAGCACTGGCAGACAGAGGAGACTGCCCTGAGGCTTAAGCTTAGGGCTGAGTCCGAATCTCTGCCTGTGGCTGCACACAGCAACCACTCTGGTCCTCAGACGCTGCCTCCCAGTGCCGCGATCCTTGGGAACCTCTATAGGGGAACACTTTCTACAACACAAAGGCAAATGTGGCAGGTCTTTCAAACCAGCCAAATATTTACCAGGATGATGACAAACACCAATTATCACTCAGGTTCTGTGCTCCATCTACCATATTTCTACAAGCTGCACAAAAAACCCCAAACAGGCTCAGACAGACTTCCATGACAGCAGATATGGATGGAAAGGGAAGCCAAGCAACAACGGAGCTAATCAAAAAGGAAATGGCCCTTGTAACTCAGCCAAGTCAAACTCCGATTGTCTCTTGGATTTAAAGTGCTGCTGAAGCAGGAAAGCTTTTTAAGAGCACATGCAATAATTATCTTGCAAATGGGACAGTGCTGGGCTTTCGTCCTCAGCTTTGGAAAAGACAGCAGGACGCAATAGGTGGCTGTCTAAGATCACAGAGCGGTGATTCCGCACCCAGTAGAATGCTCATCTGTCACCTCAATAACGCAGGGTCCCTCCAGGGTCCCTGAAGCCCCTGCCCACAGTTCCCAAGGACCAGCGTCATGCTCCAGACAGGGCAGGACACCCCAGCGGGTTGCGTGTCAGCTCTTGGGGGTTCCATCTCCCCCAGCTCGCTTCTGTCATTCTTTAAGAGGCGATTATTCATCCTTCTGGACTCTCCGTCACACCTCATGGCGGCAGGGCTGCAAAGCTGCTCTTGGCATCCCCATCTGTATTATTGCTGGCCAGGAACGCAGCTTCCAGTCTGGCCCCTGCCCCTGCCTGCGACTCCTGAGAGTGGAGGCTCCTGCTGGGGACTGCTCCAGCTGTGGTGCAGAAAGAACGGAGGGATTGTTTGTTCAAACCTTTCTATTGCCAGTTATTTTGATATCACGAGTCATCCCTGCAACAGGGAGGGAGAGGCCTCCCTTCCCCTTCAAAGGATATCCACGCTTTGTCGGGAGGTTGCTGGGTGCCAAAGCAGACCTCACGGAAAGCGAGCCGAGGGCTGCTCCTCTAATCAGGGAGGTCCTTCCTGACTCCTTTTCAAAGGATTTTCCAAGGAAACTGGATGTATTGGCAGCAATCTGGACAACTTGCATGAGAAATCTCACTGGCTTTGCAGGCAGACATCTCAGCAAGATGAAAGATGTCAGACACTTCTCGTCCTCATAGCAAATTCCCTTCCAATGATTCAGTTCTGCCTACAAGGTACAGGCAAGCCCAGAGGAGTTGAGCACACTTTCAGCTGCAAGCCCCAAGTCTTTCATCACCATTGCAGGTGAAATCACCCCTACAAACCCCCCACAGCCGTGGAGCTGCTCAGGGGACACTGCTGCCACACAAGCCCTGGTCCCAGGCAGCCCCTTGGGTAGGCAAACAGTAGGCACCTGGGGGACCCAGGGATTGTCCCATCTGAGCTTCCCTGGGCAGCCATGGAGCCAAGCGAATGGGGCTGTGCAGGAGGGGATGCAGGGAGCTAGCCCCAGGCGATGACAGGCTTAAGCACTTTGAAACAGGGAAAGAAAAAGTCCCACCTTACACCAGGTTTGCAGCTGAAGCCTTGCTTTGCCACAGCGCTTGGTCTGCTCAGCGCAGGCAGGAGAGGAAGATGGGGGTGGCTGCTGAGCACCCAGCCCAGAGCCAGGAGCCCACCCTGCTGCGGGTGGTCTCCTCATCCAGCTCACAATGTGGTGTTGCTCCCCAGGGAGCCCCCTGCTCAGTACAGTCCATGGCTGCACCGCACCCTCCGCTCACCGGCTCGGGGCCACAGGGCACAGACAGCACCCGGCTGCCTTCACCCATGGGGCAGGGGAAGCCAGTCGGTTCCTGACAAACCAGGCACTGGAACAGCCTCCTGTGAGTTCCCTGTTCCTGCCACACAAAGGGTTAAGGGCTGAGAGAAGAGCATCCAGGCAGAACACGGAGGAGGAAGAGGAGAGCGCACATGCAGAACACCGAGGAGGAGAGCATTGGGAGCACACAGGCAGAACGCACGGCGCCGGGACTGTGTCTGACCCTGTGCAGCCACCAGTGACCCCACGGTGCCGTGACCCCAGCACAGGGGAAGGCGCCGCCAGCACGAACATGCTCATTTGGTGTAATTGCTTCAGAAACGGGACAAATAAGGAAGCAGCAGAGAAGTCCATGACAACAGGTATGAGTACACCTCAGCCTCACAGACCAGCTAACTCCACTACCAGCAACCTGCTCTGCAGCCAGGTGCTCAGACACCCCGAGGGAGACGTGTCTGGGGCTGGGCTCTCAACAGCCAAACCACACCATCCCATCTGCTGCAGCCGCCAAGGGGGCTCTCCCAGGGACCAGCTACCAGTTTGGCTCTTCCAAAGGGGATGAGATCCTTTGTAACTGGCCAACACCACAAACAGAGTTTGGTCTCACCCACCAGCTGAGCTTTACCCATCTCCAAGGGGTGAGACCCTCGTGCTAAGTAACCAGGATCTGCCCTGGCCTGACACCAAAGCACCATGTCCTGCTCAGGAGCACCCCCAGGGCTGCGCTCCCCTAGGGCAGGTCTGACCGAGCGGGCTGAGCTGAGCGCTGGGCTCTTACACCTCTGTCACCCGCAAAACCAGCTCCCCTGTTCATCACCCCCAAGTAGCAGCTCCCTCAGGAACAAAGGATCTTGCTATTTGCATATGGGCAGCCCCAGTTTTTTGTCCAGCTGTTCTGGGAGGTCAGATGTAGCTTTCAGAAAAACAACTAGCACAGAGAAATGCTGTAAGTTTGTTCATATGTATACCTAGGAAAAATTGTGATTTTCAACCTCAAAGATCAAATAATATTCTGGTTACAGCTAATTACACACCCCACAAATACATCAAAGGGAGCGGTGTTGTTCCAAGATCCTTTTTGTTTGATTTACAGCGTGCATTGAGGTTTCACGCCCAGCTTTATCATAGGCTGCATTATCTTCTTGCCATTATTTAAAGGTGATCTGCACAGGGTGTGACTTCAGTGTCTGGGGAGAAACACTGACGAGTGAACTCAGCCACCTACGTGGCACCACGCACAGGCCAGCCAGCTAATGGCTTTGAACACCAACAAAAGATGTGCTTTCACAGGCTCCTCGAAATTTATGCCAGAAGGCATCAGTAGATCATACTGTCTCATTTCCAATATACCACAGGCTTTTCTGTTTTAACCAGTTTGCCCTGTATTAAGCCAAATAGCTTCTTCAGCCAAGACACCTTTCAGAGAAGCATTAATCTTGGTTTGAAGATGTCAGTTTGGAACATCTGCCACTTCCCTTGGACTTTCCTTCCAGCAGTTAATCCCCACCACTGTGGAAGTACTTACACCTCCCATTAAATCAACTCCGTCTGCTTTGTGATAAGCTGAGCAGCCTGAGCTTTGAGAGTTGCACCAAAAGATGTATTTCCACAGCAGATCCACCTGCCCGGGGCATTTTCTCCCAGACTCCTTCATCACTACTCTGGACTACGAGATGGCTAAATCTTCCCAGTCAGCACCAACCCTCAACTAGATGTGAGCGGCAGCAGAACAGCACTGGCTGGCATCAGGCATTGGAGGACTCCGGGGCTGGAATGCAACACAAGACCACAGGATGAGTTTCCTATGTCAGAGGCAGAACAGCACTATGTGCAACCCTCGCTGTGCCCATTCCACAGGCATGAAGACAGGCTGGTCAGAAAAACACACTCCTGCTCCCTCACCTCCCCACAGTGCTGCCACCAGCTGCATGCACCTACCCCACAGCAGAGGGTCTGCCCTGCTCAGCCCCCTGGTACAGCCACAAACCAGAGTGCAGAGCGAGAGATGTCTGAAGACCGAGGCAGGACCATGCACCCATCACATTGGCTCACACTCAGTGGGCAATGAGCAGGGTCTGCACGGTGGCCAGGCCACTGGCCCCGCACTGGGGCACACAGAGCCAGGGTGGCCACTGGCACCTTCTGCCCAGCTCCTGCCGCCCTGGCTCAGCAGCTCTCACACAGTCCCACAGGAAGGGTGAACTGTTTGATTTAAAAGAATTACAAGGGCTCTGCAGAAATGATTTGTTAGCTATTAAGGCGGAAGTCAATTAAGGCAATTGGTACAGGTTAAAGAAAAGATGGCCTAAGAAATTCCTAATTGACAGAAAAAAAAAAAAAAATACAAAGAATGGCCTTTCAGAAGCCCTGCATTAACCAAAGGGACTGAGATGCTGTGAGGTTCCATTGCATTTATGATCAGGAGGAACACAGAACTCCAGAGGCTTGCTGTCCAGATGAATGGCTAAAAGAAGGATATTGCATATCATCACTTGACTCTCGACTGCTTTAATTTTCCTCCATTTCCATTTTCTCCCATTCACTGTGTCAGCTCTATCTGGACTCTGACACTCATAGGTGAATTTTCATGCACAAGCAACATAACAGCACGCAACCTTTCACATCCACCCATCCAAACAACCAACATCCATCATTGCAATTCCAGACACACACTTATATCCAGCTCAGGAAACCCCCAAGCTAAAAATATTGGAGGCTGGAAATATCCTCAGACATCAATCACGTCTGCTCACCCAGGTCCCGCTCTGCCTGCGCGTGTTCCAGTGGCTGCTCTCAGCCCTCCTGCGGCAAGAAGCATCAGCCTCAGAGCCCTCCCGAGGAGCCTGAGGCTGCAGAGGCACCGGCCAGCGCTGGGAACAGGGCAGCAACAGCCAAAGAGTCGAGCAGAGACAGAAAGGTGGAAGCACCGCTGAGGAGAGACATCCTGACCATACCCAGCAGAGCTGCGAGAAAGGCTGGAGAGCCCAGGGATGTGGTGGGACCAGGACCCCAGAGAGGCTCCCACATATCAGAGGTGTCTGGAGCAGGACAGAAGCACAGGCCAGCCGTGCAGAACATCCCACGTGCCAGCAGAGCAACATTGCAAAGAAATCATTGCATGGTGCTGGATGAGCTCCTGGTGCAGCTCAGCCTCCACCCTGGGGAGGGTGACAATGCTGTCCACAAGCAACCAGGAGTTCCTCCGTCCCCAGTGCCCAGGAGGAGGACAGCTATCCCACCCACCCCTCCAGAAGCAGCTGCCCTTGTCCCACCAGCCAGGCTTCAGTGAGCAGCAAAGACATTTGTACCTCACCAACTGCTGTGTGAGTGAGTGGTTGCAACTTAAGCTCCCCTACCATCCCCCCAAAACACCTGCTGAACTCTCTCCCATCACCTGTGGCCTCCCACTCCTGCCCTGAAGAGCTCTGCTCCACACCTGCCAGCACAGACACCCATTACAGGATCCCACGGCCCTTTGCAGGAACCGCTCTCATGTGCCACACACTTCAGATGCAGCTAAATCACTTGCATACTATGAAGGATGCCTTCCTTGGTGACACCTTTAACAGTGTTTTTAAAGGAGCATATTTCCCAGCTGGAAATGAGAATCCATCAGGCAATAGCATATATCGTAGGTCCTGGTCAGTAAGTGGAAAGAATTGGGGTTTATGGCTCAATAAATCACAGAACTTTCAATTAGATGAGTAGCTTAATTACTCTGCTGGATTTAGCATCCTACCTCTTTTGTAAGATCATATTCTTTTAATGGCAACACAGCAGTTACACAAGAGTCTGACGAATTATGCTTCATTCCCTTCTATTCAGCATCCAAACTAAAGCAGATGGGACACTACATCTTAAATTCATGAAATTACTCTATGCAACTTCCTTTGACTTTCTGTAGATTATTCAAAATCAATGGCATTCCACGAAATTCCCTTTTCTGCTGGGCAGAGGATTTGCTTCACTTTTGTGATCCTCTCTAAAAAAATAAAAGCACACTGAATAGAAGTGATATATGCACACACTTATGGGTATTGGCGTGCTTCAGTGGGACCGGACTTCTGATGCTTAGAGTCCCACTCAGAGCAGCCAGAGACAACCTATAGCTAATATGCCCTATAACTAATTGTGCACATTTCAAACACCTGGAACCTCCTGCTACCAGTTTCTGGTGTAACTGGCAACCTCCTCCAGTTCAGAACCAGCGCAGCACAGGCTGCCAGCTGTGTAGGCTGCTCTCAGTAACAATTCAGTTTTCAACATCTCCTTGGGGCTGAGCTGTTCTCCAGTCCTGGCACTGCTGTGTCTCAGGGCAGGTTACTGCTACTTCTGCCCATGGGGGGGTGATCATTTCCTCTGTTATCCAGCATTATTTGCATGGGATCAAGACACTTTACAAGGTGTAAGTGGAGATATTAGAGACCTTCAAGAGATCAAACCACATATAACTTCAGCAGCCTTCAGTAAATAAAAATCTCTGCAAAGCATTAGCAAAGCTTGCATCCAGCACAGCAGAGACCAACGACATTCCCAAGTCCAGAGGAACTTGATCTACATTTCTGTCAGGGAATTTGCACATTTACAGATCGCCGCAGTGCTGGGCCCAAGAAGGAGAGGAACACACTGGCTGCACAGCCCCCAGCAGCCCTCCCGAACACCGATGTGTCTGCCTGAGGTGTTTGCCAACACACAAACTCATCATTTACACCCAGGTAAATATTGCTAAAGAGCTGGAGATAAACAAATGCAGCTTTTGACACAAAATAGACCAGACACTTCTCACACAGCTGAGTGCTAAAGGCCTGACAGGCAGCAAGCGGCAGCGGGACCCACCAGCAGAACCAGCCCAGCCACAGGCCAGAGCTTCAGCAGAACATCAACAAGGGGCTTGGGGAAAAGACAGACTGTCGGGAATTTTCCAGAAGGACCTGCTGGCTCTTCTAATCCATACAATTTTACTAGGGGAAAAGCTTTGGGTTGCAAGCAGCATCTCTGTGGGTCGGGGCAGCAGAGCACACCCTGGGCACGGGGAAGGGGTCCCTAGCAAATGCTGCTCCCTCCTACCCTGGAGTGTTCCCTGCACACTGCTGCCTGGTTTTATCTAACTGCTGATGGGTGCCAAGGACACACCACTGGCACAAACAAGGCTGCATGGCACCACTTGACTTTACATGCCCCACTCCGGGGTACTGGAACATGCAGAGCTCTGGGCACATGGCAAAGCAAACAGCAAGAGCAATCTCCGGGAGACTGGCAAGGAACAGAGCACCCGAACCTGGGTAACACCAAAAGATGGTGAGCTGCAGGGATTTAAATCAGCTGGGAATGCTGACAGGCAGGTGCACAGTGCCTAGAGGAGCTCAGGCTTTGCACCTGGGTGTCCAGAACCACTCGCTGCACCTGAACATCTTGACCTGTGGTTGTGGCCCATCCGTCCACACCATCATCCAAGAGGAGCAGCCCAAGAACATCTGGGGTGCATGAGCCACAGGGGAAGCTTTGGCAGCCGGTGCAACATGCATGTTTACCTTATCTTCACTTCTGAAAACTCTGGGTTTTAATTAAAAGCCAACCATTCCCATATACTAAACACACTACTTGATGCATGAAGAGTGATGACCCTTCTTTCCTCACTTTCTTCCCATTGCACCTCATGAGTTATAGATCTTTCACACTCATAAAAGATAATCACCCTTCATGGGTGAAATAGCCTCTATTTATACCACAGCAGCAGCAGGATTGATAGACTGTGCAATTAAAACAGGAGCTGCAGCAGAAGGGCTGGGCACAATTCCTATTCAAGGGACAATCCGGTATTTAGGTATTTTTATCTCTTGGGTAGAAGCCCAAGAGTCAAAGCTTTAATGCCGAAGCTCAGCCGTGCCACTCTCCAAGCATCAGCAAGGAGGGAGGTCAGCACCGGTCCCACGTTCCCATGGTTTTTGTCACCGATGCATTGGCAGTGACCCCGTGTCCCTGTGCCCGCAGCTCCCTCCGCACAGCCCTCAGCGTTCGCCTGCAAACGCCCCGAGCTCCTGGGGGCTGCTCCCGGCGCCAAGAAAACCCGAGGCTTTCTGCCTCATTTCCCACCCAGGGACGGGTTTGGCCAGCAGCAGGACACTCCACATGCTGCAAACACGTGTGGCCACGACAGCTGCTGCAGGTCCTTCCCCGCGGCGTGTCCCCGGGTCCCCCCGCTGCCCGGGGTTCCGGCCGCTCCCCCCATCCCCGGCATCTCCGCCGCGGGGGCATTATTTACCTTGCTAATTTCAGAGGGAGGCGTTTTAATTGCTTTAAATTACTGCTGGAAAAACTGGAGTGGTCAACAATCAATCAGGCTGATTTACCACCCCGTGCCCACCCGCTGCGAGCCGGCAATCAGCTGCCGCCACGAGATCTATTATTGATGAACTTTGCAGAGCTGCTAATTAGCTGAGAGCGCACGTCCCCAGCGTCGCTGCGCCGGCGGAGCAGCGGCGGGTGCCCCGGCACCGTGTTGGTCGCAGCTGCCCAGGACAGGGGGACCCACACGGCACAGGGGACAACCCGCCGAGGGGCTGCCACAAGCTAGCGCCGGCTCAGCCCCCCCGGCCGGGCTCCCAGCATTTCTTACCGCCATTAGCACATCATCCGAAAGAAATCTTTTGAATTGGGCTGTGAGGCAGGAAAACTCCCTTTGCGCACCCGGCACTTATCTCCTGTACCATTACGTGGAACAGCATTAGTGTTACCAGGAGCGCGTTGACTGCTGCTAGTGCAGAAGCTGCAGGGCTGGGGGCACCGGGGGCTGCTCTGCTCGGGCACTGCACCAGACCCCGCAGCGATGGGGACCGGGGCTGCTCACGGGTCACTGGGATCCGCGCCCGCTGGGTCGGAGCCCTCCAGTGACCGCGGGACACCCGGAGCACCCCCGGGGCCGGGGTTGGGTACCCGTTTCGAGTGGCAGCGGGGGACAGGCCAGCACAAGTGTGAGGGGCTGCAAGTTCCACCGCACTGCTGTCCCCAGCGACGGGTCAACTTGGGAGGTGGGAGTGTGGAGAAAGCTGCACCTTCCCCAAAACACTGGGGACATCTGGGGCGGGGGGTGGGTGGGTAAAGCTGCCTGAGGAGCCAAGTCTGCAGGTACGGACATTTAATTTAAACAGAAGCAGCGAGGGAAGGGGGTGGCATTGCAATTCTGCACGGGAAAAACATAGTTCCCATCCCCTGCCAGGAGTGCCTTGGTGGCAATGGGTGCTTGCGCGCCAGTCATCCATCAGCCACTGATCTCATCCTTGATTTTCATGGACATCTTTGATTTTTCATCATAAATTCTCCTTGTTCTTCACTGGAGACTGACAGGGATTTTAAGTACAGAATGAAATGAAGAATATTAAAGTGGCTGCTATTCTATTGTGCCTGTCAGTTGTTTCACTTTAAATGCTGTCCTTATTAAGGATAACACCATAACACTTTCAGACCCTCAGCTACGGCCTTCAAGGACATTGATTAAATGCAGCTTCCCCTGTAAGACCTTCCCTTTTCCTCAGGTTCCCCCCATTTCGAAGAAGAGGCAGCAGACACACAAGGGTACAGTCAATGCCATTCAAGGCTACTGCCCAAGCTGCTGCCATGGCCGCAAGGAGGGCGAGAGGCAGCGTGGGGGCAGCCAGGGCTCTGCAGCGCTGGCCGTGTGTCCCCCAGCCGGTGGGATGGGGCAGCACATCCCTCCCACCCCACCACAGGGACAAGGACCTTACCCCAGAAAACTCCTTATGGGGCCAAGTCCTGACAGGAGCTCCTTGCTGTGATCCCGGGAGCCCAAGGAGCGGGTCCAGCCCCTGGGTGCAGCAGCTCTGCCCGTGGATGCCCAAGCAGCCCCGCCTGCAGCTCCATCCTTGCTGCCAGGGAGGCCGAAGGCAACAGCTCCCCTTCCATACCAGGGAGAAAGCTGTTTTATCATCCTCTCCTTCTCATAATCCCATCAAAGCACTCCTGCCCAGTGGCTCCTTCTCACCCAGGGTGCTGCTCGGTGCCTCTTCCGCAGGCACCCACACAGCACCTGTGCCAGTCACCTCTCTCTGGCAAACTCAGATGCAATTTTTTATCTCCAGACGTAAAGCAGAAGTGCCCTGCAGCTCCTCCACTAACAAACAGGTGATTAAAAGTGCATAAAGATTTACTCATTTCCCCTTCCTGGTGTCAGTAAGCAACATGAAAAATAAATATTCCAAGCACTCAAATATTAAGACTCCAGATTCACAGAGGAAAATGACGACTCCAGGCTACGAGGCAGAGGTTTCCAGCCAGCTGCAGGAGGGGACGATTTGCTAATTCTGCTTCACAACCAGTTGCTTCATGCTGCTGCAACAGCCTCCATGCTTTTTTGTCAAAGATGCTCTACCCACCAGCTGTCAGAAAGGCAGAGCCGCTCCACGTCGGGGAGGGTCCCCAACACGGGGCTGACCTGTTCTCCCACTGTGGACACTGTGATCTATCGGGGCACAAGCACCAGTGACTGAGCACTCTGCTCCTTCCCGGGACAGGGCTGGACATGGAGAGGTGCCCTCCCAGGCGAGGAGGTTTCTGGTCCAGGTACAGGGGCCAAGAGGTCGCAGCTGCAGCCCCAGCCATGGCACAGGGCTGGGATACCCCCCAGGCTGCAGGCAGGTTGTTCTGAGTACAGGAGAAGAGCTCCAGTCTGTACATGGATGCTCACAGCTTGCACAGCATTCCTGACCTGCCTCCAGCACCACTCAGCTCTGCTCCGCATCTCGCTCCCGCAGCTGGGCTGGTACTGAGGCAGCAAACAGCCACAGGTCCAGGAAAGAGAGGGACATTTTGCACACATCACATTTACACCTGAAAGATCAGTTGTTTATCCAAAACTGCGCAAACTTTGTAGGCCTGGAAAGGGGGCTGCAACGCTCATGCAACCACACGTGAGCCAGGAACAGCCCCACACCGGCTGACACCATCGCTCCCAGCAGTCTAACACTTGCACAGTTATGCCCAGAGCAAGGACGGTGTATAAAAACTGGAACAGAGGCAGGTCCATATGCTGAGCATCCCTGTGCCTCTAGAAAGGTAGGGCCTTCTGGATGATGCTGCGGTGGCATTTCGATGAGCCTTGTGGGTCTCTTTCAACTCAGGACATTCTGTGATTCTACGCTCCTATCACATGTGCGTGCACATCCAGGACACTCCTGGGAGGCTGGAGAAGGGGAATCCCATCCTTAATAGCACCTTCAGCCCATGCCCAGGTCTCGTGCTCTGCAGAACCGCCCTCTGTACAACCTCTATCCAAGGAGAATAAGCTGCAGGAGCCCCAGGCTTGATGTAAATCATTGCATCCACGACCACCACATTTGGTCTGTGTGCCACGTGCCAGGAAAAAGATGCAACCACCTGCTCCTCACTGCTGCCAGTTTGTTTTCAGCTTAAGAAAAATGCTGGTTGGTAGCCAGACACAGAGAGATCACCCAGAGACATGTTTCTGCTTCCCTGCTCCCCTTGGCCAGATGGGTCGCTCCAGCCCAAGGGACAGGATAAAACCCCACAGCACCCAGAGGTGAGGGTGCAGAGCTGCCAGTGCAGCCCCTCATGGGGAGACCCCCATTCAGTAGCCCCCTCCTGCAGCCAGGACACAGCACCCAATTCAGAGCTGACCCCAGCTGCTCATCATGAACCACCCAGCAGCACCGGTGATACACCCAACAACCACACTAACCCCTCGCAGTTCATCACCATCATTCTGTTAACCCCCATGAAAATTACATTTTCATTTGTCTATTGATTTTAAAATTTTTAAATCAGAACAAACTCACTTCTTACCTGCTTCCCCCTTATCAGTCCCCCAGCACAGCCACAGAGCAGCTCCCAACACCTCCTGGGATATGGCTTTTCCCACCCTGGCTCCTGCTTTATAACAACACACCCTGAAAGCAACACTGCACCATTTAGCACATTAGGGCTTCCTACTCCAGTAAGAACCCATTGGTTCCAGGGCACAGCTGCTGCCAATTACCACTACTTAACTGGCACATTAAACACATAGTAAGGAATTAGGAGTTTCGGTCTGCTCTCTACTTAACAATAACAAAGTCACTTGACCTTTTTTCAGCCACCACAATGGCTGTGTAAGTGACTGTTTGACAAATGTGCTTTGTAATGGTCTCTGTTCTTTTTCATGCGGCTGGTGGAACAGTTAATATCTTGACTCACATCATTAAGACAAGTGCTCGTGATTAATTTAAGATGTCAATTAATCACGCCGAATGGACTGGTTTGTCATCACTTCCTAACGGGAAGATGTTGATTTGTCCCACAGAATTCGCAATAGGAAGGCAGGCTGAAACCCCTGCTCGGCTGTGAGCACCGCCAGGACGGGAGCAGCTGCGACACCAGCCCAGCGAGACACAGCGAAAACACTTCCACACACCAGCGTTCCATTTTGTTCCCATTTTAAAAATCACACCTCGCTGGGAAGAGCTTGTGTATTCCTTCCAAAGTGCCAGTATTGATTCTGACTGTAGACACCTTATCCGGGTGGGTTCATGCTGAGCTGGAGGTCCCCGGGCACAGCCAGTCCCTGGTCCCCTTTTCTCATCGGGATCCTTCCCAGAAAGACAGAGCCGAGCATCGCCCCTGCCCGGCCGTCCTCCTCTGTCCCGCTTCCAGCCCTTCCCAGGGCACCTCGCTGTCGCTAGAGTGTGGAATCAAATGTGTTTCCAGCCACCTCTTGTAGGATGCCAGGTCCCACATTCTCTGTGCTGGAAGCCTTTAGCTGAAGGGAGAGGTCTTTCCTTATGGCACCGAATGTCTTATTCCCATACACAGATGAATGGGTTCAGGTGGGATCTCCAGAAGTGCCCAAGCCTCATGAATATAAATGAGACTCGTGCTCCTAGGTCACACACTTGGAAATCTTGCCTGAAATCCTTGTCTTACACGTGTTCTCTTGAGGAGGGTCCTGCCCAGCAGCTCGGGCTGCAGCCGCCCCAGTTCACATGAGAAGAACCAGTGGGATACGGGGGACAAACGGCACAGCCTGTGCTTCAGACACCACGTATCGCTGTCAGGTCAGCGTTCACCCGAAGCCAAATGAGTTCACATGTGCAATTTTTGTAGCCATGCTTTCTCTCACATGTATGAATGTCTCTTCCTGCTTAAGGTCTCCAGTGCATTCTGCACTCTAATTTTACATTGTATTGTTTGGAGACAAAAAAAGCCAGGTCCAGTCTTTAGGAACCCCACACGTTCCTTCTTTCTAGCTTAGACAGCAAGGATTGGGAAAATCTTTGATTTTAGCCTGGCAAAGAAGACAATCAAATCTGTCCTTGGTGTCTTTTTATAGCAACAAGACATGTGCAGCGATGATTCAGAAATGTAGCTCCAAAGATCGCCTGTGCTGCTTTTTACCAGTTCCCCTGAGCTACACAGCGATCCTGTGCAGAACCTTCCTTGCTCGGAGCCCCCGGCCAGGGGTCGCGGACCAGGAGCTGCTCTGGGCTTCGTTTGAAAAAAGTCAATGTGCAAGTGTGTGGAACTGTAGTGAAAGGGAAGAGAGCTGCCTCGTCACAGCATGGCACTACAGTGCGGTGCTATAGCACTACAGCACAGTGCAATGGCACTACGGCATGATGCTATGGCACAGCACTACAGCACTATGGCACGGCACAGCGACAGCACGCACCTGCCCCGTGCACCATGAGCCCTTCCCAGGTGCCCAAGCTGATTTTTTATCTTTCCCTTTTATAAATGACTCTGCTTTAATCTCCATCCGAGAGCTGTGTGCTTGCTTTAACCAGCAGAAATTCCCTTTTTACGCATATTAGCAGCAGCAGGTCTCCTGTTTGGGTGTTCTCATGGATGGATGTGTTGACGAACTTTCACCCACGACTAGTTAATATAACACAAACCCTTCTGCTGAGCCTGCTGATGGGATGTAGAATGCCAGGAGTGAGTGCTTTCCACAGACAACTAATCGACAATTTCCCACAAGGAGGGAAAAAGCACCGTTCTGATGGAAATAGGAAGCAGGGGCCAAGCGCTGCAGTTTCTTCTTGTTGCTGGAGGAACTGGCCTCAGGACCACACCACAGCGTGTCTGCATGTACTGTACCCCTGCCCTGAGTGGGCTCCTTGTCTGCGCTCCTGCACGCTGGGTTACAGCGAGGATGCATTACAGTGAGAACGTGTGTGTGTTACAGCGAGGATGTGTGTTAAAGCCAGGATGTGTGTTAAAGCCAGCGTTACCTCACAAAACCAATGCTGTCTCATAAAGCCAGCGTTATCTGGGTGGGGGGGCTTAAGGAGCTCCTGTGCTGGGAGGGCGGCAGGGCTTTCAGCCACTGCACACCCCCGGAGCCTCCGTCTTCTCTGGCACCAGCCTTTAACTCTTATTGACAATTAATACCGCAGGAAGGAGCCCAGCCACCAAGGCAAAGAAAAACCCAGGGCTGTTTCACAGCACCATTGTTTAGATATTCCTGAAACAGCTAAACAAAACTGCCAGCTTCTTGCAGATATAAAGAAATACTTCAGACTTTTCAGCAGATCTGCTCTGCAAGACCATCCGTGACCAGACTCGCAGTCACTGACGTTGCCTAAGACCAAACTGCCGGGGAATCCTCCTCTCCTGATCACAGCGGGCACTGAGACTCAAGAGACAGCTAATGCCTGCAAACATCCTGCCTTACTCCAAGGGGCTATTTCCTTGGCTGCACTTTTCCAGGATGTTTCTGGGTCACTTGCCACCGTATGAGGCATTACCTGGACTCGTGTGAGCTGTGTCACCCCTAATCAGTCTCACACTGTGGCAATAGAGTCCAAGTGGAGACAGAATTTTTCTTCCACCTCGGAGTCCGTGAGCAAAAGGGCTGCTGGAGTGGGAGACTGAGCATCACCTGCCTCCGGCTCCCATGCAGCTCCCAGCAATGCGTAAAACTCCAGGCTGTAAGTTCACAACACATATTAATCATGTAACAAAGAAGTCACTTGGGAGGTTAGAAAATAAAAGAAAGGATGGAAAAAAAATAAACTGGAAGTGTGGTGCAGATGAAAAAGCCCACAGAAAGCGCACAGAGACATATAATTGGGCTCTATCACACTGCTTCAAGGTCTCATAAAGCCAGCCATCAGAACAGCTTCATCTTTCCCTTTTCACTTGTTTTTTCACCCTGCAGCCACACAGAGCAGTGGGGGCTGGCTGGCACCTCAGCCCCCGGCTGGGCTCAGCTCTGCCGGCCAGGCAGCCTGCCGTATGGGCGTTCGGCATGCTCCGGCTCTGAATGGAGACCCGGAGCACATGTGTGCTCCAGGGTTCCACCGGCTTGCTCCCTGCCTTGCTGCTGGCACCGCTGCATGGGCAGTGGCTGCACGTCTGGCACCCTGTTGTTGCTCCAACACGGCTCTAACAGGACTTCGTCATCACACCAACACATGCAGCATCTGCTCTTCTTTAGCACCTCCGAAACGAGCCACATTTCCCCATGCAGGCAGGTATCTCTGCAGGAGCAGAACGGGCTCCTTGCACAGCTGAGGCCCCTGAAATCCTGCTCTCCATCACACCCTGTGACCGTGCTCCTCTTCCCAGAGCCACGGGAAACATGGACTCTTTTCCTACAAGTTCCCATGAAATCACAAAAATGCTGGGGGTGTAGGGGAAGGAAGGGCTGTTGTTCCCATCTATTCACTGCCTCCCATGGTGGAGGTTTTAAAACAACTGTCCCCGTCCATGTGCAATTCATTGCCCACAGCCACAGGACAGGCCCTGCCTGACGGCTGTGCCATGGGGCGGCTGCGCTAGGTACCCCATGGTGTCAGGAGCCCATTTCTAAAGCGGTGACCCCAAGTGAGTTGGATGAACTCCCCTGCACACACAAGACGAGCCCAGCTCAGCAGGAGCAGGCACAGTGCAGCCTGTGCGCGCTGGGATTTCTCCATGGCATTCGCTGGCCAAAGCTCCATGACAAAAACGTCAAATCTGGAATTTTAACCCATAACAAACCCATGAAATCTCAGCTGCATTTCCATGAAAACATACAGCCCCTTTCCTAGACATGCCTGGGGTCACGCTGCAGGAGGCCAGTGCCTCAGTGCCAGCACCTCCAGCAGAGTCACAGGGTTGTAGCAACTGGTGCCAGTGGGGAAACTGGTCTTATTGGGCAGCCAGGTAGAGGTGGCACAGCCCTTCTCACCACTCAGGAATCTTCCCAAGGGCCATCTCCAGCCATCACGTACGTGCACACACAAATATACATGCTGGTCCCTTTGTCCGCAGGAAAATTGTTTCTATTTGTACCAGCACAGAGGGCAACTATGAGGTGGGAAACGCTCTCCATCAGCACAGCCCCTACAACAAACCCACTGCAGGAGATGTGCAGAGACCCTGCCCCAGCACGACGACACTCTGCACATCATCCTCTTGCACTGACAAGGAAGGATTTCGGCATGAAATCACAGATTGTGAGACTACACCACAGACAGCCGTGTAAAAACAAAATCTCCAATAATTAATTTTCTTCCTTTAAAATTACTCTTGCAATTGATTCAAAAAAGCAAAGTTGTAGTAAGAAAAAATATTAACCTATTTGTTATGTCTCAAGCCTCTTAGAATAAAAGTAATTGCATGTAATGAGCATCTGGAGGGCGCCCGGCGAGCGGCAGCAGCAGGAGAGCCCAGGCGTGCCCACCTCACCCATTTATAAGCCACTCCGCTTTTTTATTTACTCGTTTCCCTCCGCCAGACGCTGGAGGTTCAGCCTGTCACCTCCGGCAGTGTCCAGGGAAGCAGCGGAGAGCGTGGCCCTGGGAGGAGGCAGCTCTGCGGCACCGCTCTGATCTAACCGGCAGTGACACGGCGGCTCGGGGTGCCCGTCTGCGCCCACCCCCTTCTTCGGTGCTTCTGGACATTTGATTTGCAGCGCTGCAATGAGAAGGAAAGCTGCAGCCTAACCCTGGCCGTGATGGGCAGGCTGCAGGAGGCTCTTTTGTTGCCCAAAGCAGAGGAGTGCTAACCCCAGAGATCACCTCCTTATTCTGATCGGGGATCAACTGACCACTTGCTCCCGTTGGTTCCCCCTGAGACCAGCGGCCTCCAGCTCTGAATGCACAGCAGTCACTCCTCATTTCCAAATGCAAATCAGGTCTGTGAAAGGCCTTGCTTTGAAACCAGTATTATTCCCTGGGGTCCCGACCCTCCCCGCCACATCCCTCACCCCAGCCTCTCTCTGACTCCGCGCTCGCCTTCCCAGAGGAACAAAGGTTACCGGGAATAAAAGCAGAGCGATCGCCATCTGGGAATCATCAAGCAGGAGCCCGAGGGGAAGGAGCAGGCTGCGGAGACCCGGCTGACCCCCCAGCCCACCGCTGTGCGTGCCTCGGCCCCGCCGAACCCCGAGAGCCTGGCAAGGGCTGCAGGGACTTGGCAGTACCTGCTGGGGCACGGCACAAGGGGCACCACACCGAGCCGGCCACGGAGGCTGCACCACACGGGCACGACACCCGCACCTTGCCAAATGGGGCTGGAGGACAGCATGGTGCCATTCACCTCCTTGCACCCCAGTGCAGCGGACCTGCACCCAGAGCCCGGCACAGGCAGCCCAGGACAGCTGTGGGTGGCGATGGCTGCAGCAGGACCAGAAAGTGCCCGGCAGCTCCGTCCTGCCCCAACCACATCGCACAACCCGCTGCCAGCACCGCTGCAGACCCGGCAGCTCGACAGGCTGCACTCCTCAGGACACGCACCCTTGGCGCTGGGGGTCTCCTGGGTACGAGGGGACAGAGCTGTGGGTGGTGGGGATGGGAACACAGGGACGGAAACAGGGACATCCCACAGTGTCCCCTCGCAGGCGGCCATGCCCCTGAATGGGGCGGCTGCTCCTCCTGCCCATCAATCAATTAATCCCTTCTCTGTCCACTTCTGAGCCTGGAAATAAAACCTCCCAGTAAATCTCTGCCACAGCCGCTCTGTTTTGGTGGTGGAGGGCCCCGCATTCCTGACTTTCAGGCCACAGCCACGTCTTCAAGAGCGGAGCCACAAGAGCTTTCTGATGGTTAATTGCTGGCACACTCTCACTGAAAACATGAAACACCCCCTGACAAGCCGTGTGATTTATTACTGCCCACTGCAAAACGGAACAAAATCAATTGGCTATTACCTCACTTAGCGAAGGCTTGTCACCGCCTGGGAGCAGGGTGTTAAAAATAAAAGCCAGGCACAGCCCGGCAGCGAGCTCCGCGCTGGGGCCGCTCCACCTGCTCCGCGGCAGATAACACCGGGGCTGCGCCAGAGACGGGCTCTGCTTTTCCTAATCATTGCCACACTGGTTCAACACCGGCTTAGTCCTGCTTCGCAGTTATTAATTATACAGATGTCATCACGAGCGCTGCATACAGTAAATTTCATAAGAGATGCAGAGCAATGACAATATTTGTTTATGACAGAAATGTATCCCGTAATTAATCAAATTCACACGATTCTTCCCTGCCCAGGCAGAGGGGACCCACGAAGCCTTGCAGTGCCGGCCATGGCACCGGTGCTGGGAGCAGTGCCAGCCCGGCACGGGCAGGTTGTCTTTCCTGGCAGGTGGTGAACGGCCAGCGCCAGGAAAAGGCACCGTTCTGTGTGTCTGCATACGACAGCCCTGGTTTTTCTTGGCTGTCAGCGTGTCTCAGAGAAGACAACCTCGGTGTGTCCAGCGCAGGCTGCTGAACACCCACGCTGTGCAATGCTGATGCCGCCCGCCTCCGCCTGGCATTTCCAACAAAAACCGGCAGCTTCCAAACACGCAGGGAAACCCACACATTGCCCTAGAAAACCTACCAGACAGACGCACGCTCTAACAGAAACGCGCCTTTATTTCCCCGCTGCCAGGTCTTTTCCTCAGCAGGAAAAGGGAGGAAGCCAGAAATCGTGGCCACAGCAGCAGCCAAGGTCAGGGAGCGCTCGCCATCAAGGGCTGACACAGCCGGGGACGCTCACTTGGCAATTGCAATGGGTACAGTGAGAACATGTCTTCACCATCATTTAGTGCAGGGCCAGTGTCGGGGACATGTCCTGGTACACGTGGGCACAGCCTGTGGGGCGCTGGCCCTAACTGGCTGACGCACATTTGCAGGATATTTCACAAACTGAATGGTCCCTCTCTTTGCATTTCATCTCCTTTGTTTCATTCCCAAATCACTTACAGGCTCTTCCAGTCATAGTGGAGAGATGCTCCGCCCATGAAGCTCCGAACTGTGCAAAGCATAAAGAGGCTGCATTATTTATAGACTCCGGATAGATATTTCACACGCGGTCCGGCCCATTCCCAGCATTCCCTCCATTCACAGATCATTAAGTAGCACTTGCTGACATATAAGGCGATGCAAGTGGAGTGGTTAACTTTGAATATTGCCATCTAGCCCAGTGTTAAATGAGATTCAGGGAGTAATTGTCCAAAGAGAGGGGACAGCTTTTGCCCAGACAAATAGAGCTCAGCTCAGAGCATCCGCGAAAGCGCTCAGCAATAATGTTATCACAGGGGTGCTGGGCTGCACGACCCCCATGCTGCCCCACACTGCCCGGTCACCCCCTCAGTGCCTCACAGGGACACAAAGGCCACCCGGGGCCCATTAGCATCATTGTTGTGAGCCTGAAAGGGCTTTGCTCTGCACTGTGCTGGCCGTTGATCTTCCATCGGGAACAAAACCCTCCAGGATCTGGGGAGCAGCACAGTGCGGAGCAGCCTGCCGGGCACACGCAGACCACAGCATGTCCGGGACACTGACACATCCCAGCCTGCAGCCAGGGACAACCCGTAGGCACATCGGTCTCCACCTCTGCGGGCAGTTTGGAGTAGCCGAGCAGAGACAATGGCAGGACGTGACTGTGGGGACATCTGTGTCTGATCCAGGAAACGTCCTGGCGTCAAAATAGAAGCACTGGGCTGTTAAAGAGAGAGAGAAAAAAAAAAGCGTGCACGTGAAAAGATCTGGGATACAGTCACAGACCCTAACAGGGCATTTTAGAAGAGGACAAGGATGAGATTCAGGTTCCCAGGTGGCCTTTAGGCAGGCATGACAGATTCATGTCCCCCCTTTAGTCCCCACTGCCAAAGGTTCATCGCAGAGTGACACGGGGAGGGTTTGGTGTCAGCAGCAGAGCATCTGCATCCCCATCCCCAGGGTGGTGGCACTGCCAGCCTGGCGTGGGCCTCCCAGGGCAGAGCAGCCTTCTGCTCCCACTCACAGGGCGGCTCATTTACCTTCAGCTTGGGGACCACAGTGCTGCAGCACTTCCATTTCAGTCCATAGCGCGGTGTGCTGCAGCGACAGGAACCCTGGGGCCAGTGGAAAATGGGGCGCTGAGCTCATGCATCTTATTTTAGCTCCCCATCCTCTCTGGAAGCTATCTCAGGCATGTTTTGGGAATACAGCAGGTATTTTTATGAGTGGGATTTGCAAGGGTATTTTCATCTTAGAGTTAGAGACAGCTGGGCCTGCCGCCAGGTTTAAGAAGCGCAGAGGCAGAGGCAAGAAACATAAAACTAGCAAGAGGTAGGCTTCCTACTGGGGCTTATATTTAGCTGAGAGGAGCATTTGCAAATGTCCTGCTGGTGGTGCCTGTGCCAGACGGTCCCTCAGCCAGTTCAGAGGCCAACCTTGACCTGAGCTAGGAGAGGCACGGGGAACGCGTCCCAGCCAATGGCACTTGTCTGGCCTGGCCCAGCTGGCACCGCCAAGACCCCAGCTGCCCTTCGGATCAACTGACACCGGCGCAGTGGCCACGGTGGCAAGGCGGCCGTGGTTGTGTGCTGGGGAGAGCTGAGCCACGCTCCCTGGCGCTGCCGAGGAGAACACGGGATGGGCAGAGCAGGCAGGAGCGGCATGCTCGCCTCGGTGCCTCAGACAGCAAAGTCGCGCTGCGCTGTGCCCCACGCGGGGGTGTCGCGCAGAGCCAACCACGCGGGTCCCCTGTGCTGCCAGTCCCGTGGGGGACGACAGCTGACGGCCGAGGCTGCAGAGCCGGGTGAAGCGTGACCTTGCAGTGACACAGGCAGCGCCGGGGAACATGAGCCGAGCAGCTGCACGGTGCTTGGCCGGGGGCTCAGGGGCCGGGGTGCTGGTGCCCAGAGCTGCTCCCGGCCACCCCACCAAGACCCACAGCCAGCTCCCTTCAAAACAAAATGCCTTCCCAGGGAAAAAAAAAGAGACAGCTTCAACCAAGAAATAGCCAAGGGCAGGTTTTGTTTTTAAAGCATTTTTATTTTGTTCATTTTGAATTGAATTTTTATGTGATTTGTTTCACTGAAAATTGACATATTTTGAAATACCATGTGTTCCCTCCTCACTGCCCAGAGGGAGCTTGGCTGCTGACCCACAGCAGCGCGCTGGAGGGACAGGCCACAACCCCTTCCTTAGTGCCTTTGCACCTTTTCTGAAGTAAAGACAGTCCTCAGAAAGGGAGAAGCCTCAAGCAAATACACACTCCTCTCCTCTACCTGCACTGATTTTATTGCAGCTGGCAAAGAACAGGGACGATAGCTGGGGGACACAGAGTAAGAAAACCAAAATTTCCTTCCATTCTTAAGTGCAATGTCATGCTCACATCCACTGCAACCTGCGTGGGTGTCTCAGGAGAGCACTCACTGCATCTTCCCAAGAGCCTCCTGAGCAACCAGCACCCGCGAGACTGCAGTCCTGGTGTGGGACCGGCCAAGCCCCAGTTCCAGCATGGGTGCCTGTCCCTGCAGCACTCCCTGACACCTCCTGTGGCAGCTGCAAAACCAGGCACCTGCCTGCTGCACCGCTCAGCACCACAGCCACGGCCACACAGCATCGGGGACCTTGCCCCTCGAACACACCACACATGTGATGCTCCACCATTTTGGAGGCCACCCTCTGCACGTGAAATGGTGGCGGGCACAGCTGCACCGGCCGTGGCTGCCATCGCCGTGCAGATCTACTGATTACATCCCAGTTGTCGTGCCATTCAGTGAGAAGCGAAGCTAAATTAGAGCAACTAATTGCACCTCTCTTTGAAACAATCAGGATGACAAATCAGTGGTAATCTCTTCAGTTCTAGAGGGAAGCTATTGCAGCTCGCTTACAAGGATTAATCAGCTTTTCATCAGTGTTATTATACCACCATGGCCTCAGGAGCAGCCCCGAGGCCACGCTGGCTGGGCTCACACAACCAGGACACCAAGGCTGGTGCAGAAGGCAGCATTGCGGCTGCTCCCTGCCAGCCCTTGCCCGCAGCAGCGAGGCTGCCGGCTCGGCAGCTGTCACAGCCTTCACTTGGTGTGGCGGAGATCCTGCCCAGCGGACCCGGTGCTGCACCATGCTGTGACAGAGGACCAGGGCTGGGCTCCCGGAGCCGGTACAGCTCTGTGCAGGCAGCCTGGGTGATGGCCAACCTGCAGGGGACACCAGGACAAAGAACAGCATGTGGCGTGTCACAAGAGGGACACCAAGGCCACCTTGCCGTCACTGGACCCACCCTGACTGACTCTGCCAGCTCAGCCAAGGGCCCCGGGACCATGTGTTGCTGGGACCAGTTCTTGATACAACTCCATGGACAAGCTCACTTGCTTTTTGCAGACTCGTTTTCTTACTGTCGCAGGCCTTCTTCTGACATGAGTCCCTCTGCCCAGCCAAGCAGGAACCAAATACACAGCATGAGAGTGGAGAGGCCATGGTGCTGCTGCAAAAGCTTTTTCATGCACTCAGACCAACAGCCCCCAGAGCCCTAGTTGAGAGGGCTGGAGCTCTCACGTAGCTCTGCTGTGCCCTGGAAAGACTCTGGGGAGGGCACGTGGCATTTCAGTGTCCTGTTTCAGTTTACAGAACCACAGGTCACCGTGCAAGCAACCAGCTAATGGTATTCATGCAATAAAACTAGCCCTCCCAAAGCAGAACCAGCCCCCAGCACATCCCTACAAACCTATATACACCCCACCTCACTCTCTCCACCAGCACAACCACGGTGCACCTGCCTGTGGGCAAAGTCTGGATGAAACATGTGTCCATCCTGCCCTTCATGGCGAGACTACCAGGTGTCCTGCCGTCGGGCACGGTGCTGGCTCAGGTGCTGGCTCAGGTGCAGGCCAGTGCGGCTGCCAGGGAGCCAGCCCAGCGCCACAGCTCTGCAGGGGGATGTGCCCAGCTGTGCTGCAGCAGATGCTCCTTGGAGTCCTGGTGACAGTCGGTAGCAAGGTGCTGCATGGGGATACCTACCAAAGGGGTGTCTGCATGGCTCTGAGACAGACCACAACCTGCAAGAGATGGAGAGCAGAGGAGATCAGCAAAGTTCAGCCGTGGTTACAGAAGCCCAGATCACAGCAGCTCCATTTGGCTTCAGACCCTGTCCTGGCTGGGTCAGGAGAGAGGCTGATGCACAGGGGCCTGGATCAGGGCCTCCTGCAGCATCTTCCACAGGAAAAGTATCAAATGAGCCCATTGCCAGGGCCTGTGCGGGGATCCCAAGGCATGCATGGCACCACACCAGCACCCAGGGCAGGTTAGCACAGCTCTCCTGTCACAACCTTGTGCACAACAGCTCTGTGCCAGCTCAGCTATGTTACAGCACTTGGACTATACCAGAAAAACACAGCGATGCACTTGAGTTACATAGAGTTCCAGCTCTTGGAGGAGAAAAGGCTCCTGACGTTTCTCCACAGTGGGCTTTTCAGGGTATGTCATGAATGCTAAAACCATGGATGGAAAGTGTATGGGAAAGGGAAGCCAGGTGTCAGGACCCTCCAAAACAGTTAAACTAAAACTGCTCAAAACATACAAGGAAATGGAAACCTGCCATACACGCCTGCAACCAAAAGAACTCTAGAACATATTTATATATCGTAAACGTACACTAGGTAGCATACATACTTATAATTTCACTTTCCCACTGGCATGTGTGTGTGCACACACCAAGTATAACAGTACACAGGCTACTACAGAGATATATTTTTTTTTTCCCTCGAATACCAAAACCTCTCCTACCTGAGTTTAATATTAGAGTTTGCCTTCCTGCTGCTGGGACCTTGATGCACACGGTTTACACTGTGGTACATTGAACTGCCCACAAAAGACAGCGTGACAGAGAAGCCGGTCAGAAAGCTGTATCTGCTCTGCTCCAGATGGATTCTCCGCAGATCCCCACTCACAGCTTTACTCGGGCCAAGTCAATTAGAAATGTCTGAAAGTCAAAGCATTGCTCTCGCCTGTGATCTCAGGGAGTTTCCCAGTGTATTCTGTAATCAGGGCTCACAAGCACAATCCTCCCCTCGTGTGCTGCTGTTGTTGCCCATAACAAAGACGTTTCGGATCAAAGGAAAGGGTTAACCCCCATGCAGTCATCGCATTGAGTCTTGGAGGTCTGAGTGCTGCCAACTCCTGAAAAATGGCCACCAGGCAAGCTGCTGAGAATAATCAGAATAAGATTGGAAGGTGTCCACATCAATCAATCACTTGTTGACAGATGACTGGAAGCCCCCACTGTGACCGTGGACAGCTGACCAACTCTCTGCTTAAGCTGAAGTCTAACATTAGCCTGTTTGTTTCGTGTGGGTGGCTTCTGCGTTATGACCTTAATAGTCAATCAATCTTGCAATGAGTAGTCTGTCTGGCAGAAACATTAATTATCCATACTATTCATGCATTGAAAAGCTTTATCTTCAAAAACTCAGCTTCACTTAGGGAGGAATAACAGAATCCAGAGCAAGAAAAGAAGCTCAGGCTCAGTTCCTAAGAGGGGAACCGGACAGCAGGGCCTAGCTCCTGGGGCCACTGCAGCCCCAGCTGCAGCCCAGGGCCGGGGACACTCGGGAAGGGACCGGCCCTGCTTTTATTCCTGGTACTGATTCAGGCAGCGCAGAGGCTGCTACTCCTGCACCAGCAACTGCTGGAGTCAGTGCCAAGAGGAAGACGAGGGGGAGAGATATAAAAGGACAACAAATACACATCAATTAAACCTTGCAAGCTGTTAGTCACACTAGTTAATAAGTTCTTTCTATCTGTAAAGTGCTCTTAGTGACAAATCCTTTAACTGGCACTCAGAGCGTTATTACAGCTTTCAAGATGCCTCTGTCTTTCATGTGCAGCTTCTTGTACACATGTGAGTGCTCCCTGTTGCGCAGTCTGTTTACACTAGTTGTGAGAAGACATCATCAAAGCAAACTGAAAGCAACACTAAATGCTTGAGAAAAACAGAATTCATTCACCACTGCCTGTTCTGAAATCGCCTTTCAGTTTGCTTAGAGGCTGCGGTTGTGGCAAACCACAGCAGAGAGGAGACGGGAGCCAGGCCGGCACAGCCGGTGTTTGGCCACTGGAAGCCGCTGGCAGCACCGGGCAGGGACAGGAGCCCCTTCCCGCTGGTTGCGACACCTTGGTCACATCCCCAGTGACAAGAAGCGGGAGCTGCCCACCCCTCCCACAGCCAGGGTGCAGAGTGTGGTGCTCCGTGTGCAGGTGTGCTAGGCACAGGACATGCAGCCCCACGCTGGGTGGTGGGAGCCATGGGCTGGGGCATCTCCCCAGGGAGCAGACAGCCCCCCACCTGCCGCTGCCATCCCCTTCACAGCCTCCTTCATTCCCCATCATTCACCTCTGGTCCTCCTGCACTATTGCACCCTGGTGCTTTCATCCCAGCTGTCCCTGTGCCACGGGGACCTGGAGACAGGGCAGGCTTTCTTTCAGAGCTAAAACCAGACAGAGCTCTGAGCAAGGCAAAGGACGGAGATGAGATGCCATGCTCTGGGGATGCTCCCGGCAGCTCACCGCCCCCCAGCAGCCGCACAGTCCAGCGTTCCAGCACAACATTGGGCAGAGGTGTGGGGAGCAGCATGGGGCAGAGCCACCAGAGGACGATGAGCCTGCGCAAGGACAGAAAGGCTCTGCAAGGATGTCCCCTTCCCAACCTTCAAAACGCTCACACTGGAGAGGGGACCTGTCTCTGCTTCCCCAGTACAGAGGTGCTGGGGGTCCCCAAGACCAGGGGCTGCTCAGCAGGGTAAGGTTGCAGCAGCTTTCCAAGGACCAGCAGGTTTGGCGCCAGCCCCCGGTCTCATATTGTGGAGATCTGGCACAGGACTTTGCCACAGTGGCAAATGGAGCTGGTGAGTCAGGCTATGTCGGCAGCTCAGCAGTGCCGTGCCCTGCCAGCTCTGCTCAGCCACAACACGTTGGCTTGGCTGCCCACGCCAGCAGCTCCATATCTGTATTAAGCATCTGTGCACACTGATCACATCATTGCCGTGGCACTGGGTGCCACGCATATGAGTGGCACAAGTAAGGCCACGCTAATGGCGAACAGGGCCCGGAGTTTCCCACCTCTCGTCACAGCTCCCCATTCGTTCAGTGCCAGGACCCTGTGCCTGGCTCCACACGGTGTCCTCACGCGGCTCCAGGGTCCCCAGGCCGAGCAGGGGGCGGCAGCCGTGACGTGCGGGAGGCCTTAGGCTATCAGTTGCACGCAATAGCGTTCTATCTCCTGCCCCAGAAGGTCCTTGGTGCAAACTGGCCTCCTCCGGCTGGCTCAGGGCTTCACGGCCGGTGTCAAGTGGCAACTTTCTGGATTCTGACCTCATTGGAATTTGTTCCTCGGGGGGGACACGCTAGTCCATAAAGTTCCCATTAGTGCAAAAGCAGATGTAAGCACTTTGTTGGCAGAGTTGAGCAGCAGGGAACCCTGCAGTTGATCAGTTCTGCCTCGCTGGTCACTGCAGTCAACAGGAATTACTACAGAGGGTTTCTGTGCCCCCTCTCCCAAAGCCCACCCCTCTCCAAAAAGGAAGATTTAAAGAAACCAGCCAAGCTCAGGCACCGCTCCAATATAACGCAATAAATCTGCGTGCTGCATGCCGAGGGGAGCTGGCCCCATCCAGGAACAGCCAGCAGGAGAGCAGCATGAATTTGTTTATTGTACAAAACAAATCTAACCGTGGGGACTGGACACTGCTCAAGGCAAGGAGCGAGGGGCTCCACGCGGGACCACAGCGTGGGTGGGTGGCAGCTGGGACTGGCCGCTGCTGCTGCCCCCACCAGGACAGCAGATGCCCGGCACTTCCACAGCCAGGGAGCGTCACCTTCCCCTCCCCACAGTCACCAAGGACGCGAGGGGATGGCCAGGCCTGCTGGGACCCCAGCCACCCCATGGGATGTGGGGGCTCCCTGCTCAGCCTCCATGCTCCCCCTCCATCACATTGCACCAGGCACCGTCTGACCTGGTTCCAGCCAGTTTTCCTTCATGATTAACACTCTCTGGGCCCCTGCTCACCCTGTTATTCTCACCAAATTAAAGAGCAGTCCTGGATCCTCGTTAGATTTGCTCACATTTGAGCTGTGTCATGTGGTCAGTAGCCCATGGCAATACACTAAATTAAAGGCCTAATGCAGAATCCACCTACAAGCCTGACAACTAATGAATCGAGGGCTTCAGGCCCCAGAGGACCCGCGCAGGGATGAAGCCACTTCACACCGAGCCAGAGCAGAAGTGCAGTCCCTGGGCTGTCATTCAGAAATAAAGAGTTGTTTAATTTTATTCACCGCAGGACACAGAAACAACAGCATCTCTGTATCCAGCAGCTGGTTTGCCGCAGCGCCAGGCAGTGACGACCCCTCTCGGCACCGATCCCCGGAGTGCGGTGCCTCCCGCCCATGCACCGTAGGCGCCGACGAATAAACTCATGCTTGGTTCTGATGAACTGGGTTTGAGTTCCCAGCATGGAAAAGCTGACTCTCCTGTCTACAGTCAAAATGAATGCATCTGTCTGCAGTAGCACCTTTGCCCCTCATCGGCCCCCGCAGCTCCCCAAACGGCAGGGCCGAGGTGCATGGCTGTCTATGGCACAGCACCCACGGGCACCAGCCAACACCGATCCAGGCTACGCATGAGAAAAACTGACTGCAGCTCCCACTTCAGTCTTTTAGACCCCCCTCTCCATCCTCTGGCAGTGGCTGGGGGAGCACTGGCTGTAAACACCGGGGACAATACAGTGGCCATCAATTTTGCTGTGGAGCATTTCAGGTTGGAGCTGGCGTCTGGAAAGGTTCAGCCTGTTGCATCAGACAGCTCCGGCCCTGCAAAGGTCAGGGCTGTTTTGGTAAGGAAATGTTTGCTGAAGCCTTCCCCTCCCCCAGATGCCTGCTCTCAGCTCCACGCTTGCACACTTGTGCACACACACTCACTCTGCTCCAGCCCACAGAAACGGGGAAGCCAAAGTGACGCTGCTTTGCACCAAGACCACACGCATGTCCCCAAGTCACGAACGCCACAGCAGCTGCGCAGCACTCCCAAGGCACAGAGCGGAACCTCACATTAGGGTTAGCGGTACTGTTTCAGTCTCTCTCACACTGAAGCTGAGCAAGTCCCTCCACCAGTGAACAGCCAAGTGAGCCCAGTACAAAACCAGTGGTGAAAGACAACTCCCGTTCCTAGCCAACCCTTTGGCCCCCTCTGCATGCTGGCAGACTGGGAACTGCTGCTCCCGCAGCGTCCCCAAGCCCACTCACCATGGTTCCTGTGTTAGACTCACCAGTCAGCAGCCACTGCTGGAAATGGCCGTTTCCTAATTGCTGAGCAGACTCTGATGTCCAAAGATGCAAAAGCAATTCTGCAACAGGCAGCTCTAATTCAGGTTCTTCATTGACAAAGGTAGCTGTTTATAGGACACTTACAAATGTGTGTACACCCTGGATGCAGGAAGGCTTTGTGTCTAAATACTGTCAGCACTATGACAACATTTTTATTACACTAGTAAATAATTTGTTTTGTTGCTGTTTAATTGGTAATCAATACAGTGCCTATGTTTAATTACATTCCCTATTTCAGAATGGTTGGGAACAGTTGGTCTTTTTTTCTCCCCACAGAGATTAGGGACTTTGTATTTAGGATTCCAGAGCATGGAGCCTGCCTATAGGAGAAAACAGACCCTTAAAGAAACTGACACAATTAGCGGGATCATTATTAATTATAAAAAGCCCACATGAAGAACGGTCAGAAGCACACTTACCCTTGGCCATCTGTAAGCAACCCATCATTCAGCTCAAACCAAATAACGCATAAGTAGTGACATACGTGTGGTGCTTGTGCAGGCACGTGTGTGTGCTCAGGCACCTCAGACACAGCCAGAGGAAGCCCCATTTTGGGACATGAGAATGGGCGAGATCTGAACCATGTAACTCAGTGCAAGAGTTATGGACAAACCCCCCCCTCGGCGGCAGAGCCCTCTCGCCAAGGGAAGCAGCAGCCGAGGGCACCGCGACACACTGGTGCTCGCTGCAGGCAGCAGCTCTGCTGCTCTGCCTGGGGGCAGGGACACGCGATCGAGCAGCGTGCGAACGGTGGGGATATAAATAACAATATCCTGCGCTGTCGCAGAGACAGCTGTGTGGTAACTCTTGCAATTACTTGCTTGTAAATGGCAACCTTTACATGTGCTTGACTAGTGACATCTTTACAGGCGCCATCTCTGGAGAGCTGCCGGTGCAGCGCGGTGGAGCTGCCTCCCAGCACGGTGCTGATGCTCCAGCTGCCCCCAGGGCTGCCCAGCATGGGGGTCCGGCCACCCCATTCCACCGTGGGGGTCTCACTGCCCTGCTCTGCCATGGGCAGCATCTCCAGCCCAGAGCCCGGGCAAGCCTTGGCCCAGGGAGCGGCGGTTTCAGGGCAGGCACGTGCTGCCACCACCAGCAAGTGTTTCAGATGAGATGCTCACAGACCAAAACCTCCCTCCACATCTTCCAAACACAGGCAGACCTGTGGCACAAGGAGGAAGCAATGCACTCTGTGGCTGGTCCGAAATGCCCCAGCGCATCCCTGCAAAGTGACTGCCTGAGAACCCACCCCAGCAAGCACCGCACTGCAGACACGGGACACACAAATCCACAGCCTTTAGGGGACAGGAGAATAGTCTTCAGTTACCCTAAAACACCATCCCGGGGGCTCTGCAGATGCCCAGTCGCTCGGAGCAGCCAGCGGCAGCTGGGAAGGAGCAGGCTGGGAACCCGGCGACGGGCTGTGCCACGGGCAGGCACGGTGATGCCTCCTTATTCCCTCTCCCACAGCCAATCCATCCCGCGTGGGAGGTCGGCAGGGCAAAGAGCAGCACTTGAGGCTGAGACGCGTTTATTTGATGCTGGTACACAGCCCACCCGCCCTGCATTTCTCCATCTGGAGAAAGCATGACCACTTCTATAAAGCAATTTCTTTTCATCCCTAATGCAAAAGCTGCAGTTTAGCATTATTTTTTTTTTCCTAGACAGACTTCAATCTCATTAATTTTAAGACACTCTAAGCTCTCTTTAGTGGTCTCTAACACAATTCTCCTAACTTAAGATACACTAGATAGAAGTAGCCAATCCCATTCATAATTGTATATACGGCCAGCAATTCAAATTCACTTCCCTTGATTTAATGTCCTATTTGTATTCTATCAATAAATGAAGTTCTCGGGACCATACTTAAATGGAAGCAGCACTATGCTCTGATAGCCAAAGCCAGCAAAAAAAAAAAATTCATCACTAAACCAAAACGTCTTGTAGTATATGATTCCTTGACTTATTGTTCTCTCCTCTTCACTGCACTTGAATATTAAATGTTGTATTAATAGCTCACTCTTAATTATCCATGAGTAATGTACTACAGCCAGAAAATTAATGGAGGGAAGCACCACAAAAATGGAAAAAATTCTTCCTATCCCCGATACATTTTCAAACAGCCTGTGATAGGAAGGGAGACACACACACTGCCTTGAACATGGCCAGACAAAGGGCAGCGCTGGGGAGGGGGTCACACTGAGCCCCTGCAAACACAGGTCCTCGCCCCTCCAGACGCTGCTCGCCCTGGGAAGGAGATTAGGAACAGTGGTAAAACGATGGTATAAACCACCCCAAGGGCAGCATGGCTTGGGGAATCTGCTCTTCCCTGGCAGCCTCCACAGCCTGTTCTCAGCGCCAGGGCTCCCCAAGGACAGCAAGGGCTGGGCGCTCTGCAGGGCTCTGCTGTCTGGCACCCCCAGGGCTGCACGGCCGGTGTCCCCAAAAAATGCTGCACCATGAAGCCAGGACATAGTGCTCCTGACACTGAGCGGGGATGCTGGGGACAGGCAGGGCCACCACAGCATCCACCTCCGTGGTGCTGCCCTGGGGCTGCTCCAGAGGAGCGGAATGGTGAAGTGTCTAATTAAATATGTGTCTCCCATTGCCGGAGCCCTGCAGCAGCCATGAATTATGCAGTGGCTCACTTATATGTCAGCAGGATCACAATATTGATGAGTTATCCCGTGTGTAATCTGATAAAAACCAAGATAAACTCAGCAAAAATTGAGTGTAATATGATCCTTTCCTTTCAATAAACAATTTCCAGTGCAGTGTCGGGAGTGTCTCCACATTCCCCTTTCCCCGGGCTCTCTCCTCACCTCAGCGGTGAGCGGCTCCTCGACACAGCCCAACACGGCACCGATAACCAGCCACGCTGGTGGCATCATCCTGGAAGCTGCGTGACAGTGTGGGGTGTGTGTGAAACGCTACCTGTGGACACTGCCGTGGTGTGTGGAACTAGAGGCTGGTGCTTGCCGCAGCCTGTGCATTCCACAAGGTCTGCATTTTGGCATTTAGATTAATGCTGGAGACAGGGAGGAAGAAGTTGCCATGTCTCACGCTGACTCCCTCCTCTCCGACTGCGCGAGTGACGGATGGCAGAGCGCAACTCCCACTCAGGAACGCTTTCCAGCACCCGCACAGACCCGACTCTGGCTCCCATGACAAGCCGACTGCTTTATAATCCCAGCCCAGATGCTTTTGGTACCCTGGGAACAGCCAGCAGCGCAGGCTCCCGTCCTCAGCCCAAACACATCCCACAAGAAACATTATGAGGAGCGGGGAGACAGTTGGTGCTTCTGGTGACCAGCTGGAGCCAGAAGCAAAGGGGACTCCAGAGGCTGCTGGGAGCCCATAAACCCACCAACAACCCAGCGCTGGTGGGTACTGGGAGAAGAGATTATTGGAAATAGGCTTGTTTGACCCTCTCCCGAGGGACATTCACCGCAGAGCACAAGAGCAAAGCTTCAGAAGCAGAGTGCCACTATTTTTCTTTCAATATTTCAAATCAAGAGAAAGGCAGGAAAATGGAAAGAGAAAGAATCAAACTGGTGAGACGAGGGAAAGACAGGAGGAAGGTGATCTTCCCAGGAGAAACGAGAAACTGCAAAGACCGGTCAACCCTAATGACTTTGACGAATGCAAAGGCCCCAGTATCAGAGCACAACCTCCACCTCCCAGCTCATTTCTCCAGAGCTCTCTCCCGCACACAGGAGGGCAGCAGTGGGGTGAGCCCCAGCTGGAACCCCTCCCAACACCATGGCACAGGTGGCTCCTGGGCGCTCCACGGCCACCAGCTCCTCAGCTCAGCCCCAGCCACTGCAGAAGGGATCTGGATCCAGACCTGGATCCAGCCTGTCCCCTGCCCTGAGGGCTGCTGCACCCATGACGCGGGTGTCAGGAGCATCAGGCTGGCAGCAAGCTGGGCGGCTTGAGCTGGCCCAGCACCCCCACAGGGTCCCCAGCCCCACCAAGGAGCCCAGGGTGGGGACAGGAATGGTGCTGCCTGGAAACGCCTCATTTCACAGATGTGTCTGTCTGTGTGCAAGAGAAACTTTCACAGTTTTACTGCTCTTCAAATATTTTAATGCAAGCCATTTGGTGTCATATTTATAAAAAATGGATACCAGCATGAGCTACATGCGCATTTGCAAACGTCTCTATATTAGTATAAATACAAGAAGCAGAAAAGCACAGTCTGACTCCTAATCCATATGGTTATTCCAAATAGATTGCATGGTCTTAAACTTTGGCTTATTAGACTGAATCTTACATATGGAAAGAATTAAAATGCTGGATTTACAGTGCAAGCTAATCAGAACATGTTTAACTTATGATGCCCCAGCAGACCCAGAAGGTCACAGCCTCCCAGACACCTGGCGTGGAACCCGATTCTACTCTCACTGGTGTAAACCTCACCAAACCCTGGCGTTATGTGGGCTTTACTGTGGCGTGAGGGGCAGGATCCGACCTCAGTGCTCCAGTTCAAGCTGCAGAACGGAAATTCCTCATTTCCCGCTGACTAGTCCATACACGCGCAGAGGCAACCGGGCCGAGCGTGCGCTGCGGCAGCACCGACCAACAGCGCCAGCTGTGCCGCCACCGGTCCTGTCTGAAAACAACATCAGCCGCTTGGAATACAAGGTCACTTCAGGGCTTTTACATTTGGGTGGGGTTTTGGGGGGTTGTTTTGCTTTGTTTTCCGGCAAACTAAAGAATTATCTTGATTTGCTTTCAAATACCTTGCCCCAAGATCACAAAAGCTATTAAAAGCAAGGCATGACACCACTGTTAATGAAGCCAGGACTCATGGGAAGGTGGATATACATTATTTACTTATGCTAATTTAGTTCTGGACAAGGCCAAACTCATCCTGGGTGCTCTAATACCCACATTTCCAGCACCACAGGTATGAGCACACTGAACTCCTCTCCCGAAGAGCCTCTCTTGCAGCAGCCTGAGCCTCACCCCCGTTATTTTTGCATGGATTTATTCCACTGATGTTGTTTCCATGTGAGTCAGTTGCCTTTTTATTGCTCCTCTAACTACAACTTTCTCCAAAGTTGTTGAATTTCTGGACTTGGAGCAATGACAAAAGAATACACTGATTCACCCGCTTTCACACTGCTCTGTCTGCTCTTGCTGTCTGACATCTCCCTACAGGGATCATTTCATACGCTGTCTCCAGCTTGCTTGTTTTTCCAGCATTCTTTTCTCTATGAAGAGCTAAATTGTTTGATTACGAGCACATTTTTAAGTAAAAGGCTCGGGGAGAAGCATTCCACCTCAGCTTCAAACTGGCGCTCTTCCAAAAGCTACCTTTGCTTCATCTTTTACATGTAAGGAAACCGTTTATTACCAGCTTGAACAAACAGGCTCGCTGCTAAAATGCTTCAGCAAGGCTGTCCTGAAACCGCGCAGTCTTCATGATGAGGTATTAACAACTGACGAGAAAATATAGTCAATTTTTACAACCTGTCTGCACACACATCACACGGGGCTGAGAAAAAGCAGGGAAACTTTCACTCCAGCGGGTCACTGTTTCCAAAGCCGGTGCGAAAGCATGAAGCTGATGGGCTTTGGAAGAGCTTCTCTGCTCGTACCAGCAGCATCTCCACTACAGCACTACAGAACTCGAGTTCTGAAGAGGAAAGAGAAATTAGAGAAGAGAAAGTTTTCACTGAGCACCTCTTATCCCCGCACTCTGGAATCTGCACGAAGCTGCCGAGTCTGGGAGCATTCGGCTCTGCCACAGGAGGTTATTTTCATCATCCTACTAAGAAAGTAAGATGTGGTTGCTAGTCCCTGGCGTTGCTTTGCTAAAGGAAAAAATGCAGGCTGTGTTCAGAAGTATTGCTGTGGAAATCTTCTTAGAACTGTCTGTTTCTTTTTCTTACTCTGACCAAATTGAGGCAAAACTGACCTGCCAGACCATCTGAAAAGATAATTTATTGAGAAGAGCACTTTCAGTGATGCTAACCAAGCTCCCGATTCACCTGTGTCCCAATGGCACAGATTCGACCTGGGCACATTTGTTGTCTAGTCTTAATCACCAGCCCTGACAGTTATAGGAAACCCCTGGAAAGAGAATGGGCAAAGGGAAGCTCTGAAGGCACAGCCACAGTGGCAGAGCCTGGTGACCCTGTCCTGCTGGTGCTGCCACCAGAATCTGCCGAAAACCAGCCTGAGCAGCAGCAGCAACTGCCTGGCTTCTCCCCATGGGTCTCCAGGCTCCCGAGCAAGTGCTGAGAGCACAGCTGGAACCCAGAGGGTTTCCCCACAAGGGCTGTACTGCCAACCATGGTGGGAGCATCTCACCTTTGCCAGAACCATCGCCAGATTTTGCTGTCAAAAGATCCAGCGAAATTTACAAAGGCCACAGATGAATTACCACATTCCAGCCGTTCACTTCAGTACTGAAAGCAGTTCTGCAAATATCGACTAACTCTAGCATAACAAGCTCTTTCTCACTCCAGCCCCTCATTACTGAGGACCAGAAAAATAGGAGGAGCACATTCTCCTTTTGGTTTTTAAGGAAATGATTAAATTGGGATCAACTTTTCATCTTTCCCACAAAAAAGTGCTCTGTCATCTCATGCCCATTCACCTACGCAAAGACAAGATGACATCCCTGGCTAAAGGCCGACAGTTCTGCACCTCCTTGTCACTTTTAACAAGAAAATAATCCTGCAGAAACACTTGAAAAACAAATCGGTGTTGACACTCCTCATCTGCTAGGTACATTTTATGAAAGGAAAGAAATACTGCATTAGCGTTTGACCTCCTCACCTTTTTGACATTGGAAGAGAATAAGCAGGGAGAGGCTCAGAGAAGCTGGTGCTGGAGTAACAAAATAATGAGCCTGGCAGCGCCCTGATGGCAGCACCAGGCAGGGCCGGGGCAGCTCGGGCACGGGAACCTGTGAGCCAGAGCTCGGAGGAGCCTTCATCAGGAACCACGGGAGCTGCTGGGGCACTGGGAGGCCCAGGAGCCAGTGCCGACAGATGCTCCCTGTGCCACCCGCTGCTGGCAGCTCCGGCTGCACCAGCAGCACCTTGTAACCAGTGCTGGACCTGGTTCAGAAGAGCCCTGGAACCAGAGAGACAAATGCCCGCAGGGAGGTCCCGCTGCAGGGGCTGTGGCTCTGCCAGCTCAGCACCGCGCTGCCACCCACCCGGCTCATTACAGAATGAGCTCAACCCACCAAGAGCTGCTTCTGCAGACAAGGGCATGAGAACTGGAGTCCCAGCCTGTAGAGCAGGATCACACAGGGCACCACCAAAAGCCTCTCAACCCTGCAAAGCCCCAGGGCTCCGCATGTGGGCTGTGGTCCCTCCACATGGGCAAGCCCGTGTCCTCCCCGCAGGACCCTGCTCCATCCTCACGCCACAGCGCTGAGGGCACTCACAGGAACAGACAGCTCTGTCCTGCTCTGACTGCTCGTGAACACCCTGCACGCTTCCAGCTTCTGATCTCCGCAGGAACCAGAGGGCTCCTCAGCTCCCAGCTGCTGCCTTCGCTCTGGGCACGCTGCATTTCACCAAATAAGTCACGCTAACCCCATCTCCTCTCCCCAAGCAGAGGCTACCAAGAAATAAAACTGAGCTTTGTCTTCTAAACAGCCAGACACTTTGCCACGAATGCTGCTACCAGCACAGGCGCTTGCCCTTTGGACACACCGTTCAGATGACTTTCCACATACACAGGCACCAGATGGTCTCACTGCTTCCCCAGTACGGCTGGGCAGGGTTTTGCACAAGTCCTTGCCTGTAGGAGGTGGGGGCACTCCGAGGAACGCGCAGAAATATTTTCCCACCGGTAGCTGTCGGCCTGAGCTAATGCAACATGACACATATCTGGCGATGAACAATGCGCTGACATTCAGAGCCTGCTCGCCTTGTCCCAGGCCGTGCCAGTGCCACCGCAGCGTGATCATGGGCAGGGGGATGCATTTCCCCTCTGAGCTCGTTTTGAGCAGCCCTTTGAGGAGCCGGTGCTGGGGCAGACCTGGCGTTCCCTCTGCCAGACTGCTCTGTAACAGGCAGCACCGTGCCCGTGGCAATGTCAGCAGGGAGCAGGGCAGAGCAAGGCAGCGCTGCCCCAACTAGGAGGCTCCTGCAGAGCCACTCTCATTAGTGTCCAGAAACACTGGCGGCTTCACATCCTGCAAAGACAAACCAGCCCCTACCACATCTACTGTCGTCCCTGGATAAGGTGCTGCTAAACACAGGAGGAGTTGGCCATGTGTGCCAAACATCCCCAGCCAAAAGACACCACTCCCACCAACAGCTGACTGAGCAGCAGCTCCAGGAGCCACCATCACGATGTATGTGGCCAGGACAGCGGCTGGGGAACCTCGGGACAGCTGCAGGTGGGGAAGCACAGGGAGCAGGACAGGGAGTGTGGCTCAGGTGCCGAAACCCTGGTGCCCGCCCCTGCTCAGCTTACACAAGAGCGTTACACAACGCGGCACCGCGGCAGGTTTCGTCAGGACAGGACGGGCACACCTCGAAACCCTGGAGCGGGCAGCGTGCTGGGCCAGCAAACCCACCACTGGTCACACCTGCCCCACTGACCCTTTCGGGTGGCTCCTGGGGGAAGGTGGCACAGCCCGGCACGGCACTCCTGAATGCCAGGAGACCAGAGAAGGAGCTCCTCCACCACATGCTGGGAAGAAGTTTATTTAACCCAAATCACAGGACCAGGGGAGCTCCTTCTCGTTGGACAATGGTTTAACTTCCAGAGAATTTAAAATCATTTTTGTTTGACACCAGCTGGAGGGACGAGCATCATTTGCTACCAAGCTGAGACTTGCAGATTGTGTCAAAGGCAGCACTGTGGACACTAGTTCTCTAGTTCTACTCTGAGCTGCTGTGAGAAGCAGCACTGCAAGGTGCTGCCACACAGCACGTGTGAAGTTCTGGCCTCTGCCTCAACAAAATCCACCCAGTACATCCTAACGTGTAAAAAACCCAGCACCTACCACACCGTGGCCACACGGAGAAGGCTGCTGGGAAGGATGAGGTTTGAGTTTCTCCGTGGCCACTGAAATTTCCATTTTCTGCACCTGAGCAAGGATTTATGACAGGGTAAGCTTGGGAGTCCCTCTGCTTCTCAAGGAAGTATCAGGAAATAAAAGGGCAATTGCATTAGTCAGTCATCAGGAGTTCAGGGTTTCTGCTTGGTTTCAGATGACAGCAGGTAAAAAAATGGCTCAGCTGCCTGACCGCAGGCAGCAGCACCCGCAGAGCAGGACAGAGTCCCCTTCGTGTGCTGCACACACCGCACATGACACAGGGACAGCACGGAAACGCCTGTTCCCTGGTAACCAGCAAGCCCAAGTTCAGGTGGTTATATCGTCATCAAATTTCACAATCAAATTCCAGTTTTTCTTGCAACACAATTAACCAAACACTATCCAGGCGCAAGACTAATCCCTGAAAACCTCACTAACATCCTCCCTTTGTCTTCCTCGTGCCACCCTCCACTCAGCTCCCGGTTGGTGACCATACACCCAGTTTTACCCACAGTGCCATCTCCGCTGATTTGTTTGTTATGTCACACAACAAGTCCTAGAAGGCCACTGCAAACTATTTCAACAAAACTGAGGTAGCCAAATCCAGCTTCTACTAGCCTCTTTTCCTCTTCTCCCCACAGATATAAATTTTATACTTGAAACTACTAAAGTTGGCTGAAAATAATGATAACTGACAGATGCTGGGTTAAATAGGCCACAGTCTTTCCCTCAGGCCTAATTTAGACCGGATATCAAAATGATATAAAATATCATTGCTTGCCTTCACTCCATCAGGACATCTACAGACAGACCAATATTAACTCTTTCCTAGGAGCGTTTTGTTTGCACTGTCACCTTGGAAGAAAAAGTGTGGTTAATCTAACCTCCTCCAGCCCTAAAACCCAGCTCCAAGGGAGCTCCTCAGCAGACAATTAAGTTCAAGCTCAGCACCAGGTGTTGGGCACCTGAACCTTCAACTGAATCCAAGCACCTTGCCATGACACTGCCAAGGCCAGGTATTCAATGTACATAGGGTAGAAAATGGGATTTTACACCTTTTTTCCAGACAGACGTTTTATCATTACACTTTTTCAAAGCAAACATCTCCATCACTGATTCCAGAACTAAAGTGTTGCTGTACCTCAGCAGAATGGACACTGCTGTGGGGCAGTCACCCCCTGTGCCTCAACTAACCAGAATTAGACACCTAAAATCTTTCCTCAGAAACAAGTAAGTCACCTCCAGCTCTGGTTGGAATTCATACAATCTGCTTTAATCAACACCTGGTCTGAAGTTAATCAGGATGGGGCCCCACCCTTAATACCAACATGCCAGCACCATTAACCCTCTTACCACTGTTCCCACACCAGCTGGGGAAGCCAGAGACCCTTCATACAGCGATCCCGTCTGCTCCAAGGAATGTCTCACCCAGGCACTTCTGCGAGGCAACACCAGGTCTCATGTGGTAGGTGTTCCTGTTCTCATTTTCAGCATGACTCTCCAGATACCAGCAGCTACCATAACTTCTGAACTTGAGGAAAAGCCTCTTCATGGTGAGCCCCCCAGCTGGTTAGAGGTATCACCTGCAAGAGATGCTGCTGGAGCTTTAATTTCTCAGCCCTCTACAGGGACAGCTGAGGGACACACACCAGGATAAAGCCCAGCCAGCACTGACCAACAGAGCTCCACAGCTACAGGCAGCTAAGAGCAACTGTCCACCGGGTCACTGTCTTGCACAGGTAAAACTCCACTCGTGGGCAGCAGCAAAGAGGTGCAAGCCCGCAGCACCCTCCTGCAGCATCCAGAGGACTTCTTCTGAAACACTGTACGAATTCACCCCTTCCAGCTGCATCGAGATGCAGGGCAAGGCAAAGAGCTCATCTGAGCTCTTACAGAGGAACAGAGAGACCACTGGGATCCCATACACTTCTGTGTGGCTTTAACCAAGATTAAGCAGCAGGTGAGTTTAGTGCAGGTGCTGTATGTGAATAGAGCAGCAGCCTTCACCCTGGCATCCAACAACCCACCCGCAGCACCACAGCGAACAGTACAACAGAACTCTCACTTCTGTGCTTAAGGACACATGCAGCTCAGACAACTTACGACATGCAATTAGAGACTGTATTTTAATGAATATGCACAAGGGGGCAGAGTCAGAGCTGTGCACCTGAGGTTAAGTTTTGCATATTTTAACGTTTCAACACTTAGCAGTGCAGTCTTGCTTCATTAACCTGACCTTCTGCACCTTATTTCCTAGGAGGCCTGTTGGTTTTGTTTCTCTTAAAAGGAAGAAACGCAACAGGAAATTTTCCTTTGTTTGTACCAGGCACTCAGGATCAGCCCCCAGCCTGTAGCCGGGTCTGCCCGAGCTGCACGCAGCACCCCCGCCCCTGCCAGGGACAACAGGCCCCTTCCTTCACAGCATTGTCTGAAACATCTGACTAGAAAGCCCCAACTGAGAAAGCTCAGTTGCATATAAATTTACTAAGAGTTAACTGATCAGACCCCCATTCTTGCCAAACACATCAGCCGGGGTAAATGTATTGAAGATTTAATTCAGAACTACTTGGTTATTTCTGAGAAATATTTCCAAGGTAAACTCTCCATCTCTCCCACACTTCACAGAGCAGAAGTATATTCCCATTTTCAAAAAAAGGTTCAAGATCCAAGAGGACTCTAAGGATCCCTGCCAGGTTTAATACCAGCAATGGCCCTTTTCTGTCATCCCGTGACAAACTGCACAAACTTACCCACCTAGTCTTCAAAGAACTCTTTCCCCTTCCTTGCCAGCTCTCAGATTTTAAACTCCCTCAAGACCAAGCCCACTTGGAGACACCCAAAGCAAAGGACAAGCAGGGCTCGCCCCAAGCTGCTGGGAGCACACCAAGCACTGCATCCTGGTGCACGGTGGCCAGGGAGCCATGGGGCTCTCAATGAAACACACAGCTCGCCAAGATCGAAGAAGGCAGTGCTTTAAAGCGAAGACCAGTCAAAAGCATATCAGTGCATCAGTTTTGAAATTATAAATGCTAAACTCAGCAAGAGGATAATTTGTGCTCTTGTAGACTGATAAAACTGTACTAAACATTAAGTAGTGCTAGAAGGACATTATTTCTACATTGCTAATGCAGCATTCAGAAGTTTGGAAACACCAGAATTAGGGTTGCCTCTGCAACCTGAATTTGACCTTCTTTTTTGTTTGGATTGTGACAGACCTGGGTTACACCGGTTTTTCTCCGAGCAGCCGGGTGCAGCAAGTGCACCGGGTGCTGGAGCTGCTCTGTGAATGATTCAGAGATGCAGAGCAGATTCACCTGGTGGAGCCGGAAGGTGCACGTATGGGAGAAAAATAAGGTTGTTTGGATAATGGAAGACCACGTGCCTTCCTTGAGTGCTGTTTTGCTGCACTCCCCACTGGTGCATTTTGAGCATGGTGCTACCAGCCAGGTTTGCAAACACCCCGTGGGGCTGAGAGCGGGGACACCCCAAAGGCAGAGGGGGATGCACCGGGCTGGCAGCCACCAGGGAAGCGTCTGGTTCCCTGCAGAGCCAGCGGCTCCCCAGCCCCGCAGCAGCTCTGCCCCCAGCCCCACCGTGTCTGACCCACTTTGCAGGGCTGCCGGGCAGGGGTTGAGCCCGCCAGCAGGCACAGCGGCGCATCGCACACTTAACTGGACACCGAACAAGGCCGACCTGTCAGCGTGTCAGCACGGGGACTCCTAATCCGAGTCTGTGTCAGGGACAGCCAACGGCCTAAATATAATTGTGGGGAGGCACATGCTCATGATCTGGCAGCAGAGATGCTGCTACTGATCTGACATGATGGAGCAGGGGAAGGCAGCAGCAGCCACCGGCAGCCTGCAGCCCATAGAGCTGCCGTCCACTGCCATCCCCATGTCAGCCTGCAGCCCCCACCACGGGCAGCCAGGGATGGGTCGCACCCCAGGCCCCTGCTATAATTAAGCTCTCTGCCTTTCAGAGGACAGGGAAGCATGGGATGCCACAGAAAAGGGGTTGCCTGTGGGCAGCCAAGCAGTATTTATACCTATTTTAAACCAACAGTGGGGTGTGCAGTGCCCACCGCTCTGCCAGACGGAGCTCATGGCCGCCCATGCGGAGATGTCACATTAAAGAGCCAAAGCGTGTCAGAGCCCCCAACAACAGCTATGGTGGTTTTACCCACATTATCAATTATTACACTTTGAGATCTGGAAAAGAAAACAGCAAAGCTGTTTACTAGCATTGCCTAGTGATTGCACCTTTGCCCCATGACAGAATGTAAACTGTACAAGACCTCCATTCTCACAGCAAAACGCAGCCTCCCCAGAGACATCGTGTGAAAGCCACGACCCAGGGTGAGCTGCAATGGGAGGGAGAGGCAAGATCAGTGCCCCGGGTTGTCCTGACTCACGCAGATGGTTGCTGGGATTCCTAACACCCCCAAGCAGGAACATTTTGCCATCTTACCCTCCAAACGAGAAACCCAGTTTTCTGGAAGCAGTTTTAACTGCAGCCAATTACTCTGATAGGCAGTGCAAGGAACAGGGCACTCATTCCACTCCCCAGCCTCACATCGCAGGGCTCCGACCAGGGCAGGCTGAAGGGCGAACACAAAGCTGATGAGACAGCCCCAGCCGTGAAGGACACTGCTGCCCAGCACCTTCCTGGCAGGAGAGCTCAGGGATGTATTTGTGTTCCCAACCTGGTGAGGCAGAGGCTCAGGTTGCACTAAAGCACAAAGAATAAATCTCGCCTGCAAAACGAAGCACCGTGCACTGCCCAGCGGGACGTGCCACTGAGCTGACACATCACCACCAGCCTCAGACAGCACATCCATATGGCAGGCCAGTAGCGTGCATGTTCTTTCACTTACATTTCCCTAAAGTTTTGATATTACACCGGGAACTGTAGCAAAGCAGCTTAATGCCTGGGCAGATCATGCAGCAGGATCATGGTGAGAGGGTTTTCCCCAGCAGCAGTACAAGCAGCAATGAGTGTCAGCATTACCCATGAACCAGGTTCTGCAAGGCTCAATCCAGAGGCAGCTGAGCAAACCCTCTTGCCTTGCTGCAGCCCATGGGCTCCCACCAGGAGCAGACAAGCCCACCAAAGCCGTGAGTGGATCAGGTGCCCGTGCCAGCGGCTGCTCCTGCCTCTCCAGCCCAGCCTCACTGCTCACAGCCACAGCGGAACAGGCGCTGGTGTCCCAAGGGACAGACCCAGAGCTCAGGCTGGGGGCAGAATCCCACCCACAGCTGGGGGCTCTCACCCCCAGCTCGGCAGAGCTCCCTGCTGCCCGTTCCCCCGCCATGCACCACTGAGACCGAGGAGCCACCTCTTCTCCTGGGCTGAGTGGTCTCTCCTCTGAGCAGACAGAAGAAGGCAACAAAACTATTTCATTTTTACTATTTGTATTTGACCTTTTTATATTGTTTGCTTTTTCCAGCATAATCTCTTAAGAACATGACTCTGATGATTTATAACAAAAGAATATCTCTATAGTGGGTGCCTTACAAGACCTCTCTCCTGCTGCTTTAGAGTGATTTACTTTTGGATTAGCCTCTGATAGAGAAGGGCTCGGCTGACGATTTGCCCTCGTATATCAGAAGGGAAATCCTTAAGACATCACTATAAAACAGCAGGAAAGAGCACCTGCCTGACTCATAAACTTATATGATGTGGTTTAGTCAGATAGGCCATCTGCTTCCCTTACATACCCATATGTCCTTCACTGTTCCTGCTACCTCGCTGTTAACTTCAGTGATTTTCCTCTTCACTTCTGTAAAGCTAAAATAAAGTGAAATGAATCGAATGATAAACTTTCATGCAGACGGGAACAAGCAAAGTGGCCACTGTCTCTGCCTTCTAGTTAATGCAATAAATAACAACACTGAAGTTGAGGAAACGCACGTCTTCTCTTAATTAGATCCACATTATAAACTTAATGTGCCAAATCCTGCCCTAGCTTACACCCACATGCTCAACCAGCTCAGAAAAGGCCCACTCCTTAGGTATATCCTCACCAAATGCAGGGTGTTGACAGCAGGAGCAGGGAACGTCCCCAGCCCCAGCTGCGCTGGAACCTCTGTCCTGTGACAGAAGGACGGTCGTCTGTCCAGCCAGGGTTTGCATCAACCATGGCTGGTCCCAGTGCTTAGGGAGCAAATACAAGAAACTGGACCCAGGAAATTGCTCCTTTCCCTGGGAAAGGATAACATCCTTCTGCCTCACGTTTACCTATTTAGGGACCAAACTAAACCATATATCAAACCATCATCACCAATAACCACAAATGGACTTTTGTCCTGTGAACTCACCCATTTCCCTTTTGAACCCATTTCTGCTTTGGCTTCTACAACAATCCATAACCATTATCTTCAGTAACACAGTTAAACGCCATGATATAAAAGGTACTTTGGTTTAAAAACTGCTGGCTAACTTCATTAGCTAGCCCTAGCTCTTGCACTCTAAGAAAGCAATTAATTGTGTTCTAATCAACCCATGCCTCCCACACACAGCTCCACACGGCTGGCTGGCACCCCAGCACCAACACAATGCTCCTCCGGCCAGACAGGCTTCCCACCCAGCCTTCCCAGCACGGCAGCTGCTTCATGCCACCTTCTTCTCTCACCCTCTTTAGAAATTTATTCTGCTTTTTTGCAAGACAAGGCTTGACTAGAACAGCACTCACTATATTCAAAACGGGCATGCAACAATCTCTGCAGCATCTTAACAAGACAACTAATTTTGTCTGGTCTGCTGTGCTCTTCGGCCATGCATCGCCACCAAACGCTATGGTCATCTTGGAGGAGACAATGGACAGATCCTGAGCGCAAGGCAGATGCTGATCCTCCTGCAGTCCGGGCTGGTCACCCACCAGCTGGGCCAGCCTGGGGCTGAGGAAGGCACTGGTGCGGTGGGACAGGACCGAGGAACCTTCAAAAAGCACCCAGGAATCTGCACAAACCCTGCGGGGTTTCAGTGACCAGCCCCACACAAGGATGCAGGAGTTCACAAAGGGCTGGAAGCAAGCGGTGCTGGTGTGTGCTGCTGGGCTGGATCGTGCTGCACCCTGGGCAATCATTTCAAACGATAAATGCATTTGAAGCAATCATCATCTGCTGGCAGATAATGCATGGCCAGCAGAAGAGGCAGCATTCCCCAGGCTGGATGCCTGCTCTGCCTGGCCCCTTGCCGAGGCAGGACCCGATGAGCTTTTCAGCCCGTGTCTCCAGAGGGTCTGGCAACAGAGCATCTGCAAACGGCTCCGGGAAGCAGCAAGTGCCCTGTGTGGAGGTGGCAGGAGCCGGTGGCGAGGGCAGGGCGCCCGTTCCGCAAAGAGAGCACGTCTGCATCCCCCGGCTCAGCAGGGGCTGGGCTCCACGAAAGGGGCTCACGCAGGCTCCTGCCTCCAGGGACATGGAGAAATCAACCCTTAACGCTCAGTGGGGATGAAAAGCCTCCTGTTATTTACGTTCCTTTTTAATGCTTGCCTCGCTTTTTAATTTTGCAAACCCGAGACTCTGGGAGTACATTTTTTTCCTCTGCAATGGAGTAAAGCAAGCAGAGGTTTTTCCAGCTCTCTGGAGAGCTGCCTATAGCCTACCACAGAGTGGATAAAACCTGCATAAAAAGACCACCCAAGGGACTGGGAAAAGTGGTCCCAACAGGAAAGAAAGAGGCATTTTGTTTAGAAAGGCTGAAGTGCAGACAATTACCCAAAGCAGAAAAACAACAGCATGAAATCTGCTGCTCGGCATTCCCCTCCAAGCACCCTGAGCGGGGGCTCTGACCATGCCGAGGGCCGGGGAGCCACAGAAGCAGGTACAGGGAGCACACGTGTGTGTGTGCACATGTGCACACTTCCCTGCCCAAACACTTCACACCATGTACCCCCTTGGAGACCCTAAATTATTGCTCATTAACACCGTTGAGTAAAACGGCCCCAGTCAAGCGGCTGATGCTTACAGACACACAGCTATTGCAACACTCAGAGCAAGTTCACGCGCAACGCGTCCTCCCCGTCTGCTCTTACACACCCAGCAACAACGCTCTTGCACAACTGTGAGGGTGACAACCATCCTGGGCACCACGGGCCCCCGGTCCTGCCACGGTGACGTGGCCACAGTCCTGCAGGGCGGGCAGGGGGAGCTGGGGCACAGAGCTCCCCTCCCTACTGCCTCCAAGGACATCCTGCAACTCAAAGAAATTAAAAGTGGAAAAGGCACCACATTAACGTCCTTAATTTTTCATTTCTGACACAGATTGTTTTCTCCTCATTTCAAAGAATTTCAAGTTAATGTCTAGAGGGCAGAAAAAATCCATTTCCCAATACGCCTGCTGCAGCTTTTTCACCAATCGACTGCCCTTCCTGGTACAATCACTGTGACATTGATTTTTTTTTTTTTTTTTTTTTTTGCTAGAGCATCATCTGAAAATCTATCAATGCAAACAGCATCTTTGAAAAAAACACCAGCAGTCCCACACAAGCTGGTTTTGGCACCCTTTAACCCCGGTGCTGCAGGAAAACCTCCACCTGGTACCTATCCGAGGAGCATCCACCTGCCCCTCGGCGAGGCAGAGCCTGCAGCACACGCTACCCAAGGTGACACGCACGCTAGGGACTGGGTTCTGGGGAGCCCAGCCATAACTGCCTCCTACTACTATGCTAAATAAACACTTCACTCAACAGTCTTGGCACTTATTAAGCACCTGGGAGAGAGACTGCCTCATGTTGTCCAAAACACTCTTAATTACTGTTTAATCAAGATCTCTTCCCCTCTAGAAAAAAAAAAAAAGGCAGCTAAACATTTGCATGTATTTTCCACTGCAATCACATTACACATCTCTGTGACAAGGAGGTTCTTGGCAGTGCTGAGGAAGAAGGCACTGCCTGTGCAGGAGCATCACAGCTCAGCGTGCTAATCCAAATAGCCCTAGGTCTCCCTGCTTAGGTAAGGAGGGGAACCAGGAGGATTTCCTGGCACATGGACTAATGCTATCAAATGCTTCTTTTATTCGTTGTTGACAGATGTATAACAGTTGAAAAATCACTAAATAACCTTGTAATATCTTGATTTAAGGATTATTCTTCCATACAAATAGCACACGGTAAGGACAACATGCATTCAGTTCCACATTGTATCTCTGCTGGTACAGGAGCATTTGATTCCTGCTACAAAACACCCGCAAACCCCAGGCAGCACCCGCTGAGCTGCAGCGCTGCTCGGGGTGTCCAATCCCCGCTATCTGACTGGGTGAACGCACAAAACACTGCGTGGGCGTCCAAGCACAAATCTTTTTCCTTTTTGTAAACCAGCTCCTGGAGCTGGATTTTCTGCAGCGATTCCTGCACGCAGCTTCAGAAGCGTGCCCAGCGCTATGCAGCTGTGGTTCCAGAACCTGAAGACCCGAGGAGAGTCCATGGCAGCACAGTACCTCTCTCCTGAGCTTCCCAGTGGCAGAACCCACCTTTTCCTCCACTTTACATCCAGCCCAGGCTCAGCTCTTCCTTAAGATAAAGGGGATTTGACTCGATGTAACTGGCAGTCACAGTGCCCAATGAGCTCCGACAAAAATGAATTTACATCTGAGTAGCGCGAGGAAGAGAAGGGCCTTTGAACAGCATCACTGTGCAGCTTCGCACCACAGGCCAGGTCCCGAAAGGGACAGACAGGGCTTGGCCGGGGCTGCAGCACTGTCCCCATCACCACTAGAAACGTATCGAGGGGCACCATCTGAGCTCAGACACACTGGGGCAGCAGGGATGTGCCAGGGCCCGAGTTCTGCACCTGAGGGTTATGTGGACTAAGTAACAATTATCCAGGAATCACTGCTGGTGATAGATTACCAGTGGCACATGACTTTGCATTTTAACAGCTGCTAATCTTCCCACTAAACCCAGAATATCAGATTAAATCACCAAGTGTGATCTTTTGAGTAGGTAAAGCAGAGTTCTATGTTGATAGCAATTTAAACATCATTGCTGGTGAAATAATTCAAAGAAACCCAGTTGCAGTATTCCAATATAGACATCCATGCTTTGTGCAAAGGGGACATCTGTACTAGAGAGTGGACAAACTGGCTCCCCAGTACCTTTTATGCTGTTACTTCATTCAGAAGACCCAAAGCTCTTCATAATGTCAGGCTTTGGGAAAAAGGCAAGAGTTTTCAAAGGATCTGGGCATAGAGGCTTATTTCTCTAGGACACACAAGCAATACGTTGGTATAAGGACCTCAGGGTACACATTAAACACAGATTCATTTATCCATTTTAATGAATGACTGAATTTTTTCCTCCCCACCCACGGACAAGGGTCATCCTCATTCAGACAACAGGCACTCAGATACACACGTATCCAGCTTCACGCGACAACAGTCTGACCAGCAGCTGCGTGACTGAACCTCACCGCAAAGCACAGCCCCACAGCAGTACCCAAACACCAACTGAGCCTGAGTCAGCCCTCATACGCAAACCGAACTAGTCTAAGATTATCTCTGTTCTCAACCCATTTACCAAATAGAACTCGTGGTGAGCATGTGCTGACTCTTGATCTAGGGAACGCATCCAAGGAAAACAGCTGCCAGAGGCTTCACTGCGAATGAACGCCGTGTGCTAAAGGAGTCCCGCGCCCGGCACGGAGCTGCAAAGCTGGGAGGAGGTTTAAGTGGGGACAGATGAAAAGCCAACGCTCACTCCCTCCTGTGCCCTCCCTGAAGGAAGCCACAGATGGTCAGAAAGAACAGGGGCAGCAGTTTGCAGCAAACCCCAAACGAGAACAGTCCTCTGGAGTTTGTACAAACTTCTGCTGCTGCCCCTGGGGAATCCTCTCAGCCCAGGAGCCCGTGGAGCACCAAGGCCTGCCCGACACCCCATACCACCGGTGCTGAGCCTCCCGTCTTGCCTGCACCCAGGGGAACCACGGACCAGCCTCCGCAAGCACCAGCCCCACCAGAACCCCCCCAGCCCCAGGACTGCAGAGCTGCCACCAGGCCCTGAGCACAGCTCAAGGACCGCCCTGGCCCCTCTATGCTGCTCTGCCTCTTAAATGAGACATATTTCACATAATTCCAGTTGTGAAATTAGCATCTGACTTCATTGATTTCTCCCTCCCCCACACTCCAAAAAAATCCATTTTATCCAAGATTTTGAGAACCTACAGCAAGGAGACTGAAACCAGTTTGGGGAACACAAAAGAAAGGCCAGCAAGTACATCTGGATAAGTGTTAAAGATAATTAGTCATTTTCATATCCTCTTTCCACTCCTCTGCTTGGGAGCACCAGACACCATGCAAACAGCCTTTGTTGGAGTATTTTCTTGGCACACCGTGGTACCAAAGGTCTTCAGAGGAAGCTCTGAAAGCATTCAGACCTGGGCTGTGATACCCGTGCATCTCATCAACACACACAACCCTGTCAAAAGCCAAAGTATAGTGTAGAAGACGTACACGCATTTCCCGCTGAACCCACAGGAGGATTACTCCAGGCCTGTTTAGTGAAGCCCTAGCACAATAGTGTTGTAAGACCCTTAATCACGCTGTGCTTCAGCAGCATTCCTTGGCCCAGAAGAGCACACCAGCAGCCTGAGACATGAACACTGGCCAAGCTTTGTTTCCCTGTTCCCGTCTCCTGAGCCCATGCGGAACATCTGGTTGCCTTCTTCCAGTGCAGAGGGTGGGCATGGGTGGGTCTCCCTGGCAGAGCGAGCTGCCGCTTGCAGCACACCCCAGCAGCCCATTGATCAACACAAGATGAGGCAAACGAAGGACGTGCTTGGAGAGGTGCCTGCGAGACTTTTGCCATGCTGGCAGCAGAAGCAAGGGACGCAGGAATTAGGATCTGCATGAATGTCAGCACTGCAAAGAAAACCAGGATAATGCGAGAGAAAATATGTCTGACCATGGCTTGCAGAGAAAGTAGCCACCCGTTCCCTTGTCTCCATGGACTACGGCAAGAACTGCGGCACCTCGCTGCAGGATGCTCGCGGGTCCCTGCCAGGACATGGGCATCTGCTCAGAGAGACATGAACCACGTCAGAGGTTCGGCCGTAGGAAGGCACTTGGGCTCACGGCTGATTTGAATGGGAAGGCAGGGCCATAAATCAGGAGCCAGCAACCCAAAACCTGCAGTCTCTGCTCAGTCTAAGAAAGGTTCAGGAGGTCTTGTCCACAGAAGTTTCAGAAAAACAACTGCCTGTGCAAACCATCCACCACGTGGGGCTCCCAGCACCCAGGCAGGCGAGGACACCCTCTTCCAGCAGGAACACGGCAGCAGCCAGGGCACTCCCTGTGTCTGGAGGGGCTGAAGCTCCAAGTTTATTCCTCTTCTTTGGGAGGTTAGGTAGTGCTCCCTCAACAGCAAGAGCACACGCTGTTCTGTGTCTCTAGGGAAAAAAAAGAAAGGCTTCTAAAAAATAAGAGATCTTGATCCGAGGTTGTTCTACAGATAATTCATATAAAGAAACTCCAGATAGTCAGCCTGTCTGATTTGAAAGACAAGGCATAATTCAGAGAGAGGTTTGGGGCCTGCGAGATCCTGGCAGGAGATACCAAGACCCAAAGCGATTTCAGACACGTGCCTGCCCCTCAGGTTTCTGCTGAGGAGCTCGGGTGGTTCCCCTCCCACCTTTGCACACCACATCTACAGGGACGTGACTGCAGAACTGCTGGGATAGGGTATATGAACACAAAAGCCTGTCCATGAGGTGTGTGTGCTCGGGACAGAGATCTGAGCCGCTGGCGCAGGCTGGTGATGGAAAGGCACAGCCACGGCACAGCTCTCCACCGACAGGACCGAGCCGCCTGCCCGGGTCCTCAGGGCAAGCATCCTGCTAGCCAGTGACACGCTGGCCACAGGCTCAGCAGCTCCACGCAGCCGAGAGCCCAGCACAGAGGGAAGCCTGGATTAGCTCTTGGCACTGTAGGAACTGCGATAATAGCAGAAGCAGAGCAGCAGGCAGCAATTGTGGAGCCTAAGCAAAATCCCTTGTTTTCACTGGCTAGTTCTGGTTTCATGTTTCTGATCTTTTAAACATCAGGCACTCCCTGAGCCCAGCCAACAGCTCCCAGTGCAGCACTCTGCTCCCTGCCAGCAGCACGACCGGTGCCAAGAGGTTTCCTGCAAACCGCCAGCCCCAGGCTGGAGCCGGAGCCACAGCCCCACCGCGTACAGACCAGCAGCATCCCTGACGGCAGGAGCCGGCAGGCTCGGCTCCCCGGAGGAACACAGCACCATCCCACGCTCCTCCCGCCAAGGCTCACCGCAGGCAAAGCCCCTTTTCCCAGCCTATCTCTGCAAGCAAACCCAAGGCAGTTGAGGTGTGGGGAGCACTCTGCGCTGGGGAGACACAAGACCAGTACAAACCAGTGCCAGCCACAAGCACTCATGCTCTGCTTTCAGCCCAGGCACTTAACCACACTGTGTTTTCCTGGCTGTTAAGGCAGTTACTAGCACAGATCTGCCTGTCTCCATTCCAAAGGGGGAAAAGAGAAGGGAGCTTGTAGAAAATAAAATCACCTTCTACAGCCTGGAAAAAAATGGGTGCTATGGAACCACAGAAATGACGAGAGGTCATGTGGGCAGGTGAAGGGTTAACAGGTGGAAGTCAATGCCCCTCTCTGCCAGGCAGCCGATATTTCTATCAATAAATTATGCATCAGCATCTAGTAATAATGACCTAGCAGCCAGTGCTATTTAAAACAAACCAATCAATGGTATTAACGTAATCCCCAGGAGAAAACAAGACACCGTGCACAGAGCTGGGACAAGAGCAGATCAGGCCAAGGAGAAAGGGACCTTTGATGGGGAAAGCCACCAGCTGCAGGGGACAGAAAGGTCCCTGTGCTGAAAGGCTAGGCAGGGGCTCAGCCAGGCCAAGAGCACAGAATAGAAACCACCGCCCAGCCCCTGCGCCGCAGCCACCACGGCTCCAGGAAGGGCTGGCACTGAGACCCAGCCTGGCTCACGTGCATGGCAGCTGCTGCGGCGCAACTCCAGCCTCCCTGAGCACCGAGGTGACCAGCCATAGCACAGCACCGGCTGCTGCCAAGGGCCCGGCCACTGCATGTCCCAAGCGTCCTGATACATCAGCCGCTAGGCCTGGGCCCCTCCGCAAGGACACAGGGCTCCCCTCAACACTGGGGCAGCACCCTGTGCTCCCCATCCTAGTTCTGCTCTTCCAGAGAGACAAGGGTATCTCTGGCGCTCATCTCCATCAAGAGACGCTGATAAACAGCAGTCATGTGCTGCAGGCGATGGCTCAGGAGGTGACACACGTCAGCTGGTGGGCAGAGGACAGCGAGGTGCAGAGTTCCCCAGGAGCAGCCAGGGCCAGGCAGGGGCAGCTGCCGGTGGTGCTGCGGTGCCACGCTGCCTGCCCAGGACCCGCACTGCTCACCATGCAGACACCAGAACCGGGGGACGGCAGGAGGGATGACAGGAGGGATGCCCCCACCACCCTCTCTGCTGGCCCCAGGAGCACAGTGCTGTGCACGAACACGAGGCCTCACCAGCCCATACATATAATACACTTCATGTGCATTCTCCATATTAATAAATGGGGAAAGAAGGAACCATAAATCTATGAACTGCCAATTTGCACAGGACTAGCTCTTTTACTGGCTACGCACTAGCACCTTTTACAGCCCATTAATTACCTTCTCTAATAAAGTTTGACAAAATGATAACTTGCCCATGAAAAGTGTTGTAATAAATACATTTTCTCTAACTTTGGACCATTCTTGCATGTCTGGCTCATAAACCCCTCCCACGGTTCAGTAACTTACAGCCTACCTGAACTTTTCAGCCAAGGAAAGGGCCCTGGCATGACAGCCCTGTGCATGGCAGCCAGCACAGGGGCACCAATGCCACCACCAGTGTGCAGGAACTGGTGCTGGGCTGGTGAGCACAGCCCCACCAGCCCGGGCTGAGCAGTGCAGAACAGGTCCCAGGCTTCACACTGCTCATCTGTCACAGAAGGAGCCCCTGCTCACCCAGTGGGTCCCAGGTAACCCACAAAACCTGTGCCCAGGGCACCCCCCTTCATTTCCCACTTGTGAGCTGAAGCGGGTCAGGGTCTCTAGAAGCCTGGAGTGCCGTCATCATCTCCAAAACAAACCTCTGAGTGCCCGTCTCCCACACATGAGCAGCACACACTTCTAAGACCAGGCACCAAGAGGCACCATGTTTCTCAACCTCATGGCTCAGGGTGCTTGCTGCTCACAGTATTTCTTTATTCAAATAAAACCATGATTGAGCTCAGCAAAGAATACAATGGCCAAAGCTGCTCTTTCCTAATACAGAAACAGGAAGCAATAGGTATGTTTTACTCTCTTAATAATTCCAATTTATAAACTGTTTAAAGACTTATTACGATTCAGTAGAGCGCTGAGAGACCTGACTCACCTCTTGACACAGAAATTCAGATCTCTTACATCTGAGCATTGCAGACTGGTTCCTGAGCTGACGGTCCGCACAGCTAGGCACCACCACCACCACACACGGACCCTCTGCCACCTCCACCAGCACGGCTCTGAGCCGTGTGGGACGCGGCAGGGCTGGCGGAGCCACCGCCGCCCACAGAGGACGGAGCCACCGCCGCCCCACCACATGCCCACGCTGGGACCGGCCACACGTGCACGGTGCTGCACCCCAGGCAGCCCAGTGTTTCTTTCCCTGTTTAATTAGTTGAGCGACTCTGCTCTGCCCAATAAAATCATCACCCCCCCCCTCAGCAGTGCCATGCCATGGAAATTTATGGTCATAATTTAGAGGCTGAATTACCACTGTCAGTACCTGTGCCATATGAATTACTCAGTCATATTAAATTCAACTGTTGATTTTGCAGGGTTATATGAAGCGGGAACACTTAGAGCCAATGAAATAATGGAGGTGAAAGAGTTATGGTCAGGGAAGTTACATTAACTGTTCAAAGCGTCCTGCACAGAGCCCACCTGCCTAGCCCCAGTCCACCTCCCGCAGCCACACAGGGACCCCCCAGGACCCTCGGAGCAGTGCTGGACCCCCGGCTGGTCCCCCCGGGGTACAACAGACCCCAGCCAGGGGTCTGGCCACACATGGCTCCACTGTCATGGGATCAGAAGCAGGATCCATCCTTAACTAAGAGTTAAGGAACTTTTCTGGAGGACTGCATTGGCACAAGCCCTTCCATGTTTGAAAACCGTGTTCCCTGAGGCACATGCTATGGTAAGCCTTCCATGTCCATGTACACACAGAATTTGTCAGTCTGTGCAGCCCCCACGCTCAGGCACACCCAGCACAGCCCTGTCTGCACAGCCCCAGGGACCTCTAATCCCACCGCGACCATCAGATCCAGAACTGACCGGACGTTCACAGGCAGATACTTCAGAAGAGTCACTCAGCCACCAGTCTGCTCTTCAAAATCAGATCAATTAATGTGAATTCCAGACAGCCTAGACACACTCACTCAAAAACCTCTCATCCTGGCTGCCCACCCTGATGGGCCAGCTTGCCTTGTGTGAAGATGAACCACCCAGAGCCCTGCAATGCCACAAACTGGGATTTGGCATTAGACACAAACAAAAACCTGTTGACTTGAAAGCCTAAATATAAAGCAAGCTGATGTTGCAGTGATGACTTTTACAGTTTGTCCGTCTTACAGGTGGGCATGATTTCTAACACAGAGATGAAAAGAGCAATGCGCATTTGTATGTGGAGCAAGTACTGAGCAACTGCTGCAGAAAAACGGTCCATCAACAAAAAGGGAGCATAAACATTCTCAGTTATATCCACTCACAAGCAGCTGAAGCTCTAGCTTGGAACGGTGGAGAATGAGGATATGTTTTCTCTCTTATTTACAGGCAAGCTTAATTTACAATTTACCGTGGTAGTGCAGCAGGGGAGAGCAGCCGAGCCAACCGCCCCACAGAGAGCGCAGCTCTGCGCTCCCACTACCTGGAGGTGTTTGGCCCGGGTCCCTGGCCCTCGCCATCCCGGCTGTGCAGGGGGACACTGCCATGCACCCCAGCCCACCGCTCACCCACCACCCAGCCAGGGTGCCCGGGAAGCTGTGGAATCTCCAGTCTCCGCACTTCCAGAGGAAAAGTGTGACCCCCAAAGGGTCTGCACAGCAGGAGCACCCCAACCCGCACAGACCATCTCCTCTTGCACCCGCAGGAACGGCCCTGAGCCCGGGACACTTCAGTGTAACCCAGAGGGTCTTGGTACTGGCAAAATAATTTCCTTAAATAAAATCATACGGAAGCCTTCCCACTGAGATTGCAAATTGTATATGTTACAAAGCTTCATTTTATACAGATCTCCAAACGTCCAGCCAAGACTTCTCTAATCATGGAAAAAAGTGCATATAAAAATTCACATGCACGATTTCGATCAAGTGCATTTATCTGTATAGATGGCCCTTTTTTTGCCAAGATAATGTCAGAAACTCTACACAAATCATCACAATTTACACTCTCCTCCTCTTTAGTATAAGGCAGACTCTGCCAAATCAAGGGCTAATATATCACATTATTTCTAGTAATCCAAGGGCTGCCTCCTGCCACATGCTTTATGAAATACCTATGTCTTTGATTCATTGATTCCTGCCTCACCTTGTGGGTACAAAAGCTTTTCTCCCGTCTTGTACAACTTCCAGTTTAACACATTATGTGCTGTGTGGCTTGGCTGTTGCCAACCCTCTGCCAGGATTAACCCCTCCCATGCTAACATATGACCACATGTAGCATCGAAAGAGCTTGCCAAGGTTTTTTGTTTTTTTTAGAAAATAAATAGGGGAGGTTCTCCTTCCAGGGAGAGCACAAACACATTTCCCCACTGCCACAGCTGATGCAGTCAGTTACACACGTGAGGAAATTGCAGAGGTGATCACAGCTGGAGGGTGTCGCATCACCACAATGTCCCATCATCAAATCACAGTGTCCCCTCCGCTGCCACCGCGTGCCTGCTGCAGCCCTTTCCCACCCCGCACCTCTTGCTTTTTGCCTAGCAAGAGCATACAGACCTCAGTACAGAAATCCCTTCTGCTCTGGCCATGCAACACTGAGCATGGTAACAGCAGCTGTCACCAGAAACTCAATTTTTCTGTAAGCCTTCTCCAGTTTATAGATGTGCAGTCACTGAAGTTGCTTCCACAAAGACAAAGAAAAACACTGAGCAAGAGCAACTTCCAGAGTCATGCTGAAAAACAAGAACCAAATCCAGCCGACCTGAGCACCCCAGTCCCGCTCCGGAGGCTCTACAAGCATCTCCCCAGCCCCACCGCGGTGCCGGGCAGGCCATGGGCAGCATGAGGGCACAGACTGCGCCGGCACACCGAGCACGTCACTGCCAGACACCCCATCCCTGTGCTCCCACCAACCCCATCTCCTGGGGAGATGATGGGCTGCATAGGGGGACCCCGGTCACTTGGTAAGAGACCCCCAGGAGCCCCACAGTCACAGGATGGATGGTCACAGCCAAAAGCATTTGGGAACGGGACCTAACGGTTCTTTGGCCTCTGCCAGCAGGCTCTGCAGATGCGGTGCTCATGCTGTTGTGAAGCAGGGTCCCCTGCAAGAATCAGCCATGCCTTGGGATGGAGACAACTTAGTATTCCAGCTGTGCACCTCAGCACCACACAGGAGATGGAATCCGCATCAGTAAATACTGCTTTTGGAGCAAGAGTCCACAGAGAAGGTATCAAGAGGAAAAGCAAATGTGTACAGCAAACAGTAAGTGCACTGGAGAACACAACTGCAATACAAAGCATGTCCTTCTCCTTCTGAGGCCGGCTCCAGCATGACTAATTCTGTGCAAGGGTGCCAGTCACTGAGAGACCTCAGACACCCTTCTTCTACAGCTCCACAAACTAAAATAGAAGTATGACACTGTCTCTGTCTTGTGAATCTGGTGCCTGCAGCCCCAGGTGCTCCTGCGTACTCCCCTCCTCACACAAACAGACCTGGCACTGCTCTTCATGCTGACTCAGCACTCACCCATCTTCAGTACACGCACCCACCAGCCCTCGTGAATCCCCAGTCCCCATCCCAGGGCTGGGAACAGCTTCCCCTGTGCCCCAGGCACTCATAACAGCACATCTGAGCTCCTGGTCCTTCCCCAGGCTGCTGCTTAATCCCCAGCTTTTGGAGTGAAAAACATAGGGCCAGCAAGGGACAGATGCTGAGCTCAGTTCCTGGCAGGTATTTTGCACATTCTGTATGGAAAGCACCCTCTGTTGCTGGAAGGTTCCCACCCCTCCACCAGCTACACTCACGGCTGCTAGACTTTTGCTGCCAAGAGTTCGCATCAGGCTCACAGCTTAAGCTTTGCCAGTCCAGCTCCCACAAGGTCTCACTGGCCCTGGTGAGGACTTGGCCACACAGAGTTACCAGACCAGCTGCCTCATCCACTGCCACAACCAGCAAGATCTGTTGCTTGTCCACATCTGTACTTCAGATGGCCCAGTGCCTTGGACCACTCCAGCATCTCCTGGCTCCCCCTGGGCTCATCACACCTGTGCTCAGCAGCTGGGGTAGCCCAGAGGATGGTGTCTCCCTGCTTCCCCCACCTGCACTGACAGCCTGTGTTTGCAGGGCCCTACCCAGCCACAGCCTGAGACATCATCCTTTTGTCAGGCAGAGGTGCCTGGGAGGCTACCAAGGAGCCGTTTTACATATCAATGACAAAGTACATGACAATGCAAGCTGCAGAAAAAGAGAGGGGAAGGATGTGAAGGCTGAGCATCCCCCAGCAGGCAAGGGAGGCTACAGCCAAATCCTTGGGAGGTGGAAAATGAATCCTTGCCCTCCTGAACTCCATCTGGCCTCCGTGCAGCCCTCCTGCCCAGAGAAAGCTAAGGCAGTCTCCCCTCCGAGAGGACAAGGGCTCCTAGGTATGATGAGCATCTCAGAGGACTTTCTGGCCATCGGCAGAGGCCCTTCCTTCCCCCTGAAGAGTATGCACCATCCCATCTTCCCCAGCTCACCAGTGCTGGGCACAGCCCCACACACACCCCTCCTGGCTGCACCCTGCCCACCAGAAACCCCCACACCACACTGGAGCCAGAGCTCAGCTGGTCCCCACATGTCCCTGTGCCTGGCCGGGATGTCCTGGCCAGCTGAGGGTACTGGGACACTGCGAGCTCCTCCACCTTGCCAGGGCTGAACCAGCCACCAGCCCAGTCCTCCTGCAGCCTCCCAGCCCTCCTCCTCTGCAGATCAGGCTGCAGCTGGCACCAGGGCTCCACACTAGTGGGTGAAGAGCAGACAGCATGTCGGTACGGTCATTTCCTCAGGAAATAAGGCTAAAAAGTCCTGAATAGTTTCAACACCCCAGCACGACCCTCCTTGCTGTTAAGACTTCAAGGGAAGGAAGCCAGCCGTGAGCCCAGGCACCACAAGCCACCCTTCTCACCTCCTTCTCTTTTACAGATGTCTTGGGTCCCTTTCAGCTACAAATCTTTAAATGCAGGTTTCTCTCTGGCCTTCATAAAAGCACTATAGCCCCTCACCTAATGGCTTGCTGGCAAGCTGCTTCCTTGTGCTTCTTGATCTAAGCGCCCTCTTACCATCTGTGGCCACGCAGCACCCTGGGGAGCACAGGGGCTGCTTGCTCTGAGCCCAAGGTGCAGACACTCCGGGACCAGCAGAGTGCACAAAGGATGCGCTCTGTCCACTTACAGTCTTTATCGAGGACATAACTTCAGATGTTTTCACAGATTAGAAAAAAAGAGTATTTATTTTACAAGAAGCAAGTCTGAGGCCAAAAATCTTCCCTTGCATCTCATGTCCAGTAGCAAGGTCTCCTCTGCTCATTACAATCTTCAGTGTAACTTCTGCTCTGCAGCTCCTTTAATCACATCAGATATGGGAACAGAAAAATGTCATTGTTCCTTGGCCACGAACAATGCCATTTGTGGAGCCATGAGAAAGCGCAAGAAGGATATAAAAAAGGCGGGCTCTTGTCTCCCCATAATCTCTTCTACAAACTGACAAAAGAGGGTTTTGTATAGAGAAAATTGTCACATACAGAAACAAAACAAAAATAGAGCATGCGAGCTGGGACCACTTTTATCTGGAGAGGCACCACAGGGAGATATGCCAAATGTGATTCATTTTAACAAGTTTAGCCCTTGAGAGACAAGAGCAGAGCCCCGGTGAAGAATGAGGAGGTTAGCCGGGAGGGTCGGGGGCGAGCGGGGCTGGCGCAGCCGGGGAGGGTGAGCGGCCCTGCAGACTGCTGCTCCCCTTGTGACAGGGACACAGATCTCCAGCACAGGACGAGTCTGAGGAAAACAACAGACTGGCCTGGGGTGGGGATGGGGGTGTTCAGGGTCTTTTTACTGTTATTAACTTTGTTAGGTTAGCCTGTGTATTGGCTCGTTTACAGTGAAGTAATTAAAGTACATAAACAGATGCAAAGGTTCTTGCTGTCCCATCCATAATGGGCAGCTAGCAACGATTAACTGCATAACCCTTTGGGGAGACTCTTCCCCTACAACAGCACCTGAGCAAACACCCCAGAGCTGCTGAGCAGCTGTTTGCAAAGCACCAGGAGGCTTTGGCAAAATATCATACACATGCACTCACATGTGTCTGGGACCGGCCCTCCTGCTCCCCAGGCGCTGCAGGTAGCAGAAAGACCCAGATCAATACAACTGCAAGACCCTTTGAATGAAATCAATGCAGCTGAACAAGCGTATAAGTCCCGGTGTCATCACATTATTTATTCCCCAAAGTCCCTATCCTGCTTCAGTTAGAGGAAGCGCTCAAATACATTCCCTCCCTTTGCTCTGCAGCATGCAAATAAATCAGAGGCTCAAGTTCTGCTTCCCGATCTATGACAGGATTACGAACCGCTGGCACCAAGCACCCTGCAAGCTGCTGCCATCAGTTGGGAAACAGCAGAGGTAACAGGAGGACGGTGGCACTGGGGCTGTCACCAGAGCAGGTGAAGCCAGCATCCTTCCTGCAGGCAGCTCTGTGCCTGCTCTCCTCACCCATTCTCCTTCAGCTCTCCCCTGCCTCCCTGGATGTCGCTCTGTCCACCGCCTCCTTTCAAGCCATTGTTAGCTTAAGTGCTTTTTAAGAGATGGAATTTGTGCCCCAGGAGAAGGAGCTGCAGAGAAAGAGCTCCACAGTCCTGGTGGCCTCGCAGCACCAGCCAAATGTCACATCCCGGCCCAGCAGGCAGCGGCGTGGAGGCAACCAGGGCCGTCCCCCGCCGTGCCTCTGAAGAATGGGTGAGACGGGCACAGCCCCAGCGCCGGCGGGGAGCAGAGGCGGCTGCAGCGCCGATGAAACCGTGGGCATGACAGGAGCCCGGCACGGCACTGGGAGAGCCGCAGAGGTGCAGGGGCCAGCGCCGCCCCAGCCCTGCCCTGCGGTGCTGGCAAGAGCTCTGGGCAGCGCCCGCGCTCCTGGCCACCGGGACGGGCCACCCAGAGCAGCCACCAGCTCTGGCCATCCCTCCCCTCACCCACAATGGCCCACACCAGGAAAGGACTAACAGGGCTCCATGGGGACCACAGGAGTGGGCACACACTCACTGCCCTTGAGACCAGCCCTGGTCCAAAGGGACAGAGCATACCCTTCCAGAGCATCAGCTCCACCAGCTGGGATGGGAGATGCTGCAGAAGCCCAGAAACACCCACAGGTCCCCCCTTGCTCTGCTTTCACGTATCTTCAAATGCAGTTTAATTGCCTTGTTATACAGTCATTACACTAGACCACAAACATTTTCCAGGTCCAGCAATGCCAGGGAGCTGGTTCTCAACAACGATGGGCTGCACAAGCACTCACCAGCAGACTGTCCCTGAAGTCCCTTCCACCACATGGCAGCGGCTCAGGCACCAAAGGCATTTTGAAGCAAGTTGTTTGGCTGGGACAAGGCAGGAGGGCTGTGCACGCACCGCTGTCCCCAAGCTGTCCCTTGCCAGCAGCTCCACTCCCCACCTAGCCTGGCACCCCAAGGACAGGGAGAGCAACCTGCACACTTCCAGCTGGGTTTAAACTCATCTCCCAAAGGCTCTGAAGGTGACTTGTGCCCCAAAGCCTTCTGCACCAGTAGGACCGCACTTACACTTCACACACATTTGCTTTTCTTGTGTTAATCCATATTCCCACCTAGGAACGAGCAACAAATGTCTCGCTTGCCACCCTCACCCGATCAAGTTGGCCAAATCCCCGGTCAAAAGCCACATCGCAAATCAGGTTATTTGGGATTCCTAACCCATGCTATTAGCCAAATCCCTAACACTGTTAATTATGTTTCCTGTGACCAATTTACAAAGCAATTTTATTGATCTCACCCCTGCAAATTACAAAGAAATTACCAGAATCAAAAAACATCCAGGAGGGAGATTTTCACCCCCGGTAGAGAGGGCCTGGCTGGTTCTCGCATAAAAAGCACGAAGGACAGGTTTGTCCACAGGCAATGGGTCCCACCAAGGCTGTTCCACCAGCCATGAAGGAGGCTACGAAACCAAGTCAGGCCAGCCAAGGAAATAACTTCAAATAAAAGGACCGATCAGAAAAACCGCAGCAACTACACCTTCTCCGCCAAGGCACCAGCCACATCGCTGCAGGTCCGTCTCACCTCAACACCGCGCTCCCTGGAAGAATGTCTGAATGTTGCCATTTTTGATTTGGGCAACAAAGTGGAGGTCTAAGGAGCAATATATTTTTTTAGTTCTGGCTATAGCTTGGAATTAATGATCTTCCCACAAGCATAAAGCTAACCTGAGGTAGAAGCAGCATTTTCCATTACAACATGGAGAAAAATACCACAGAAAATATCATTTTAAGTACACAGTGCAGGTAGGTAGCCTGGGAACACCAGGGAAATTATAATTAGTTGTTCAGAACAATGTAAAAGTTTAATTTGAAACTGGGGAGTAGTTTTCTCACTCCTCATCCAGGCAAATCCCCACCAGAAACCCCCAGTGACCCTCTAGAGAAGCAGCCACAGGGGCCATGGCTGGGGTCAGCACTGCCCTTGCTCCACTTCATGCCCATCATGGCTCCGGGTGGCAACAGAGTGTGGGTCCACGAGCACCCAGCTCCCACCAGCACCTGCCAGGAGCCGAGGTCAGCCCTAAAACCTAACATGTGTTTTCATGTTTCTCTGGTAGGAAAAGGCATTCTTGGTGATTAACTCTATCAAACTCTTGTGCGCATCAATCTCATTACAGCCAGAAAGCTCATTTAGACCTTCGACAACATGTGGAAATGAACAGCGACTCTGAGCACAGCCCACCAGCAGACCACAAATCCTCTTACTCTGAGGATACAGTTCATATTACAGCCAAGAAAGAAAGCTATCAAGTCACTTTAATTAATTCCCCTCCTCCAAAACACTTGTGTGCAGATTGGAAAGCTCACCTGCTCCCCCCCAGCACCTCCAGCTCAGAGCCTGGACCCCTGAGGGCCCTGCAGCATCGGGGGTCACGGTGTCCGGCTGCACTTGGCAAAGCATCACCAGCAAGTTGAGGGAGGGCAAGTGTTGGCATGTGGCTCACAGCCGGTCCCTGTGGCCGCAGGGTGACGGGGCACAGGGGCACACTCACCCCGGTCTGTCACTGCCTTAGCCACAGGGACTGTTCCAGGCTGGTGGGAACTCAAGGGACACAGGGGCTCTCCTGCACGCCTTGCGCTGGGGATGGCAGCAAGAATGTCCCAGAGCACATCACACTGCAGGATGCCTGCAGAGGATCAGTCCTCCCTTCACTAAACTGTACAGAAATTTGCCTGCACAAAAGTGTTGGTTGTTTTTTGGGTTTGGTTAGTTGGTTTTTAATTTCCACATCTACTTACAACTGTGGGTAACAAAGTCTGCAAAACGCCAGAGGACCACTCACCCAGACTTGGGGAAGATGAGCTCAACCAGAACAGGGGTAAAACAACCAGGACTGGCAAAGCACTATAGAACCAACCCCATGAGAAATGCTAACACTGCCCAGTCTCAAAAATAACTGTGTTTGGATGCTTCACTGAATGTACAGAAACAGAAAACCACTGGGAAAAAGAAGCCTTATGGAAGATGAAGGGATGGAAAACTGTCATGGGAACACAGAGGGAGAAACGGGCCAGGAATAAATGCAGGCTAGAGATCACCAGGAAGCTTCTAGCAACTACAAGACAGTGCCAGAGCCAAATGCCATTTTTGCTCCTTCCTTCCACAAAGAGACTGTGCAGAGGCTCCTGCAGAGCCCGACCCTGACACCTCCAGTTGTCCCGATCAGCAGTCCCGGTGCTGCCAGCGCCTGCACCGCCCAGCCCAACAGACCCAGGCCCTCCCCGCGTGTCCCGGCACCGGCCCGCGCACTCTGACAGAGGAACCGCGGCAAGTGCTTACCTGTGCGGGTGTCCGCGCTGCACCCTCGCCCAGAGACACAGAGACAGCCTCGCCGGAACTGCGTGCCAGAGCGGCGAGGCCGGGGGGGAACCGCGGAAAAGCCGCCCGGGACCTTATATAGCTGCTGGGGGCGTGGCCAGACGGGATTGGATAACGAGTAGCCAATGGTAGCTCAGGAACCCACGCCCACCTCCCAGGTGAAACCGTTCCCACGGGGCCGGGACCGGGATCGGGACTGGGATGGGGACAGGGCCGGGACCAGGATTTGGACTGGGATTGGGATCGGGACTGGGATCAGGACCGGGATGGGGACAGGGGTCGGGACTGGGATTGGGATTGGGACTGGGATTGGGACCAGGATTTGGACTGGGACTGGGATCAAGACCTTAATGGGGACAGGGATTGGGACGGGGACAGGGATTGGAGCTGGGACCAGGATTGGGATCGGGACAGGAGGTTCAGCACTGCAACTTCATCAGTGGCAAGAGGCCCTGCCATATGAGGCTCTGGAGCACGGCCAGAGGTGGGGACAAAGGCCCAGGGGGCTCCCCGGCCGCAGTGGGTGACACAGTGGTTGTCACAGGCCGTAACCAGGCTCCAACCTCCATGGATGCCCCATCCACGGCAATAGCAGCGAAGCGCAAGACCCCTGTGCAGCCCCGAGGGGCTCACCTTCACCTGACAGTGCAGCATCCAGAGCACAGCTGGACCGGGGCTTTGGGTAAGGAAGAACGTGGAGCAGTGCTCAGGGCCAAGAGTGCTGGAAAACAGAAGCCATCTCAGAAGAGATAAGCTCGGACACCTCTAGAGAATGTGAGGTGACTGGCAGCAGAACAGTCTAGAAGAAGACCTCAGTCCCACCAGTGCCTCCCTGAAAAACAGACCCCTTTGTTAGCACATTTATTTTATGGGTATCCACTAAATGCCGTGCTTTAAGAACACAGACAGGGCAGACAGAAACCCCTGGGATTTCACAAAGGAGAATTTACACAGTAAATCTGTCTGTCTGGACATACAGACTGTGTTCAGCACCATAATACTCAAATTCCCAAGTGTGTCAAATTAATATCAACTGATCCCAAAAGGCTGACAGATACTGTACAGGAGGAAGCCTGGGAGATGTTTTGCCAGATTGTAGAAACAAAACATTCCTAAATAGCATGAAACATTAAAAAATCCTCATGGCTGCTAACATATTTGCAAAGCAGGAAAATTACGGCAGCCACTCTACTGCTTCCCTGCACACTCAGCCAGTTGGGTTTTCACTACAAATCCATTCAGCATCTCATTAGTGTCCATCACGATGGCTCCAACACTAAGGCCAGATTCACTTAAGCAGTGTGAGCTTTGCACCGTGCTTCCTAATGCAGCTGGATTAATGGGAAAAACATCTTAGGGAACATCCTCACCAAACAGAGGAAAACCGTAACGTTGTCTGACAGTTCTTAGGCAGCAAAGCACAGATCCCCAAAGGGAGAGAAGTTCAAAGAATCTCAAGACCTGATGGGGCAGAGACTGCGTGAAAGACTGTTCATGACATGCATTCCCCTCTGCAAAAAGATCTCACAGCTTGAGCTGCAAGAACAGGAGGTGCATTTCTACTCTGCAGAGACGATTCCACATGAAAAGAAGACGGTACAATGTCAAACTCTCAGCACTGCAGAGCGAGAACAAAAGTAAGATGGAAAAAATACAAGCGTAAAATAAAAATACAAGACCTAAATTACAGTAATCTGGTATGCTAGAAATTCTTAAGAAAAGAAACTTCTGTTAGCTGAAGGACAAATATTTACTGTCATTAAGAAAGGCATTCAAGATACAGATGCAAGAGACAGACTGCTATCATTATGTTACAATCTACCTTTATCTTATGCTTTCTCAGAGCCACGAAAAGAACTCTGGGGGCTCAAGTCAGCTGTGTTAACCAAAAGAGATCCAGTTTTTAAAGTTGTTGTCTTGCCTCACTGGGCACCTTCTCATAAAACATGAAAAGAAATAATTAACTGTTAAAGTGGGAGGTTTGGAGCCAGAGCTTCCAGCTCCCCGTCTTCTGCAACGGCGCAGCAGCAAATGCCTGAGATGGCAGTGGCTCTTGGTGACAGGTACGTCACCCTCACGCTTTGCTGCTTCATCGGGGCGAGAACAGCAGGGCTGGAGGGGCAGAAGGTTTTCTACGCTGTTCTTTGCCTTTCCCGTGACATTTGCAGGATGGTCTGGCTCTGACACCACACACCCGTATGTGCTTCTGGGAAACATCCAGCGCCGATCCCTCCTTTTCCTGGGGGCACCTTGCAGCTCAGAGCGGTCCCTCTCCACACCTGCATGGTCCTGCTTTCCAGGTGGAAAATTCCTAGTTCAAAACAGGTGTTTTGGACGATGGGACCAGTTACTTTCTGTGCAGTGTGAATGTGCCTTTAGATTAAACAGGTCTCTGCAATTCGAAAGTGTGGAACAAGCCATTCCTATTGCAAATATGACAGCAAGATTCTGTCACATGAAGTAAACCCTGCAACGTTGTGCTTCTTCCTTAAGCACTGCAAGGTGGCACAGATGACAGGCATAAAATATGAGGGGAAAACAAAGCAGGGTTCAAAGCTCAATTTCAAACAAATTGTCTGGTTTGCCCACAGATCAATTTCACTAGCTCGGGCTAGCAGAGACAATGCTATGGCATTACAATTTGTTCTTCTAGTCTAAGAGGCTGGTCTAAAAGAGTAAGTTAGGTTTTAGCCCATAAATTTAGCTTTATAAAGGACCAGCAATGGGAGCTCATGCTGCAGTGCCTGGGAAGAGGGGAACCAAAGAATATTATTTCAAATTCTTCCTGTGAGGCTACAGCTTGTGAGGATGTATGTTATGGAAACTGGATGCTTCCAGAGCTCATATGATAATTAACATCATACCTGGAATTAAGATAATAAGCAGAATGCATAGCCCATTGGGAGTGCACTAGCTCCTCCAAGGCTGTTGATGAATGTCCCATTAAGCACAATAAACAATACAATTATTCAATCCTCATACCTTAGAGGGGAAAAAGCCATCCACACAATTAATAAAAGTTAACAGCTGCCATTATAACTTTCCCCAACACTGGGCCCCCAAGTTTACAAGACAAAAACTTGCACCAACACATCAAGAACAAGGCAAACGTGCAATGGGGCTCAACTTCCCTGACCCCTGGCCATCTTCCAGGTGAGGGTGACTTCTCCAAACGCTGGTCCATGGTGACCGCCAGTCACCAATGAAGGGACCACTCTCCAGAGTCACCCAGGAGCCAGCTGGTGCTCTAATGTGTAGAAGCTCAGGTGTCAGCTGGGCTTGCCCCTGTTACCCTCAGTGTTCCTAGGACTAACTTCTGTGGAGACCTTCAACCTGCGTGTGTAAATAGAAATAAAAGCAAGCAGTGCGAGGAATTCACACCAAACTGCCTGCCTACTGCCTGTTTAAATTGTGCTCACCTAACAGTTAGACACAGCTCACTCTAAATGATTAGACTTACCAAACCTCCAGGAAAATGTTGTGGTGGGAGCAGCTACCAGCCAATGCAAAGAAAAAAACAAACCCAGCTTTATTCTCTCTGGCTCTCACAATACAGCCAAGGCCCATTATGGTAACTTCCATGGCATTAGTGGATTTTGCAGGATCTAGTTACACAGCCCTTTCCTCCTTGTGCAGTGAACCGGAACCTTCCCACTGAATTCATCAAATTCCCTCCCAAGTGTCCCGCTCCTGGAAGGTACAAATTCCCACATTGCAGGAGGAGAGGTGCTGTGCCTGATTGCACGCTAAGACCAGACCATGTGCCGTGTTGTTTCTTCACCGCTGCTTCCCAACCTCATCCAGAGCTACCTCGGGGAAACGAGAACCCTCAGCTCCAAACACACAGACAGGCTGCCACAGCTCCTGAAACAGGCAGACGTTGTAAAATTAAAATCCGGTGCCCTACTTTGCCTTCTCCAAAACTAACACATGATATTCCAAGTATTGTCTTCTATGAAGGAAGAAGCAGGCATTAAGCTGGCGAGTGATGGACGGGCAGCCTGTGCACGCAGAGCGTGACGGCGTACAGTGCTGCCGCACAGATAAGCCACGCAGGTGGGCCATTGCAGACCTGCGCATGCAATTTCCTTCAGTGAACGTGCAGCCTGGAGCTGTGTGCCTCCCACATTCTTCCCAGATGAGTTTCCTCTGCACTCTCTGGACCTTCTTATCAGCCACATGATCCACCAGGTCTCACTGCAGGATGTGAGCCAGGCTGCTGTGTCCCTGCCTAAGGGATGCCCGGCAGAGGCAGCCGCGCAGGGTGGGAGTGCACCAAGCCCGCTCTGGAGGTGCATTTCCATCGCTGGCATTTCCATAGTGTCGCGCTGGCAAAGAAAGAAGCACGCTGGGGAAAGGCTGGCTTGGCAAGGGTGAGAAGGCGGTTCTGCTCCACCAGCCTTTCAGATACAGAGGTCGCGGGCTTGCAAGGGTCAGCAACCCCTCTTAATATGCACCAGAGCAGCAACAACAAAGACAAGCTGGGGAAAGGGAAGCGTTCCTGCGGAGTCCCATCTTCACTCTGGATACCGCTCCACAATGAAGTTATTTCAAACCGCCCATAGGTTAAGCTATAGCTTTCATCCCAATAGCACAGTTCCTGCTGAGCTCTGCCTGCAAAGGCACATCAAGCAGAGGCACTCCGATGACATCTAACCTCACCCAGCTCGCTGCAGCAGCCACCTTCCTCAGCCAGGCTGGTAATTTAGATAACAGAAGAGAGTGTGTCACATGCATAACGTTTAATAAGACCAGAAGAAGGTCAGCAGCCCTGTCTGAGCAGCACTTTAAAAGCTCCCATCTGATGTAAATGTTATCTTGGACATCAGCAGTGCCTGGTAAATAAAAAGACAAGTTCCACTTTCCAAAGCAAATTACATGAATGATGGTTGGCTTTGATGATGATTCCTAGGAGGAAACTCTCTATTATTTCCCCTCCATACACCTGGGCATTAACCAGAAAGCCAAGGTCACTTATTGCTTTCTCATTCGAAGAGTCTGGATTATGTCTCCCTGAAATCATTACCACGTTGTGACAGAAGCCCAGGGAAGGCGCTTCCCTCCACTGTGGTGCCGCTGCCAGCAGCACAGCCACCAGCAGCACAGCCACCAGCAGCCGTGGGGACGCGGTGGCAAACAGAGCACCTGACTGTCCCAGCAAAACGATCAAATTCTCTCTCTCAGATTTGTTGCTTGCATGATGTCTGGAACTCCTCCAGGTCTTGACACCACATAACACCTGCACTTTAAAGCCTGGGTGTCAACAAGACTACAGAGAACTGTCACCCATCGGTATTCCCTTTCCGAATCACGTTTCTCCAGAACCAAAGATGTGGCTGTCACCAGGACAGGTCACCTACCTGATTTCTTCCCTTGGGTTTCCATTGTGCATGGAGCACTGGAGAGACACGGCCAGTCCCCCCAGCCTCAACCCCTGCCAGACCACGGGGGGCAGCGCTCCTGCCCCGCACCCCTGCTCCGCCATCACCCACCTGGGCTCTGCCTTCGCTGCACGGTCTGGTCAGCAGCAAACGCTTCGTGTCACCCTCGTACCTTCCTGAGGCAGGCAGAGCTGCGGCAGCACATGAGGAGTTAAGCTTTTTCTTACAAAATGTGTAAAGATGTGGTCTGCACACTTGGTGAGCTACAGCATTTGTGGGCCAAAACATTTTGCTGCATATTTCTGAAATTATTTGTCAGAAAAGAACGTCAATGACATAGAAAATGAGTTGCAGATGTAACCTTTTCAAGCATCAATAATAACTTAAGACATTTGAAACTAAATCTTAACTCGCAAGTGACTACATCACACGGGTAGTTTCTGAGGCGAGGGTGAGCAGATCAGCTGCAGAACTGTAACAGATCCCAGCAATGGTGCCCCCCTCCAGCTCTCCCACTTAGCAAAGAACAATTAAATTCTTGCATTTGCCAAAGCTGCTTCCCTTCCTGGGATCTTTTTTGCTGATTCCCAGGCTGCTCGTGGACCCAGCTGGCACTCTGGGGTGGGAAAAGAGGCTTCCAGACCAGGTCCAGCAGCCAACTCCCCCAACGGGCTGAAATTTGGATGGCCAGGGTGCTTTATCTGAGGTCCAACAGAAAGGCAAAGGCACTTTGCAAGAAAGGCGTTTTAGTACTGACCCCCCGCACTGCCACAGCAGCCAGTCCACACCCCAGAATCTTTGGTTTGTGCCAACGTTGCTTCTCCAGCCACAGGAAGGACGAGGACCCGCACCAGAACACAGGATGGGCAGGACTGGCATGCTGCGGCAGCACCGGCTCCGAGTCCGGTGGAACCATCACTGCTACGGGTCCCCTGGCAGGGCCAGAGAGCCAGCACTGCCACCACACTGATATTTCTGTAATGAATATCACCACTGTACCTCAGAGGCACATGCTTAAGGAATTTAACTACTTTAATACAATGGGCTCAAATTGCCAAAGAATGTTGGTGCATCAGTGTGAAACCAGAAATTCGGGGAGGGGGTGCTTTATCTGTCAAAGGCCAACATCAGGGGGCTGACAGAGCAGACAGTGGGAAGCTGGATTGCATTTGATACGCATCAGCCCATCAAACACAAACAGCCTTTAAAGTGCTGAAAGGCCAAGCCAGCCCCATTACCGGCTGCAACGGCCCCGCCGGGCTCTGACCGGGAACACCCTGAGCTGGACCCGTGTGGGTCTCCCAGCCTCATCTTGCACCATAAATCACAGGAAAAGGGATACTTCTTAACAGCCCAAATTAAGACAAAAAGCCCCCATTGCAAGGCCCACAGTTACCTGTGCCACCCCCTGGCTCTGCGTTCCTCCGGAGTGGGGGTGCAGGATGCTCTGCCGGGGGATGCCGGACAGACCCGCTGCAGCTGCGCCTGGATGGACCAGCGATCCACAGCAACCTGACCAGTTACCACTGGTTAACGGCTGCTCGACACCAGCCTGCTCAGCACGGAGAGCAGCTCCCCGCTCTGTGCCGCGGGCTTCCAGCACCAGCACACACTGCCGGACCGGGGGAGCAACCAACCGTCACCAGTGCCTGAACAGAGCCGAGCCCAAGTTATTCCAGGGGGAAAAAAACAGACCACAGAACCAAAACAAAACACAAACCCTTTGCCTTCAGATGAATCCCCAGACCTCCACCCTGAAATGAGCTTTTCTGCAGCCCCCGCTGCTGAGCCCACCCGGCACCCAGGCCCTGGCTGTCCTGGGGCTCCTCCAAGGGGCTTCAGAGCCAAGAGGAATAAATACCATAGCACCAACATGTAAAAATACAGGCTTCTCATACAAAGCAAAATCTAAAATAGTAAGTGAAGGAAAAGGAAGGGGGGAACACGCCTGAGTGACCCTTCTTCGCCCCCGCCAGCACAGCACAGCGTCACTCAGCCGAGCAGGGCGCACGGCAGATAATACCGGCTCTGCCGTCACCCCCGCCCTGGCACCGAGACCCCACGCACCAGGAACGCAGGGGAACAGATGGATTTTCCATGGGAAGGAGCTGCTGCTGCTCCTTCAGTCAGACATGTCAACCCCATGTGTGCAAAGCATTAAACCCACTCCCTGTGCCAGGAAAGGGTTTTGGGGATATTGAAAGGAAATGTCCCTCAGTCTGGCTCAAGCCAAACCAGCAACAACTCGCAGGCCCCCAGAGCCTGATCCCATCCTTTATACCCACCCAAACAACCAGGTTTTTCCTCTTCCAGGTGCTTCTTGTCAATGAGATGGAGCAATGGTGAAATATTAAATTGCACTGAAGCAGCAATAATCTCCCACCACAATGAGCTGCCCCCACTAGGGCTTGCAAGCAAGAGCCTTGATAAGGTGTGTGTAGTTTACACGGCAAACACGTTTAGGAGATTATCCACACACGGCACAAGCCACTGGGGTTATTTCAGGCCGAAGCCCGTGCTGAGCGCTGGGCTGCACTCAGAAAGATCTGAGAGCTCAGGGTATCAACCATTCATTAGGGAAACTAGCAATTCCTAATCTCACCGCATTAAGAACAAGGAACCTTGAGGATCCATGAATTGAGATAGTTTGATTTAGTTACAAATATAATATATAATACACAACTCTCTATCTTTATTAACCTTGGAAATTTAAATAGTTTTAAATGGACTGAAAAGCAGCCCCCATCCTGTTTGCTCACAGTACTGCTGGGAGAGAAGGCCACAGCAGACAAGGTATTTGCTTGTAAGGCATTTCAGGCTTAGATCATAAACGAACAGCCCAGCTCACCTCCTGTCCCTCAGCGATGGCTCAGAGGGGACACGGCTCTTCTGCACAAACACACTGGACAGACGAGTGCTGGGAAGAATGGAGAGTGACTCAAGCAAAAGGATGATCCAAGCACAGGAACAAACGGACATGAGCTGGCCCATGCACCCCTTGGCCAGGGCCACCAGCAGTGGGGAGGGGACCAGAGCATCGTCCAGCGGGAGTGGGGACACCAGCCCGGTAGCCACGATGTGCCGGTGGGTGACACCAGTGCCTGTGTGGGCACGAGGCGGCAACAACTGCCAGAGGCTGAACATCCCGTTATGAAGGAAGGAACAACCGAACAAGCCGCACTTCACAGCACAGCGTGGCACAGACGGGAGGTGCCGGCGGTGCCCAGTGCCATCACCGGAGTCCCACACGTGTTCACACCTCCGAGCTTCCGCGCACTCCGCGCAATAACCGTCCTGAGCCTGTCCAGCTTTGTGGTTTCAGCCATACTGTAGAGATGCCTATTTACTTGGGAATCATATGTTTTCTGCCCTGGTCCTCACTGTATTCAGAACAGTTACTTAGCTTCAATAAGCCCCTTGTTAAAGCCTTTTCCCTTCTGTAATCTCATCAAACTAACCAAAAGGAGTTTGTTCTGAAATAGAGTCCCATTTTGTAACCTGGTTTCCTGTAGCAGATCTCCCCATGCGTGCTCGGCCCCTCTGCCACAAAAGGGCTCTGCTTGTCCTGGCGCTGACAAAACACCGCGTCTGTTTGGGTTAGTCAGCAGGGGGTTAATGAAAAGCCCGGCCCTGGGGACTCCCACCTTATCTGCAATCATGAATTTATTGAAGAATGTGTTAATGTGCTGGATTTTATTCATCAGGGGTCAGGGCTTTTCAAATTCTTCCTCCCAGCTCCCCCTCTTTCCATCCCTCCCCAGCAAGCTCACAATGCTGTTTAAACAAAGGACTCCCAACACAAAGAGCAAATTTACACAGTAAAGTTTTCTTGCAAGCCCAGAGCAGAGTCTGGAAGAATTCCAGCTTTATAAAGAGAAAAGCGAGTCGGGGGGAGGGAGGGGGAAGGGAGAGAGGGGCATTTTGCAGAGGATGAAAGGAAATCGAGAAAAGTTCCCACCTCCTGAAGCTCAGCACTGAATATTCTCCACCAGTTAACCCCCATGCATTGCAAACCCTTCAGGATGTTTCAGCAGGACCTGAGCCCTCACAACACCAAACTTTTCAACCCCGTTCAAGAAGGAGCCTGAAATTAGTGTTTTAACATCAAATTTAGGGTGATATTTCAACAGCTTCTTTGTGTATTAGTGACATCAGCCCCTACAAGGATGCGGCAAACATTAACCAGGGCTCATGGTTTTTCCCTCATGCCATTGTTACAGGTGGCGATATAAGCAAGATACCATAGGAGATAACGAGGCTGAGCGATGGCTTATCGGCCTCACGGAGACCTCATGTCCATGGCCAAGTGAGAGCGGGCAGGAGCGTCTGTTCCCACCTCCCACCCCTGCACCACACACCAACTCAGGACCCGAGGCCACCAGGGTCCCACCAGGCATGTCCCCACGTGTCACCCACCCGGCTGCCGATGCACAAACCCACCGCTGTCCGTGGGAATAGAGGTGTGATTGCAGGGCAGCCAGCGTGGCCAGCGGGCTCTTTTCCTCTACAGCTACAGATAAACAGCTGTTTGGTTGACTGTTTTTATATGTATATTTTTTTAACTAAAAGGTTAAGACCCTCCCACTGCTCTGTCAATTATAGTTGAGCTGGTCAGAGCTCTGGGAATTAGAGAACAGGGAGCAATCCTGCACTAATTAACCGAAGATGACCTAAATGATTTTCTTCAGGTCTTGTCACCTCCACTTTCTGCACTACCATTAATAAGCTCTGGCAATGTCCCAGAAAGCAGAAGAACTCAGAACAGACATCACCCTTATTTCCACCTCTGCCCAGCAGGCACAGCATTATGGACTTCACCTGAGTAAAGAGTTTTCAGACATTTTACAAGCAAAATATATATGATGTTATTGGCCATAAAGCTAAAACTGCTGAGGAGGCTACAAACTCTGGTCACCAAACGGGAAAAGTAAATGCTTCAGGCACGTAGCTTGCAGACTTTGGGAAATACTCAATTCATATTAAAAGAAAACCATCATAATTTCATTTTCTGACAAGTTTCCCAGCCAAAAGCTTGTCACTGACCCAAATTTTCATTCCTGTGTTTATTTACTTTGGTTTGCAGGGAAAGCAATGCCTTCCGCCATGCTCTGATAAAACCCGTCTGTAGGCAGCACAAACAGCCTGGGAAAAGGGTTTAAACGACCTTGGGTCACACCGAGAAGCAGCGCCTGGTTCTGTCCGTCTGCTACCTGCGGCTCAGACACACGTTCCTGCCGCGGCTCCACCGGCAAACAGCCGCTGACGCCCCATGGCCGAGTCAGTGCCGGAGCCGTGCGAGCGTCTGCCGGGCTGCCGGCGCTGTGCCGCGGAGCCGCCATGCCGGCCCAAAGCGCTCCGATCCGGCACACGGGATCCAGCTGCGCTGCCGATGGATCCCTGACTGACTGCTGAACATACAATACATATTTATAGGGTCTCCTCCGTGACAGGAATTTCAAAGCCTCATCCAGAAAATAACTCAAAGGACATCATTAAATCAGTTAAATGGCTTGGGAAATGAGACACGGCTACAGCCAGATTTCAACTCTCAGCAGTCTCAGGGCACAGGGAACAACGATGAGGAGAGCAAGAACTATAAAAGCTCTCTGACCGGCTACTTGCTTTTCTTTAGCGAATAAACTATAATCCCTGCTTAACACTGACACAGACCAGAAACGAACCTCTGTGCACCGAGCACCGGGCACGGAGGCAAGTGTTTGGGGTAAGCATGCACCTTGCCAGCATCGCCAGAGGTCACAGACGTTACCAGATGACAAGTAAAGCCAGCACAAAGAGCAGGAAATCAAAGATCAATTAGTGTATTTTAATCCATTAACATGGTGCACAGGGAACAGCAAGCTCTGGCTTTTTGGGGCAGGAGCAGCTTGGTGGAGTGCTGCTGGAGCAGTAGGGGCAGCGGCAAGAGGAGCCTTCGCACGGGACATCCGGGTGCGGGAAACAGCCATCATGCACCAGGGGAGCTGGGGGGATCTGCACTACCATTAATAAGCTCTGGCAATGTCCCAGAAAGCAGAAGAACTCAGAACAGACATCATCCTTATTTCCACCTCTGCCCAGCAGGCAGACGCTCGCACGGCTCCGGCACTGACTCGGCCATGGGGCGTCAGCGGCTGTTTGCCGGTGGAGCCGCGGCAGGAACGTGTGTCTGAGCCGCAGGTAGCAGACGGACAGAACCAGCTCATGGCCAGTTTTACTGGAAGAACTGGGGTGATAAAAGGAGCAGCTGTGTTGTGCATGGAGCTCAGCATCCCCACCAAGAAGCTCCAGCCACAGGTGACAAGAATAGAAGGAGAAATGGTGATGAGAGGGTGTGCTGAGAAGAGCAGGATGCGCTGGAGAATCCTGAGAGCGCATTTGGGCAAAGCGGCTGAGATTGAAGCTGCACTGAACAGCTCAAATACCCGGCAGCACAGAGTCCTGATGGTCCTGACATCTGGGGTCACCATCACACACATGTCCCTTGGGATGGGCTGGAGAGCCGTCACTGGGAGCCAGGAACACCGGGAGCTCCCTGCACCAAACCAGGTACTGGTCCCACGGCGGAACTGGTGGCTACAGGGGGAGAGGGGAAGGTCTCGTCTTCTGTGGGTTCCCACTGCAAAGAAGGAACTGCAGAGCTGCCAGGAACGCTGCTTGGATTTCTCTCTTGGGATTGAAAAATTGTCCAAACTTAAAGAAACACCAATACTGAAAAAGTAATTCCAAGAATTTCAATGGTTTCGAGTTGAAAGCTGGGGAAAAACATGCACACTACACAGCAAAAGGCAAAAAGCTGCGAAAACAAGAAAGATAGTCCTTGTAAAAGTTGCATACAGAAAAATAGTAAGGAAGTTTTTTTATTTTTAAAGCTAGAATTATAAAGTGTCTAACATATAATTACTAGATTCACAAGAGAACATTTCAAAACAAAACAGCTCTTTCTAGCCAAAGTTAACAAATTTCTGTCTGTTACCTCTATACCAAGCAAACATAACAAGAGGTGAGCTCACATCTTTAAAGCAGATTACACTTCTATATCTTGTTTTGTCCTTTCACAAATATTAAAAGCGTGGTTTGAAAATCAAGCAAAGCTTTCTCCCTCAACTGACTTGAGGTGGCTCTCAAACAGCTTCTTTTCTTTTTCCATTTGTGCTTGCCATGCTACAAAGAAAAGCAGAGGGATTGGATGGAACACGATGTCTTGGTCTCTCATGTAGGTTTTGAGGCGTCGTGTGCGAGTTCCCGGACACCCAGCTCAGCGGGGCCGCTGCGGGGGTGCGGACGCAGCTCATCCCATCGCGCTGTGCACCCAGCGCAGGCTCCGCTGCAGCTGCGGCTGAGCAACCCGGGACAAGTCCTGAGGCTGAGCTCCGTGTCTGCACTTCTGCACGTTTGAAAGACATAGAAAGTTGTTCCTTCAGTTCAAAAACATGTTTGAGCATTGACAGGACTATTGCACTTTTTTTTTTTTTGCTTTGGAAAATACTGTGCAACATTTCTGCTGCACGACTCCTTGGAAAACTCGCATGAATGTGAAAGGATTAAGACTTTGAAATTCTAGTAACGGAAATGAAGGGATTTTTAAGAATCTTAGTAGGAGCTCTAGCCTGTTTAGTTTTTATTCATAAACTCAGCTCAAAATCTTTGCCAGAATTAGTGCAGTGGAAGATCCAGCTCACAATAAGGCCAGATGTACCAACCTCCTCTTGTACCAGGGATCCTCCAAGCCCAGAGAGAAGCCTCCTCTGGGGAGGCTGGTCCAGCCCCACTGAGCCCCAACTGCTGCAGATGGGGCAGCTCAGCAAACCTCAGGGATTTGCTGCCTGTTATATCAGAGGAGAAATGACTTTAGCTAAATCGACGTTTCCAATCGCTCCTGTTAGGTCCAACCCTCAGGGTCTCTGCGCCTGTCACTATTAGACCCAGGGACTGGGTACGGGGGTGCACCCTGAGCTGGGGACACTGGACACAGGGAAAAGGAAAATGCAGAGCCCAGGAGGGTCCAGGACAACCTGACCCCCATAAGGGACAACCTGCATCCCCACAGCTCCAGGAACAGCCCTTGGCCAGGGTGGCAGCTGCAGGTGGGGGTTCCCCAGACAACCAGAATTCACCCTGCTCGGGGTGACGTCCAAGGTTTACCTGTACGTGAAGAGTATCATTTCGCTTCTTCACACCGTCAGGGAAAAAGGGCTGGCTACAAGAATAACAAACACAGTATGAAATGTACAATAGCCACCATTAACATCATATTTATTGTTATTTAGTTGCTCAGTAAAACATATACAGATATGTACAATATGCATGAATACAGAAGACTGCACTTTACATATTAAAAAAAAAAGAAAAATAACACTCAATTTCATGAGCTATTGTCACAGTCTTCCAACCAAGCATTTAAGAAATGAATTTAACAAGAATTGAAAAACTAAAAAAAAAAGAAAAAAGGAAAAGAAAAAAAGAAAGAAGATTACAGGATTGCCTAACACACAGCAGAGTCAAGTTTTCATATTTTACATGTGCAATTACATTTTTCAGAAGAGTTTGCTATGCAGTACGGATTACCAGTGTTTTGATTTTTTTTTTCTTTTGCATGAACCAAATCTAGTACAAAGAAATAACATCCTTTTGCTTAAGGCTGTTTTAAAGCTGTAATATTCTTGGGTAGTGAATAGTGATAAAGTTATAACTGCTGGAAATCACAGCCTGCAGTTTCATCAGTCGGAATCTATGAGCGGATGGACTGAAACCAACAATTTTAATAGAGAATTTCTAAGAACAAAATTAGACTATTTCCTCCATTAGCCTTAAGCAATAAAGGAGAAACAATTCTATAAAAATGGGTTATGCTCTTATACACCATCCATTGAACAGCTGTGAATCTAGTAGCTGAGAAAACCTTACATTGCAGCTTAACAAAAACAACCAAACTTTAGAAGTTTTGGCTTTGTCTGCGTTTCCCCCCCAGTGTGGTCTCACCGCACCCTCCTCCTCCTCCTCCCCGGAGCCTCACAGCCACCCCGCACTGGGGACAGCGGCCTCGGTGACCATAGACCATCTGGAACGGTCCCTCTGCGACACCCGGGATGTGACTGATGCTCGTTCCCGTCCACCCAGGTCACACAATGAAATCCTCACCTCCCGGGTGAACGTCACCGCCACTGAGCAGAAATGAGTGTGACACATCTCACTGCTGCTCTAGCCACCAAGCTGGAACAGCAGAGTAACCTTAGGAAAAAAATGATCTGGAAAAATTCGCAACAGTATTTAATAAATAAGGCCTATTCTTTCCCTTTTCTTGGGCAAAGAGATCTTTTATCACTCCTCCCAATTTAAATGCAGGGAGATTACATTTCTCAGTTTGCTACTAGTTGAAGACCAAGTGCAGAGTTTAACAAGCACCGAAGGAGTCAGCGAGCTGGGCCAGGTCAGCAATGCCCAGGCTCCCCATACAGGGCACCTGGAGCTGGGGGGGAACCGAAAACACGAGGCAAGGCAGGGACAAGTCTCCAAAACAAACAGGAAGGCACATTTTTAGCTGTTGTTCACAATACAAAGCAAATATTGTGCCTGTCTTAATGGCACATTCACCACAGGGCTTTGACTTCTTGGTACAACATCCCCCGTCTGGCTGCCCTATAGGACGAGCAGGCGCGAGTTTAAGTTATTCTGGCTTTACCAACCATTTGGGGAACTTGCAGCTGATAGAATTTCACGGCTCCAGCGACTGGGGCTGCGAGCAGAGCTCAGAGCCCAGTGCAGCTCAGCTCTGCACCAATGGGCATTTGACCAAGCTGGGCTTGACACTGCCTGTGCCTCAGTTTCCCTCTCCACAAGAGTGCAGCTTACCTCCTGCACAACAGGCTCTCAAACATGCTTCGGTTGGAAGTATTATTGTTCACGAAATCAAATCAGTTCAATTCTTACCATGTAGGGCTAAGCTGATGTTTTATATACGTTAAAAAAAAATCAGTGCATTCAATGACAAATTAATGGACAAAATAAGTACAATGAAATTAGCACAGGCAACATAAGCTTTGCTTAGGCTCTAGCCTTCTGCATATGTTCTCAGTACCAAATACACGCATGAAGCAATGCTTGTCCTGGTCAGTCAAAAGTCCTGTTTCTGTTCTCATCTTTGGCAAAAAGCAAAGAAACTGTAACAGCGCAGATTGGTCCTGGTGTTGCTAACAGATGCCTTGAGTAGAGCTTGCATCATGTCCTTTTGCTCGGCTGATAACATCGCTCAAATTAAGCAAGACCGAATGGATAGGAGGTCAGCAAAAGGATTGCACGTGACCCTATCATGCAGCAAAACTACATGGACAGTAAGACCCAGAAGAAGCTCAACTATTTTTAACTCCTCATTATCTAACAACGTGTCCTCTCCTGCATCGCCCCGATGGGCGCGGCAGTGCCGGCGATGCAGGAGCAGACCCGGCGTTGGCCACGGCTCCAGCTCCTCACGCCACGCAGCTCGGCAGCTGCAGACGCCTCCCTGCCCCAGCACAGCCCGACCTCACTGCACGGGGTTCCACTGGTGTTTAAGGAGCAGCTTCCACTTTATCTTTCTATGAGCAAGTGAAAAAGTGAGTCCCTAGTGGATGAGAACAGCTCCAGGGAACAAGCACAACCGCAGAGAGCTGACCAGAACAAAGCGGGGTGAGACCACCTGAGCCACGGCGTTTCTACCAAAAGGAGGATTTCTCTTTAAACGCGTTGTGAAGTGTTCAATGCGGTGTTCACCAAGAGGTCTCTTCCTGGTAGCACAGGGTGTGTGCACCCCTGACCTCAGGAAGCCTGAAAAACCTGATCTCTTGAATGTGGCAGGAAAAACTAAAAACGAAGAAGGAAGCCACCAGGGCTGCACTAGGTACAGGAATGCTGCCAGACCATGAACTCTGCCTAAATTTTCAGCCCTGAGTGCTGAAACGCGGTACCATGTGTCTGGGCACGTGTGTGGCTGGGGTTCCTCCATGGGCAGGAGCTGCTGGGACAGCGGGAGCTGCCGACAGAGCCCACGGCGGCAGCACTGGCCCCCGCAGCTCAGCAGCCCCAAGCGCTTTGCTAGACAGGATTTAAAGTTAAACACATATCAGGATAAACCAGGACTTAAGAAATCACAGGCAAAGAGGCATCTTCCAGAGTAGGGGCTGGCAATTATTATTCTACCAGGAGACAGGTATTTTATGGGGAGGGTGATGTGCTATCGCAGGTGCAGGAGGAGCTCGATGCTGCCGGCAGCTCACACACCTACCGACGTACAAACAGCCTGCTGCTCCCAAACAAGCGGGTGTGAGGCAGCTCCACAGCCAACTGCTCCAGGATGGGCAAAAATCCTCATCCTCGTGGCAGCTCCAGCTTCAATACAAAGCAAAACAATATTGACAATCAAGGTTCAAAACCCTTAAATTTATCCAAATTCAAGTCACTGACCAGACCCATAAGAGGAAATCAATCCATGCAGTTAATAAGAGCACATTCAAAGAACATTACCAAACACTGTGAATCTCTCTGAAGCCACACGTGATCGAGAGTGAGGATTTCAGACCACCCTGTGCCATCAGCATTTTAGGCAGAAATTTCCTCTCCATTGGTGTCTACTGAGAACATTACTTCACAATAATTAAAGGCCCAGCACAATCCCCAAAGATAAAATACAAAGCAGTCTTCAAACTCCATCCCTTGAGGAGGGACACATTTTGTGAATTCATGACAGAAGTAATAAATAACCCTAGAGAGGCCGACCTTTATTTCACAGCTCAAACCTAAATCTCCAGCGATGTTATTAAGCTTCAGGGAGCAGAGGAAAGCGAGCTGGCCGGCACGGGGGGGACGGCTCATGCTCCCTGGACACAGAGGACACACAAATAATGGACAGCGTTACGTAAAACCACAGGAGTGTCGGATCATCCTGTCAGTCATGTTTTTATCTGGTTTGCTTCCAACTCTCTTCTCAAATTAGTATTATCTATCATGAGCAGGAAAGTACGGTTTTCCTTTTATTGTGTGCATCTAGTAACACTGTTCTTCAATGCATGGCAAAAACAGGGCCTCGAACAATTTTGGGGGGTCTAGTGGGGGTTCTCCTTGCCCTGACAGATTAGGGAAGGGTGACCCTGGGTGTACATCCCCCTGCTCAGGCTGTCCCCTGACTGCTGTCACCACACCAGGACAGCTGCAGCGGGAGCTGGGGCACTCCACAGGCACAGGATGCTGCATTTCACTTCAATCGATGGCACCTGCCTTCAGCTAAAAATGGGTGAGAAATGGGCAGGGGTGGCAGTGCTGCCTGGCAGGGTTTGGGGACAGCGGGCACAGCTGGCACGGACCCAGCCTTAGCCGTGCCGCTGGCTCCCGCACCGGGACACCGCGCCACAGGATGGACACACCGGCGGTGCGCAGTGGCGCGGGGGGATGTTCTTCTCCAGCAGTGAAGTGGGAGCTGTGGGAGCATCACCAGGACCAGGAGGTAAACTTCCTGTTAGACTTACTCAGAAAAACTTCTCTGTACCTCCCCTGGCTGGGTCTGCACCAGCCCATTGGTGACAGAGCTCTGGGCATCAGTGGGGCAAACACAGGAACCAGCATCGTCGTCTTGCAGAGGGAGGTGGAGAGCAAACAAGGCTGAACATTATTAGCAACAGAACATCATTTTCTCAGGAAAAGGCAGGCTCGTCACCTGAATATTCAACAGAGCATTAACTGTTTGGTTTGTATGTGACTGGCAAAAGCTGGGTGTCAATATAATATATAATATAATGATGACCATTTCACTTTAACCGGTGTTTATTCCTGAACTGTTGTTCTTCAGGATCACCATTGTAATAAGCACTGAACAAAGCAAAACAAAAATAAAGAAAAACAAAGCAAATGAGGAAGAAAAGGAGGAGGAGGAGGATCTTTGTCTTATTTTGACATACGTGACTTGGACATACGCTGAGATGAAAAAGGAAAAGGCCTCATCTACAAATGTATGCCAAGGTTACAGAATAATGGGAAAAAGTGGTCTAGCAGGAAAATCTTAAGCAAAAGTGTGCTAACTGCAGAAGGGTTAACACTGGTAACATACTGTGGCAGAAGATTAAAAAAAAGTTGAGGTTTACTTTAAATTAACCCTTTCCAGTCCGTATGCCACTAAGCAGGTACCAACCTAGAAAAATAGTCCACCTAGCAGTAGCGGCCCTTTGAAATTAAAAAGAGAAAAAAAATAATTTCTTTTGTTCAAGTCAGGGCAGCCACAAAAGTCCCAAATCTGTTGGAGATGTCCGAGTGCAGGGACCTCCACGTCGGCACCGCAGTCCGGCCCTTCGCCTCGCCCACGTCGTCAGTGCAGTGCACCGAGAGGCATTGCAGGTGGCTGCCCGTCTGCGCCGCGGCCGACGTCTTGCTCGGGGGAAGGTCGTGGGCTGGAAACGGTGCACAGAGAGAGCGTTAGGAGAGCCATGCAATGCCACCCCGCCACCTCACGCAGCCACGGCCCCGCAATGCTGCACCTGCCTCTGCCACCGGCACCGGCTCCCGCACCGCGGCATCCCCGCTGTCCCCGGCACATCTCCCGCTCCCCCCCGAGCTGCTCTGCACAGTTCTCCATCGGGCCAGAAAACCACCACACTCTCTTTCACATGCACTTGTTTTAAACCAGCAATTCGTTTGAACACTGCGGACGGGTACGTGATGGATGATGTGTGTCCTGCACTGCAGCACAACTGGGATTCTTCACTTCTCCTGGACCCTTCACTATTTGAAATCAATACTGAAACTTCTCCACGCAGGAAATCTGCCCCCAACCATTCATGTCCTCTGGGTCGTTCCCATCGTTAGTCTCGTACAGGCACAGGCCTCCCTGATCACCTCTTTACAGATTACCACAATAACATTTTTTCTTATAATTTCTTAATTTTGGGACTTCGTATGATCTTTAGCCACCATTAGTTTCTGTTAAGCACAGAAATGTAAAAGTTTAACTGAAACATCCTAAATTATGTCCCAGGCCTTATTCCTCTGGATTTTACAGTTGCTGTGAAGAGTAGCTAAAATTTTTCTTTCCGAAGTATACTATCATGTACACATGACTCGTTCCCACTGTCACTCCATTATTGTTCCTTGATTCAATTCTTAAAGCTTTCGAGTAATCTTCTCTGTTGCAAATACATTTTTCACAGAACCGCCCCCCGGAGCAGCTGCACCCCCAGAGCTGCCCAGGAGGGGCCTCAGCCCCTGCCCCAGGCAGAGGGCTTTCTGTGGGATAAAAACAGCTAGTGAAGAGAGGAACAGTGCAAGGCAACACAAAGAAGCCAACAAGATCTCGACAGGCAGCCTGCATTTCTGCTGCTCCACCATTTCGTTCGTATTCCCCCAGAGCACAGACCCAGAGCAGACGTAACGCCTGACAGACCCCAAGCTCCCACCGTGCGGGGCTGAGGGTGATGCTGCAGCGTGCCGAAGATGCTAAAAAATGGCTGTGAATGTTTAACCTCCTCAAGACTTTTCTTCACATCATCTTTCTGATGTTCCACAAAGCCCAGCAGTGCAGGTTTGCCACACTTCATGGGGCAAGTTGTATTTGTTTCACTTACTAGACCAGATACAAAGCGGGAACTGAACAGCTTGTTACACAACCACAGTGATATTAAAAAATAATCTTCAACTAGTCTGGAAGTCACTGATTTAAACTGGAAAATGTTTTTAATCCTTGATTATAGGATGTCAGAGATGCTCATATTTAAATCAGTATCATAACACCATACCGAGAAGCTAATTAGAACCCGGGGACATGACGCTGTAAATGACGGGAGCAGGCACGGGGCTGCAGAGCCGCGCTGCTGCCTGCTCAGCCGTGCGCTGCCTTAGTGCAACCATGTGCAAATTCCACACAAAGCTCCGTCACACACCTCAGCCCAGCACAGCCCGCTCCGGCTCTGCGTTTCTATATGATACCCTCGCTCACCGCTCAAACAAAGAATCCAACATCAGCAGGTCACAGGTACTCGCGTCCCCTGGAATTGGCACTGGGTTGTTTTAGACAGTTTAGTCAGAGTTCACCACATAACACCCAAATGCACGGCTTCAGCATCTGCTCCAGCGCTGGAACTTCTACCCATCTTTTTATATACAAAATGTTTAAAACTCAAATGGGATTACATATAACTGAGAACAAGAAACTTTCTTTTTATTTGTGTTTTTTCACATCCCTTCCAAGGCATGCAGTGCCCAGTATTTTTTATTCTTAGGTCTCCCTGACTGTACAGGACATGCTGGTCTCAGCACAGGAAAAGCCAGCGCCTTGCGATTAGTCTTTGTGACAGCAGCGTTATTCCTCTCCCGCACAGAAAGAGGAAAGAGTCCCACTGCTGAGCTGCTGCCGCGAGGGGCCCGGGGTCTCTGGGGGTCTCGGGTGTTTCTGCAGGGACCATCCACTGCTGGGCTGCCAGCACCAGTCGAGCACGGCGGCAGCACAACCCCAGAGCGGGACCGGCACCCAGCCGGGGTTGGAGCTCACTGCATCGGCCCTGCAGGCACCACCGGCACCAGAACAGACCTGGTCCACAGCCAACCGTAACTGAGGAAGCTCATACACCACAAGCATCTAAAGAATAAAAAAAAATCTGTCTTATTTACTTGTATTATTTCTAAAAATGTTTTCTGTGCATAAAACTCATTAGCGATCTACTGATGAAGGAATCAAGGCAAAATCTGTCTCACGGTGATGAACAGGATTCGAGGAAAACCCAAGCAAACAAGGTGACCGGATCCTAAGTTAGCAAAGTTAATGCTGATTGCCACTGTCCACACCAACCCAGCTCAACACCGCTGCGGGGGAGCTCGTGCTTTCTCGGTCTGTTGTTAAAGTGCACAGAACGTGATGCATTTAAATCCAAAACAGAAAGAGGATGAGAGCTTGCAGCAAGGCTTGCATTGACACAAGTGTTCTCAAAACCAACCTGGAGGGAAATATGCAGTGCAATTAATTTTCTTCCAATATTTCTGCCTTGACAAAGCTATGATGCTTTTCTGAAAAAACCCTTTGTATCAAACACTTGAGCTGATTCTCTTGATGAGAATTATGTTCTTAAGGACCAGATATTGCCTGATGCTTGTCCAAAACAGTCACACTCTTTCCCCAGCCTTCCCCGCTGTCTCTCTGCCTCCTTCAAACCTCCTGCAGCACACAGTCCTGAGGGGTATTGTTAGTAGAGGCTGCTGGGACTCAGCAGGTTAAAATGAGTCAGGTAACGCAAGATGGTGTCATCACATCATTGCCTCACAGTTGCCAAGTTTCACTGTCAGTCATGAAGCACACCTAATTGAAAGCAAGGAAATTTCAGACAAGTTATGCTCAAACGGCACAACTGCCTCTATTAGCAACTACTGCAAGAAAGTTTTAAATGTTAATAAAAGCAATACCCTTGTAATAAGCGCCATTCTCCATACCCAAGGTCTCAAGATGGTCTGGCTGAAGCCCTCCTCTCCAAACCAAAGGACATAACACAACAGAACCTAGGACAGACGCAAGTAAACTACCCCATTTGCAGGACAGTGTGTGCTGCTTGTTGAAGTGCAGATAAAACATCCCACGTAAGCACACAGTGTGTTCACGTGGATGGCATGAAACTGAAAGCAAAGCGACCTAAGACTAAAAGGAGTCTGGAAATGAAGGTGTCCTCACCCCCAATCTGTGCCCAGTGAATGTCCGGGCCATGGCAGCCTCCACAGCTCTGCATGCGATGGCGGGTGCCCGGCCCCTGCAGAGCAAACCCAGCACAGCAGCACCTCCTCAACACCCACCGGGGAAGCCATGGTGGTCCCAAAAGTCAGTTACTGCACAGATCGAGCTTACATTCCCAGCACTGCAAGCTATTTCTTCCTTTTACCTTGATTATAGTGGCACATCCTATCATTATCCTGCCCGGAGCAGCAACCCACAGTCTGGATTTCAGAGGAAGATAAAGATGAGGAAAACCCAGCCCTGTGTGTCCCAGCCAACTGTGCAAAATTGCTCACAGCAGAGAAAATTCCTGCAATAATCGCTGAATGCCCTGGAAGTTAACACGAGGTTTGATTAATATTATTAGCTCAGCTTGCGCACAGGCACTTCCAAGAGCCAGCCACAACATCTGGAAGAGCTGGGTGGCTATGGCAAAGAAATATTTGCAAACACTCATTGGAACATGAAAGTGAATTAAGTCCAGCCATTTTCACAGCCCTTACATGTTTGTGTTCAGCCAGTATTCCAACAAGTTTGTTTATTGAAGTTCAAACTGTATGTTTTAGGTAAATATTTCCAAGTATTTTCTGAACAGTTTGCTAAGATTCGTCAGTTACAACAACATACAAAAGCAATGGAAAGAATGGTATATCAAGCAGTTGGGACACAAATGCCAGGCTGCTCTCCTTTGCAGAGGCAGATGTGTACACAGACAGCTTCACACTCCCTAAAGACTGGAAAAGCTTTTTTTAAACAATAATATTAAAGTTCGCTTTTAGGTAAAAGCTCTACATGAAGCTTTTGAACAGGCTTTACCCACAGGAACACATTTCCATCTCTAAGTCCCAACCAAACCGGCTGACAGGCAATGGCACACTCACCCAGCCCGGACCCTCTGCTTTGTTTTGCTCTACTTTGCGCAGGCATGCACACCTCCAGAAGAAAAAAGGTTGGTTTGGTTGCTTACACTGTACTAGTGGCAGCGTGGTTACCAACATGGGAGCCTCGGCACCCCCCGGCAGCCCGCAGCCAGGACACCGGGACAAGATAAGTTCTGCTCTGCCAAAAAAACTGAGTACACACATCACGGACTGCTTTTGCACGTCAGCCCAGGAATTGCATTTCTCGCCAGTGAGACTGGATCCTGACTCTCTCAGTCCTGCAGACACCGTGAAGACACTTTCATTCCCTCCAGCTTCCTTCTCACTCCCTCGTTTTCCTCAGCCCATGTTAAGCTGCTATGCAAAGCAAAGCCTCTTGCCTCATGTAGCACCTTCACATGCATTCTTTAAAAATGAATGTGTTCTCTTAACTGGGACAACCCCACCAAACACTACGCAAACCCAGATGTGCCCCAATTTTCAGATAAACTAATCCCATTAAAAATGAGTTCACTTGCAATGCAAGAATGTGTTACATGCATTGTCTGGGGAGAGAGAGTAGTTGGGGGAGGGCTGGTGTGTAGTTAAGGCAACTGTGGATGCTACACAGAGGCACCCAGAGTTTCTGCTGCTCTTCAGGTGCTGCTCACACCATTCCTCTCATTTTTGCCAAAACCACCACCAAAAGGAACAGGAGGCAGCGGCAAGGAGCGAGAGCACAGTCACAGTCTGGTAGGGGTCTGGTTGGGAATGGGTTCCACTCCACATTTCAGCTTTCCCGTGAGATTGAAGTGACACGCAGGAGGTGAAGATCCCTGGAACGGCTCCTGGCCCCAGGGCTCGTCCCTTACACTCCGTCACCCGCTGTGACAACGGCCCGGCCGCCCGCGCTGCCCAGGCCCGGCCGCCCGGCCCCGCCGCCGCCCTCGATGGCCAGCCGAGCGTGAAGCCCATGCATCGCCACTGATCTCCTTAAGGCTGAATCAGATTTGGCCAAAACCACTATATTCCCTTATCAGAGATCTGTTTCCCCTCCACCATCTGATAACCGCTCTTAAAGGATGCATTAATAGGCTTCTGCTCACTCCGCGCCCGTTAAGCAGAGGCCGAGCTACCATAAGAGGGAATAGATTTGAGTAATGATCTCTTATGAGGCAGCAAACCTACATATAGTGTTTAAAATTATTCCCTTAGGACAAGATGTTTTTCACCAAATCTCCCACATGACAGTTTGACATATTGGTTCAGGCACATAGCTCTGCATTTGTACACACCACAGAATCATCTTTTTCAGTTTTCAAGAAAAATAAGGTCTGAAAACATTACGTGTTTCCCTGCACACTGGACCTAGTCTCCACAGATTAATTTACTCCTAAAATTGTATTCTTTAAACACAACTAGTTCATTTATGTTGATAAACAAATAAACCATCTCCTCCCTTACCGAGGCACCACTGACTAAATCCTGGACAAAGGCATTTTCTTGACCCAGGAGTAAAAGTAAATCTGTGTTTTGCATTTGCTTACAAACACAGACATGGCACCTGCTTTTTCCCCAGGACTTGCACCACTTCCAGTGTTCGTCACCTCTGGCAGCCTGTGCCTCGCTGGGGACTGGGTCTGTCTCTTCTGCTGTGAATGTCTCGGATAAAGCTGTCCCTGGCCTTGGACCCTGCAGCTCTGAGTACTCTGCTGGCGCTGCCTCTGCCCCATCTGCATCATTACTGAAACCTTCCTTTAACTCGGATTTTACTTATTTTGTGCAACTCATACATTTTCTAAAGCCCACGAAATGTTTAATGGTGCTTCGCTCCTCAATATCAACAAAATCAAAGGAAAAGTCAGAAGTGTTTGTGGTTATGAACAGTTGATGCCAAGGGCTCAATAAGCACAGCCAAAATGGGGAGCAGGCGATTCCCCTCTCTGCTGCCCAGGAGTGCTGTGCAGAAACACCCCAACTCAGAGGTATCGGCCACATCTCACTCATTAGCATTTCCAGCAGTCATTTGACTTGGTCAGCCCACAGATTTATTGCCAAGTGCTGAACCGCACTGTGAAAGCCCTTCTCCCAAAGGAGGGAACGCTCTTTAGTCAAAAGCACATGTACAGCACTGAGCACTGTCCCACACCACTAATACATCCTCAAAGCAGGACTGAAGCACTTGACTTTGCTGCGTATAGAACAGACACCACTCAACTGAAGGCATGGGAAGGAAAGGCACAGCCATCCCTGCTTGCTCAGTTGCGGAGCACAGCCCATTTACCTTAATGGCGAGAGCTGCCCACTCCTCCATCAGCTCTGGCAACATCCTCAGATCCTCTTCCTCCACAGACAGCATGATTAATTGGAGGCGTCTGCGACTCTAAAGGGAGCATGTATCAACCCATGCTGCAAAGATGTTTATTTTGCTTTCAGTGGTCTCAGAGCTGGGATGGAGCTCCATCGGCGCTTGCTGCTTGCTCAGAATTTAGATAACAGGAGACACAGAGTGCTTGCTGTGAATACATATTTTTCTTTTTTCTCCCCGACCTCTTTTCACGCTCCTGTTTTCACCAGGAGCAATGGAAGGATGCGCGTTCCACGACAGGGAGGCTGCCCCAACCCACGGCAGCATTACGGGTTTGTTGTTACAGCTGTAGGGCTCCAGCGACTGCAGCGTCCTACCCCACAGCTCCAGCAGCGAGCCAGGGCAGATATCCCTTGGGGACAAACCCAGACTGTTAGCCACATGCTGGTGTCTGAAGAAGCTGGTGAAGACACCGTTAAGAAGGAAAAATGCAAACCCTATCAGCAAGAGAGGCAGCAGTCATCTTACACATAGCGTGACCTTGAAGATGCAGGATAAACGATGTGTGGATGAGCAGAATGACGGTGCCATTCTAAAAAACGTGTTCCCTCCGCCCTGCCGGGAGGAGACAAGAAAGGGGGAACACACGGTTCCCCACTTCACCGCCCAGCAGGAGAGCAACACGCAGCCATGGCCTCACAGGAAAGTGTAAAACTGCATATGCTGAATTATTTCTCTGGAAGCTACTGTTAAATTCCTGCTTTCCAACTCTGTGACTCTCTGAGAAGCAGCACAGGCCCCGTGTCTGAGAGGGAACGCCAGAAGCTCCGTCCCTTGGGACAGCACCCGCTCCTGTGCCCTGCCAGACAGCCACGGGGACAACAGACTGTTTTTAACTCACATCCTTCCTCTCTTCTGGCTACCTCCAGTTCCTCTTTTCAGTTATCACATTAACTCTCACACTGGCTTTACTGCAAAACATGCAAACCGCCGGGACGAGTTCTGCCTGCTCCTCCTGCGAAGAGGCTGATGTCACGGTTTTGGTTCTCACAAAATAAAAGACCACCCTTGCAAAGCAGGTCCCGTCACAACTACAGTACTGCAGGGCTGCTTTCTGCCAGCTGGACCTGCCTTCCCCACTGGGCAAACCATGGCTTGTGTCCAACAGCCACGGAAAGATCAACTACCGACCACCAAACTTCCAACCGTGGTCTAAGCTGACCCAGTCCAAGGGCACAGCTCTGAACCGCCAGTCAGGCTGCCCAGTGCCACCACCAACACTGTGCACAGTATGAGAAGCTACAACTCTACCCAACTGAGGAAAACTGGCTTTAAAAAATCAAACCAAACCAACTGCCACCAACAGTCAAACTGTTTCTGGATGCTTTCAAGAGAAAACAAATGGGAGTCCAGCACTTGCAACCCATCCCAGCACAGCCAACTCAACACTCCCAAAGCCCACAAACTGCCATCCCAGAACAGTGGACCCTCTGAGAACTTTGAGCCATTTTCAGGGGACTGTCCTCCTCCCCCCACAAAGAAAGAGCACTGCTGCTCATCTCCAAAGGAGTCAACTGCCTAAACCCCATGCCTCCGCTCCATCGAATGTCCACTGGGTCCTTGGCCTGGGACAAACGGCTCCTCCCAGTGCTGTTCCCAGAGCCGTGGCCATCTCAGCCATGTCCATCTCAGCCATGTCCATCTCAGCCATGTCCATCTCAGCCATGTCCCTGCCTCTGCATCCAGCACGTAACATGGAAAGGAGAACTCAGCAGTAGGAGTGAATATTGGCTGACTGATCCCATGTTTTCTCTGCTGGTGGCGTTCATCACTCGCACTAACTAAACGCTTTGAGCCTATTTTCATTGAAGGTAACAACCCACACATCCGTGATGAGTAAGGAAACGCTGGGTTTTGCACCCAATACTTTTAAATTTATTTCGTATGCACGCAAATTATCACATGGCAGCTTTACGCACAACTCTAGCCCATGTGAAATCCATCTCTCGACAGCCAAAATGCGTGAGCAAATAAAAGGTTTTTTTATAAAATCCAAAGTGGAATTTTCTGCCAGCACAGAAGTCATATTAAATTGTTCAATACACCCTCATTTAACTAAAACCAGTTCCTGGACACTATCTAGTATCATTTCAGGACAGGCCAAAATTGAAAAAAGACACTATTTCAATGTTCTGCATTAAATTGCCGCCTTGACATGTAACAAGGGCCTAAGCCAACTATGGGTGACAAACGTCTGCCATCCCCACAGACCTGCGCTCGCCCATGGGTGCTGCACTGGTGGCCACCACTGATCCCCACTGCTGAGCTCAGACAGTGTCCCAGGCTATTGGCTTTATCAATCCCCAGGCTGGTTTTGCCCATTATATGATGGATTTAATGCACATTAAATACTGAGAAATGGTTCAAGCTGGTCCGAGCTTTGCTCTGCCACTGCACCATCACCACCAGCTTCACTCTTCACCAGCAGATGATGCCCAAGAGAGCAATATTTACCCAACAATTCATTCTATAACCCATTGCATCATTTTGCTAAGTTTTGCTGCAGCTCGTTTATTCTTGAGGACACACAGGTCAGAAGTACCAGTATCACCTTCAGCCTCCCGGGAGTTCCAATGCACAGAGCAGGCCTCCAAAAATAGCACGAAAATGCCCACTCACACTGGCAAGGAAAGTGGGTGTATCATGGGGCTTGTAAAGGCAGTGAATAGATGGTGATTATGCACTGAGCGCAAAAGAGGAGGGAGCATGTAAATTCCAGCTTTCTATCGTCAGATTTGTGCAAGAGCTTCTACATAATTGCTGGGGAAAAAATAGAAATGACAACAATAAGTAGGATATTTATGCCCTGCATATTATACATGGAAATCTCTATTTTCCTTAAATGAAGTGAAAACAGAATGAAAGAAGATTCCCTTCAAAGAACTTTGTTTGTGGTCGCTCCGTTTCAGGATGCAAATTAAATGAGTACTTGTTAGCCAAGTGTAAAAAAAGGGAATTTGTCTCTCAAATATTACCGGCCTCTTGTAAGGTGAAGGCTTGGATACAGCCAGACAAAGACTTTTATGTGTCTAGTCGCCTTGTTCCCAAAGAAATCAACAAGAGCCACGTCCTCATATCCCAAATCCCGACGCGCGCCCAGCTTGAGTGCCAGGGCTGGGGACCAAGGGACCTCCGGCTGCTGTCCCTGTCCCATCCCCAGCTCTGCCTGTGGCTCCTGGAGGTGCCTCTGCCCCATCGACAGCTCCTGGGTACCAGAGACCTTCGTACAGAACCACCCTGGGCAAAGCCAGACCCTCCCAGGGCCACACACATCCCAGGCTCTCACACACCAAGAAATGGTGATCGTGTACATTAATGTTCAGGGTTAAACCACATGAGTTCAAGGATATCTGCGCAAATACAACTGGAGTTTGCCAAAGGCTGAGAGTAAGCAAGAAAAAACGGCATCCAGGATCTTCAGCTCTTTAATCTCATTTATTTATAGCATTGCCTTGAAATACATCCCATTCCTCTTCAGGACACCTCCAACTGCAGTTTGGTGTCTGGAAAGTAGCAGCTGATATGAGGGGACCTTGAGAAACAGTCTCCCTAAAATCAAATGAAGCTCAATTCCACTGCTCACAGAGTAAGAGAAAAACAAGAGTGGGAACCCCAGAACAAAGCTGGGTCTCACCACGGCACCGCAGCGATGTGGGTCGGAGACAGACACCCCTCGCTTGCCTGCGATGAAGAACACAGAAGGCAGACGTGTGACTCTCCAAAAACAATGGTTTTCAATTCACGGTTTGCAACTTCCTAAAAATTCATGGTCAAGTTCTAAAGAGTTCAGGAAAAGTAACCTAAAGAAGCAGAATTGTCAGGAAGCCCGAGTTCTCAAAGAAGGGTCAAGATCTCTGCTGGAAAACGTTGAAGTGTTTGCAAATCAGACTGATATCTGATGCTATCAACCCAAAATGCACTCTTTGGCTAAATTCTTGCTAGGTCTTTTCTGCTACAGAAAAATCCCAAATTCTGGTATACACAAAATTTTGGCTACGAAAAGATAAGGAAATGTTGCTGTATAACGGGTTTGCAGTATTCACAAACATCCCATAAAGCAGCAGAAAGGTGTGGTGATTCAGCTGAGGGTCATAAACCTGATGGAGGACCAGGGTTGGTTTGAACAGCATGTTTTAGAATTAAATCTATCTGAAGGAAAAGCACAAAAAAAAATCATCAGAAGAAAAAATACACAACCATGTGAAAGGAACAGCAGCAAGAAAAATTCACCTTTAAAAAAGAGCCACACACAAAGAAACCTGGCTTTCTTCAGTATGTCTGTAAGTGCCACTATTAGGATGAGAAAAATATAAGCTCATCTTTTTCTTCCAATTGTCACATCACTGTGGAGAGTCTTCACGAAATTCTCAGAATAGCAACGAATCAGGAGCAAACAGCTGTTCAAGCAAAAAAGTCACGGGTAGACAGACTTTCACGGCTTCAACGAGAAATTAACTCTAAAGTTTCACAGGTCAGTAAATCAAAAAAATGGGCCAGCACAAGACAGAATGGACAGTCTCATCTTCAAACCCAAAGCTGAAAGACAGGCCTGTTTTCCCTTTCCAGCCAGACGCTCACGTGATTTATGACCCACAACAATTTCAATATCCCAGGAAAATGAAAAGGTGGCAGGCAATTAGCTCGCCCCGCGATGCTGGCAGCAGCGTGGGATCTGCCCTGCGGCACCGGCAGGTTCACTCCTGTCCCACTCACAACCACAGCCGCTTGTCACAGCGCTGGGAACCTGGCGTAGATTCCGTGGGTGCAGAAGCACAGACTGTCCTACCAGAGGGCAGGTCCTGGATTGCTGTAACATCATACACAAAGCAGAGAGACTGTGACGCCCTGGGTAAGGACTCTGCTCACAAACATGACCCTGGGGTGACTGTCACCTTGTCCCCCCACCAGTCCTGCCCTGCAGTGAGGTCTGTCAGCTCAACGCGTGTAAGTTGCACACAAACACCTCACTACCCAGATAAAGCCAAATCTGAAGAATCTACCATGCAGCAGCATAAGGACCACCTTGTCACCTCCACCTGCAGCTGTCCCAGGCAGGGCCCTGTTTGCTCCTTGAGCTCTGTCAAACCAGGCGACACGTGGCTCTTCGGCACCCGTTTTACTACCATAACGCAAATGCAAAGAAGGCACCACACAAACCAAATCCTCCACCCCACGCTGACCCACACGTTTCACTCTCACAGGCAGAGTGAGATGCAGGTGCTACAGCCCAAGTCATACAAACAATCCGCTCACCAAACCCCAGCTCTCACTTCGCCACCAGCCAGGGCCGTGTGTAAACCACCGCACACAACGTAGGGCCCACAAGATACTGAGTCAATTGGCTCCACATCAAAACTGTTTATTCTGAAGGCAAAGTCTGATCCTTATCTTCTGAACGGCAAACCCCAAGTCACGCCTCCACTCAAAAGCATGTCTCGAAACAGCAGCATCATGCCCTTCCTAGATGAACACTTTGTTTACTGGAAAACGTGTGGAGAAATACAGGTATCCATAAAGCATTGCAACAAATTATGCTGTCCTTCGTCCTCTCAGAGGCTGAGATCCAGGCAGCCTCATTTCCAGCTGCACGGCTGCCACGGCAGATGAGATGTTGGACCTGCTGAGCTCAGATAAGAGGGTGAGGGACATGGTGGCAGCAGCGTCCGTCACCAACGGGACGTGTGCGTGAGCAGAGGCTGAACGCCGTGTCTCAGCGTACCCACCTCGCCTCCCGTTCTCCATGTCTTCTTCAGGAGAAGGCAGCTGTGCTGAAAGAGTTAATCCTGCCTGGAACAAACATATCTCCGGTTTCTCAGAAAGCCAAAGGCTGCAGGGAGCTGGGCTGCCTGCGCCTGCCTGCAGCCTGACCCCTGACATTTCCACTCGGCTTCTCCCTGCCATGGAAAACTTCACCGTACACAAACAAACAGGTTGGGAGGACAGATACGTGGAAGACAGAGGAGGAGAAAGGGAAAGATTTATCAGATTTCTTGTAATAGCCCTGATTAAATAATAGCAGCCACCACCAGACACGGGTGAGGGACTGGCATTCATCAGTAAACCCTGACTACAGCAAGACATCTCTGTTTAATTGATCCTGAAAGGGTCCCTTCCCCCCTTCAAGGTCCCAGACAGGATTTGAGGATCCGCAAGTTTAAAGATACAGTGAGTTCTTTCTACCTCTTTCCCTTACAGAACATAATGGCAGAAAGTGCCTGTTTAAAACCACAGCCAGGATTTACAAACTCTACACAAAAGCTTCCATCACTTAAAGCCACACAGGCAAACCTCACCAAGAGGGCATCTTCAATTTAGTTGTACTTAACCCTCTGAAGCAATACACCCATAAAGTAATGCATTTTTACAACCACCTGCTGGAAGCATGCACACACATAATCGTAACTAGATACAGATCTGCAGATTTTACCTGTTCTCAAAGAATATCCATTTTCCAAGGGAGAAATCTGCTCCGTGCTTGATGCAGTTCTAATTCTGCTCCATTTTCATCCAGTTTTCCCGTTACGCTTGTGGCATCTACATTACTCAGCAATGGAAGAGTCTGCACATACACATGGAGCAAGACGATTGCCAACACTCCTGTCCCTGGGCTTTCACTTCACGTGGAGAGGCTTGGGAGGACCTTCCAAGAAACCTTCCATTTCAGAAGGCCCCTGCCCTTTGATCCAAGGAGAACATCATACTAGTGCTCACTTTAAGTCTTCAGCCACAAATAGCCACAAATCTGGCACATCCCTGCACCCCAAGCCCTTCCTCAGCAGCAGAGGGAAAGGAGCTTCACTGCCAGGTACCTTCATCACACCACCGTGCTCGGGGACCTGACACACACCAGCAAGCACCCATCCCAGCAGCAACAGCAACTCTTGTCCCTGGAACATGGACAGACCACCAGTACACAGCATATAAACCAGAAAACAGCTTCTGATGAAAGCAGCCTTGGCAAGTGTTTGCCAAGGCTTTGAACCAGGCCTCAACAGAGGGCAGGTCAGGGAAGGGCTGGCAGCAGAGCACTCGTCCCTCAGCTCTGCCAGGCACCTTAAAAACCAGACAGCCAACCAACCGACCACCCGCCTAACCAGCCAACCAACCGACCACCCGCCTAACCAGCCAACCAACCGACCACCCGCCTAACCAGCCAACCAACCGACCACCCGCCTAACCAGCCAACCAACCGACCACCCGCCTAACCAGCCAACCAACCGACCACCCGCCTAACCAGCCAACCAACCGACCACCCGCCTAACCAGCCAACCAACCGACCACCCGCCTAACCAGCCAACCAACCGACCACCCGCCTAACCAGCCAACCAACCGACCACCCGCCTAACCAGCCAACCAACCGACCACCCGCCTAACCAGCCAACCAACCGACCACCCGCCTAACCAGCCAACCAACCGACCACCCGCCTAACCAGCCAACCAACCAACCACCCGCCTAACCAGCCAACCAAACGACCACCCGCCTAACCAGCCAACCAAACGACCACCCACCTAACCAGTCAACCAACCAAACATCCATCCACCCAATGAACCACCCACCTAACCAACCAGCCAACCAAACATCCATCCACCCAATCAACCACCCACCTAACCAGCCAACCAATCAAACATCCATCCACGCAACCAACGAGCCAATTAGCCAACCAACCAACACCCCCACCCCCGCCTCAAGCTCCTTCCAGCTCCCTGGAGGTCGTGGGGTGGTCGGGCCCCCTCCTGGCCCAGGGGAGCAGGGATGCTCAACAGCGGCCACCAGACCAGCATCACTAACACAGCACCAGCCTGCACATTGTTCCACGTGGCCCTTCATTTTCACATATATTCTTTAAAAGCTGGCCATGAGAGTTCATCCTTTCCTCTCCTCCTTTTCAGTAACCATAAAAATGAGTGCTAATACTTATTTAATCACTTATCTCCCCGCATTTTCTTTTCCAACATTTCTTTTCTAAAGCCTTCCCAGCTTCAGAGAATAGCTACACACAAAGTGGAAAAATCTAGTTTTTCACATTCTTTTTTGGTAAAAGAATAAGCATTATTTCATTTTCTAAACCCCCTTTTCCATTCTTTTTTTTTTTCAAAACTTGTCTAAAGCTGAATAAACCGGTGGTAGAATTACAGAGGTTTATTCTTTTTGCGTGGTACGAGTTGCAAAAACAGAGCATGAAAAAGTGGAAGAAAATATCTGAAATAATGATTTCTGGGACAATCAAAAGCAAAAAGAAGAGGAGGGAAACGGGGAAATTTCAAAAATCTAAGTTCAAATTGTGAAAGCAAGCTATATTTGACATCAGCTTTGTAAAACTCCCAGCAAAATAAAAAGCCAAACCCAGTTATTTTCTTGAAGATCTATACTCTTAAATACCTGTTTTCAATATAGTTTCTTTTTTAAAGAAGTACTGGGATGGGCGACGAACTGTGAGGAACTGAAAAATGTCTGTCTACCCAAAAAAATAAATCATTATGCAATGACAAGAGACAACCCAGTATATAATCAAAGACAGAATCCTGACATGTTCAAAGAGAAAATTATTGTAACAGCAGTGACTTTGAAGATGAGAAAGGGTTTTTTTTTTTTGATAGAAACAATGGCCATCAAGATTTTTACTGTAGCACTCAGTGCTTAAATACACAACTGCGTGAGCAGCGTGCCTGCCAGGTACACCGAGCTCCAATGGAAAAGCACTTGGTGTGACGCTGTACACGCCACTGCACATCTTCAAGTACCACAAATCAGAAAGCAGACTGTAACTATTCAGAAATACTGCCTTCAACAGTTACTTTGAGCAATCGTTTTTGTGGGATTTTAAAAATTTCATTCCACACGAAAACTCAAGAAGCAACGTCCCACTAATACAGAGCTTGCAAGCTACAAAGAACTGCACTGAAATATTTACATTTTCAACATTTGCTTTGAAGGAATTGCGTATTTGGCTGTAAAAGTCGTGATTCGCAATCTTCACTGAACTGCTGTGATTCACAGAAAGCGAATCACAGAAGGGGAATTTTGTGACTGAATAAATAGCCATTATGTAACCCACCTAATGTGCAGTATAGTATTTTTCTGTTCTTTGATTGGAAGACTATCGGAAGACAACTGTAAGCAGTTAAAGCCTCACTCGCTATATAAATACCCCTTTCGAAAACAGAAGTTGGATTAAGCTCAGTGTTTGTTAGGAGTAAGAGTCGGAAGGAAAACAAACGGATGCCAAATCTCTGAGTGAGGTATTGACAGGAATGGAAAGTCAGGGATGTGTACGAACCGGTAACTGTTTGCTGGGGGAGCTGGAGAACACATTTTGGATAATGAATTGCACAACTTGGTGATCCATTCCCCAGGAATCTGCAAGTCAGAGGGAGGAGGAATCCACTGGAGCCATTTGTCTCCTCACTAACGTGCGAGGAACAGCCACTAAACCCCAGTGCAGGACACCTGCCACAGCCCAGCCAGATTTTGGGTTCGACTAAGGTGTCCAAACAATACATTTTCAGGCAGTATTACAGAGAAGAACACCAGAGTGTCTTCACAGGTATCACAACTGCTGTGACAAAACAGGGCTTACATTTTTCCCGTATTTCATGTTTTGGAGGATATCCTAAGCACAGAGTCCCTTGAAAAGGAGTTTGTTACCAAAACGATACAAAAGGCTGCTCAGCATTATTGCCGAAGTAGTTTTTCCTTTTAAACATGGAGACTTTGAGTTCTATCAACTCCTATCCATGTCTCCATCTTTACAAGTATTGCTTATACTTGGGAACCATTTTACTAATACTACGAAAACACCAAACAATTTATTTAATAAAAGCACCTTCCCCACTGCAACTCAGCCATGAGCAGCTGCTTAAAGCAGGAATCTTTCTATAAGCCTACTCCCACACTACAGTTTTGTTCTCACCGTTATATTGAAACCCTTTTATTACAAAGGAAACCGTTAAAAAGCATGAATACAGGCTTTGGTTTTCTGCTGCCCAGGGCTGGTTGTATCTGACGAGGGCTGTGATGTCCCCTGCGATGTCCCCGTGCGCTCCACCAGGGAAGGGGCAGCACCGCTCCCCGCTTCTCCTTTTGGAGGATTTCTGGCAAAAACGACCCGGCAAGTGACATATTCACATCTCCATCGTGTGGTGGCCACAGGCTGAGGAGCAGATTGGGGGCACGCACCAGACACCACCCCATCCAAAAGCACAAGTGTGAGATTGGGCGGTGAGTGGTGCCCGGGGACGCACACCCGGCCAAGGGACAAACTGTGACACGTACACCCGGGCGAGGGACAAACTGTGACACTGACCTTCGAACCCAATGTCCTTTTTCTATAAAGCACCCAGACAGCCCACAGCGGCCGTTCCAGAGAGATTTAACTAACGGGGAGAAAGCGCCGAGGATAAAGACGGATCAATTTTTGCTCTAAAATTTTAAATTAAACACTCCTGTTTTGGAAAGAATTTCATTAAGGTGAAAATATAGAAGTACCCATTTTGGAAGAATGTGCTATTAATTCTTAGCAGTGTATGCGGAAGGGAAAATTGCATTTTTATCTAAATGTTGTTTTCTGCATAACTCATTTACAGTATTCTTTTACAGTTCAGTAATGGGAAACTTTCACATTTCTATTTGGGCCAGACCACTGTGGAAACCAGGAGCAGCGTTCAACAGGATTTCAAATGTAGCCCCTTAAAACAGATTACACGAGAAGCTCCACAGAAAGGAGGAGAAAGGCCCATACAGCACATCTCAAAAGATGGGAGGAAAAGGAAAGGAAAAAACGCCTCCATCTTCAAGATGTAAGTCACATTTTTGAAGAGGAGAGCAAAAAGGATGCGGTTCGGTCTTTTTCCTAAGGGACAGCGAAAGGTTTGATCTCCCCAGTCTTCCTTGGGTGAAGCAGAAGCAGCTCCTCTTCAGTGCAGTACAGAGTCCCAAACACAGACAAACACCCAAACGGTGCCGCATTATCACTTTGAAAAACTGCACTGGGATATTCTGAGCTATAACAGTTGCTATTACGTACAATGAAATAAAATGTAGGCTATGAAAACCTATTTTTATCATCATAAGCAAATGCTCATTTCTCACTACAAATAGTTTCCTAACATTTGAAACTGAATATAATCTAAACAATCATTTCCAACAATTGGCACCGTGATCCAAGCTTGCCTGATATATTGCCATCAGGCAACGAGAACGAAGTCACGTAAAGCCAAGGCAGACTCGGAACTGACTGAACCACGTTTTACCAGGTTTGCTTAACCTAGTGCTAATAAAGGCAAACAAAACTCAACGTTATTAAAAATTTGAATTTTATCATCAAATATCTCAAACTCAAGCAAACACAAACTAAAATACTATCCTGGTCTTGTGTTTAATAAGCAAATCAACTCATTCTCCAAATAATGTAGCAGGACTCACAGAAGTTCAAGCTGTATATTGGCTAAGCATTGTTCATTTGACATTCTTCACCTCTTTTTTTCCCCCTGTGTTGGGTTTTATTAGCTTACTTCTGAAAGTTAGTATAACAAAGAAACGTATCGTTCAAAACAGATGTTTAAAGTGCAGCAGTTATGGAAATACAATTGGACAATGACTAGTTTTTATTCTCTTTACCTAGCTGTACTCCTCACTGCAAAGCAGTAATTACAGGAATCTACTTCTGTTTTAAGCTTTACACTAAGCTCTTTCCAAATTTAAGGCCAGCAACCAACCCTTCATTATGTTTAACAGGTAGACATAAAACCGAAATGGTATCACAATCTCTCCAACTGTGTGTTTCTCCAGCTCCCGGAGCTCACACTTGTCTGGCATGAGGACGAGATTTTTAATCTATTCATATCTGTAACTCAAATCTCTCAGCATCGTTGGTGTAAATGACTGTAGAAAAAACTACACATAATACGGGAGCACTTGGGTAACTATTTGGAGTAAAACCTCACTGCTTTGTTAACCCCCACTTTTTCCCAAGGGGGGTTTGTCAGCCCTTACCAGCCCCCCCAGCCCATTCGGCAGAGTCCAGGACCCTCTGGGAACCCCCGGGACCCCCTGGAAGCCCCCCAGGACCCTCATGGCTGCAGGTGGCAAATTCAGTTCAGTTCCCATGAGGACCTCAGCTGAAATAAGTAAAATCAGGATGCAGGACTAACTGGATTAATCTGCCGGACGCATCCCTGTATCGTATAATATGGAACACTGCTTTGCACACACAACTTTAAACACTTTTAAGATCACCCAAGTAACCAAGGCCACCCCAACCCACGGGTGGCTTTTCAGACGACAGACCCTGCGCAGCTTTACAGCCGTCTTGTTCATACCCATCTGCAGCTACGGTGAATTTACAGACCATGGCATGGAACTTGCCATTGAGAGCAAATAATAATAATAATAATAAAAAAAGACACCACGGAATGAACAAACCTTTTGCTAGTCTCTCTTTTTTTTTGGTGATTTGCCTATCTCAAAATAGCTAGTATGGGATTTTAATTATACTGAAACAGCCTCTTTTTTCCTCTGCCTCTACAGTGCCGGCGTGGTAAAGAGAGCGCAGGGAGCTGGGATGCTAGCTGCATCTCCCAGCATAAAAAGAACAGCATGTGCCTATATTTAGAGGTAGAGAAGGGAACTACAGCATCCAGGAAAAAAAAAAAGAGAATCATACTGATTTTATCTTCAGAAAAGCGCTTGTGTTTTTGGTTTGTTTAAATCGAGAATGTGTTGCAAGTGTTTGACCCCATATCCAGCAACAATAAAATCTGTTCCATCATAAAATACCAGCTGCTTTGCACTTTGGATGATAATACTATTTTTAAAGCGCTTCAGAATTATTGTCTCATAGATTGTGTTAATTATGATTACTGGGGAATTCCTTTTTTTTTGTAGAATACAAACAATAGGCACATTTACTATTTTCTTGCTGTATCTGGGCTGAAATTTTGCCTTGTCTTCAGACCATGCAAAGTAAGTTTTTCGGCCTAATATTTTGACACCAATAAAAACGAGAAAACCAAGTTGAGTCAGACGAGAAGAGCTCAACCCTGGCGGTGAGGACCCTCCTGTCCCTCCCCTGGCCCGGAGCAGAAGCCCACCCGTGGTGACACTTCCCTCCCCCAGCATCTGCTGAGGCTAAACCCACCTCGCATCAAACTACTTCCGCAGCACTTCAGTTTCTTTCCCTGTTGCTCAGAGTGAGAAATTAATTTAGAAATTCACCCACACAGCGGATCAGAAGTACCATAACTGGTTTTCGAATGGTTGTTTTTTTCCAGGAGAGGAGAAGCGCTGCAGCGGGGCGGCAGTCTGGCTGCACCATCCCCACCTGATGCGCCAGAGGAAGAAGTAATCAACACAAAAATGAGATTCCCGATGGGACAAGACACTCTCGGCTCTTCCTTCCCCTTTCCATGCACATCCCAACCACCGCAGCCAGACACAGGACCCTTTGATGCAGCACACCAGCCTTCGCTGGGCACCCAAACTCCTCCCCAGGGTCCCCTGTGGCTCTGCCAGCGCAGACCCTCCCGGCACCCTGTGCTCCGGACCTCGGCAGCCCCGGTGCACCAGCAGCTGCGCGGCCACATGTTTGTTTCGCCTCCTTTGGACTGTAAATCTTTAGCAAGCGGGAACACCTTCCGGGTTTCTAAAGCACTGCGTCAATTTATGGTGCAATAAATACGATATTAAATAATAAAAATAATAATAGAGTGGGACCTGAATACGGACTCCACCGCCATCTAAATGAAACGTAAGCCCATAAGCGCAATGGCAATGACCTGACCAACTGTGCCACCTAGCCAGGGGATGGGAACGCTCGTGCTGATGCTCCCTCTCCACCTGTTCGCACCAACAGACAATTGGAGCATCACCCCACAGGGCATGGGAGGGCAGGGGAGGTTGGTGCCGGTCCCCAGGGACCCAGCCCTGCTCGCACTGTGACCCACAAACACCCTCCAACCACGGCATCCTCTGCTGCCCCACTGCTCCACCAAACGCTTCCCAACGTCAGCGTAGATAACACCCCAAAAAAAACAAAAATAATTAGTAGATTTTTCTAGGAAAGAGATTCTAAAATTCTGACCAGGTAAAAACCCCAATCCAGTCTTCATTTCCTATGTTAATAGATCAATTCACATCTTTCTAGCAAAACGGTTTCAGGCTACATTTAAAAAAAGAAAGTCATGCGCCTTTCTTCGTAAACTGCATTTTGGGAGAGGATTAAGAGGAAGGAGGAAGGATATGACTGTTTCTAGGGTTTTTAGTGCACTTGCTTCACACAGCAAATTAATATTCTCAATTTTAAATCAGGAGTATATTCTTAATTAGGGTATGAAATGTTTTAAAATTTTCTTCACTTTACAAATGGCTGCTTTTTCAATTAACTGTGCTTCCTCAGCCTCGGGATGATCTTTCTATTAGCAATACAAATGCTTTCTAATATTTTGTGAATACTAATTCGCAAAACTAATTAAATGCAGACTCAACTTGAAAACATACATTTTACGACAAAAAAACGCTGCGTCCCAACTGCTGATGGGCTTTTTTGTGATCAACAGCATCAAGTCCTAAAGCCCTGGTGGTCAGAACTGAAGGTATATGAGTTGAAAGAAAGAAAGGTAGTGACTCAGTTTACTCATTTAGCTTTTTAAATGCTCCAAACGTGGACCAGGTGAAGAAGAGATAAATAAATACCCCAAAGTTGAGGCGAGTGGGCTCTGCAGCAGGGAACAGTACAGCCCCTCAGCTCACACACACATTGTTTGTGCTTAAACTCAAATAAACTCTATTTATTTTAATGTTAAAAAAAAACAGCCCACAACTATCAAAGCAGCACTTAAACGCAACCAGATTTCTGCTTACCAAACCAAAAAACGCTTCTTTAGACAAATCTTAAAAGCTAATAAAAACTTAGGCGGCGCAGCGTCATGCACTGTTTTTTTACGTTAAAATACTAAACAGACACAAATAGATTTCCTAAAATTGAAAACAAACAGGCATGAGTTGCACTGAAGGCTCCCAGCCAAAGTTAGGCGTGCAGATGGAAACAGTTCATCTTCAGGAATTCCATATATTTGTATCTTGGGGAGGGAAATGGTAGGATGCAATAAAGCAGTTATCGTCTAAGACAAAACTTGACTTGAAAAGGGCCAGCATGGATCACAGCCGACCCCATGGGAAAGGGATGCGCTCCAGGTTTGGGGCACAAGCCCAGAACAGAAACACTCTCTGGTAAGGCTTGTACGGCCACAAAAAATAAGTACAGGAGAGAAGACAACTGGAAAAGCAGTAACCACGACATCTTTTGCACCAGTATATAGATTAAAAGTGCAACACTAAGAGAGTGCATCTCCAGATCATCAAGCCTTAAAACTCACTATCTCAACTAAGGCAAATGCATCCCCACACACATTCGCTTTTGCCATTTGCCAGAAGAGGAGCAGAATGTGAAGACTTGGAACAGAGGGAGTCGGGGGGAGATGAGGAGAAGGGGTGCTGAGGGGGTAGCAGCAAAGCAATATCACCTCAGATGTTCTCTTTGAAGTATTACGAAAGTCAGCTTGTAAAAATTAATGGATTAGACCTCCAGCTGTTCAATTCTCAGCTTTAAATTTAAAAGGTATTTGACTTCGGAGCATTGGCACATAATCCATAAAATATATTTAAATTTGTATTAAAAAAAATAAATTTTGCATTAAAAAAGGTCACTAGTAATTCATAATGTTTTAACTGCCCCGACACAGAGGTGTTTTGCAAAGGAAAAGCAGCTAACTACAAAGAATATAATTATTTTTACATAAGCTGGTCATGTTATCACTATGTGCAAACTGGGTCTATCTACAGAATACCAAACCCTCAGATTTACATTTTAAAAGCTGAGAAATGTAACCCAGATCAGGAAAGTCAGGGGCGGACCGTGAATTTCCTGGAAGATTCCACAGCTTCACCTATTTAATTTCCACAAGGTTCCCCGTCCTGTGTCCCTTACCCAAGAACCGATGCCGAGGAAGTGCACAAGCAAGCCACGTTCTAAATATACCTCGTTAACGGAAGCTCTTTTAAAAACGCCCCTCAAATAAATGAAACAAGAATAATTATGTACTTAAGAAAAAAAAATAAATCGATCTTAAAAATGCCCTGCAAACTATGAGCCCGTACTTAGAGGTGTAAACTTTGTGCTTTCCAAGGGCTAATATTTTTCACTGGAGAACCCCAGGGGTCTGACAGACGGCGCGGGAGCAGCGGCCGCGATGGACACGCGGGTGCCCGATGCGGTATCTGCGGCCCCTGCCTGCGAAACGCTCCAGCCGAAACGCGCCAAGGACCGTCTGTTTTCCACTAGCGACAAAACAGGGAAGGATCCCACTAACCACAATTTGACTGGTCTCTTGTGACATTCTCAGTGTGCTCTAGGAATTACGTAATTGGACTGTTTATGGTATTTCAGTAAATTTAGCATTAAAAAAGCATCTGTGTCAGGCCACCTGAAGATTCATTTTAGAGCTGGCTTTACACTTTCTGTGCGTACGGTACTCACGCTTGTATTTAATAGAAGCACACAAGAAACCACAGACTAAAAACGTACAGTAATTTGTCTACTACTAAAATTTTATATGGCCACATAAAGACATTCTGCTGTACCAAAACCTCTCCCTGGTACAGAACAGTGTAGAAGCTGGGAGCCAGCTGTTACAAATAAAAGCAGCCTATACACTTTTAGGTTAGACCTTTGTTTAATGCCTTATCCTTTGCTCTATACCAGTAACAACAAATTGTATCTGTAGGTATTGCTGATTAATAACATTTTTTAGCAAAAAATTACTTGCAGTTTTATGGCAGAGAATTCCACTAGGTCTTTGGTAAAAAAACAGGTATTGCACATTAAAAATTAAGAGCAGACATGGTGTAATACATCACAGATTGGCATAAATCTATGCTGTCAACTAAGCTCATATATAAATATTAAGTCTAATTCATTTCCTTTTACATCATACGTAAAGATCTGAAGCACATTCACATACCACTTTCGAGAAATAATCCCCCAAAGTCTGTCTCATGCACAAACCAACCCAGTTAAAACTGACCTCACAACGAAACGTGCCATTATTAAATAAAAGACTTTGGTAAAAGAAAGCATCACGGCACAAACCGGATTTGTGATCTGTATTAATTAAAATACAGCTAGATTGTCCACTACAATGAAGGGAACAGGTAAATCTAAAGACCAAATATTAATAGGCAGATGGATAGATGGATGGATGGAAAGGCAGAGTGGCTGTGGTAGTTACCGAAATGCCAATAAATTCACACACTTTCCGCGTTAAATATCTTAGTGCATCACAGCAGCAATAGCAGATACTATTGAAAACTCTGTCCTTTGCCTTCTCCAATATCCGCCATAAAGGTCTACAAACACACTACTGCAGAACGTTTATAAAACAAAGGAAAACGTTTCTAAACAGGACCACTTTGTAGCAGAAAATATTTTAACTGATAGTAGGTCAAAGTAAACAATAGAGCGTTACTGTCATTCACATGAAGCCAAGGCAAGCAGGGGCAACTTTTACATTTTTTTCTTTTTTAAACAGGTCAGAAGAGTTTAAAAGACCACATTAAACCCAAATCCAATGCACACTGAACTCTCCCCTATGATATGCAATGGGAGCATTTCTTCCTCATAAATCTGCATGCTAATCCAGATCATTTATTAAAGATGTGTATTTCCTATCAGTGGAGCATATCACGTAGCTCTTGGCAAAGGCAACAACATTTTTTTCACTCTTAAAATTCCTTGCGTAAGTTTAAACAGCCCTTTCAAGCAAACAAAGCAGCGTCAGGACTCGGAGCCGTCGCTGCGAGGTGCGCTGAGCGTCGGCACTGAGCTCCCTCCACAGCCCCCGGAGCAGCACAAACCCGCTCCAACTCACGCGTTGCTCTCAGTGATATTTTAGTGGTTTAAATACCTCACAAGAGGTCTGACAAACTCGGTCTTGGTAAACAAACCTAGTCCCCTGGTAAAGCCTCTAAAAGAATTCAGCAGTACGTAAAATAAAGGCAAGCAGCAGAACACACTAGGAAGAGAAAGAAAACAAAGGCTCCTAGGCACATCTGGACCGAATTTGACCTTTGTTAATGTATTTGGTAGTAATTTACAGCCGTTACATACTGCTTCATCAAGAGTTTTGGCCCGCTGGCTCATTCAAACGATAGGTTTTGGTGTTACGATGAAGACATTAAAAAAGATGAAAACGCGCTGCGCGGCACTGCATGTGCCTGTCAGCTCAGACCCACGAGCCCAATGGCCACCGAGTCACTCATGTTTTCCCATTTTTTCCAGTCAACACCCGCATGGTTCTAGGTCACATACTGACATCTTCACCTGACATCTGCAGTACGGGACCTTCAAAATTTCAATCAAAAACTAACCCCAAAACCCTACCAGCACTTAATTACTGCGTTTCTAGAGAATACTAATCAGCATTTCACTGAAGGGGAAATTGTTCTGGTTTAGTCAAATCAGGCAAAGCAAAGCCCCATTAAACTGGCCCTGGTTTTTTAAGTTAATTTGATCTGGCCACTCTTTGTTAGCTGGAGCTGCGGTGTTGGAAGTCAACACGACATCTCTAGAGTCAGTATTATTATATCTCACTCCCAGCTCTAGCTGCACGGCAGAGGAAGACGTGAAATTCTAGAAAGTATTTTGAGGGGGGCAAAAACACAATCAGCCACTTCACATAAGATGTATAAGAGAAAGCTCCTTACGGAAAATCGCGTTTCAGCCAAGAGCCACGTCCAGCCAGCATTAATAACATTAAGTTCAGAAACAAGATGCGAACACAGGCACAGAACTAAAGGCTATCACTAAACGATGTAGGTGTGTATGTGTCACACGGGCACCCACAGCACAGGTGTCTGAAATAACGTTCTCTGCTCCCGTCCACCTTTACGCCTCACAGCTCACACACACTGCGTGACATTAGCAAAACATTTTAATGCCATTACGAGAAGAATAGAGATGAGCTCTAAGGAATCTGTCCAGCCATTAAATCAATCCCAAATTTCCCCCTGTAATCTGGGTACTAACGGGGCATTTGAGCAGCTCCTGATTCTGCTGTGTTCAGGGTGCTGCCCGTTCCAGAGCTGCCCCCCCGGCCGGCGGCGCAGCCGGAGCCAGCGCTCCCGGCAGCGGCACAGACCGCGCTGCGCCGAGGGACGGAGCCCTGGCCACGGCTGTGCCACAACAGCGTAAATCCCCCTACGCTCTCCTGCCCGTGGCGGCAGGTGCAGCGGGGCAGCCCACCACCAACGCCTGCGTGTGCCGAGGGGACGCGGGTCCAGCCCCCACCCTCGGTAATCCCGCACAGCGCCAGGAAACGGTGAGCATCCCAGCGCCGCGTTACGCGCGCCCAGGAGCTGTTCGGAATTCCAAGGAGAGCTGTCTGAAGCCTGCGCGCCCGCCCTGCGCCCGTACACCGGGGAACTGCCGGAGCAAACGCCACGGACGCAAACCCCCAATCGACTAAAAAGGTTTAAAAACTCAGCCAGTGGACAAATAAAGCCTTTTCTTAAACGCAGTTTCAAACACTCAGTGGTATGGCAATGCAAAGTTAAATTATTTCTACTAACCAAGGCAGAGAGCCTGTTTTGTCTCCCCTATTGTATCTTTATCCCTTCCAACAACAGTTAAAGTAAATCTCTGCTGGTCTATATGAATTTCTTCATCTGAAGAACCAGCCCATTCAAATCCTTTGAGTGACTAAAGTGTGAAACAAAATGAGTGCCTCTGTGCATTGTGTAAAACTGGTTTGCTATTTTATGTTAAGCCTCTGAAATACTAAAACATATCCTTATATAGGAACACTGATTAAATGGTTTTCCTTCCAAGTGACGAACTCTTTTAACAGCAACATTGTGGTTATTGCGACCAGAAAGCAATTACTTATTTCACTAGATGTTACTAAGAATAGCGGTGATCAAAGTGAACGTAGGAGTGCTGTTAAAGACGCTAAAGAAAACATTGCTCCATATGACACACATACACAAAATAGACATAGTTTTAATCCAAATTACACTTTTAATAAATGTGCTGTTCAGGATTAAATCACTTTGTAGGATTTTTTTTAATCCATGAAATTAGGATGTATGGAATAAGTTACTCTTTTAAAATCTGTTTCTAAACACAGCACGGTGTGTAGATCTTCAGTTCTGTATGCGTGTGAGCGTGCACACGTAACAGGAGAGAGTGTGTGTGTGTGTGTGTTGTGAGAGAACATATATATGTGTTCGAATCTGCCAAGGTAGAAGTGACAGGAACTGTGATTTGTGCTAACTAGCTATTGATCCAGTCAGATCTAGATGTTGTGTACAAGAAACAATAAAAGAGAAGGGGCCAGGAAGGATGCTGTGTGCAACTCCATTTAAAAATGGAAAAGAAGGGCCCCAAACAAACCAATTTATGTCCTTGCCTGGGTGAAGCATGGAGAATGCTGATGGGCTTTCTAGAGTCTGCTGTGCATGCTAAACACTCCCGCTCGAAATGAGAGTCTCCTGCGCTGGGCATTAACCATGAACAAAGAGACAAGCCGTGGGGGCGAGGATTCACGCTTCAGAAAGCCAAAGCTGGAAACCCAACCAGAACTGGAGGTAGGAAATCGCCCAGTTTTCAAACCACCTCAGCTCCCTTTTCATTTTCCCGACACCTTTCTTAGCAAAATTACTAAACACGGAGTACCATACAAAGTCAGTCTGTAGAACCAGATGTAATGGAAACAATTTTGAACTACGCCAGCGGTACCAAAACATCAGCTTCCCCAGGCATGAATAATGAGTTTATATTGTGTAAATTACACATGTGCACTTTTAGCACAAAAAAAAATTGCCTGCACGCACTCATACAGCAGGCACATGCACGTGCATCTATTGTAATATTCACACACATGGTTGGGCAGCTTGGAAAATATGGCTTTGATAAGATAAAATAGAAACCAATTGAATCTATAATCATCTTTATCTTAAACAGCTTTTACAATAGAGGGCTTTCCGTTAAAATATTTTTTTCCTGAGCTTGGGGAATTATGATGCCCTCCAGACATGAGGAAGGATCAAAAATGACAACTAATGGAGAAATTAAACATCTGTCAACTAAACAAGTTTTACACCAGTAGACCCAGAGCCTTATTTTAAATTGCCTTTCTATTAAAGGGGAAACAAAAAAAAAAACACCTTAAGAGACTTTCAGTAGGCACCATTAGCAGGCTCTTAATTAGCAGGGAAACACCCGGAATTTGAGAGACAGCATCACTAATAAATCTGTGTTTTCACAGTATAGGAAGATCTCTGTAACAGTTTGGGGAAACGGCTGGAATGCTCAGCCGGCACAGGGCTCTGCGGGAGCCCCCGCCTCAGCACCCCATGTCTGCATCCCCCCCTCGGCACCCCAGGACCGGGAGCGTGGCTGGGGCTCCACCGTGAGCCCCCCCGCCCAGCAGCCCTGGGACCCCCACCAGCCCGGGCTGCCGAAGCCAGCAGCAGCTGCTCCCCTGGAGGCACCATGGGGATGGCAGTCCCGTGGGGCCGGCCGGGCTGCAGGAGCTTTGTCCCCGTCACTGGCCACCCCGGCAGAGCCACCTGGCATCCCACAGCGGGAAGGCGCCTGGCACCCACCACGATCCTGCCCAGGGCTGGAGCAGCTCTGGGACCAGTGTGCACCCAGCATCCCAGGGCCCGAGCCCTGCCACCTCCCCTTCCCCAAGCAGCCCTCTGTCCCTGCGGGGGACAGCACCCACGCGAGACAACAGATACCTTCTTTGCTGGGGTTCGCAGGCTTGGGCTTCTCCCAGGGCGCCATGGGCTTGTCCTCCTCCTGCCCCTCCATCAGGGCCTTCTCGCCAGGCAGGTACCAGGTGGAGTTGTGCTCCGCCATCAGGGAGTCCAGGTCGATGGTGCTCATGGTGCCCTTGACGCCCTCTGAGCAGCAGCTGCCCAGGTCACTGTCCCCGTTCTGCCCCGCGCACTCCCCCTTCTTGCTCTTCAGCCCCAAGGGCTGGTCTTCCGAGATGCTGAACTGCTGCCGCTGGAGCTGGATCTGCGCCTGCAGGATCTCCAGGGGGTGGATCTCGTCCTGGGCAGAGGTGCTCGTGGGGGTCCGCACCTGCTCCATGCCCGGCGTGCTGGGGTGGGCGCCTGCCGTGGTGCTGAGCCCGTAGCTGTCAGGGGTCGAGGTAGACGTACTGAGGAGGCCGAGGGCCAGGGGCTTCTGTCCGTTGAGAAGTGCGTGCTCCCCACGGGGCAGCTTGGGCGAGCCGCCCAGCAGCGGGCTGCGGGTGGGCTTGGAGGTGGCATTGTCAGAGCTGGAGGACACCTCGTCCTCGTTGCCATAGCTGGTGCTGACCTCATCGGGAAAGTCCACGTGCGGGGAGCTGCCGTCCGACTTGGTCACGCTCTGGATGCCGCTGTCCAGGGAGGACATCAGGTCGGGCTGCTCGCCCAGCAGCAGCTCACCGCCCTTGCCCCAAGAGGGTGAGGTCAGGGGCTTGTCATGGGGGGTGCCCCCGCCACGCTCCGTGCCCGCAGCCCCCGGCGGGCCCCCCGCCGCCAGCACTGCCGGTTGCCCAGGGCTGACACCGGCCCCTCCGCCCTCCGCGGTCGAGAACTTCTCGAAGAAGGTGCCGGGGCTGACATGCCCGCTGTCCCGTTTCCGACGGCCCCGCCCCCGCCCGCCGCCAGTCTTCCCCTCGCCGCCAGCCGCCGGCTCCAGCGCGTAGCCAGGCGAGAGGCTGCTCTCGGCCGGCAGCAGCGGGGCCACACTCGCCGCCTTGCCCGTGCCACCCCCGCCCGCGGGTGGCCCTGCTGGGAAGTAGTCCGGGGCAGCGGGTGGTGGCGGGTCGGGCTCAGCCTGGCTGAGCTTGCGTTTGGCCTCAGCCGGGCTCTTCTTGTTGAAGGTGACGTTGAGGTTTGGGGCGCCCAGGCTGGCAATCATGTTCTGGCAGGCGGTGGAGAGGGCGGCCAAGCAGCTCTGCCCAAAGACGTTGTCCTTGCTGGCCGGCTTGCTGAAGGAGCCCAGCGAGAGAGCACCCAGCTTGCTGGCGGTGGGCCGTGGCGGCGGCGGCGGGGGGAACTCGGGCGGGGGCGGTGGGTAGGCGCCCGGTGAGGCGCTGAGGGCGGGTGCAGCCCCGTGGGCTGCCGGCTGCCGCGCTGCTGCCGTGAAGGGGAAGCCAGGCTGGGTGGCAAAGTCAGCAGGGCCGCGGCGCTCGGCAGGGGCACTGGGCAGCGCCACGCCACCGCCCGGTGACTGCAGCTGCGAGAGGCCACCCATGGCAGGCGCGAAAGGCGGGTGGACACCGGGCGATGACAGGGCCTGCGCCGGCCCCTCACCTGCCATCCGCAGCGGCTCCTGCAGCCCCAGCCCGCCGGCGCCCGGCCGGAACAGCATGGCAGCACCACCCGGCTGCAGGCCCAGCTCATGGGGGGCTGCCTCTGCCGGCAGCCCTGGTGCTGCCATGCGCCGTGGCAGCAGCTCCCCAGGCGGCGGCGGCCCCGTGAACCAGGCGCTGTCGGGGGCCAGGTGGGGTGCAGGCGGATCGAAGCTGCGGCCGCTGCTGCCGGCCTCCCGCTCGAAGGCGGGTGGTGGCAGGCCGCCGGGCGGGCCCACCTCACCGTGGTGCCCCAGCTGCTGCAGGCTGGGCGGCCGCAGGCGCTGCTGGCTACGCGAGGCCATCTGCTTCATCACCAGGGCCGCGTTCTGGCGCTGCGCCAGCGCCGGGTGCTCGGGGCCGCCGTGCGGCAGTGGTGCCCCAAAGGCCTCGGGTGCTGGCGGGGTGAACTCACCCGGCAGGCCAGGATAGGCCGTCGGGGAGAGGTGGCTCTCCATGGCGGGGCCATGCATGCCACTGCCCCAGGAGGCGCAGCGCTCGACGTTGGGGTTGCCAGGGAAGTCGAACCGCGGCCTCTTGGCGACGCTCACGTAGGGGGCATCGAAGTGCTGCAGTCTTTGATTTGGTGGCTGTTGCGGAGGAGGGTGCTGCATATTAAACACGGGGTCGGTGTAGGGATGCATATTCCTGTTCTCCAGTCTGTGAATAGGGTATTCAAACTGTGCATGCTGGTTCTGCATTATGGGCCCATTGTCCTGCAGGTTGGGGTTGGGAGCATTGGCTTCTGTTTGCTGTTGCCTAGGGATGGCTGGCGGGCAGGAGTTCTGTCTGGCCAGCAAGCCCGGCGGCTGCTGTGGCGGCTGCGGTGGCTGCTGCTGCTGCATCAGTGGGTGCCTGGCGTTGGCCCCCGGCTCCAGGCTGGTGGACATCTTCCGTGTTCCCCCGAAGCGCTCGAAGAAGACGCTGTGCTGCTGCGGCGGGTGCGCCTTGGCCACAGCCATGCCCGGTGCCCGGGACAGGGTGGGTGCCCCCGCGAAGCTGCCGCCTGATGGCACCTGCCTAGCACCGCCGTAGTGCGGCAGCTGCCCCTCGGGCTCCGACGGGGAAAAGACAGGCAGCTCGAAGTGGCCGGCGGGGCCGTCGCCGGGGTAATTGTATTCCAGCGAGTCCACGCCACCCTGCGCAGGGAGCCGCCGCTGCTCCAGGCCGTGGGGCTCGGAGGAGCCGGTCGCCGGCAGCCCGTGGAAGGAGGCGGCGCGGTTGGGGGACTGGTCGAGGGGCAAGCAGGGCGCCGGCACGGCGTGGCTGGAAGCGCCGGCGCTGTGGTGCTGGAAGTCCGGCAGGTTCCCGGGACGCTGCTGCCCGAAGCCCTCGCCGCCCTGGCTCTCGGCCATGTGCTCGTAGCCGTCGGCGAACGCCGTCTGTCCGCCCAGCGCGCCGCTGTAGCCCAGGAGCCGGCCGCCGTGCACGCAAGAGGCACCGGGGTCGGGCCCGAAGTTGCCGCCGAAGTGCGGGGGGTGCTGGTGGGGGTGATGAGAGCCGCCGTGGCCGCCGTGCGGCTGCTGCCCGCCGAAGAAGCCGTGCACTGGCGGCTGCATGCCGCCGCCGTGCAGCTCGGCGGGGCCGCGGCCAGGGAAGCCGTAGGCGTCCCCGGCCAGGCTCATGTTCATGCCCAGGAGGGGCGGCTCGCCCAGCGCGCCAAGGGCCGGGTCCACCGCCGCCGCCGCCGGGCCGCCGCCGGGGAAGGCCGGCGCCTTGAAGTGCGCGCTCATGCTCAGTCCGGGCTGGCCGAAGCCCCGCTCCGCCTGCCCGCCGCTCCGGCTGCTGCTCTGCGGCTCGAACTGCTCCAGCCCGAACATGCTGCGCGGCTCCTCAGAAGGGCATGGCCGCTCCGCGCCGCTCCGCCGTCCCGCTCCCCGCCGCGCCGGCCGCCGCTCGGCCGCCCCGCTCACATCCTGCCGCGCCGCCGGCACCGGCCGCCCGCCCGCGCTCACCCCGGCGGCTCGCCGCTCGCTGCCGCCCGCCGCCGGCCGCGCTGCGCTGCCCGAGAGCCGACGGGGCGGCGCGCCGCCGCTCACAGGCTCCGGCGCCCGGGAGCTGCGCGCCGCATCGCCGGCCCGCCGTGCGCTGCCCGCGGCTCGCAGGGCTCTGGCGGCGGCGGGGCCGGGGCGGCGGGGCCGGCGCTGCGTGCGGGCGCTGGGAGGGCTGCGCCGCGCTCCCCTGCGCGCTCCCTCGCTCTCACCCGGCGCTGGCGGAGCAGCAACAAGTTTTGCATTTCAGCGATGAATTTCAGCCATCGGGGCTGCGCCAATGAGCGCCGCGCGGCCCGGGGCGGGGCTCGCCGTTAAGGTGGCTCCGCCGCGCCGCCCGGCCCCGCCCGCCCCGCGGCCCAGCGGGGCTCGCTCCGGCCCGGGGCGGGTCGCCCTCCGTGGCCGGCGGCGCAGCTGCTCTCCGGGGCGCACGGAGCGCGGGCAGCCGAGGAGCCGCGCGGAGTCCCGGGGTGCGGGCGGCGGGCGCCCGGGGCGGGGGGTACGCGCTCTGGAACGGACCGGCGGGGCCGGGGGACCCTCGCTGCCGGCCAGGCACGGCAAGTCTCGCTCTCCCAGCCAACTGCCCGACCGGACGAAGCCCGCACGGCGGTCGGGTGCGGGGAGAAGGCTCCCGGCGACCCCGCCGTCCCACAGCACCCGCGAACCCCGAGCCGGTCCCCGAGCGGCGGCTCCTTCGGGAGAGCCGGGCGGCCTAACTCCCGGGCGTCAGCCGGAGTGGAGATGTCAGAGCCCAGCCTTCCTGGTGGCAGAAACATCCATCAGGTGCGGCGGGTTTAGAACAGCCGGCAGGATAAGGCACTTCAGGTGTTCACGACTCGCACATATCAATAGTTTAAAAAAATAAAAATGAAAATTACTCCCACAAAAAAAATGAGATCTATAAATAAGCGACCGAGAAGTATTTGTATATGGCAGGAGAGTTTTAAAGGGATTTTTTTCTGCAGAATCAGGATGCCGCGCTGTGATTAAATATTGATTTTGTGTAATTAGTTTTCATGTGAACTATCCTCCTTGCTGATGGCTTGGAGATTTCAGAACTAGAGAAGAAATGGAATTGGACATGGAAATTATTACTTAGCAAAGTGACAAGGGGGGGGGCGGGGTGCGGGGCTGGTACCAGGGCAGAAAATTAAGTACTCGCGGACAGCGGCACAAAGGGATGAAGTGAAAGTCTCGTTCGCTACGGGAACGGCGGCCACGGGAAGAGGGACCCGCCGGCCCCTGCGCCCGTGTCCCCACAGAGCGGCAGCGCTCCGGACCGACCGGCGCCCGGCCCGCCGCGGCCGCGCACCCCGCCGGGGCTCCGGGACGACCCCGCTCCGGGGCTCCCCCCGCGCTCTCTCTGCGCCTGCGTGCGCGCCGTCGGAGCCGGCTCTTCCGAACGGGCACAGCGCCCCCTGGCGCCGCCGCTGCCGCCCCCCGCGCCGGTCCCGCAGGCGGCCGGGCCGTGTCCCCGATCCGTGTTCCCGGGCTGTGCCGCCGGCGCTCGGAGCTCCCTGAGACGGGCTTCGGGACAGCCCCCTCGGGCCCCCTCCCGTCCCCCGTGCTGCCCCGGTGGGCACAGAACGGCTCCAGACGCAGGGACGAGCGCCGTTCCCTTGGGGCCGCACGCATCAGGGCAGGGGGTAATTAATACAATTAACGCCACCTATAAACCAGAGCTCTGTGCACCTCGAGAGGTCCTAGCCATGGTTGTTGAAGTTGCTGGACAGGGAAATCCTGCTGGTCGCCTGTCCCCAGCCTGTCCCAGCTCCCCAGAACTGCTCAGTCCACACTCAGACAACTTCTGTTGATGTTCCTGGGAGCCAGACCTGCTCCTGTAAGGCGGTTAGACTTCTCCTCTGATGAATTACTTTTGCTGACGTAAAAGGCCCTCAGGCCTCTGAAATTGCACCTCTTTCCTAAAGCAGGAGGTCGAGCACTTCAGAGATACCTCCTGTAACACTGGCTTCCATGGAAGACAGCAAAAGCTTCAGAAAAGACAGCTGATTTAAGAGAGGGATGGAGATTTCTTTGGTCCATGGGCTGGCCATCTCAAATGCTTCTGGGTGAGCGTTGATGCTCCTCTCTGGCTTTGCCTGGAGCAGGAGTGCAGATGTCTCTGCCAGGGCCAGCAGCCGGGCTCGCTACCGTGTTCTCCTTCCCCGCCCACTCTACTGGTCTTTTCTGCTCCTCTGCCGCTGGCAAGGCAGCACTGTCTTCCCAGAGCAAATGTTCAGCAGGTATCCTGCCAGCGGCACGGCCCGGATCCGGCTGTGGCTCAGGAGCAGCGTGGAACTGGCTGATGGCAAATACAGAAATAATATCAGCCCAAACATTTTGACAGTGAGAGCAGTGAGCTGACTGAAATGGTAAGGTCCTATACTAGCTGCAGTGCTCCACAGGCTCCTGGCGTGAGTGTTCCCTGTTTATGGAATGTCGGAAGGCGACTCAGCCTTGGTTTTAACCTGGAACATGCTTTGGGGCTGCGGAGCTGCAGTGACCAGCACCCTTGGAGCACCACAGTCACAAAGAGTCACAGTCACCCAGCCAAGCAGAAGGAAGCTTCTCTCAAATTGTGGCCAGTAGTTAAAAGCATATTTTACAAAAAGTATTTTTACTTTCAGTCTTTGGGTTTTGGTCATTTTGGGGAAGCAGGAAAAGGCATTATTTAAATAGTTGTAGCTGCAGGGGATTATTTTCTAAATTAACAATAGTAATTGCTCCTGCCAAATCCAAAGTGGAGGGGATTCATTTATTTTGACTCTCAAGACAATAGCACAATTTGGGGTTTCATATTGCAAGCTCTGAAAACCAAATGGTGGGGCTGATGCTTAAAAAAATAATTCAAACAACATCAATTCATCAGACTTGAATTCAGCTCTTTCCACTGTGCCAGTTTAACTTGCGCTGAGAAAAGTTGCTGCTCAGAGAAAAAAAAGAAAAACCTTTTTAACAAAATGAATGCATCATACATAAAACATCATGAACCATACAATTAGTAAGCAAATGTAAGAGTTCAGCTCAGTTCATAATTATTCAGCAAACCTATTCAGAATGATTTTTTCTCTCCCTGCAGCAATCAACTGTGTGGGCTCATTACCACTGAAAATCCAATGAAGAAACCACCACATAAACTGTACAAAACAAGCCCATATGCTGGAAAACCTTCAGCCCAGCTAGCCACCAGCAAGGAGCCTTTTAAACCCTTCCATCAAGCAAAACCACATCTTACTTTTCTGTGGTGTTTACACCCCCAGCCCTATAAAGATGCCATTTCATTAATATGTCAGGCTTCAGGTATATAAATTTTAGCTACTAAATAACCTCTAGAGTGTTTGGTAGTGCAGCCATCTGCAACAATACAAAAAAGTGTTTGGTTGCCACTACACGGCATGTACCCACCAAAGTGACAAGTCCTGTCTTAGAACATGGGCTCTCAAAACTTACTTTGGATAAAAGCTGATAGGGGTTTTTTTGGCAGTGATATCTGCTCCTAGCAGGGATAGTCAATGGAAGGAATTTGAATATTTTGAAAGACACGTCTCTAAGGCTGGTGGCTGACATTATCAGGATGGTTTTCAACATTTCTGCCTGAGCGGTTAGGGAAACTATTGCATCTTCTTCCTCACAGAATTACAGAGAAATGGTGACTGGACCGACTCAGAAGGTGAGTGTGTGAAATCACCACATGAGCTTGCCAGCGCAGTGGCCGCGGAGCAGGAGCACGTGGGCAGGGGCTCCTGGGAGGAGACGGAGTCTGTTGGCAGCACCTGCTGTGGTTCTGAACGCGGCCAAGAGGTTTGGGTTCTGAAGGGCCGTTTTCTGGCAGGGGTGCAGCTCCCCGGGCTGCGGGCACAGGGCTGCGCACACGGGGCTCGGTGGGTGATGGGGGGTCAGTGGGTGACAGGGTCCCAGCAGGGACGAGGTGGCTCCGGGGTGATCACACCACTGGCTCCCCGAGCCAGGCAGCACTGGGAACCTCTGTCGCTTCTTGTCCTTCCCGACATGAACGTCTGGAGGGGACTGTTTTCTAATCAATATTAAAGACAATTTCAACTGTAAAACCTGACTTACATTCAGTTTCTGAAGAGCTTGCCTTACCGATGTAAATATTTCACGCTTAGTTTTTCCAACAATGTTGTTTTCTGGAAAGTTTGGATCAAATTAATTCAGACACTTGACTGCTTCTTATTAAAAAAAAAAAAAATGCATAACTGAATAATAAGAGTTAAGGGACTAAAACTATTCCGGTTGTTTCCAGCAGAGATTGGCAGCAATTTTAGAACTCAGCCACACCATAATTTTCCTATTTATTTCTTCTACAAGGTTGGTTGGCTGGTTTAGTTCCTTCACATCTCTGGAACCTTCGGCTGCATACTTTTCCTGTTTGATTTTCAGGTACCTCAGAATGGATCATGATATTTTTACAACATTGGTATGTTTTTCCATGGCTGCAAACAGCTTTTTTTCACCCATTAAGTATGCTGTGGGTCCCATTTATGTCAGCTAGGTGAAAACCTTTACAGCATATGGGACACGTAGGTGTACATGTTGAATACAATTAAGATTTTCTAACTTAGATCACTGAAAAACAGGATAGTGCTAAAATAATACAACACTGAGATTGTACGGTTAGTCTTAAAAACACTGGGAAATGCTAAAGCAAGTTTTCCCATCTATGCTAGTTGTACGACAGCATACCACTTGGTCTTATTTTTCCCCCTTCAAATTCCCATCTCTAAAACACGCACCAGAGGGTCACACATTTGACTGAGAGGAAGGGAAGGAAAAAGAAATTAGATCATATATACAGCACAAGAGAATTAGTTCGGCTGCAGGAACTGTAAAAGTGTTATATTTCCTAAAATAACTCAGTGAAACATAAATAAAAAATAGTACCTCTCTATACGGATAGTCAGCATTTAGCTCTCCTCAGTATTTTATGATGGACTTTGTATGATTGACTTTGTTCTGTTGTTTTCTTGAACTTGAACCAGGTGGGAATTTGTGTAAGTTTTGCGGAGCAGGAGCCATCTTTGAGCATGTGGAAAGTCCAGCTCACTGCGGGTGGTGCCAGCAAACCACTGAAGCTAATTCATTTTTCAGCATCTTATAAATTGAACCCTTGTGAAAGGAGAGAACCAGAGGCTATTTTGTAAAGTCCTGATGACTTAATTTTCCCTAAGCAGTAGCTCACAAGAGTGTTCACCTTAGTGCTTCCCTGAAATCCCCTGGCATTCCTCATGTGGTATTTTCAAGCCCTTCCCTTCCATCACGTGCAAGACAGGGTCCTGCTGCCCAGGCAGAGGTGGAGGTGCTGAGGGGCAGCGGGATGCGGGATGCGGTTTGGGATGTCGCGATTCCATGGGAACTCACCTAGCATGGACCAGCGGGGCCTTTCCTGGAGAACGTCCCCAAGGGCCATGGGTCTGAGCATCTCCCACTCCTCACGGCGTCCGACACCGCCCAGCGCAGCCGGTACAAGCCCAGCCCGGCCTCGGGGGCTGGAAACGCTCCTGTCCCGGTGCCACCGCATCGGGGTCCCAACTGCCCAGGCCAGAGGAACACTTTGCTGCCAGGCAAGTCAAGATAATCCTGTATTTATGATTTATCATGTTACCTCACTTGGCAGAACAGCTCATGTTTCTGAGCCATTGACAAATCTCATCTCATAGTCTGATTTGTCCAGTATAAAACCCAAAGCGCCTCAGCCCACGTGAAGCGGTACCGAGTGTCCCGGAGGCAGTGACACTGGGGCCGGGCTGGGCTGGGAGCCCAGACACCCCCGCACCCTCCAGGGCTGGTTCCATCACCCCACGTCAGGCTCTTTTGGTCTTTTCGACAGGAGCTCCTCAGGTGCACGGGCAGCCCTGGCTCCCCACAAACACCCGCAGCCGCGACCCCTGGCTCCCGCCATGGGCACAAAGGGTTAAAAATCTCCCGCCATTCACAGCCATCACTTCTCCCACATCACCGGCCCCTCAGCATCTGGGTACAAAAGGCCGGATTTAATCCCGGCTGCAGACGACTCACATTGTGCTCCCAGACTTCAAGCCATGTCGGGCTATCGGGTTTCCAACTAATATCCAAGGCGCAGCCCAAGCATCGAGCAGGAACAAAGGCTTCTTTGTAACTGAAAAAAAAAATCCCCTGAAGATATTAGCAGTGCAGTAGAGTTCAAACTGTTAAATGATTCAAATATTATTTAACGAATACATTTGAAATGAGGTCTCAGAACCCAGAACACTTTTTAGATCATCATTTACAAAGAGCCCGCCTCTTCGTTTGCTTCCTTATGAAGTCGTTGCTTTCAGGTTTTAATTATAGACATTTTGCTTCCAGGCTTTTTCAGGGACTTCACTTGTTGGAGTAGCTCGGTTCTTGCTATGATACGGTTTAGCTGGTGACTACTGGATCTTTCAAAAGTCCTTATAATCACATTTCCTTAATTTACCCTGGACTTCATTTGTATGGCCGTAAGAAACAAGTGGGAGAGAGAGACACCCCATTGCAAAAGCAGCAACAACATTAAATACTGTTCTAGAGGGTACTAAAAACAAGGTTTTAAAATTGGGAAATTCGTTAAATTAGTATATCAAGATTTTAAGTGGGATTGGAGAAGAATTGCAAAGTTCAGATTCAACGAATACCTTGAATTTCTTGCAGAGTGCATTGCAAAGCAAAATGCAAAATACCCTCACAGCAGCAAAGCAGCCGGGCTCTGTTGCTGGGGGTGCCTCTGTGCACCAAAACAGCCACTTCAGGTGCCCTCTGTGGAGGGAAACACCAGAACCACAACCGGCTGTTCAAACAGAGGCAGGTTGAGTGACACGGAGTCCTGCCTGTACCTGAACCATCACAATTTCACTCAAGTCTGATTATGGGTCCAGCTTGTCCCCATGTGGGCAATGCCCCAGGTGGCAGCCATTGAAAATACACCTCCAAATGCTCTTTTGGACATATTGTCGTTTTAAATTATTGCAAGAGCCAGAACGTTGTTCTTGACACGGTTTGCACTGTGAGTTCTGCCCACAACAGGTAACGAGGAGAGGAGGGATCACAAGCACCAGTGGATGAAGCATCCCGGTGGCTGGCTGCCCGGTGACAGGCTGGCTGTCCCTGTCCTCGGGGCCATCTCCATTTCATTGCCCACTCTCCTCAGAGCTCACAGACACAGACGCTTTCCTTACTTCAGCAAGTTCCTCTAAAATTGCTCATTTCCAGCCTGCGTGAATGAGGCCGTGTTCATTTTACTGTGTTGCCCCAGTAGAGCGTGGTCTAGCGTACGCTGACTGTAACAGAGAGTTTCACATTGCAGAGATTCTGACACCGGTAGGAAACGGAGTGAGAACAAAATACCCATCAGCACTAAGATCTGAGCTATTTCTTTTCCACTGCAGCCAGTTCACCCGATAGCAAAGGAAACGACGGGCTGTGCGGCTCTGCAGCTGTCGCGGTGCCGTTAGCGCTGTGGTTACCCAATCCAGAGGTGAGCGGCTTTGGCGGTCGTCGGCTCTGCAGGGGAGGCGAAGGGGAAACTGCATCTATAAAACAGAGAACACTTTAGAACTTGTTTAAAGGAAATACCTTTCGGAATCTTACGAACATTGCAAACTAAGTTAATAAACCACATTACTTTCTAGCCTTTTTCTTAAGGAGCTTTGCATGAGCAGAAGTGCAGACGGGTTGGGACACCTGACAGTGGTGAAGGACAAACGAGCACAGAAAGCAACGGGCTGAGATACCTGAGATACTGCAGTTTCAACATCACCGGGCTTTTCTACTTGTCAGCCAGGTCCGAATTCTCGCACAGCTCTGCAGAGGTGAACACCAGCCACACACGGAGCAGTGCTGTCCACCCGTGTAACCAACATGGACTTGCAGTTCTTACTGTTCCATCACTTCTGACCAAGCAATTATGATTTAGCAATACATAAAATGTCAACTGCTTCAGCCACAAGTTCTTCCTTTCAGCCAAAAATACAAGAAGAGCACCTGAGAGCAGGAGGTACAGGAGGGACTCCCCCAGGGCTGGGACAGAGGTTCTGGCCACCTGCAGTATTTCCAGCTTGCTGCAAACCTGCAGGGTCTGCGCTGTGCACCCCCACCCCCCAGCACAGGGGCTCCGTGGGGCCCAGGACGTGCACAACAGCACTTTTACCATCTGCTCGGAGGGAAGCCAAGAGCAGAGCGAGACCCTCCGAGCATGCTGAGGGCTCGGGCAGCAGAGGTGTGGGCAGGACATACGGTCCCTGCGCAGCAGAGAGGACCCGTGGGGTTCCAGCAGTGCTCGCTCGCTCTGCCGGCTGGAACAGAAGGAAGATGCTGAGGCCAGTTAATGTTGAACAGCAACAGCAAACAGAAGGAACTGAGATCAGAAGAATTTGGCATCAGCTAATGAGCCATTCCTGCTGTTTGTGGCGGGACAGAGCCCGGCCGGCAGCCACGGGCACCAAACACCCACCCAGGGCTGAAACCTCTCCCGTCACACCTCCACAAACACCGGCCTTTCTTCTAAAATCACAGCTGTCAACTGAGGATGGCAGGATCAAAATTCAACGCGGGGTGGTCGGTGTCACCTGCTGAAGGCTGGTTTGGATTGCACGTGCATCCCCGGGCACTGGTGACTGCATTGTGCGTGGTGTGTCCCTGCACCCGCGGTGCCGGTGCTGCGGCAGGTGACGGAGCTCGCTGCACCCTTCCCGGCACAAACCGCTCCTTCAACGCCTCTCGCCCAGGAGAGCACAGGGATGCTCGTGTGCTGTGTCACAGCCAACATCTGTACGAGAAAGCTCTATGGCAAACAGGTTGCAAGCTTCTTACAAGGCTATTTTATTCTTCCTGACAAGCCTAATCACACTATTTCAATATTTAAAGTGAAGCGTTTACTTAGCCCAGCTCTTTGAGGAGAGATCACGATGTTAAAATCCATCTGTCAGGCACAGTTAAAAACAAAGTAGGAATAAGGCCTTAAGGCAATGCTGCTCAGCAGCTCGGGCGTTCAAAGGATGCAGAGCAAAGACGTGGAATCTCTTGTACATCACCACCAGACCCAGGGCAGGTTTATCTGCCCATTCAACACTGTGACTGTCCCGTGTCGGTGCCATGCTGCTGCTGGTCATAAATTCAGCTGCTGTAAATGTGTAGTTTTTGAATGACAGGAGCAATATTGATCCTCCGCTTTTGCTGGTGGATGTTGGCAGACAGTAGCAGTGCACTGAGGTGTTAAAACTACACATCCAACAACAGGTGAGAAAACAGAAGCTGCACGTGGCAAGACAACATTTTAGACTGATATTACCCACCGCTGCAGGAGCAGCCCCGAGCCAGGAGCAGCCCTGGTTGTGCTGCTGGTAGGTGCGTCACCTCTGCCTGCAAACAGCCCATCGCCTCTGACCGTCATCCCCGTCCGGTTTTGAACATCTCCATCCCAAGCCGTTGGTCCAAGCGCTGGCTGGACCAAGTGCCCACCGGGCTGGAGCAGCCCCGGCACCAGCACCGGCTGCTGCCCACAGGAGCGAGGGGTCACCGGCCTTCTGCCCGAGAAGCTGAAAAATGGGGAGAAATGACATGGTTACCCAGTAACCTGGCACCAAGTCCCACTGGTCTTCATGGAGGGAGATCACTGCTGTGCCTCCAGCACCCTCCTGCAAAAGGGTCCCATTTATTTACAGAAACAGTGAACTGGAGGTCCATGGAGTGATGAAGAAGAACAACCACGTTTTACACACAGGTGCTCACCTCTGGAAAAGCAGATCTGGCGGTGATGGACACGGTGAAATGGGTGATGTCGGAGTCAGGAATCCCAGAACGGGGGGAACAGCAGGGACCGGGCTGTGCTCACCCTGCCAGCTGCGTGTGACTCACAGGGCAAGAGCAATTTTAATATGTGACGTAGCTCCTAAATATGGCTGACTTGTCTGAGTTTTGGGAAATTCCTAGTAAGTTGTCTTATCAAAGACATTTTCAGACTGTTCAGAACGCAGTTAGAAAGGGGTTAGGGTGAAAGAAAAATCCAACTCACCCAAAATCTCAAAAGACAAACCTCAGCAGATTTTTTTCCTGACATTTCCCAATCCACACATTCAGGCAAAAAAATGGAAAACATTCCTCCTTTTCTTTCAACAATCAAAAAAGTCCTCCAGAGAAACAAACAAACAAAAAACCAGATTCCTGACAAGTACCTTTCAGACCACACTTATGTGCAGCCAAGTGATGGATTTAAAAGGTTATTGCTGGAATATGGTTCACAGCAGTCTATTGCAGTGAATAAATATCACGTTTACATATCCATTATAACAAAACTGTGTTGCACTTCCATTACTTCATGTTGGTTTGCCATCTGGAAGCTAAACAAGCTGTGTAGTAAAAAGAAGAATTCAATTTTGCGTTTACCAAAAGGAGCCATACAAGTTTCAACTGACAGCAGGCGATTACACGGGCTCAGCGGGCAGAGACCTGCCTGGAGAGAGGCAGAGCTGTCCCTCCGAGAACCATTTCACACGGTGGCATCGCCCTGGAGCAGAGACCCACCTGAGAACGTGTCCCTGGGAAACCCTTTCCACCTGCCCGAAGAGAACCAGACCCCACAGAAACATTCTGTACTCACGCGATCTTACCCCGACCTCAAAGGGTTCTCAGACGTCCTTGCCAGCCGACACCGATGTCTGTGCCGCCTCCTCAGGTGTGGTGCAGGGGTGATTCTTCACTACTTCAGCACAAAGGAGCCACGCGTGGCCACCAGGCTCTGCAGCTGGTGAGTCCCATGGCCCGTTCCCCAGCGCTAACGCGGCTGCAGCTGCCCCCTGACACCCCATTCCCTGACACCCCATCCCCTCCACACACTGGGGTGACCCCTGGCACGGCGAGGGGCAGCAGCAGCGGTGACACACACACAGATCCACTGCCGACCAAGTGCATCCAACACAAGTGCGTGTGGAACTATCAGCCTGGCACCGCAGCGGGGAGTCACCACAGCAGCAAAACACCTTCTGCCCGCTCTAGAGCAGCGAGGGACCAGCTGCAGTTGTGCTGCTCAGCCTGAAATCCTAAAGCAAAACATTCCAGACAAGCCCTTTCCTCCCCATCACTACTCACGTTCACACCGCTTTGAGCTCACAACCGCTGGGGAGCAGCCTTAGAGGACTCCAACCTTCCCATACAGCTCAATAAAACTAAATGTCCATTAGCAAGCTGCAAATACTAATACCTAAGACAAGAGACAGAGCATTTTATGATCAAGTTTATTTAATTAAATTTCATTGACTGTTTTACTGTAGGTCACACCAGAGACTGCCAAAGTAAACTAAACATTTTACATTCACTACAAGATTCTCTCCAATTTTCACAACTAGTCCAAACCCATGAAGCTGTAGGGTCCCTTTCCCTCAGTTTGCGTTACGACTCTCATTGATGTCAGTGGGACTCATGTTCCAGCACCAAAGAGAGAACCGAGCCCTTGGGTTCCCAGGTGTGCAGCAGCTCTCCTGGCTGCAAGCACTGTTAAAATCACGTAATGTGTGTGTGCGCGCATTTCTCTATGAATATTTACAAAAGCAACCTCCTGCTGGTACAGAGGACAAATAACCATTTAACTGCTAATCCACAAAGGGGGAAAAAAGCCCAAACCTGCAGCAGGGAGGGCAGGAGGGCGCAGAGACGAGAGATGCACGAGTGCCCAAGCCCAGCAGACGCAGCTGCAGCAGCAGCGCCCATTGGGGCACATCCAGCTGGTCCCCCGGAACCCATCGCTGCCCGCGCTGGAGACGGGGTCGCTGCTCCGGTGAGCACGGCAGGTCCCAGGGACACCAGGACACCCGGGCGGCCGTGAGGTGATGAAGATGGAAGCTCGGGCAGGGCTTGCCCCACCGGGGTTTCTGGGGATGCTGGGAGGACACCAGGCATTAACAGAACTTTAACTTGTTTCTGATCTAGCAAGCATTTTGATAATACCTATGACATGCTCTGAATATTTCCTTATAAAACGCTCAAGACTTTTTCCCTATTTGAGAGCGATCTACAGGAGGTCTTTATTACACCATCTTTTATGTGTCTACTCCTAACAAATACCAGAGAAATACGTCAGATGCGACAATTTAAACTTTCACCGTATCTGAAAGTATACATCTCTTTTAAAGTGTATTTTCAACATGAAAAGAGCTAAAAATCACAATTATATTCCATTGTGTAACGCGTATGAAATCAAGACCATTTGCGTAGCTTCCAAAGTGGAAGCTGGAAAACAGTGAATTCAGTAAGTATTACTTTAGGGAAGGGCTCGTCACCCCCCTTCACCTTCACTGCACGGCCTAAGCTATACTTGAAATACTCCACAAGTATTGTCAGTATCTTTGTCTAAAAGAGCCAGCTTCTGGGAAATTTCAAGTTGTAATTATTTTAGAAATCACAAGCCATTCTTCCTTAATCTTGCCAATTTTAATGAAGAAAAAACATTAGCATTTCAATATACAAAAGTCCAATAAAACATGATTTTTCTTTTAAATCAGTGAATGGGTAAAGTTCGTGTTAAACTTATTCAACAGTAAAAGTCTTCCAATTTCCACTAATAGATTTTTTTCCTTTCTGTTTTGACTACAGGATAATGACAATCCAGAAATAAATAGCTATAAATACATTCATTGTTCCTATTCCAAAAATAGTCACATAGGGAAGACACAAAACTGAAATTAACTTATTTGAATTTGTTTCTTTACAATGAGATATGGGCAAGTTAGAGCAGAGTGACTCAAGACAGGAAAAAAACAAGAAGGGAATAAATTGGTCCAGTATTGACATTCATGAAACATACGCAGTTAATTCATCCTTTAAATGACACTACTCAGTTGATTTTTATTTGTTTCGGGTATACATAATGAAAGCAGTTTCCTTTGAGTCTTTGCCGAGGACAGGTATAGTACCCTGGAGACACTGTAGCAACCCCCTTCAGTATGCATGTGCGTATATATAATTATATACAAATAATCATGCATCCACACACACGTTTGTATAACACTGCATGTGACGGTTAAATCCATCATTCATCATTGGCAGCACTTGTTCCTCTGACTTGGCCTTGATTACGTAACTGCAGAGAAAGAAAATACACAGTTAAGCATTAATAGTTTCGTCAAACGGTAAGTCCCAAATAAGCAGCCTTATTAATCTCCAAGAAAAATAGGGCAGGGCAGTCAAAACGCCACCAGGACTGAGCAAACCACACCAAAGCAACGCAAGACTCGTTAGGGAATCTTAATTTGGGCGCTGTCCTCGCTGGTGGGCAGCAGCTCCGGGCTCGCAGGAGCCTCGCGCTGGTCAGCAGGAGTTTAGAACTGCTTTGGCTGGGGGTCCCATCCGAATTAAAACACTCACAGCGGGAAACACCAGCGTTAAAGTACGGGAACACATACTCAAAAGCTTGCTCCCACAGCAACAGTTTTAACACAAATATCGGTGTGGAACTGGATTTCAAGCATGTTAACAGAAGATGACAGTCCACAGCGTCCCTGAATGGCGTGGACTGAGTCCACGGGTCACTTTGCTACCGGGTGTGCAGCAGAATGACGCTCGCTGACCGTCCCCCCGTGCCCGGGGTGCTCGCAGGCTGCGGAGCTCGGCGCAGCACTGGGGTGACACCAGGTCACACACTCCAGGTGTCTGTGCCAGATCAGCACAAGGAACCGGGAGAAGGTCTCTGTACCCTGGACACCTGGGTCATCTCCAGCTGTTGATCACCACAGGTTATCAAACAGGAGGGAGGCAAGGCCCAGAAGTGTTATCTGGACATACGTCCATTTAGATGATTTCTGCCAGCAATTCCCATCCATCAGAACATTAATCCCTTTTCTCCTTTTCCAACCAGCATGACTTACACAGCTTGATATGCCTCAGAACCTACAGAGAACTCCTCTAGACGTCAGCAGCCAAAGTGCCTCGAACGGAACCCTTCTTACGCATCTAAACGTAAAATAAAACCGTGAGCTCCCACATAAAGAACCTCTCGCGCTGTTGGTTAGTAAGAGAGAAGTAACCATGGACATGACCAGACGGTGTTTCCCTGGCCAGACCAGCTCAGCTCCAGCTGAGGGTTTGCAGACAGGGGTACGCAGGGGTTTTGGTGGGGACCAGCTGGTGGGTGTTTGATGAAGCACAGGCGCTCCTCATCTCCCCGAATCAGACACATAAACCCAGTGAAACAGTGAGAAAAGGATGGGCTGGGACAGAGAAACTCTGCAAGAACACTGGTGAGGATTCAGAGAGTAAGAAAAAAGGAACAAAAGCAGAAATCCTGACTATAAAAAAAAAAACCTAAGAAAAATCAACTGAACGTGAAGAACAGGACAAAAGAACCAAACCGCACAGATTTTTGAAGAGAAAGGTTAGCGCAAGGCAGGGAGAAGAAAGGGTGTTAATGAGAAAGGGAACAGCAACAGAAAGCGATGTGTGTAAGGAAATGTAACGCTGCCAATGGTACTCGGCTTCCTTTCTGCCGTGGTTTGTTTTTAAGCATCACGGAACTGCGCAGTGCAACGCTGCCAACACAGCCGGCTATTCATCTGCAGGGATGGAAACGTGACGATATTCTCGTCACATTAAGCACCTTATCGCTCAGTGCTCACTTCCCAGCGGCCATAAAACAAATGCTTTGTGGTATACTTGGGATTTAATCAAAGTTACTGTTTAGCACAATGGATGATGTAGTTAAATATGAAACTTAAGTGATTTGGGATAAAATCGGCATTCACGTTTTATTTGGCAGTGGCATTTTTGCCTTTAGGTTATTGTCCAATAACGCACTTCACCACAAAAACCTCAAAATTGCATCATTTATAGGTGTTTGTAGATACCCCTATTATAACAGTTTAAAAGACTAAAATTTAACAGTAGGTCCCCACTCCTCTCACATTTCACAATATACACAGAAAACCTGTGTTAGTGTAACTAAACACATTTCTCTGGTGAAAAACTGACTTCTTCAGCAAATAACACACTTAAGTTCCTGATGCTAACATCTTACACAACAAGCTATTTGAAATAAATTATTTGCATTGCTTTGCAAAACAAGAAAATACTAAATAAATACATTTGATATTTAAGAAAGAGGGCAAGTGTTACACCCAGAGACAGGTGTTCTGGGTTTTGCTTAAGGTAAGAACTAAAAAGTAACAAATATTTTGCAAAAAATATCTAAAGGAAGTTACTTACCAGTGAGAAATGCAAAACAGAACTTTGTCTACCAGAAGACAAACATCCACAGAGACACAAAAGGGAAATATCCTCACGCACACGTGTCAAGGGCTGTTTGCGTTCTCCAACACACGCCTGGCCTGCACTCCCTGCACTGCCACCACCCTCCCCAGAGAAATGGGGTAAGTCCATCTCAGTCCAAACAAAGAACTACAGGTGTGCCAAAGAGAGCACTTCGGACAATAATCCGTTCGAGCAAAGTGGTTACACCCCCAGGAACACCAGAACCTATGCCTAGAGCCACCTAAAGTAGAATTAAAGAAGAAATCCACATCATTTGAGATAACACCTGCATAATCAAAAATATCCAAATGCCAATGAGAGAGCAGAATATCTGCAAGAGGGAGTGAACATCGTTCTCTTCCAAAGCATATTCTGGGAACTGCCCAAGCAGACAAACCCTTTGGCTTATTTGAAAAGAAAGTTTGGTTTTACCAGCTCAGAGCATCTACCTCTTGACACACAGAAGAGTGAAGAAAAGCCTCTTCCCAGCCCAGAAAACTTCTCTAGGCAATGCAAGACGGCTCCACACAGCTCATAAAGTCCAAACGTGGAGAGCAGAACAACTGGGGCTGGAGGAGCTGCAGCCAGTTTTGATACTAAAAGAAAAGAAGTGCTGGGCACAAACCAAAAACCGCACTTCAGAACCACTGTCAACAGCAGGTCTAAAGCACCAGGCGATCTGTTCAAAGACGGATGGCAGCTGGAATGAGTTAAACTGGGCAAAAAAGCAAGTTATACCTGAAGACATCTTGTCTTGAAAGCAGGAAGACAAGGGAAGGAAAGCGAAAAGCTGAATGGGTTTGGGGCTTAAAGCAATTGGCAAAAATGGGAAGGAAATAGAATTGCAAATCCAAAGACTGTAAAGAACTTAAAACCAAGCAGGATTTAAAATGAGAAAGATTCACGCCAAAGGTCAGGCTCTGGAAAGCCACTACAGGAGGTTTCCTGTCTGTGATGGTCCTCTAGTGCTTCAAGAAAAGAGTAGAGAAAGGGCCCTATGGATGAGTTTCCTTCCAGCCATCGTTCCAAAGACAGATCGGGCTCTTAATTTTACTGACTTCCTTTTTGCAAGTGAAATGCCCAGTTTTGTGCTAATCAGGATGAGTGGAACCACTGTCGTGTGGCATAGTAAAGCTTGCTTGAAGACGTCTGAAGAGAAAAAGTGATCAGATCTAATGATGATTAGAAATGAAACAAAGCAAGGTGCATGATGGAAAAGCAAGATGACAGCTTTGAATTCTAACTGACAAGTGGTAAAAAGGGACTGAATGGGACTTTGTGCAATGGGTATGGTACCGAATAAAGAGCTGGCCAAGGGTGGACATTCTGGATTCAGTGACATCAGAAATAGTCATCGTGCAGCCACTTCCAGCTTGACACACCAGAGTGTGCAGAAGCTCGAAGTGCACGGGTCTGCACAGGAGAATCACTAAAGGAGCTTTAAGGTCCATCAGGAATTGCCCAAACACACACAAGGGGTGGACACAACATCGCTTGCGTCAGTTCCCCAACAGATAAACCCACAGCCAGACAGCACAACATCAGCCTCCCGAAAGCATCCTTACCGCCTCCAGCTCCTTCTGGGTTTCATCCTCCATCCTCCTGATGTCTTCCATAGTCAAATCAATCCACTTGTCAATCCAACAGAACAGCTGGCGATGAAAGTTGGTAAATATCCTTTTTTCTTGCTTTAAGAGGATAAGCAAACATTAGATAACAGGCTTACATTCTGCCAAAGACCAGTGAAGTGACTGCCGCTGCTCAATTGGAAAAGCTATAATCTTTAGGTGCATGCAGTTTCAAACTGCTGCAGGTTCAGTCCTCTCACATTCCTGGATCCAATTTTAAAGCAGGGTCACTTCTCACATGCTTTAACACAGGAACAACAACCAAAAAAACCCCACAAATTTCACTATCAAAACAAAGTTTCAAGGAAGTTCAGCAATTCATGGTATTTGAAAATGCTGAAGAATGCTTTTAAAATCTGCCTTGTGCGCCGGCCGTCCCACCTCCCAGCAACACCCCAGCACCGGGGAAGCACTTACCTTTTGTATAAAGTTTTCGACTTTGTTCTGCAGTCCCCACCATTTAAATTTGATAGTCACCAACTTGTAAGCACACATTTTAGGACACTCTTCATCAGTTGCCAGCTCTTTCTGTTTATGGGTAACAGGAAGAAATTTTTAATTTCTTGAAAAATTAACTTCAGTGAAACTTAGTTAATATAATTATTAGAAATTATAATTTGAAGTCATATACTAGAATTATAAATTATATTATTAATTTATCAGAATTATTTTACTATGATTATAAATAAGTATTCAATTCCTGCCCCCTGCTTTAAGACACACACTGCTAGTCTCCATGGAACTGTGAACTTTTTCTTTCTGCTGATAAAGCTTTCATAAGGTTGTAATGTCAGTTCTCAGTACCTTCCAGTTTGGCCCCAAAGGTCCTCTCTTTGTCTTAACCGACTGGAATAATGCAGGGTCTTCATCAGCTTTGTAGTCCTGTAATATAAGAAAAAACACCACCTGAGAGTCCAGAAAAAAAACAAAACAGTGTGTGTGTGTGTATATATATATATATATATATATATATATACGTACACACATATGTGTGTATATTCCTTCATCTACAAGAGCTTCAGCAGACAGCACATGAGTTACGGTGCCTGCCACCAGCTGCAACCTACTCGGGCCCTCAGGTCCTGCATATTCTGGAGGCTGAATGCAATAGTGTTTCCATCCCCCCAAGTCCTTGGGTGGAAAAAAATGACTGATTATAACTGCCTTTTAACAATAACACTGAAACACTGGATAGAAGACAATGGGAAAAGGATCAAGCTATAGGAATGGATAAAGAATGATTGAAGTGAAATATACTCGGCAATTTCTGCCTTTGCAGTGCAACCTCCTTCCTGAAAAAATAATAAGAGCAAAAATATCAACAAAAACCATCAATATTTCCAAGTAGCAGACTGCTCACCCAAAAATCCACCAAAACTTTAATATTAAAAATCACATTCGCTAACAAAACTTGTGGTGTCTCATACCAGAAGTGCTTCACACCTCTACACTATGGCATATACACCACACAAGGTTATAGAAACGCACCGTAGGATGCAAGTTTTCAAATACGCTGTGATCAGAAAACATGCTACGATAAGAACTTTGCTTGCATATGCAATCTGTGTTTTGGCATTTAAACTCACCTACATACCTGGTGTTTTACGCCGTGGCATCAGGCTGGATGCCACAGGGACACCAGAGTCCCCAGGACAGGACATCACCTGTCACCCTACCTCACTGCACAGGGACAGACAAAAAGCAGCTCTGCCCTTGTGTTTAGGACCCACATATAAGCACAGCTGGAAACACTGGGAAAAAATGCTATCTACAAGTAAAATGTAGGAGTGAAACAAAAATTCAAAGAAAACAGATGAGTCATGGTAAAGTTTTCTGTGCTAAAGACCACAGACAGAAGCTTTGAACCAAGACTTGGTTAACCCAAAGCCTGTTAAGGATAGAAAAAACCCTGCCTAGAATAAAGCCGAGACGGACAAGGGAGCATTGTAGGAGCTCTCTCAATACACAAACCCTACCAGCATGCAAGGAAAGAAGACTGGACTGAAGCCAAAACACAAATAAACAACAGTTCTTAGCACAGTTCAAGGAAAATATCTGTGCAGCAAGAGCTTAACTCCTGACGGCAACAAGTCCTTCTTAGGAAGAAAAACAGGCGGGTGTTGGAACAAATATTACAGCTGAAAAGCCCTGAAGCCCTCTTGAAAGCTAGACAGGCAAAACATCATTATGTAGCACCATAACAATATAGAGGAGCTAAAAACCTTTCCAAAGAAATACACAAATATAATTTCATAGGCAGTTTCTGCTCAAAATCTCAGTATAATATGCATGAATGCAACAAATCATTATAAAGAATTATTCAGAGAAACTGTGAGCCATGAACAATAAAGTAATAATTGCAACAAACCCAGAATCTGGGCGCTTCTTTACAGTTCTCATTCTTATTTATAAGACTTGCTAAAAGCAATAACAGCACATAGTTCATTCTATCAGGTAGTATAGAACTCAAAAGCGTATCTACAGGACAGAACGACTTCAAGAAAACTTAGAACCCAAGATAAAAACGACACAAGTCTGATGTCTTATCTGCAGATTCCTGGAAAAAGCTCCCTGAGCAGAGAGTGAGTGGTGTAAGACTAACCAGGCAGGTGGACACCATGTATGGGGTTTCAACTCAAAACTGCATTAGTTTTGATTTCTCATTGTACAAAAATAGCTATAAACCTGATTTCAATTTCTTTGTTTCCACTACACTCTACTTTCTTAGAAATTGTTTCCAAAAATGCAGCCTCTTCTGATGTCAACCAAGTGTTCGCTTCTGCTTACTCTTTCAAAAGGCTTATTCTCCTGGGAAGTGGTTTTTATATACAAATCACATAAAGCTGAATAGATTGTATGCTGGAGATGATTAAGAGAGGGCAGGGTTAAATTTATATGTAAAGAAAGCCACAGATGTTGGCCAAATTATTTCTACACATACTTAAATGAGCATGAGTTAACATATGCATGCCATTAGTATCTTAAAGAAATTTACTATTTTTATATTTATGCTGATTGTAGTTCCGAAACTAAAGTAACTGCTACACTACAATGGATTAGACAAGTTTCGTTCACTGAACAAAAGGATAAATCTTGAATATATTAAATCTTTTGAAGCTTATGAATGTAGCCCCAACGTACCCAAGACAGTACCTTTCAGTTGGTTTTCCAGGCTAAACTGTGACTGAGAAAATAAATGTACAAATAAAAACTCTCCTTTGGCAACACTGACTATTCCTTTTTCCTAAAAAAATTAGCACACCAAAACCCCCACCCAGCCACTTAGAATGGTAATTCCCAAACAAGCAGCATAGTCACAAAAAAGTACCATGAAACGCATATGATTTCAGAAACTACCCCACAGAGTGAATGACTGACTGCACTAATGTCCATGAACAAATGAAGAAACTGTAGGAAAAGAATCTCTGGAGAAATAGAACAGGTGGAGAACACCTCATGCTCCACAGGGACACGCACTGCCCAAAACCAGCAGCCTTCCCAAGGCATGAAGTAAGCGTGTGGGGCAGGACGGGCTTGTCACTCTGATGTAGCTGAAAAAAACCCTTGAGTTCCATTACCCAAACTTCATAAAGATATTAGTATAGACGCAAAGTCTCTCTTGGAGCCATAAGTGGTAAAGAGAGAGAAAACAAAGGCCAGAAACTGCAACTTTTTGGAGCAGAAGAGACTGCAAGTATGGGTCTCAGAGAATTTCTGCTGCCCAACTAACCCCTGCCTGTCCAGGGAAGGGGCAACAAGCAGGTGTAAGGGGTGTCAGCTGTGGATAACTCACTTACCAAAGTCTGCACAGGAGTCTGAGCACAAAGTCAGTCTTTACTTAATGAAGTCAGGACTTTGCAAAACTGAATTTCTGGGAGATGAAATGGAAACGAATCACGTGGTGAAAACGAGTCCCAAGTATTCCTGAGCAATGATGGGCTACACTGTGAGTGGATTAGATGTGCTCACAGGCGTATAGGTGGCTAATAACCGCAACAGGCCAGGTCTGACCACTAAATACAGACTGATCTCTCAGAGATATGCATCTCCCAGCTTCTGGTACATCCCAAGTTTCTTATCCTTCCACAAGTATCTGCTGCTGGCAGTTAACAGAATGCTGAGTTAGACAGATCTCTGCCCTGAGCCAAAAAGAAAACATTTATCATCCAGTGCCTGCCAGCCTTGGGCATGAAGGGACCTGGCAGCACCGCGGGCAAGCGGCACCACCCAACTGTGCGGGGGCACGGGCACCAGCCACGCTGGGCACTGAGAGCACGTCCAAGAGAACAAACACGGCAGACATTCACCTACCAGTTCAGCCCTACAGCCACGTGGAATGTTTGAAACAACACGGGACAGCAAAACGATTCTTCACTGCATTGATTTGGTTCACAGGGAGGTTCTCCAAACATTTCACCCATGTACATCCACAGATGAGTTGGGTAAAATCCATACCATTTTAGTTTATTCACAATCAACACAAAGCATCGACGGAACCAACTGCAAGATGCATCCACATCCCAGCAGCAGAGTGTGTACTTACTCCTGGTTCTACTTGAGTTCTATCTGCAATGTCAATATGGACAATTTCAACACTCTTCCATGTGTTTGGATCTAAATTGTGCACCTGCAAAAAGAGAAAAAGGAATGATTTCCATGCTGGCACCTAACACAGTGGCATACCTCATGCGGTATGTATGCATGGCATGGATTTTTTTCTGGACTTCATCTAGGCAGTGTTCTCAAACCCCATCCTTTCTTCCTCTGCCTTTCTAAAAGGGAACAACCTCCACAGCTACAGTTTGGTTCACTCACTAACCAGTTTTAAACCAGCACAGTGTCTTCACGTCTTGTACATTCAAGAAAACTGGATTTAAGATTAAACTGTATTCTGTTGTCACGTTTGTTAGCACTAATGAAATCAAGCTCTAATTAGAAACATTACCCATCCAATAATCTGCACAAGCTTTTTGATCTAGCAAGAAGCCGCATGAATTCCAAAGCACAAATATGGCAGCTTTCAATTGTCTGCCTAAATCTAGTAGGTTCCCCAAATCATAGGGCTGCCTTTAGTATGGAGAAGATGAAGTGTGTGCGGCGCGAAGGTACAAAGGTCTGACGATGCAACCAGCTGTGCGCTGTTCAGCATCCCTAAACTGACAGAGCGAGCGGGGCTCTCCAAGAAACACCCTCCTCTGCAGCACAGCCCGTGCCGCAGTTCATCCAGGCACTGAAAATACACTGACAACGCTCCTTTGCGGATGGGTTATAAATATGTTTGTCACTATAGATAAAAAAATCTCCTGAAGAGACCGGTGAACCAAATCGACTGTCTAGGGAGGAAAATGAGAGTATCGCCAGCCTGGAAAATTTACAGAAGCAGCTTCAATACATAACTCTACAGATAAACTCCAAAAGCCCCGTGAATCCTGTTTTCAAACAAACTTGTCAGCCTAAGTAGCACTAGCATGTCTACAGTAAGAGAAGGTGAAATTAAAAAGACCTTACTGAAAATCCATTGAAATATTTCAGCGACAATCAAGCATCTGCATTGACCTCAATATAAAAAAACTCAACCTCTTCTTGTTCTTGTATCACGTTAGGTGAGACAGCTTGACCATCTCCAAGGGATTTGAATAATGCTTTTCTTGTTTTACATTAATCACTGCTAGGGCTTTGACTTTATGCAGTAATTCTCCACCATTAGCACATATAGAATACTTTATCTGGATGACTCTGTATTGAAAGTATTACTAGTGCTTGGTATCTAAATCCCAACTCACGTTCTCTGATGTCCCCAAATCCGGTTTATGCCAGGTCTCAATTTTTATGAAGAAATCATCTTTCATGTATTCATTCTGTAAGAATTAAAATAACAAGTCATGAGTCTGATTAAACCTCTCTGCCTAAAGTTTAAATAAATGGTAGTTACATATAATCCACTACAAAGACTTGATTAGTGACAGATTTTATTTAAATTATAAAAAACTAGCCCACTTACCTACACATAGATATAGGTACAATGAGATAACTAGTATCAAAACGTTAAGTATCAGCTACAGCAGTAAGTACTAAATTAAAACCAGTCGTGTTTGAGAAATTCAACTCTAACCCTGTGCACACAAATAGAAATAATACTGTCATTTACCATCCCTTTTCCTCAACCCTGAAATTCTTTACCTCTATGTTAAAGCAATTTTCAAATCATTAATAAGGCATAAAAGAAGATGCAAAAAAATGAAAGTGTTTATCTGAAAAATTACAGTTATTTCTAATTATAGCCATGTTCAGACAAAGTAACACAGAGCTCTATGCCAGCAACCCTGGCAAGACACATAGAAAAGGCTGGAGCGAGCTTGCTAGAGTCAGAGTCAATTGTAGCAGTAACAACAGATAAAATACATTTCCAAAAAAACCAACACAGGATGGGTAGTAATTCAAATACTCACCGTCACAACTGGTCATTGGAAACACATGCAATGAAAACAAAAAGGAAACACAAACCATTGTTAGATACAATAGTTTCTGAAAAGTCCCACACGTCACAGTTGCTGCACAGCACAAGAAACGTTCAACATGAGTGTGACAGCATTTGTGTGCAGCAAGTCAGCGCCCAGCACACTGACCTGCCAGCCTGAGGAGCCTGTGACACGATAGTTCAAACGGATCAACAGCAACACAAAGAGCCTACTCTTAGAATGCATGGAATCAAAAGCAATGAAATAAAGCGGTCACCTATGCTAGCAGACTATGAAGAACTAAACTCTTTTCAAACCTGCTCTGTTCTAGACCTGAAGAGAATCACCTCTTCAGCTTATCCCAGGGACACCCAGACTGTAGGAACCAGTAACCGGTGTGTAGAGGTTGCTCTGCAGAAACTCTCCTTTTCAGAAGAGATCACATTAAAATTTGCAATATATTTTCCACTTGATGGCACTCTCTTTCCTCCCCTAAACCATTTAAGACTATCCCTCGACTGCACACTGACAGCGAAACACACAGCAGGTGACCTACTTGTTCTGCAGTAGGGATACGCGTTCCAGGCCTTCTCGTGGAACACCAGGGAGCCTTCTGGAGCGATCATCCTTACAAACCCTGGAACTTTACTGGGGAAAAACAAACATCCACGACAGTTTTTAAGTATTTGCCAGCTGAAATTCCTCATTGATTTCACCCACTCTAATAAGAAAGGCACATGTGTGATCTGTGTGATTCTGTGATTCTACCTAAGCGCTTTAAAGGTGATGATGTCCAAGGTACCCACTGTTAAATATGCAGGAAATCCAACATTGTTACTGATCACATGATAATTAAGATAAAAATGGGGCAGGTAATTGAGCTAATTGAGAGTGAGCCATAATATTGGAAGCATTATGATGACAATGAAAGCTGCACTTGCTTTTCAAGAACAGCAATGCCAACTGCTGAGGGAAGGCGCCACTCAAGAGATGTCACCTCCACAGCCTCCAGCACCACCGCAGGGTCCTCAGCGAGTGACCTGGAGCTCAGCTGTGCCACCAGCCCCCTCAGCCGTGCTGGACCCTGCAGCTCCCCCCGGGCAGCACAACCACCATCACCCCCCGGGCCAGCAGAGTGCCCGTGGCTGCTGCCAAAAATTGGATGTTTGGGAAAAACGTAACAAAATCTGACACAAGAGCAATTTGGTATTTTCTAGATTACTTGAGGCTGAAGCCCTGAAGTAGGAGACTTAAGCACACCACACATATATGCATGTGCATAAGGGATAGAGTTCGACCTCTGTAGGTGCTCCACCCTCAATTTCTGTTCCTGTTCTCTTTTCTTTTAGATTCAGGAAAAAAAAAGCCATCTGATGATGCCTTTTTTTACACAGCAGGAACCTCATGTCCCACTCATCTGGGACTTCTCTTTTTCTGGAAAAAGCAAACACAATTCTTTCAGCTCTTGCACACAAGCCACACTGCCCACGCTTGTCTCCACTCCAGTTTCGCTCTAGTTTGTCCACACCTGAAAGCACAATGCCCGAAGCCAACCCACAGGAACTGGGGGCACCAACCCCACACAACGCAGCCCCAAGCCACGTTTGCCCTCACACCTCCTGCCACGCGGCTGCGACGCTCAACGTGAGGGTGACACTCAACAGCGCTGCTGTACAGCATTTATTTCCCCCATTGTCTTTGTGCCCCCAACTGTCAATGTATTCAGCTCTCCCACTTTAAAAATCTTTCTCCAATTACAAACATGTGGAATACTAAGCCTCACAACTTGCCACACATCACAAATCCCAGCAATACGGCTGCTCGTGTGGTGCTGCAGCCCCCGGGGCAATACCCACTGCTAATCCCCGGAGGTTCAGACCCCATTTGTGTCAGTTTTCCAAATAACCCCGGGTTTACCTGCTCTGAAATGAATGCTGCCTTCAAAAAATATTCTTTACCTTACCCATTCTCTCTCAGAAAAACATCACCCTACCACACCATAAGAACTTATAGAGTGTTTTTAAAGAGCACTCAGGCCATCAGAACTCCTTCTTAAACACCAGATCACATAAAACCATTTCTCCTTTATAATGTAACAACTATCCTCCTTTCCTCTGTCCTTCTGTATCAACACTCCTGTCCTTTGACTATCCCACAAAGTATCTGTGGTACCAAGCCCATCATTTCAGCTATATACAAAGAATTCAAGTTACTCCTACTTAGAGATGCATTTGCCTATTCACAGATGGGACATTTTCCACTGTTCTCCATTTCTCTATCCCACATTATTTAAAATCCACTGTATTTCACATGTTTTCCCACCCACTAGAGTATTCATGCACAACTCAGCAAATTACAGAGTGGTACAAAACCACAAGCACCCCAGAACAGCAAACAATGGAAGGCTGCCCCCACTTTTAAACATTTCTCACTCGATAGCAACTGACCATCATATGTGTTGGTTCCTCTCACCTCTTTAAATGGTAAATTTTGTGAGTATATTGTCCCTTCTCGCCATCCTTCTCATAAGGCTCATTTTTTAAGACTTGAATTCCTTCACCACCTCCTGTTTCATTTTTGCTAGCTTCTGCCACAGAGTAAAGTTGCCCAACTTGATACTGAAAAGAGAAGTAAAATTTCAATATTAAAGTTAGTGAAAGCTTTTAATGCATTAAAAATTTAGCTGTTCCCAGTGAAAATTTGGTAATGCAAACAAAATTATCAGGAAAGTAAAATATACCATATAAAAATATTTACGAAAGTTTGACAATCTACTGGTAAAATTTATCTTTAGTCCACAAACAACAGGTCTATAATCAGACTGTTTCATATTAATGCAACACTTGGGTACAGCATAACAAATACGCTGTTCTTCATTTTTCTCATCCTCAAAGCATGATATGTATGTACGTTGTTCTTAATTGTATAAAAGAAATAGAATTTTTAGTTTACAGATTTTCAAATGACTGATTTCCAGCTCTGAGGCTCCCAAATTAATACCTGAAACCATCTAGATTCCACCCCCACTGGACCCATCAAACGCAAAATGCAGAAGGAAAAAAGCGCAGCATTTTCCCTTAGATGTACGTTCAGACATCTCTCATTACTTTAATTTCAATTTAAACTGCCGGCTTCAGCTCTTGGAAGATGATTCCTGCCTTCACCTTGAGGGAAAGGTTTGGAGTCACCCAGTACTTTGATCAGCAGCAAAACTGCTGCAGCACAGAACTGCACAGTTATTTTCAGGCTCATAGGCCAGAGTGGCTCAGACACAACTAAAGGTTCTTTCCCTGCAGGCATTTGCCTCCTTGGAAACTCGCTGGTGTGCAGGAGGCGATTTTGCGTGCGTGGGGGTTACACACGTGATAACGCACGGGAAACGCTTGGATCCCACTGAGACACCAACACCTTCCCACCCAGCGCCCCAAAACACGAGTGGGTAGGGTCAGGACATACCTCTTGCACGGAGCAAGGTAAAACCACTCGGCTGAAAAAGAGCAAATTCAACAAAATGAATAATTAGGCTTCATCTGCAGATAAGAGACATAAACTGTAACAAAGACATCCAAGAAGTGTCAAAATGAGCTAATTCAAGTGTTCTTTTCAGAAATGTGGTGTGACTGTAAGGCTGTGTGGATATAATGCAACAAACTCAAGCAAAATTCAATGACAGATATGTTACAAAAGGAAAAAGACGAGTTGAGGACATTAGAATCTGCAGAGAGGAGCCAGGAAACCTAATATCTACTCACAGGTCAGCCACAACTCTCTATTGTGCTGAATTCATTTAAACTTTGACGCGTGAGCTTTTTTCATGTGTTACACAGTAAGCAGTCCCATCTGTACAATTTAGAATGACAAACGTGCGGGCCCTCAGAGCCCGCACGTGAATTTTGGCAATTACAGCAGTTATGAATCATTCAAAAAGCCACCACCGCCCGTGTCTCATCCCGGTGGCAGAGGCCGGCACGTTTCAGATGCGCAGTGTCGCTCTAACACAACACTGGACAGTTCACAGCAGCGTTCAGGGATGCCGAAGTTTATTTCTTACAGCAATACTGCACTGTGCAGGCAGCATTTTGCAGTTTCACCTAACACAATAAAATGGACAAAGACAACACAAGTCATTATTGCCGCAAAACATCACCATAAGCGAACTGCATTGTTCCCAGGGCTTTTAAGCGATGTTACCTCCAAACACAGCATAGCCCAAGGGCAGTCGCAATAAAATTCCCATAAGGAGTTCTATTATATCTATCACCTGTCTGGGCATTAGCAGACGCTGACTCAATACTTAGTCAGGACACATTTGTGCCTCACGAGGCAGTACAGGAAATTTTTGGGCAACTTCAGCCTTAGTCTTCAACAGGACAATATGTAAAATACGAGTGTCATCAGGAAAGTACAGCACATGTATAGGCACAAGGAAAGGTGAGGAAATAGAGAACTGTAAGGTACAGGGTTTTTTTAAACTTAAGAAAGATGACAAACAACACAATAATTAAAAAAGAGCCCAATATCACGGAAATCTGATGAGAACTCACAAATAAGTACAGCCCACCATCTCTCGTGGGAGCTACGAGACAGACAGACAGACAGACAGCACAGGCTGTCGCTCACACACAAGAGCGGGACCCTTGGTTCTGCCCCCGTGTGCGGGGACAGCGGCGGCAGCTCAGCCCGGCCAGACGGAGCTCAGGGAAATCTCTGAAGCGTCCTCGGGTGCCTCTCAGGAACCCAACACACACACTTTCCACCGTCTACTATTTTGAACCTACGCATCAGCTTTAAAGCCAGAGGGAAGGCTCCACGTTACCGGCTGTGAAGGGGCGGGAGGGGGAACAAACCGGCTGGAGCCCTGAGGGTAAAGACCTGCCCAGGGACACGGAGCTCCCGGCACCAGGACAGAACCGCGGAGCGATGGAGCCCGGCACGGCCCCGGGCAGCCGCGCTGCTCCCCAGCAGCACCGGCACCGACCGCCGAGCACCGGGACACGGGGGCAGCGCCGCCGGGCGGGACAGCGGCCCCGGGGGAGTCCAGGACACCCCGGGACACGCGCTGTGCCGACGCGACTCGCCCCGGGCCGGGGCTGAGACCGCCCGCCGGGCCGGACACGGGCAGCCACTCGGGGCCGCAGCGCGGGACGCGGAGCGGCGGAGACGCGCAAAGCAGCCCCGGGCCCGCAGCGCTCCGGCCGCCCCCGGCCGCTCCCCGAGCCCCGCGGCGGCGGCCCGGGCGGATGGGGGCGGCGCTCCGGGGCGCGCCCGCCGGACACCGCGGCCCCTCGAGGCCCCGCGCCGGGGCCCGCCCGTGCCCAGGGAGCGGCCGAGGCGGCGGCGCGGGCGCTGCGAGCCCCGCGCAGCGGAGCCGGGGGATGCGCGGCGGGGCGGGCCCGGAGCCGCTCGGGCCGGGGGGCGGGGGCCGGGCCGGGCCGGCAGGAGCGCGGACTCACAATTCCTTGATCAGCACCATCGTCCCGAGCCGCTCTGCGCACGCGCGGCCGGCGCCGCCTGCCCATGCTGCACCGCGCGCTTCCGGGGGAAGCCCCGCCCCCCGCGGGCCGGCGCTCCCAATCCCGCCGCGCCGTGCGTCCCCGCGCCCGCTCCTGACCAGGGCGCACCGGGGCGCGCTGCGCGGTGCGCCTGCGCCGGCCGCCACCAATCCGAGGGCGCGCAGCTGCCGCAGGCGCCCCGCCTCGCCCGTGGACAGCCAATCAGGGTGCCGGCTCCCGGTGCCGCCCTCGCCTCGCGCGTCGGCGCGGTGACGTCATCGTGGGTAACGTCAGCGCGGGGCGCTCCCCGCGGTGCTGGCGCCCCCTGCGGGCCGGGGCTGGGCCGGCGCTCCCTCTGCGGGAGAAACGACGTTACCGGACGTTCCCGACCCGCTCCGCGTGCGCCGGGCGGCGCTGCGGGACGCAGTCACCGAGCAGAGGTTCCTGCAGCCGGAGCCCCCTCGGACCCAGCGGCAAATGAAATCACTTCATTGCAGCGATGGGGCGAACGAGCGCTCGGCGGCACCGGGAGCCGGTTCCGGCGTCCACCGGTCGCTAGTGGTTATTTGGCTTTTCCGTGCTCCCAATGTGATTAACGATGCCCTAAGAACAAAGCAGCCGGGTAGTGTTTCCACTTAATGCCATAATTCAGGTAAAACTACAGGATTTACTTAAATTAATGTATTCCAAGTGAATTTATTTCTAGTTTCTGAGCCTGAGCTTTAGTTTTTCAGGTTTTTCTCCATAGCCACGCAGACCAACCGCTTCTGCGTTACCGTATGAAATTCTCACACCAATCCCAGACTTCGTACCCTGGACAGAAAAGCCAACCCCACAGTTCAAGACCCGACCAAGGGTGGAACTGGCGGTTCGGCACGGCGGGAGGGACACGATTCCGCCTCGGGGGCCAGGAACGGCTCTGGCTGTGGGACCGTTCGCGGCAGCTACACCTGCAGAGGTTTCTGTTGTGAGTGAGCTGCCCTGTTGCTAACAAGGTGCATTTTAAATGGACATTTGTGTCAACTCTCAACCCAGAGGAAGCTGACCTGCACAACTTTAATTTATGGGTAGCTACTGCATTTTTAATTCCTCTGCGGGGTAATTGCTGGTCTCCAAAACTGGCTGAGGCAGATTTTTGGACCCTGATGAGTTGCTGTTTGAGCATCATTCTCAGCACACCGCCCGTGTTCCCCTGCTCGTTTTGCATCTTTCTCCCCAAAGCCAGCGCTGACCCGACCCCCAGGCCCACCCCTGCCCCCCCTTCCCCACGTTCTGTTTGCCCGGAGCAAGAGCTAATGATGCATTTACACATCAGCTCCACGACAGGACAGCAGAAATTCACAGACAGGAAAATTAGATGTTGCCAAATGACCCTCCCACAGATAAATGGCTTTAAAGAAAATCCTCAACAGGCTCTGCCTCTGAAAACATATTTTCATTCAAGTGAAAGGCGGATGCTATGGAAACTGCTGCTCAGCCTTGCGCCTGCACCGGCTTAGTCTGAGGCAAAGAAATGACAAAGGGCTGTGCCAGGGCACAGTGGCGGGGCTCTAAGTGGCTGCTTCCCCAAGCTCGCAAGCATTCGGTATTTTCCTTTATTTGGTTTTGCAAAACCCTGGCTGAGTGCAGTCCCCTGCTGCGGCTCCTTCCCCATATGGACACCATTTGTCTTTTGTTTACTCCAGCAGCTGCAACGTGTGCTCTCCCCAAAACCCTCATCCTCTGTGTTTATAGATAAATTATACCACACACGATAGCATCATCAAGTAGCTGCATCCTGCTGGTTCCAGAGCCCGCGTAGACTGATCACTTCAGACCCGCCCGTGCGCTTTCACCACAGTCTCTGCCCATGGAGGGGACATTTCCCCAGGAAGCTGCTTATTCCACCTGGTCACCAACACCTACCTCAGCTCAACGTCCCTTGCTGCATGGGGCAGAAGGAAGATTTAAGTCTGCAAGTTCCAGCTGGCATCAGTATGGGGAAGATCCACCGTAGCTTCATGGGGAAGATCCACCGTAGCTTCATGGGGAAGATCCACCGTAGCTTCATGGGGAAGATCCACCGTAGCTTCATGGGGAAGATCCACCGTAGCTTCATGGGGAAGATCCACCGTAGCTTCATGGGGAAGATCCACCGTAGCTTCATGGGGAAGATCCACCGTAGCTTCATGGGGAAGATCCACCGTAGCTTCATGGGGAAGATCCACCGTAGCTTCATGAGAAAGATCCACCGTAGCTTCATGGGGAAGATCCACCGTAGCTTCATGGGGAAGATCCACCGTAGCTTCATGGGGAAGATCCACCGTAGCTTCATGGGGAAGATCCACCGTAGCTTCATGGGGAAGATCCACCGTAGCTTCATGGGGAAGATCCACCGTAGCTTCATGGGGAAGATCCACCGTAGCTTCATGGGGAAGATCCACCATAACTTCATGGGGAAGATCCATCGTAGCTTCATGAGGAAGATCCATCGTAGCTTCATGGGGAAGATCCACCGTAGCTTCATGGGGAAGATCCACCGTAGCTTCATGGGGAAGATCCACCGTAGCTTCAGCGCTCGGTTCTCCCCATGCAGGTTTGGGACTGGGCAACCCCTGAAGGTCCTTCCCACCCTGCGTGTCCTTTTGCTGATGACTAACAACAGCGAGCAAACACTGCTGCTCCCACCACCTGCTAGGAAAAGGAAAAGCAATTTCCAATCATTATTTGTAACACGAACCTACGTTCTGCCGCACAAAGAGCGGGGTGCTCCGGGCGCCCCCTCGCTCGCGCAGGGACGCTGAGCACAGCCGCCACACGTCGGTCACGCTGCGTGGTTCTGCAGCCACAGAACACACATTTCCACATGAATTCTTCGCTTCTCAGACACAGGCCAGAGGAACAGCCCAGCAACGGGGAGCAGCGTGCTAACAAATTCCTTCCCAACACCATCCTACACCAAGAGACTGAAGTACTGAGACAACTCATGCTTTAATAGACACTGAAATCACAAAGGAAGAAGGCCAAATGCCTTAGCAATTTCAATAAAAATATGAAAATCTTTTTACATGGTAAATTTCATAATATAAAAAGTTTAATGCTGTCTGGAAACAGAGTTTTAATTTACAAAGAAAGTCCATATAGGCCAAACATGGCTAACACTGCGTACAAGGAGAGCAAGTGCTTAAAGAGCTGCTGCTTGGAAGAGTCTTTGCTGACAGTGCTTTGAGTTACCACCCAACGCTCTTGGGAAGGAGTTCTGCAACCGAGGGGCCACGTTTTCCACGCGCATTTGCAGCCTTTCTGGACAGCACGGCAATGCAATGAACCCGAAACTGCTCAAACCCATTATTACCACCTCGCCTGAAACTGCCAGTGTTTCTTAACAGATTCACAGATACTTCTGTGCACCCGCATCTATTCTGCAACTTGAAAGAGATGGTCACAGAACAGGTCTGACCTAATGAAAGGAAATATGGCCCAGAGTGATATATGAGGGTGTAGCACCCCTTCAATGCTTTTTCCTGCTTTAAGGAAGGTATGATTAAAAAGAAGGAAAATCAGTACCAGGCCAGAGTGCAGGCTAACCAACAAAATCAAATTAAACTAGATTTTGATCAGAGAGATTGTTTACTGTTCCCATTTAGTTGGAGCTAAAGACAGTCAATAAAAGGTCTGTAATCTCACACGGTAAAACGAACTGGGCAAAACCAAACTAAAATATGTTCTGTGGTCTTGGGGAATTGTTGCATGTGGCAGGCTTAATGTGAAAGTGGATAATACCTAATTCTTATTGCTCACTGTATTAAGCAGTGTTGTCACTTGTACCATGCACAAATACAACAACGACAAATGCATTTAAACTCCACAGAAGGAATTCTAATATCAAACGGAGAACAAGTTATTTTCATTTCCTGAATTTCTCCACATACTGGGCAAACCTGATAAAACTTTCTTCCTCACAAAGGGCTTGTTTCTCATTCAGGGGGTGGAGGGGTGAGGCACGAGGTGTGTGAAGTGTCTCCCAGCCACGAGCAAGCATGCAGCTCCATGGCTCTCGTTAAGCCAATGCAAGTGCCCTGTGTCAAGCCGATGGAAACACGTTTCCCAAAGGACTTGTTCTAGTGACACTCACCTCCCGTATTTATACAACACCAATTTTCCCAAACACTGAACTCCCTCTACATCTGAACCCATCCCTGTTTCTAATGCTCCCCCCCTCCCCCCTTAAAAAACAGCAACAGAAGAACGACCTCCCACCCCCATTTAGATCTTTCTGAAAACTTTAAGCCAGTACGAAACGTACTGGCAGCACGGAAAGGGGTTGTACCAGAATGGCAATATAGAACTTCTACAGATTAAAAGATCCTTTAGTTATGGAAGTAAACTACAAGTAAAGAGGCTTATTTCTGGCATGTTATGCAGCACTACAGGGAGTATTTGCTGTTGCTATAAACAAAAAGCTGCCCACTTCCATCCTGGGTGTTCCTGGGATGTCGTTACGCTGGTTAGAAACAGCTGAGGTCACATGAAGTCTCTCAGTCTTGTGACCACAGCAAGTTGCATGATCAGCAATATCACTGTCTACACCACGGGTAGACACTGTACTGACTCATTCTGGCCCACTATTCTAATTTTTCCTGCCAAATGATGAGGAGATGATGTCTCGCACCAAACCATCACAGAAAGATGTAAAGTACAGACAATAACTTGCATCATGTGAGTTGAACAATTTACTCAATTGTTTTGCTACATTGCATAATATGAGTAGATGAATAACTACTCTTTTTGTCTTTCTGCACTGAAACTTATGTGATCACCCATCCCTTGTTAGCTGACTGTACCAACACAGCCCTATGTTCTTTGCCTTTAGTGCTTAATATCTTGCGATGGCAAAAAGGAAAAGATTCTCCTGAAACCAGTGTATTCTAGAACATACTCAAAGTAAGCGTTTGATATATGCACCATGAGTAAGCTGAGCCTAAGGAACTTTATATTCTGATATCAGAATCGAATCCTCTGTCCTGCTATCTTGCTTTTCCTCCAAGATCCCTCAGAAAATCATAAATGATCGGATCCATATTTCCAAGAAGAGCATCCAGACTTGACAAGTGCAACAATTATCTGCATCAGCAACATGCCCCTAAGATGTTTGCAGAGCTGACTGCATTCACCATTCAGGTAACCAGCTGTAAGACTGGAAGTTGACTTAAGATCCAGCCAAAACTCAGGGCCTAATGAATTAAGCCTCACAACACCTCTGTGAGGTAGGTAGGTAATTATTACTATCCCCATTAGATAGAAAGGGAAGACGAGGCACGGAGAGGTGAAGTGATCAGCCTTCAGTCACTCAGCAAATTCTGGGAGTGCAGAAGAGAAACCAAAAGCCTTGGTAATCCAGTGCTCCGACTCCATAGCACGTGGCTTGGGAAACACTCTGCTCGGATCAGAGTGTGCACTGTGGCTGCGTTAACGCTACCACATGCCCACAGTTTTCAGTGCATGTAAATTATCATTTTGATTCCCATTACATCACTGTATTCAATAGCCACTTAAAAGAAATAATCTCCAACTTGATCCACAAGAGCTAAGCTCCGCCTGGCCTAGGAAAGCTTACTCGACACATCCCCAGGGTGCTCTCAGTTCCCTTTCTCCACAGAGCAGAGTGCGCAGGGGTTCTACAGCTGCCCTGCTGCTGCCCCACATCTGTGCTGGGGCCGCACCGACATCGCTCACACTGTACACGTGCTCCAAAAGAAACTCGCTTCCACAGCTGGGGAAAGGTTTGCAGACGTGCCCATGATGAGCCACGTGGAATGATTTAACAGGATCAGTGGATTTATTTGGTCAAGTGATTTCTAAATCACACACACCGATGTCACATTCCTGCCTACTGTGGAACTGTAAAATAATGTTCTGAAATTCTGTGTCTGTAGCCCTGTTCTGTGCACACTTAGACAGGAGACATCTGTGTTGCCCAAATACTTGCCAAGATGAAGTTTCACCATCATAATGCTGCGTGCCAGAAAGGTCAGAGCATTCAATGCAACCAGAGCCTGACTCTCTGACACACGCTCACTACCTCACGCTGAGGCTCACCTTGCTCATTATGCCCCAAACTTTCTTTTTGAGCAGATCAACCAGCAAAATACCACCTGGAAAGTTTCCCTCCAGAAAAGAATTGCCTGAGATGCAGGTTTTAGAATGGGGCACCTCTGTCCTCTTGTCTTTGTTTCACCAGACTCTAAATGATGCAAGAGAACTGCCAGTATCACACTGCTATAGAGTTTCATTGCCAGCATTTTCTTGTGTTTGGCTAACATAGCAGAGCTATCTAGAGGTATGTTATCTTGCCCTCTGTCAGCCTTTGAATGCAATCAAATAAATGGCTTGTACTTCTCCAGGCAGAAACTCGTGCATGCTTTGTGGTACACATGAAAGTTCTGCCTCCTCTCACTTCCCTCTCCAGTCCCTGATATGTTTAATTTCTGTATAAAAAGCCAGCTGTAAAACTGCTTGTTAAGAAATACAAGTAGGTGGCTTAAAAGCTCGTATTTTATGAACAGACAACTGGATTCATTGGACCTGCTGCTGCAGATACTGAACGCTACACAGACCCTGTTATCAAGAGAGTCTGGCCAAGGCCCTGATTGAGGGAAACTAAACCCGTCTGTGCGAGGCCATGTGCCCACGCAGCGGCGGGCAGGGCCGCCTGTCACACTCCTGCGCGGTGCCAACTGCGCTGCGACCACGCTGCTCAGATAATGGTTCTGTATTGATAAAGGCAAGTGGGCAGAAGCAAATACTTTCACAAGACTGTAAGTCATCAGCTGGTACTCATGACATTTCAACATTTGGAGGAAGGAAAAAATCTTCCCGGTGACAAAAATTTATAACCGTTCCCAGACGGCAGCCTCAAGGGCCGTGCAGTTCCTGGAGTGCTACTGGAAGGTGCAGAATGAGTTGATGTCGCTGCATTTGTAGTTTCAGGGCGCCTGTGTCCATTTGGAGGGTTCTTTTGTGGAGAAGCAAGGTGTTGCTCAATAGACAGGTCCTTTAGTTCCAGCTTATCTGCGCTTTCTTCTTTGCTGTGCCGTGGAGATAAATTGAGCAAGCTGAGGACATCCTTCTTAGAAGTCATCGTTCCAGGAGCTCCTCGGAGAATCTTTATTGGGCCAGTAGAGTGATGGGGAGTGCTTTGCCAGAACATCTTTAAGTTGTGGATTGCTTGCACTTTTTCATCTATGGCAGCCATTTTTAATTTGTCTATGTCTGGAGCATCAGCTGGACTTGAGCGAGCAGAACCAGCCGAGGAGTAAGACAGAGCAGGAGATGGAGTGCTGCCAGCAGGAGACTGATGCCCTGAGCTTGGAGAGATATTTCTGGGTGATTTAGAAATATGAGCACTGTAGGGAGAGCTGGGGTACTTGAGTTTGAAGTGAGGCTGCTCAGTTAAAGAGCCGTGTGAATCACAACTTGGGGACGGCTGCCCACTGTATTGGCCCGTGCCTTCTCTGTTTGACATCTCCGATGTCGTAGGGCTATTGTAGCCAGAACTCACTTTCTGGAGAGATGAACTCCTTGTGGGAGGCTTTGGTTTAATTGCAAGGGGTGAAGACTGATTCTTCTGAGTAGAGCTGATGGGCCGACTGAACGCACTGGTCTCGGAACATCTGAACGCAGACACGCCTGCTGGGGTGGACGCCCCATCATCTGAGTTGTTGCTCTTGTTTATTTGGCTGCTGCTTCTCTGAAGACGTTCAACAGCAATGAGGTGACTCTGAGTCTCCTCCAGAATTTTTTGGGCCAACTCTTGCGGATCAAGCTTTGGATTACTGTCCTCCTGGGATTTGACAGTGCTGTCAGTCTCAGTGCTAGACTGGTCAGATTCCCCAGTATCAGAACTTGCAAGTTTCCCAACTTTTTGGAAAGGTGAGTTTGGACTGGGAATAAGAGTCATTTTAACGGGAGAATTTGGGGTACTTATGCTCCCTTTGGAGTTGACAGACTCTTTAATGCCTCCAGTCCGACCAGTTTTGGTCTGTTTGTGATCAGGGGAAAATCTTGGGTTTGTGTTTTCTTGGTAACTGGCCAAAGGCTCATTGCTGATTATAGAAAAACCTTCATACTCTTCCTCATCTTTGCTGGCTACAGTGCTGGTTTGTGGTGACAACTGGCTCTGTGCTGCAGACCTATGCGGATAGATGTTCTTGTGCCTCTCATAGTCCTGGCGTCCCCTGTGTCCCACGCCCTCCGGCGTGCTCTCTGGCTTGGAAACAAAACTCATGGAAGAAGCAATGGAGCTCAGGCTATAGACAGAGATGGCATCGGATGCAACACTGTCTGGACAAGTAGGAGAGAACGGAGGGTTTTGATACTGAGGCACCGGGTTGGAAATAGACTGAGCAGAAGCCAGTGACTCTAGTGATGAGGAACTGTCCAAGCTGAGGCGCTTAGGCAGCTCTGTAGAATCTAAAAAATAAAAAAGAAATTACAAATGTGTCCCTGGATACACAGGAAAACCAAACAAAACCAGGTAATATTCTAATCAGAATTAGGAGGAAATGCTACAGAACATGCACTCAGATTCTGTGCTACTTCAAAAAATCCAACTGCGACTTAGGTGGAGAAAAAAATTTGCACAGCCCAAGGAACACACAGGCAGGAACCGCAGTCTGGGTATCCTAAATGAAACCTGTTAATTCCTTATGATTGCATATCTCAAAACCAAAGGTGAGTTATACACCCTCCAGTTGCTGGACTCTATTCCCAGCCTTAGCCTCAGTCAAGTCTTAGTGCTTGTTTCCCACATGAAAATAACATCATCCAACAGCTGCAGCAAATGTATCTCTGTATGACACGTGATGATGTATGTATGATTCCTGCAAGAGGTAAGTGCAAGATTTCAACAGAAGCCATTCTGATCAATTAATCAGATGATATAGGAGCAAAAACTACTGTAAGGAGCTTTACCAAAAAGCGCCAGCAAGGACTGCAGAGCAAAGTGCATGGTCCTCCGATTAGCTTGTTTCCCAGTTTTCAGAATCACCTCCTCTTGGCCAACTTCACAAAGGTCAAAACCTGTAGTGGAATACAGTGCAAAAAATCACATCTCATAGAAAGATCCAACGTCTTAAACAAGTGTGATCTCATTTACAACACAAACAGAACAAAAAGATATGAGATCCTGCAGTGTCCTGGAATTCTGACTCTCCACCCACAACGCAGAATTTGTTGGTTTGTTTTTATTACTATTTAGCAGCCTTCTCCAGCAGGTGTTGGGAGCTTTACAGAGTGTGAACATGTACACATAAACAAATTGCTCCTGTCCAAACTGACAGACAAAATGCACTAGTCAGTACTGCTTCAGTTGTGAATTATTTGGAATTTTCAGGGAATGATACACTAAGCACATCTCAGGGGACAGTGTCCCACACGCCCCTACCATTCATCATGAATCCAAAGTTTTCTCACAGAAATGCGTCTGAATTTCACGAATGAGGGCATGACTGTGTGTGCAAAATGATGCCTGGCTCTTGTGAGCAACTCAAGCAGTTTTCTTAGATGTTTATTTCTGTAGCACTGTCTCTTCCCTGCAATGCCCTTTCACCAACTCTAAGTAAGGAAAAAACCCAACCCTGACCACTGGCCAAGCAGTGAGCAGAAGAGCTCCGTGCCTGTCAACTGGCAGAGGTACCGAGCAGTCAGGGATCACATCCAGAGATGTGAAGACCAAGCAGCACCCAGACAAACCAATCTCAAGGCTGAATCTCATCCAAGCCACCAAACAAGACACCTGCAGTAGTTTCAGGAAGACAATGGTAAGAAGTGTTTTCCTACCTAGAGCTGCCAGGAACTCATGACAGCCAGGAAGCCTCCAGAGCTGGACACTGATGGAAACCTGGATTGGTGCCGAGGAGAAATCTTGTTCCTTCTCGCCTGCCTGAAGCTGAACCAGGACTTGATGCAGCTGAAGATAACAACACAAACATTAGCCTTTCCTTACAAATCCCATCACTGCTTTTCCGACAGCCACAGTTAAGGAAATGCAGCACAAACATCCCTTTCCCTGTACACTCATACACTCAGCTGCTGCTCCTGAACAGAATAGTGAGATGAAAAGGTCTGGGCAGGGGGACAGTCCAGGGACAGCAACAACAGGCAAAGCTGAAGAGCAGCAAAGGTGTAGACAGAGCAGGGGTGAGGGCTGGGGTGTGACCAGTGGAACCTGAGCAAGAAGGAAGCACAGCAGGAGAATCTGTGAAGTGGAAGAAAGGGAAAGAGGTACTTTGGGGCTGCTCACAGAAATACACAGAAGCCCATTCCATGACTGAGTCATCCTCCTTACGCAAATCCCAAGAAACTCATTCTCAGCATTTAACTGGGCAGAACAAGTCATATGAAACCATGGAAGACTTTCCCAATACCTCCATGGCCTCCAGGAAAGAAGTTTCTCAACTGTGCCCAAGGGACAGGAGTAGCAAAGTAGAGAAAAAAAAAAGTTTATGAAGATCTGACACAAATTAAGGTGCAAGGATCCCATGTAATTCCAAAACACAGCCGGGGCAGGAAGGATGGAAAGCCATTTATCAGGGACCAGCTAAACTCAGGACCACCCATCTCTTACAACCCACACCAGCTTACACGGTCCTTTTTCCATAGGAGCACTATGGAGCAAATTCCAGGCCTGAAAGCGGCTTGAAGACACCACTCTGCAGCACAGGGACACGGGCCTGCAGTGACCACGGCATTTCATCCTGCACAGCAGTGTCATTCCCCAGGGCGCGTAATACTCACCATTCCCACCATATTTTTAACAGCCTTCGGGCAGCAGATAACAAGAAAGGAAAAGAGAGGAGAAAACAAAGAAAGAAAGAACACAAGTTACTCTGTGCTACAAAACGCCTGTGACGGGGGACCCTGCAGTGACACGTCCATGCGCAAACCAGTATCCTGACTGCAAGATACTCCATCCAGAGCAAGGAGGGAGCAATGGAAATGCCCTCAGCTGCACAACAGGAGTCCAACAGCATGGAACAGCTGGAACATGGGAGTGCCCAGCTCATGACCATCACCTCAGACCAACCCACATTCTGGCAGAAGGCTAAACACAAAACAAGCCCTTCTCTTGTTTCCTCTGGGAGGCATTACTGGCACTTAAAGCAGTCAGCAATCCCTAGCTTTTCCTTGCACACGTGGTACTGCTGAAATTCCCTCTTTTGTGGTTCCTGCCTTCTGTTTTGCACTAAAAAAACCCCATTTTCTATCCAGAGCAAAGGATCAGGCTCCCTGTCTTACTGCTCCACTCACGTCAAGAGCACCTGTTCCCTTCTGACACTCATAACCCACACGAGACAGACAGTAAGCAACACCCACTGACAACTATCAGTAATTATGCTCCAGTTTTGAACAAAGTCTTCTCTCCTTTTGGACAGGCAGAGCCTCAGCTGCTCACCAACTGAATGGCTGAGAGGAAGGAGGTGGAAAAAGCAAGTGACCACAGAGGAAGAGAGAGCTAAGTTGAAACCCCTAACTTGTAACTGGATGAACTCTTGTGCAAAAGGAAATTTTGCCTGGGGTTTAGCTCTGGAAGAACATTTGCAAAAATGCAATACCCCTGCCAGTATTTACTGCATGGGGCAGCTGAAGAAATGGTGAGTGTATCTTTTATTAGTTGTGTACAGCCGTATGAACGTTTTCTCTTGGGTGACTTAATTATCTGAGGCAAGAAGACAACTGTGACATAATCTCATAGACACTGTAGCACATTCTGGTCTATTGGAATGTTGTCTTCTGCTCATCACATCCCTTCTACTCGGGGCCTCCCTCTGGTGGCAATGAGGAAAAAGCAACCCTCGTCTCAGGCACTGACAAAAGAGCCAAGGCAAGGAAGCCAAATGCCATAAAAGACAAGCCATTAGAAATATCTCACACACTGCCATAGATCATAACAAGAAACTCTTTCCTTGACGCAGACTCAGTCTAGTGGATTGACAAAGCAGGCTTCTTAGTGGGTAATAACAAAATGGGCCTGATTGTGCATTTTGTGTGGAGACTCAACATGACGGAATGAAGGGAAGCCCTCTGAAGCTCCACAGAGATCATCCCATCTGCCCCGGAACACTTTTGCAAGGGGAAAGGGGAAAAGAAAGTGAGCTGTATGCCCATTCACTACGTGCAGTGTGTTCATTTGCTAAAGCAGGCAAATGATCAAGATAAACCTCATTAGAGGAGCAATCAGGACAGTAGGAAACATGTAATGGAAAGCCAGCCAGTCTGGTGCACAGAGAGACGTCAGGTTAGGCTGGGCATGCTGGAAAGGCTGGGGAGAGGGAGGAACGTGAGGAGACTGGAGGGAGCAGGGAGGGGTCCCACAGGCAGCACTGCCTGTCTCTGAATGACCACGAGTCCTGTCAGCAGAGCTATGAGCTCACATGCCAGGACAAGCACAGGCTCCTTAAGTTCTCTGAGACCCTGCATTGCCCAAAGTCAGCCACACACTGGGACCTGAGTAATTACAGCGGACAAAGATCAGCCAATGTGGGCCCTGGGCAAGATGGCCAAATAGCAATTAGTGCTTCTGACACACATTCCCTTATTTTGCTTCCCCCTCACTGTAGTAGGTATTGTGTTTTCACTTCTGTTACCAAACAGGGAGACCCAAGACCATGCAGCCCAGTAACATACCTGCATTTTTCTCTTCTGGACACACGCTTTCATTCACACAAACAGGCAAGTTTAGAATTTCAATCCTGAAGTGTCCTAGCAAGTTCTGGGTTGATAAACCAAGGCATACATCATTCTGTGCATTTCTGAATGTAGTGACCTGGGAAGAACCATGTAGAAACTGGGACTGGAGGAAAACCTCCCAACTCACCCTGTTGATAAGCTGCTCTCCTGTTTCTGAAGCTGTGATAAGTTTACAAAGTGCCTGAAGTGCAGGGTTAGGCAAACCTGAAAAACATCAGCAGGAACAGGGACTGTTCAGTATCTGTTTTTTGACTGCTAGAAATGTAACAACCTGAACAGAACACAAACTCAGTGAATTCCTAAAACCTCCCCCCCACATCACTGAATAGTTCTGGAAGCAGCAGCAGTTTCCAGAAAGCAAAAGATTTTCCCACTTTGCATGTGATTATACATTTTATGACTGAGAGCTGAGAGAAAGCCAAGAGTCACATCACGCTTCTCAGATACTGGACCCAGTAGAAAACTATCCCATCTGTGACAAACTTTTCATAAACATTTACTTCTAGAACATCTGTCCTGTTAAATACTTTTATTTCATTGATATCAAACATTACCATTTTACAGGCTTGCACCAAAGCAAGGCAGGGAAAGGCCAATGTCTGGTGGGACAGATGAGGACAGAGCTCGTGGTTCTGCTGCTTACCCAGCAGGGACTGGATGGTGGTGCTGCACTGCTGCAGCCGGTCCCCGGGGTCTGACGTAGGGAAGAACACGGCTGCTGGGAGGCCACTGGCGGGAGGGTCCAACCGAAATCCAACCGCAGTGAGCAGTGCCTGCCAGCCGGGAATGCCACCAACTTTATTCTCCACGCTCTGTTGGGAGGTGTACATGGAGTTGTGCTGCCCATTCTGGATTCGCTGCAACGATTTCTCCACCTTTAGGGAAAGTACAGCATTATTTTAGAAGAGATTTTTACTAACTGCCTCTCTTTACACAGTGAAGAGGCAGGAACAGCAGGTTGAGAGACGCAAACCAGCGCTGAACGTGGCCCATCTTACACAGCAGGATGTTAGTGCCCTTGAAAACAGCAGCTCTGGTAACTCGGCACTCACAGCTCTAAAATCACTGCGATATTAACATTCCTTTGGATACTGTGGAAAGCAATGCCACAGGAAACTAAGCACCAGTTTGATGGTGACACTTTGCTATAAGCCTGGCAGCTGCATTTCTCCGCAAAAGGTGACATGTGGTCAGGCTCCAGGCTCTTGCACACACTGCGTATTACCAGGCAGGAGTCTGTGGCTACATAGTGAAGGGCAAAAGAGAGCTGTGCATCGCAAAACCCAGCAACTGGCATGATTAGCAATATTCACAGGTTTCTGTCATGCTATGGATACACCACATTCCTGTGGGACCACAGAAGATACATCGGAAAGCAAAGTATGAGAAGTCATGAGATAATTCTCGCCAGCTGGCAGTTCGGCTTCAGTCCTGCTGCTCCCCACAACAGGCTACTGGCACATACTGGGACAAAAGTGCCTCTTGTCTTCCAAGCATGCACAGAGACAGCAGTCGCTGCACTCTGCATCTCCACGGCTGCAATGTTCACAGCTATTTTCTTGTAGAAACAATTAACCCCGATGATTACCTTATTTTTAAAGCAGAGACCCAATTCAACAGCTAAGGGAGGATTTTGCAACAATACTATGTAAGGCTTTGCTCACTTTGCCTCTTTTTGCTCTGGACACTCCCGCAGGTGTCCCAGTCTTTTCATACTGACCCAGAGTTTCCACCAGAGACCACCTTATGAGAAGGGTTGAAGGTGTATATTCCAGTGTGTTTCTCATCTCATACATCATTTACCGATGAATACCCACAGGTAACACCATCTCACAACCGCACGGGCTGCAATGTCCCTCCCCGTGGCAGCCACTGCTTTCTCTTACCAGATGCAGCAGGACCCGCAGAGCGTCTCGTGCCCTCTCAGGGTGCTGCAGAATCTCAGTCAGGGCCTGTCCCACTAGTGAAGAAGGGCTGTTCAGCTTCATATCACTCCCAATAAGCATGAAGCCTGCAGGATCCAGAATAAGAGATACTCAATCTCCTTTTGTTTCAAAAAAATGTTCAAAACAGCAGCAAATATCCTCTGCCCTCTCAGACTAATGGGAGGGTGGTTTACTGCACCATGCAGATACATTATTTTCCCAGAGCAGCTGCCCACTTGCTGTCCAGACCCACAAAATAAACTTCCAGAAAACTTCTAGACGCTTCTTACTGTCCTCCTCTATTAAATCAAGTGTTTTCTGTCCAAGCAAGTGGAAAAACACTGTATTGCAGCTAAACTTGTCCTAGCATGCTCCACATCTCCTTTACAGCAGCGGAAATCGATACGTGCTGAACAGTGCTTGCAGAAACAAAACTCACAAAACGGAGAGCTTTCCCTGTCTCAATCAGAAACCTGTCCTGGCTCATGCACCGTCTAAAGGCCAGATTCTCCAGACGTCGGCACAAGGAGCTCTGCCTGCCCCTTCTCATCACTGAGGTACACAGCCGCTGCCCTTGCTCTGGTACTCTGTCCGAGACACCATCACGAGTTCAAGGTGAAAGTCGGTGACTGTGTGTAATGAACTTGTTTACACACCACAGAACGGGCAGCACCAACAGAAGCCTCTACCTGGTGGCAACACCAAGTGTCCATGCCCACGGTCACTCTCTTTTGCCCAGGAAGCTGTCACTTAGATTTTCTTAATGCTCTTCCCTTTGAGACAGAAAAATCTTGGAAGGAAAATAAAATACAAACTCAACTGTGGACTGTAACCTAAAGTCAGGGAATGAGTTATTGCATTGGACATTATTTCTTTCCAGTCATGAAACCATTGTAAGGAAACACACTTCACCTCACAATTTGGTTATATCTAATTCATAACCCACTTATTATACAAAGTGAAATACTGATGTTTTCCATGACACCGATACTCAACCACACTCAGCTGAATCAGGGTCTGAATTCTGGGAGAGCACAGGGCACACGCTACTCCCAGCCACTTGCCAGCGCCACTCCGTGCTTAACTCAAACCATTTGGAACAGAAGCGCCTCTTGGAAACCCTGTCTGTTCATTAAAAAGCAGATTGTTCCTACCTGCCCAGTTGGATGGATGGGAGAACTGCTTGCTGCTCTGCACAGTCTTCATTGCTTCCCCAAGGGCTGCGCTGGCTTTCATCCCATTCAAGAGGGAGGAATAGAAGGCATGCACAAACATCTTGGAAGCAGCCACAGGAACAGGCCAGAGTGACACCAGGACACACTGAGCCCCAGCAGCCAGGAATGCTCTTGTCAAGCCAATCACTCCATCAGCAGTGACTTTGCTGCTGGATTCTTGGTAAGAGCCAAGAACCACTAACTTGACAGGAAGTCGCAGATCCAGGACATCAGCTGCCGTAAGCAGAAACTCCTGAAGAGGAGGGCAGTCTGAGATGCTCTCCACATCACTGGCATCATCCTGCATCCGAAGGGATTCTGGGATTGTGTACGTGTTCCCAAAAGAACTCTTGCTGCTGGCTGGATTGCTGTCAGAGTTGGGTGTCAGGACCAAAGCAGCCAGTTTCCAGGAGACGTGGGTTGCAAAATGGACACATTCTGCCTGGGTGAGGGCACTCATGACCCTCTCTTTTGTTGCTGCATTGCCAACTAAGGGCTGGCAGCCCAGTAACTCAGACACCATATATGCTTCCTCTTCTGCAGAGGGCATAGGCCCCCACAGCCACCTGTCCATAACTGCTGAAGGGAGCTTGGGATTTCCTATGACAGCTGCCATTGAGGTAGAACTGCAGTAAGCAGGAGTAGTCTTCCTCGCATGGGACTGCAGAGAGAAAGAGAAAATGGAGTTCAAAGATCTGGTTGTTATGGTGCTGGTAATAAAATATCCTAAAATGAATGCAAAGACAGGAGGAATGTGACAGGACAGGCAGCTTTCCAAGGGAGCTCAGTATTATCACAAACACCTACACTTCTGCAGCCTGCCATATAGTTCCACAGCCCAGGACACACCGTCCTTTAGATGAGGATATCCAAACGATCCATTCCCCTTGTCCTTCCTGGCATGCCTGGGGCTGGGATTTCATGCTGCAGGAACTACATCAGAATCTACTTCACAGATGTGGTGCTCAATGTGCTTATGAGAACTGGGAGTGTCCTGGGAAGGTGGTACATTTGTGGTTTCTATTCTTTCATCTGGCACAGCAGGACAGAGCTGCTCCTATTCCAGCATGTACAGGAACCTGCACTGCACAGGACAGGTTTTATGAAAGAGGTTTTCTAAGGCAATGTCAGACCTTGGAGCTGGGATTCAGCGACTGGATGGATGGCACCGCAATGAGGCTGAAGCGCTCATAGAGGTACTCGTTGGAGGAGCTGCCCTTCAGGAGAGCAAAAGGAATGAGGTACAGTTCTCCCTCCAGAACCAGTATCAGCTGGCGATGGCGGCCAACAGGCCCACTGGAATGCATCAAACCCTGAAAAGAAAAGAGAGAAAATCAGTTCAACTCTTTCACTCCTTCAGCGCCCCAGCCCGCACCTTCCAAGCATCAGGCAAGCAAACTTTGCAGTGTTCACTGCAGGACAGAGACAAGGATCTAGCACACAAGGATCCCTGCCCAGGAGACACCGGGCCTGTGCCCCCACATTGCGCCGGCAGCCGAGCCCTGCACAGCATCATGCTGCAGAGAAGGGCCCGAATGGGCCAGGCGCTGGGACACCGTCATCAACCCCATGGTTGCCAAGCACCCAAGCAGCCCCAGTCCCAGGATGGAGAAGGAGCAAGGCCCAGAGCCAGGCCCAGCCTGTCTGGCTGCCAGCCCGGCAGCAGGAGGTGCAGGGTGGTGCTGCTGGGCTCCCAGTGCTGCTTTTTCTAACTCCCAGACCTATCCATCCCCAGATGGAGCTGCCAAGTTTGCCAATTAATATTAGTGAATTACAGATACGCTTCTTGCTTTAGTTCATCAGAAGCATTAAACGTTGGCAGCTGACTGAAGTGGTATCAACAGCAACATCCCTTGTTTCCACCTCCCAGCACACCCAGTATCACCATCTGGGAAGACCAAGTCAAAACCACCATGCTTCACATACAATCCCTAAGCTGCCTGTTCTTGCTTTCCAACACCGAGTTTGGTAAGTGAATCTCTACGTTTGACAGTGCCAAAGGCTTACTCCTTCCATAGGTCCTATCAGCAAGTCGTAGAGCGCGCGGAGTGGGGGTTTGGTGAAGGAAGCCTGTCTCCTTGGAAGAGACGATGTTCCATCCTTAACAGGAGACACGGTGCTGCTGAACAGACTGGTCATGCTCTGACAGCTCCTGTGGGCAAAAGGCAAGCGAGAGGTCAGAAAATTTCCTTCCTCAGTTGCCACAACCAGTCTCCAGACCCAGCTTTCATCATGTCTAAAAACTACTCTCTGAAGGAGGAACAATGCCACCACTCATGCCCCAAAATGACGAGGAATTTACATCTTACAGGCCTCCAGGAGTAATTCAAGAACGCAAATGGAAGCCTGGTGTCCAACTGCCTGCGCTCTCCATTGCGGAGGTTCTTGTCAAAGTCCGAGTTCGCTGCCGCCACTCAGAGCTGCTGACACGGGACGAGGTGACCTGCACAACCCCAAGTTCACTGCAGGATCAGCATGGACACAGCACTACGCACTCCCCTCCAGACCCTCTGCCCAGCGCCGCTGCAGCTGACCGAGCCAAGCACGCTTTGCAGTGCTCAGACATTGCCGCATTTTATGTAGCACAGATTTTAAAATTAGATGAGGAAATAAAAACTGTGCTTTCCCAGTCTCATGCATTTCTAGTGCCCTGAACCCTGTGCTTCAAGCATGTCTCTCTAGTGTATTCTGCCCTACCAACCAGTTTAGAAGGGCAGGGATACCCCACCGCTTATCCAGGAACCAGGGAGCACGAAGAGCTTTAGTCCTAGCACACCAGCCCTGGCCTTCCCAAGTAGTAGCTCTTTGTCAGCAGGTGGCACTCGCCAGCCTCACCTGCTGTATGAAGCGATTTTAACGTGCTAATTTATTGCAGAGAATAGGGGCTTGATTACTCTAATCAGCAGAGCCTCCTTCATCTTGGTTTCACAGCCAAGCAGCTCTAGATTTATTTCTTCACCACTAGGATTGCTTTTGATTAGAACAAAACCAAGGGAGTATCATAAATCTTTCCATCTCTTGCCTGTGTGTTTGTGTACACAAAGAGTAAGAAAATCCATAGGGGGAGGATCTCTTGTTGCAGCAGAGCAGAGCAGAGCTGCAGCCCTGGCCAGCCCACTCCCTTTCTGCCCAAACCAGGGCAAACAAACAGCTCCCAGGTGGCTCGTCAGGCATCCCAGTCCAGGTGATTTCAGTGTTACAAGAGGGAGACTTTTGAGTCTTTTGGCCAAACGCCCCTTCTACAGAGTGCTGGCCTCTGGGGTGCTGCACTGATCACTTCTACCTTTCTCTCAGAATGTAGAGGGGTCCCCTGATTTCTGGAACAGTAAAATTGCTTATTTGGAAACCTCTGCACAGACTCCGCAGAGTTGCTTTATTTACAACCCTTTCTATAAGGCAGCCTGAGCTGCAGCAAGCAGAAGGAACAGCACAAATGTGCCTGCATACACCAGCATCACCTCTGCTTCCAGCCTTTGTCCAGGAGATGCACAAAGCAATGATCCCATGACAGCCTCAGAGAAAGGGGCAGGGACCAGTGTCATGCAAGCCTTGAGCTCAGACTGACAGGTCCCGCACTCAGCACAGAGCTGCTCCTGCCTTGACCCTCATTAGGGCTCTGGACAAGTCAAATACCGCTCGTGACCAAACAGAGCCCTTCTGGAGGGCTGGCAGTCGGACACTGCTGTGGTGGTCCGGCAGGCTCAGGACAAGGGACATCCAGCAGCCCCATCACACTGCAAGCCCTCCTCAGAAAGACCCTTCCTAGAGAGGCGGCCCCGAATCCATGTTCAGGGCCTCGACACACTCACAAAGCCAAGCTGTGGGGAGCTCCAGAAAACATTCAGATATGAGCTCCCTGTGGATGCTTTCAAGGACCCGCAATTATCTCCAGAACCCACCAGTGGCTGCACAAAATCCGCAGACCACCCAGCGCTCTCTGCCTGTGTGGTCTGTACTTGGGCAGCTCCAGCGCTGCACCCTGTATGGTAGAGAACCAGACAGACAAGAGACTCTGCAGCCACTGCGTTCCATCTGCCTGCCAAAGACCTCGCTTGTCCTGGGCCAGGAGCAGAGAAAATAGAAGCTGCATAAGACATGAGCAAATGAGACTATCTTGGGGGCTGTATCACCCACAGCTATGGCCAGTACTGGGATCCTTGCAGAATCCCTTCAGTGCTTCTTTCTCCTCCAACATCCATTTATTCTCAGAAGTTCCCTAAGTGAACTGCCAAACCCCCACATTTCTGTTTTTCTAAGCAGAACTGCCAAAAAATCATATTATTCTCTGCTTAAAAGCCAGGTCACCTGATGACAGCAGCCAGAAGGCACCCACCCCAAACCAAGGGCTTCCCTTCAGTCACCTGCCTGTCACCAGACATGCAGACTGGATGGCTCCAAACAGTCCCTCCATCTCCAGGGCCTCCTTTTCTAACGCGGGACCTTAACAGCATGTGCAATTCCTGCGCGTGAGGGAGCTTGCACTGGCCCCAAGCCATGCAAACTCCCTTGAGGATCTCCAGTGTTCCAGCACAAGATGTGAACATGCATCCAGGCCCCACATGAGGAACCAGGGTCTGCCTTAGCAGCAGGGAAGACAAGCTCTTGTTCTCAGCTCCAAGCAAGCCCTGCTCCTCATTGTCCCTTGCAGCGCAGAAGCCAAACAAACAGACACCACACCTTCACTCGCTGCTGGTGAGCCACGAATTTACCATCCTCTGAAGCATCACAGCAGCAACAATCCACCCAGCGTTGACCTGCAGCTACAGGAACTCACTCCAGTACCAGCTGGCAGAAAAGCCATTGCACAGAGGAGCTGAGCTGGAGGCTGGAGCTGCAAGATCCCAGCTTGTACAGCGTTGTATTCTCACCTGTTCAAGAGGTTGTTCCTGCTGACCATCCTCAGGAAGCCAGTAGGGTCAGTCATTGAGTTCAGCTTGTTATTCACCTCCTCGAACTGTTGGTCCATGATATCCCCAGCTTCACTCTCAGTCTCACTGCTGGCACAGGCTCTGCAGGGGGAAGGAGTCATCGATGCAAGATAGAGCAACAGCTTTGTGACAAATGCTCAGCCCGTTTGAGAGAAAATGTTTTTCAGACAGAACCTCAACCAAATGCTGAAGTTGAATTCTCCTTGCATCGCATCACCTCCTGTTAGGTACAGGAAAGACTCATAACCCCAACCCTACCTCTTCTCCTAGGCGCCCTTCAAGGTTTAAAGAGTGGGACATGCCAATGGAAATGCAGGACCCCAATTCCCATGCACTGCAGGTATGGGCTTTGGAAGCTGTAGCCCAACACAGGAAAGCTGAGCTCTGCAAACAATGCCAGCTCAGCACTTGATTTGCCTGACAAGTTAGTGCATGTTGCACTAGTAGCAAACTGGACCTGCAAACTGCCGATGTGTTCCTCAGCCACCCAAAGTAAAGCACTTTCTGACTACGTAGCAAGCTTCACTTATAAAAGCAAGCTCAACGGTCACCACATCCTTTACCCTGCGTGCTTCATTCACCAAGAACATACGGGGACAGGGACATCCCCAACTCTGCTTGTCAGACAGAAGTGCTCAGAAAAATACTACTTGGAAATATCAGCATAGAAACTATATTTGTACTGATCCAATCAATAAATCAAACCAAGTACCATGAGAGATCACAAGATCAAGTATAAATAAGCAGAAAATCCTGACTTGTGATAAGTCCATAGGATTAAAAAAAAGGAGGAAACATAGTTGTGGGACCTATGTGAATAATAGATTGGAGTAAGGTTTTACTTTTAATCTTTGCTGAAACGCATCAGATGGATTAATTCACTGTAAATTATTTACTCAGCTATAGCCACGAGGGAATGTATTTGGATGAGGGGTGGAATTCCTACGGTATTTGCAGTTTTTCATAAGTAAACCTTTGAAGGGGAACTAATTACACTGGAAACCCTAAGTACGATGGAATCAACCCATATACAGTCAGACACAGCATCTGCCTCCTCATCCAATCTATAGATTCATTACCCAGCCTATGGATTCAAACCTTATTTGCACGTGCATATAGAATTACTTGGCAGAAAAATAGCCATGGATACAAAAATGAAGCAATTGTTTTGTGGCTGCAGTGAAAATTTGCCCCTCCGCTGACTTTCAGTTCTCAGACTTCTCAGCTCATCAGCTCACCCCAGACTGTTATAAATTGCTTTCAGGGTCAGATCGCCCTGCCCAGCTTACCGGGTATAGTAGGAATCCACACCCAGAGCCTCCCGCACGCTTGAGATGTACTGTTCCAGCGCAGAGTTCGTTATCATTTGCAGAGCCACGCTGTTGGCTTCATGGAATTCCCCAGCGTTTTCTGTCAGGCTGTCACCCAGATAATACTCATGAAATTTCAGAATTCCTGCAAGGCACCAGAATCACGAGGTTATTTCTGCAGAGCAGGAAGAGTGATGCCAGCAACTGCCTAGGAAGGCACAGCACTTGGCATTTCCAGTACAACTGGGGCAAAGCATTCTGTGCCATGTCTCCGCAGGGCTTTTCCAGCATTCTGCAAAACAGCCTCGCTTGTAAAGTCTGGTTTTGTACTTTGCAGATGATGGCTCAAAGGTACGAAGACAGAGCAGTGCTTTTACGAGGCTCTCAGAATGCATTTGCTATTGCAGCACTCTCATATAAATTATAAACCAGATCTTTCATACAAGCATCTACCAGAGGAATTCACATTTCAATAGATGCACATGAGAAATACCTATTAATAGCCTCTGATCACATAACTGAACACACCAGGCCCAAATGCTGAACAGAAGTGTTACTACTACAGCAAAACTTCTTTGCCTCACACAAAGATTTTTCATTTCACTCATTTGCATGAAAATACATTATATACAAAGAAAAAGATGGATTAATGCATAGCAAAATATTAAAAGATAGCATTTTGTAATGGGTAAACCAGACAAAGGACATGCACTATTTTGTTAAGAATTCCATTACTGCTGCAGATAAAACCTTCCTCCACTCAGACCAGCATATCCTTCCTGATATAATTAATTCTCTAGCCTGTGATCAACAGTAAAAGGCTGCTTTGGATGGCCTGTTTGCCTTGACAGCATAAATTATTAAACCAGTTAAGAAGAGTGGAGGAATAAAGAATTAGGCAACTCCTTCTGCAAAACCAGCAGCAAATACAGAATGAGCGAAGAGGCTCTAATGACACCATCTCAACTGGATAACGAGGATCCTGGGCTGCCACCCACGCTGCTCCCTCTGTCAGCGCTACCGACACAAGAGCGAAGAGGTCGCAGCGGCTGGGCTGGAGCCCCCACCGCAGAGCTGCCCAGCAAAGCTGCTCCAGCGGCAGCACCGCGGTCCCTGCGGCAGTGCCGGCAGGAGCCACAACCCGGCACCCAAGCAGCGCAACTGCTGGGCTGCCAGACCCGCGCTGCCCAGGAGGCTGCTCGTGAAGCCTGCTGGCAAACCCCACACTGCTGATCCATGTAATTTTAGTAAACGCAGCTTGATATTAACATTATAGAGTTACTGGCATTTGATTGTGCAAACTACAGGCCTGGAAAGCAAATTAGTGACCGGATGAATAGCAAGGACAACACCATCTTACACTTACACATACAACATTGCAAAATGTCCCCCCAAAGCCTATCTTCCAATCACTGCCACCCCATCTGAAGGCAGGCACGTGTGAATGTTTGCTTCCCTTCCCCAAGCCGTTTTGCTGCAATCTAAATAGTGCTTTTTATCTCGTTAGCTTTGTCATGGTGAAGGGCTGCAATTATTAAATTATATTCAGAAAGAACTCATGAAAATTTACAGTCATCACTTTATTAGATAATGAACAACAGCTGTCTGCAAAAAGAAATCCTCTTCAAATTAATCCTCCTTGCTCCTCTGTGATAAGTGTTTCCACATTCATATGAGGAGAATTCAAAGGATCAGGCAGTTCAATGGCATATCAGGAAGCAGGGACGCCCTCCTGTTTTCTGCAATCCACTTCAGTGAATAAATGTCAAAAGCTTTTGGAAGGATAAAGCACAGAAATATAGTCGGGATTCTTATGCATGGAAGATTCTCACAGAGCCAACATACACAGAATCCCATTACTGCTCTGCTCTGCCCTGTGGGAAATACATACAGATTGGTGGTTGAAAAATGGAAATATTAAACACATGAAACATTTCCATCTCCAGGTGAACATGAAAGCCCTGAAAAAGCTCTCCTGTGTCATTATTGTTGGGGTTATGCCACAGTTTTCAGTCTATTTAACTGTAAGGTACTAGATGGAAAGGATGCCCTCACATATTCGCTCTACTCCCAGATTAATTACTAGCTAAAAATGGTACAATTCTCCCTTTGTAAGGCTTGTTCCACACATTCTCATCTCCAAGAAGGACCTCACCTGCCCCAGGAGCCAGCAGCCAGCTGTACAGATAACCTGCAGCCAGAGAGTAGTAGAGAACAAGCCCCCTCTGGCCATTCACTGTCTCCAGGACCTGGTCAATGGTCACTGGAGAATAGGGATCAGAGTCCTGCTGCCCAGTCTGGCGTTCCACGAGCAGGTCAGCAAATGCCCTCGTTCGTCCTCTCTCTGCTACTGCTAAAGCTTCATCATGGTGACCTGAAAAGACAAAGCCATCTCTCAGACCTGCTATCCCAACCCAAACTAACACCCGGGGAGCAGGGAAGCAGGGTCACAGCATGTATTTGTGGAAGCAGCAGTCTCTGCACTAGAACACAATCCCACAGATCCTCTTGGCTACAGACAATAACACAATGTGTGGGACAATGAGCCACAGAAAGGGAAATTAACAGAGGAAGCAAGAGAGAAGATGCAAAGGTGCCTGAAACCCAAAGCAGGAGACCCTTATTTCTGTCCTGGCAAAGAAATAGTGTGCTGCGCCAGACAGGTGAGGAGGGAAGGATATATCACATGAACTGCATCCCTGCAACTTCAGCTAAACGCTTGGCATGAACATGGAGCTCAGACTCAGCGTACAATGGCTCCTCTTACCAAGACTGACCAGTACCCGCTGCAGGGCCTGGTAGGAGGACGTCTGCAGGTCGAAGAGGGACAGTTTGTAGTCAGTGCTCAGCTGCACCTCGTGTCGGATGGTTTCAAACAGTGCCGAGGCCCGGTACAGCTGGGAGGGAAAACAGCGATGGTGACTTCCTCACAGACACGGCACAAAGCAGTGGCTGGGAGAGCAGCATCCAGGGCTGACATACCCTCAGGCAGGGGAGCTCAGCCCCTCGGGACGGCAGCATCCCTGGCAGAGGGGAGGTGACTGGACAGAGGGCACGTGGCCCTGAGTTGGCTCAGTGCATCAACCACCCTACCCAGGATGCACCAGACATCTTCTCCCAGGGGACAGGAATGACCTCAAGGGCTCACAGGACACAAGCCCCCGAGCCCAGGGCAGACCACAGGATATATATACACACACATATACCTGGTGCTGAGACTCCTCCAGGTTCCCACTTGCCCAGAGGGAGAGGCCAAGGCCATGGCGGATTTTGGCTTCATCCTCTCTGCGTCCCAGCTGCTCTGCCAGCCTCAGTCCTGAAAAGGAGCCGGGGTGAGAAGGCCAAAAGGGAGAAGGGGCTTTGGCAGCCGGTGCAGAACAACATCTGCCCCAGCAGCCCATGGGCTGCCGGCACCAGCAGCACCTTCTGCATCATTCTCCCCTCCACCACACTCCAAACCTCTCGCCTCCATGGGCCCTGCTGACAACAGGGACACCTCTCAGGTACCTCTGTTTCCCACAGACCCAGGAGTGGGAACCCCGGCCACAACCACACAGTTCTGCAGCAGCTAGCGTTTGCGGGCTTTTCAGGAATTCTGTGTCACACTAGGAGAAGGAGCTGTATTTAGTTTCTCCCCTTCCAGATTAATTGAATTCCCTCTGTGTACTGGAATCCTGCCAAGGTCAGCTTCAGGAAAACCAGACTAACTGAATGTAATTAATCCTTTATCTCCCAGCTTCACACACACCAGCTACGCTGCTGATCTCCACCAGAGAGACACCACCTTGAACAGATGCTGCTTGCACACTGGAATCCCTTGCAGCCCCACAACTCATCCAGAAATATTTCAGAGTTGCTTCCAAGCACAACTCATAAGCCAGCGCTGGGTGCGGTGCTCAGCAGTAGTGGACGCTTTCTGGATACTGAGGTCTGAATCCCTCTCCATCAAACACAACGTGTTTTCACTCACAGCTTCGCGGATGCTCACCCACCTGGTCTCATCCCCACTGAACACAGAAGGAAAAGCCAAGTGGCTGCCAGCAAGGCATACGTCAGTTTGAGACCTGTTCTCAGGATCAGAGAGATCCATCACAACCTGATGTGGTTTTCCCAGAGCCAGCTGCTGGTACACAATGCTATTATAGAGGTTTACACCTTCTAGACTGAGGCACAGACTGACTTATAAAGAGACCGTCAGATGTCGTCTGGGTTCAAGCTTCAGAACTGGCTGAGACAACCCCAGGAAGACATGGACCGTGCTCTGCGATGCTCTGTCTGCAGGATGCCAGGAAGGCTCTGGTTGACACAGCACACTGACCACAACAGCCCACTTGCAGTGTCTTACATGGATGCTCAAGGCTATTGTCAAGAGCTTTTGTATCAAAGGCCACTGTCCAACACATCCTCTAAGTGCCACACTCAGAGCACTTCACTCCATGTCTTCAGGCCTCCCTCCTGTCCCCTTGACTCACCACTACATGCTGCACCACATAACTCAGCCTCTTACCTTCCTGCAGGTACATTACAGCCTGAGAGTAGTTCTGCAGAGCGTGATGAGTCCTCCCCAGACTGCTGTAAGACACAGTTTTGGCTACAAGGTCATTCATTTGTGCCGCAATGCTGAGGTGCTGCTCCTGATAAACTACCGCCCTCTCGTAGGTGCCCAAGGACTCGTAGGTCAGGCCCAGGTTCCCATAGGCCCGGCCTTGGCAAGCAGGGTTGTTGGTCTCCTCTGCAATCTGCAGGTCCAGCTGGTGGTACTGCAGGGCTGTGTCGTACTCCCCCATTTGCTGGTAGACCCCCCCGAGGCCGCAGGCAGCATCGCTCTCCAGAGCACGGTCCTTCATCTCTCGAGCAATGTTCAGCTGGCGCTCCAGGCAAGAAATGGCTTGTTCGTAGTTCCCCAGCTGGCTGTGCAGGCTCCCCAGCTCCCCGTAGGCCTGGGCTTTGTTAAAAGCCTCCCCCAGCTCATGTGCGACCACAAGCCTCTTCTCAAAGCACACCAGAGCCTGCTGCAAACTTCCCATTGCCCTACAAGGGAAGAAAACAACAGCGTGTATTTTGCCAGTATTTTCTTGAAATAATATCTTTTGTCATTTCCTTTAGAGGCCAACTCAAGCCTTTCAGGCAGAGACAAACGCTCCCCCCAGGAGAGTTCCCTACACCTTTGAATTAACCTCCTTCTGTCACGCTATAAACTTCTCTTCCTCTCAGGGCAGAGCAACAGCAGCTTCATTATTTGAGCCAGCAGCACAGTCCTCAGCACCCAGAGGACTCTGTTACTTGCTCCTACGCCACAGCCCCGCTCATGTGTACAACGGCCACACAAAGACACCCCACCCATAACACAATTCATCCGTTTGCTCTGGTATTCACTGCCTGTCATCAGAATACACGTGCAGTGCTCCTTACCTGTGCCCATTGCCCAAGCCCCGGTAGGCCTTTGCCTGATCTTGCATACGGTTCAAGCTTTGAGCCACAGACAGGTACTGTTCATAATACTTTATAGCTTCCTCAAAATCTCCCAGAGCCTCATAACAGTCTCCTAGGTTCCCATATGCTCGGCCCCGATCTAACACAGATTCGTTCCCGCTGAGCTGCTGCAGCATGGCCAGCTGCTGTTCAAAGTAGCCAATAGCTTCCTCCATGACATTCATGTTCATCTTGGTGATGCCCATGTTACCATAGACTTGCGCTTCTATGCTCGGGTCCTTCAACTTCTGCCCAAGTTCCAGCTGTTCTTCGTAACACTTGAAGGCCATGGTGTACTTCCCAAGGGACATATACACCGCAGCAAGGTGACCATGTGCTCTGCATTCACCCGGCATATCTCCCAGCTCCTGGTATACCTCCAGCTCCTGCGTGTGGTAACCTAAAGCCTTGTCACACTTCTGTATCATTCTGTATGCAGAACCCAAGGCTGCATAGGCACTGGCTTCCAGTCTCCTGTCCTTAACATGATGAGCTAAGCTCAACTGCTGCTCATAAAATTTTATTGCACCATTTACGTCTTTTTTACAGACAAAAATATCCCCCAAGTTTCCCAGAGCTCGGAATTTGGCCTGGGAATTGTTCAGAGACTGGGCCAGGGACAACAGGTACTTTTGACACTCTTCTGCTTTGTTGAAGTCCATCAGGGCTTTGAAGGCCAGGCCCAGGTTACAATAGGCTTTGGCTTGGCTCAACTTGTCATGAAGATCTTTTGCTAGGGCAAGATCCTGCTCGTAGTACTTAACAGCTTCTTCATAGTTCCCAAGACAGTAATGGGCATAGCCAAGGTTATGGCAAACCTTCCCCTCCCCTTCCATGTCCTGCAGGTCTGGGGACAAGCGCAGGTACTGCTCGTAGTAAGGGGCTGCCTGCACATACTCTCCTCGTGAGCAGTGGAAGTTGCCCAAATTGCTCAGGGCCCGTGCTTCACTCTGGATGTCTCGCAGCTCCCGGGCAATGTTGAGATGATTTTGGTAGTGCTGCAGAGCACGGTCATGGGCACCCAGTGCTTGGTAGGCAACAGCTAAATTCCCATGTGTGGATGCCTGAGAGGCACGGTCGTTTACTTCCATGGAGATCTGCAGCTCCTGCCGATGGTACTTGACAGCCTGGTCGTACATGCCGAGGGCGTTGTAAGCGTTGCCCATGTTGCCGTAGGCCCGGCCCTGGGCCGCGTAATCACTGAGCTCCTGAGCTATGGACAGATGTGTCTTGTGCAGCCGCAGCGCAGTGTCATAGTCACCCTTCATCTGGTGAATGATTCCTGAAAAATAACAGGAAAAGGCTCAACAAGAACATTCCTCCGCGCTAAACCTTCTGCAACACCTTGCCGTGCCAGGACTCCTCTGCAGCCTGGCCCTTTCCCCAGGGAACCCCCTGCCCGGCACTGCTACCGTGGTGCGGTCCTGCTCAGTGAACTGCTTCCTCGCTCCTAACAGGCAAATCCTGGAGAAGGCTTTGTATCACAGGAAGCACATGTTCACCACAGCAACTGCACAGTTTGACCTTATAAAATGCTCGTTTTCTTTTTTAATTACGCTATTTCCCCCCCCACCCCATCAGTGATACCTGGTTACTCCATACTCAACACACCAAGCAAGAAAGCATTTGTATTTGACTTTCAATTTCAGTCACATAATCTTGTAGTTGTTATTAGACATGGGAAGAGAAGCTCTGGATCTGTTAACGTTCCAGCTCATGCTTCAGCTAAGCTCTGTGCAACACGTGGCTCCTTTGCAAACACTTGTGAACAGGCCTGGAGATCCAGGAGCCACTGAAGGAGGTCCTGCAGGTTTGTCACAGTCACTTGGTATCTGAAGACAGCTTCAGGTTTTTCCCTGCCCCTGAAAGAAAACAGCTTCCAATTTCCATCTCTGTATCACAACCATCGTGTTGAGGGGAAGAGATGTGGAGGGTGAGGAGGCAGCCGCCCCAGGCTGCATACCAGCCTCCTCTGGCTTTGTGCTTTCACACAGAAATTTGAAGACACGCTTCTCAAGTGAGCCTGGAAAATATGAGGGCTGAAGTTTGCTTTCCTGAGGCAATTTGGACCTTGCAGATTCATTTTTTAAACTCATGTAGGATTGAAAACCCAAGTTTCATTATGTCAGTGTGAAGCATTCTGTCTGGCTTACCTGTATTTCTATCAAAGCAAGTAATTCAAAAATTCACCTTCCTACTAACACGAGGCTTCAGGAGAAGACATTTTAGAAAATACAAGCAGAACAAAACAGGATCCAAAGAGCAAACACTTGGCTGCTGCTGACAGTTTGCTTAAGCATCCTGAAGAGACTCCAGTTCACTGTGAGGAACAAGACCAGTCAGCACACAGTGGTCACCACTAAAATGCCCTTTGACAACGCAGGAGCTGTGTCCATAGTAGTGATGGATGAAAGATGAGGATGCCAGCGAGAAGTCCTGTGCTTGCTGTTATGTTCTCTCTCTCTCAACATGGAGGAACTCCCGGCAGAGGAAGCGTCAGGGATGCCAACCCAAGCCAGATGCTCTCCCACTGCCACTTCATACTACAGTCAAAGACAGATAAGAAAAGGAGCATCTGGAGCTGGAGATAACTGGAATTCCTGCCCCAAGACACCAACCTCTGCTGTCTTGCATGAAGGAGAAGGAAAGTTAGAGAGGAAGATGGCAAGTCAGACACAGAGATGGATTTGAAAGGCAAACAGCAGCCAGAGAAGTAAAATTTGTACTAGAGGTTAAGACAACACGTTACTGAAACAGCCGGTGCTGCTACTCTCTGGGGAGGCTATGGATGGACTTCCACCCTGGATACCATGTCCACCGAAAACGCTGCTCTGTCACAAGCCCTGCTCAAGCAAATTCCCAGAATTTCATCTAAAAAATTAAAGTTGCTCTTGGGAAAAGAGGACACTGGTAAGAGGCCCCACACAGCACCTCCATCATTTGCCAGGGGAAGGAAAGGTTCTGACTCAGACTCCAAAATCATCACCTACCAAATAGATTCTCTCTTTGTGCATTCCTCAACAGACAAAAATGAGGTTCGTAGATGGATGGGAGATGAAGCCTTCACATTTCTAAATGTTTTAGTCAGCCTCTTTACTGCCAAGAAAGGAGAAAAACAGTGAGCAAATGTTTACCAGGAGATACCCAGGACAAAACCAAACAGCGTAACAGAGAACAAAGCTGTGCTCTCCTCACCCACAGAGCCTGCTGTCACATCAGTCTGCTCGAGCTGTCACCCATCTGTTGTGGTCACTTAAGGAAGACGGATCCAGAAACACTGTCACTTCAAAACTCCAGCATTCTGACTCATTCTTACAGCCACAACAACTAACTTCAAAGTAAAAGATAGTCTCTGGTCAGACAGCTAGACTACATTCAGGAACAGCACCCAAGGATACAGCAGAACAGACCCAAGACAAGAACGCAGCAGACATGAGGGGAGATGGTCAGAGACAGCTTTTACTGCCTTGTACAGAGTAAAGCACCAAAAACAGAACAAATCCCAGTAATTCACATCTTTCTTTCCTTAATGATGGATACAGTTAGAACTGGGTAGAAACCTTAGTAAGACATCAGCTAAACAATCCCAAAAGTTACACTGCGCCTATGCAAATCATCTGTTTTTCCAGGTCAGGCAACAGCGTGGTGAGGTTTAGAGAGAAGGTGCCACGCTAACTCTGGAACAGTCTGCAGCTCCGGTGCTGTTGCCCAGCAGGAGGTTCCAGCCAAAGGGACTTCCAGCCTCCCACCAGCATCAGCCAGCGCGGAAGAAACCTCTATGTTGTGATGGGTCACGGCTGCACCATGGCCTCCAGCTCAGGCCGAGGTGACATTGCTCTTGACTGAACCTGCTCTTTTGGAATGAAACACAAACAGACTGGAAAGGCTGGAAGAGAGCAGAAGTGGCTCTGAAGCTCACCCGTGTGGTGAGAGACCCAGGTCCCAGCCCCTCCTCGGCGCAGGGTCTGGGGTGACTTCACTGGTCCTTCAGCAATTGGGGAAGATGTGGCCACACATAACCACTGTTTTTTGAACCTAATTGCAAAAATGCTTCAAGAGAGAATATCTGGCACCTCTGAACAACACGCCAAGCACAGGAAGACAGGCACTGTAACTGCAAAGAGATACTAAGCACTAAGGGAGAGACTTTAACGAGTTTTATTAATGATCTGAAGTGTCCTCTCGCCATCACAATGGGGAGAGCTGCAGAGGCTGAAAAGCCAGCTCTACGTGGAGCCCTGGCATGTGGAAACACCATCTGCTTTGCAAAGGCTGGCAATCTGAGGCTTTGGTTAAGCTCCACATCTCCTTGTTGGGAAGGGCTTGATAACTTGTGACTTGTGCCCAGTCCACCACCTTCTGCTTCCCGAGCGACAGGGCAAGTTACATCTCCCTGCAGAGCGCCGCAGCAGCTGGGCTGTGTTACAGGCTATGTCTGTCTCGCGCAGCATTAGACAGTACACTTAACAGAGCTTTCCATCTAAATCAGGGAAATGCAAACAGAAAATTTCTGTTGCTTCAGCAAAGAGGCCAACTCTAACATTCTGGCTTGGAAACACACATTTAGATACATTTTTTTGACTGTCAGCATGGTTATTTTGATGAGGTTTTGTTTTGCATGTGGATTAGATGAAAGAGATAATTAAGACTTGACTTTTTAATTGGTACTGGATGCATTTTAAACAACGGTAATAGACTTTCTCAACAAGAACTGCATGTTCTTTTTCTCCAGTATAACTTAACTCTGACAGAGAAGACATAAAAATACAGCCAAATAACAGCTGAAACGTGAGAGCCTGCACTCAGTAGCTAGGAAAACTATTCTAATACAAAGTGTAGAGTGGCTGAGTCAGCATACCAACTGAAAGATATATTTAGGCTTAAATCCAACACAGAAAAAAACATTCTCTGCTGCACCAAAACTCTTCTGCTTTTTAAGAAAAAATTCTGGAATCACATGCTGAAAGCATCATTAAATCCAAAGCTGCTTATTTTGCCTCACACATTGGCCATAATTTGTGTAAAGGAGGAGATTCGAAACGCTCATTAGAAAGCTAGAACTGTGTTGTTTTCTCCCTTCACCTTATCTTCTTCATTCAGCTCCTGAAGACTCAGCTATTAAGAGAAGTTAAGTAATTCATCAAGCCCTTTTCAATTACCTGCTGTTGATAACATCAGAGTACAATTAGCATCTACAAATGAACCAAGTGCCAACTGCCAAGCAGAAACAGAAGCTAATTTACAGCGTGGGGCTGCCTGCAAGAGCTCAGGGGCTGCCAGCGAACGTGTATTTTGTTATACAGCAACAGCCTGGTTGTGCCACTCCCAGCCAGCTGAGAACACATCCTTAACCACAGCTGGAACATCATCAGTGCAAATGCCACATCCCACGGCAGAGCTGACAACACATCTTGGGTCACCTCCACATCTGGCACTGTGAAGAAGCAGGAATGGATTCCACTTCGATGTCAGCCCTCCCCAGCATGCCAGCTGGATGCTGATGTCTCTCCTTAGAAGAATATCAGACCACTATATATCTATTATTTTAATATGTGCATTCTGAAAACAAACTTAGTCAGGATTTGACCCATGTGTCTCCTGACTTACAAGGCAGCAATATATTGGCATACCCAGCTGACAAGCTCCCAGAGAAGCGGCCAGGTAATACAGCACATCATTTCTTGCCTTGGTGCAAGACATAGATCAATTTCTAAAACGTGAACAGCTCTTCAAATGCACCTTCTTTACCTTTTCATTTCACTTCTGCCATAAGCTTGTGCTTTCTGGTGCCTTCCTGAGCAGGTTAATAATTGAACGTGGGATACATTACATCGGCACACCATCTGCCAAGCGTCTATTTAATTTATGAAGACAGTCTGGTGAAACTGGGGTAGCTAACAAGAGAGGACACAGCTAAAATCCTGTATCCTGGCAGCAGCTCTATTAGTCACAGCATTCCCTGAACAAATTCTGCTCCATGTCGGGGCCTTACCTAGATTGGAGGAGGCTCTGCCTTCAGCAGCTCGGTCCTGCAGGCTCTCGGCAATGTGCAACTGTTCTTCATGGTACTGCTTAGCCCTCTCCAGGTCCTGCATGCACCTCGCTGCATGGCCCAAGCCAGCATAAGCTCGCATCTCAATGGCCTTCTCCGCCAGCTCCTGGGCCAACTCCAACACGTAGTTGTGGTAGGACATGGCTTTGTCGAAGTTTCTCCGGTAGTGGTAAGCGCTGCCCAGGTTGCTGTAGGCTCGAGCTTCCTCCCGCTTGTTCCCCAGCTCCTTGGCAATCTTAAGATGTTGTTCGTGGCACTGCACCGCATTTTCAAAATCCCCCATCGCAATGTACACCGCTCCCATGTTGCCCAGCTCCCGCGCCTCAGAGAGCTCATCTTTGGACTGCTTTGCAAGGAGGACACACTGCTTGTGGCTAGCCAGAGCGTTGGGGTAGTCGCCAATGGCTGTGTACACGTGGCCCAGGCTGCTCAGTGCTGAGGACGCTGCCTGCAGGGATGAGAAAATAAAAGTAAGTAGTCACAGAAACAAGTCTGATGGTCCCAATCCTAGAAAGTAAAGCCACAAAAGGCCATTCTGGAGAAAGAATATGACTAGCAGCTAGAAAACCTGCTCTCTGCAGTTGTTCTGCACCCCCCAGGGCAGCCTGGGAGAAAGGCAGCGGGGATGGGGCACATCCAGCACATCATTTGTTACTGAGTCCCAAAGAGCCTTGGGACAGCAGCAAAGACAACAGTATTTCAGCAGCTGGAGCCTCTGTCCTCTGGGAACATCTTACAGAAATATAGCTGTTTGAAAACCTGAGTTCTTACCACTGAGAAACAGCTGTATTTAGCAAGACAAATTATCTGAGAATCAGATTCTTTTGCCCACCGTATGTACCAGGACGTAGTCCTTGGTGCAGCTGGCAGAGCTGGAGCAGGCCCGGCCGGGCAGCAGGGCACGGAGCCAGGCGCGGGGATGCGTTCCTGCTGCTAACACACATCTGCTGCCTCAGCACGGCTGTTCACTCCGCAGCCCTGACCCCAAGGCCTCCACGGTCCCTGCACGTGCATCCCCTTCGCTGCCCGGCAGCTGCCGTGACCTAGTTCCGTCTTTTTCAAACCCCCAGAGAGGAGCAGTCGGGGTGACCGCACAGAATGGGCCTCACTCTGGATGGCCTAGCACAGCTGATGCTGGTGCTGGTTTAAGGAGCCAGCACACTTTACCGTTCAGGGTATCTTGTTCCCAGGCACAACACCAGCAGCTCTCCCATGAAACAGGATTCCATATGGGAAGTGCAACTGAAAGCACCTCAGCCATCTCCAGTTTGAACACCACAGAGCTGGGGAAAGGCTTCAGTGCAACAGCACAGACAAGACACCGGTCGCGCCCCGGGAACGCAAGACGAGCTGTATGAAGTGACTCTGCACACACAAGAGGCGATTCAGACCATAACTCCACAGCACGGTCCAGACAGCACGAGGATCTCCAGGGTTAAGCTCAGCTAAGACTTTGTAGATTCAAGCACACCTCTTTCAACTGTTGCAAGCAGCTGCCTCTTCCACACTACAAGCACACAAATGCACACTGACATAAAGGCTGGAAGGAAAACACATTAAGCAGCTGGAGGAACTAAGGGATTGTGGTGGCTCCCATCAGTGCCCTGAGTGGCCATGATGAACCTGTCCAAGCCGCCCAGTGTCATAGCCGGCAGTCCTGCCACCTCCTCCCTGCAGAGTCACACCAGGGGCTACCCGAGGTCCAGAGCTTTCCCTCACCCTGGGCATTCCCTCACCTCCCCTCCATAAACTGGGATGTTCCTGCCTGGCTCCCACCTGCAGACTGGCTATGCCCCACAGATGCAGCATTTAAATTCCTTTCTCCAAGGCAAACGATTAACCTCTTCCTGGCCACACTATCTAGACACGAGATATAAAAAGAAAGCAGATAAGAAAAATATTTTCAATAGGAAGAAAGTTGCTCAGCACCTCTTGAACTAGAACCACATTTTGTTACTGAAATTGCATCCCCTGACTTTCAGAAACAGTGGCAGGAGAAACCTTCCTAAAGATTATTTTTACTAAAATTACATCACAATTGCAAGAGTAATGCTAAGTCAAGAAGATCTATGGGCCAGAGCAAGAGGCTGATATCACAGGTGATAAATTATTTTTGTGGTCAGCAGCATTAACAGAGTATTATTTCCACACTGAGGAACTGTAAACATGCTGTGTTGATCCAAATTAATAGGGAAACCATCTCTTATGATACAAGAACCTGAGGTGACAGAGTAGCTATTAAGTGCAATTTATAAGTCATAAGATAGAGAAATTATAAGGGGGCTCTCCCTTGGCCAGCTCCATAAATAGCCAAGCTGCATTCGTTCTCCCCGAGGCATCCTTTCAGGCAGCTTAATTATAATGGAAGAACTGCCAGAATTCAAAACGTCTTCATTTTTTTCACCTAGTGCTGCAATGAACTTCATTGAAGGTGCGGGACGACGTGAGCGCAGCCGCGGCAGAGCGGAGCCGCCGTTCGCAGCCCTGCGCGGCCGCGGGGCTCCGGGGACAGCGGGACGGGGAAGCCTCGGACTCAGCCCCACAGAGGGCTGAGCAACACCGATTTCACACCACCAATTCACACTATAATGAACTAGAAACACGTTGCTTTTGCTGCTGTAATTACTGCAGCCCAGAGAGGGGAAGAGCTGGCAGCAACTCCTCAGCCCTGCACCCCAGTGACAGGCTGGGGATAAAGCTTCTGAGCACGCTCTGGGGCAGCGCAGTGAAGTAATTTCTTGGCTGACACCAGCGAGGAAAGGCTCTTATCTAAAGGAGAGTCTAACAGGGCCTGTTCTGAGGCTGCTACAAAAGAAACATGGAAATTTTTGCTCTGAATTTTAATCATTTTTTACACAAATCTTCATTAAGATTAATATATACATAGTATTGAGTCATTTTCAATCTCAGACACCTTACACAAGCCCAGACCAAAACACCGCATGGGGCCCATTCCAGGTTTCAGGGTGCAGCGGAGCTGGTGAGCAACACGCTCACTGCTGCACCGAACAAACCGGCACGCCACCTTGGGCAGAGTTGAAACCAGCATAACGCAATCACCAGAAGTGGTTCAGAAGCCTCAATTAATGTTAGAAGACAGGCCACCAGCACCAGCAGCACTTCTGATACAACTGGGAAGAGAATGGAAACATCTTTCTGGAAAACAAGGAGTCAATGAAAACTGGTGTCTCCTGCGGCTGCTAAAAAAATAAAGCGGACATTTATGTGTGCAGATTGCTGAATAAGATGAGCTGTGGCAAAGAGCCATCTACACAGAGACTCAGATGATGTTGATGGGCTATGGCCAGGGAAAAGAGGTGTAAATGGGAAGCAGCAGATCTCAGACTTTCTGTGCACAAGACAGACCTGCCAGATGCGGAGACTGCTCATACTGTACATGGGAAGAAATCTTCAGGAGGTCTCTCAAACTGGGAAGTGGATCGTATAAAGTGAAATTTGTGTGGCTGGAAATGTTTCTTCTCACAGCTCCTAATCCCTTTGCCCAACAGCATTTCCAGGCTCACAGTAAAGACCTAGAATGAATAGTCTAAGCATGGCAAGCGTTCTCAGTGCGCACAAAAAGACCAGGCTTACAAGTCTGAGTGCCCTGGGCTGGATCATCTAAACCAGGGCACGTGGGAGGAGGATAAGAGAAGCAGAAAATAAGTAGGAGACAAAAAGAGAAATGGAAAACGAAGGGTAAAGGGCTGACAAGAAATAGCCTGACTCGACTGGAATGATGGGCTGTTTGCAGAGGCTCAGCCGGTGCTGGCACAGGTGGCCAGACAAAGGCAGGAGCTGCCTGTGCCCTCTGACACGGCTGCACCCCCATGCTCCCCATGTGCTCGTTCTGCTGGTCTGCACTGGTCTGAGTGCTCCAGAGAAGCACTTCTCAGTCACCTCGGAGTCTGCACAAGGAGCCCACGGCACCTCTGGCATCCTGGGCCAGGGACCTGCAGGAGCTCTTCTCCAGCAAGACAAACGCCAGCACTGCCACGTGCTCCGGGGACAATCAGCCAAAATATCGGGAGTGGGACATTAAAGCAGCACTCAGGAACAATTTGGTGATTAGGTCTGCTGGGGGACACCAAGGACTCACTTCGGGAGGTTAGTAATAGGGTTCCAGAAGATAAATTCATCACTGTATACTTTATGAAATCCTTTGTGCAATATGATCCACCGGGAACTCGAAGCAGCTCCATGTTGGGCCAGTGGTGCAGGGCATTCCCACATGCACCAGCACCAGTGTCCCCATGTCGCAGTGACAGTCCACAGCTGACACGTGTGAAAAGGCTCCGGCAGCGCTGGCACAAACCTCGGCTGGGTAGCAAGGTGATGGGAGTCTACAGCTTCATACCAGCAGAGTTTTGCATCAGCGGAGAAAATCAATTCTTTGTACATCTGACAAAGACAAATTTAACAGTGGGGATTGCTTACACCTCCAATTATGCAATTTTTCACTTTAATAGAAAGCAGATTCTCCTGCCACTGAGCTGAGGCACAGAAGGGAGCTCTAAAAAGGGTTTCTATGTGCTCTCTTTTTCTTGGGAGCAACAGCCAGCTTAGGTTTTTCGGCTGAATAAGGTAAAGAGTCTGATGTTAAGCAGATGTGCATCACAGAATGACAGCTAATAGGGACCTGATGATTTGGAGAGATGTGTTTCTTAGATATTTCATCCTTGCCAGAGAATGGTCATGTCCCAGTTATGTTACATTTAAACAATTCTTTAAGTGATTACACAGCCTCCTTAAATGAAAACACTGTAGAGTAATTCTAAAATGGGCAAGGTGTAAACGCTCTGCCTGGTATCTCATTATACAGTAGCCTTAATCCCCAAACACAGACATCAATTACGACTGATCAGAGATCAAGCTTTTATAGCCAAGGTGGGGAAATCACTGGCACAGACTAAGTGTTTGTGAAATTCAAGAGCCTGACTGCAGCACGCTCCTTCTTCCTCTGCACATCCATCCTCCTTCTGGGTGTGGGTAACAGCAGCGCCTGATCCTACACGCAGCAGCGGAGCTGCACCCAACAGAGCAGCCACGCGTTCCCAGAACATCTGCATTCAGACAGCTGGTGGCACGGCCAGGGGCACGTTCTTCTGGAGAACCAGAACACCTCCTCACACGCACACACTTGCTCTTGAATGCAAGCAAAGGTTTCGGATTCATTGAGTGTATTTTGGAGGTGGTGAGGGGAAGGCAGTTTCAACAGATTGTTTCTGAACACACAATTGCAAATGAATACTTAAATCTGAAAGCACTAACAGGATGAGTTGTCCCTCACACTGAAAGGCTGTTCCCATTCGCTGTGCGAGCTGCCCCAACAGCCCCCACACCGGGTACCGGTACCGAGCTGCTTCTCTGGGGTGGGCCTGTGGCACTGAGCTCCCATTCCATTGAGACAAGGAACTCAAAATCCACTGCAAGGTGGACCTCAGCATCAAGTCAAAGCATCGCCTGGGGCTCACAGATCTTTATCCTGAGTAGCCAAAATCTGATAGCTTTCTGGACATAGTCTAAATGGCTCCTGTGTGAAATCACTTCAGTGAGGATGGCTGACTTGACATTTTGAGTGATGATGGAAGAAAAATAGCCCTCATTTAAAACCACAGGCTTCTCTGAGATGGTGATGCTGAGGAGTGACTCATACCCTGGTCAAAGTCAGCCCTGGAAGAATAAGCCAGCACATTACAAACTCAGATCTCACAGAACCCAGAGGAGCTCTTTGTGCTGGCAAAGAAACCTCTGACTCCTACAGCAGTGTGCTGACCTGTGCCAATCCTAACAGCACTCTTGCTTGTGGAGTTAGATACCGCTTTGCTGCAAAGTCAGTACAGCCTTGGCTCAGGTGGGCCTTCTGAGAACCCAAAGAGCACTGCTCCCCGAGCTTACACAAGTTTTCTGCTTCATTTCTTTTACCACGACTGGGTACAGGACTCTGCAGAGTGCTGGGTTTTGCAGATACTGCGAGAGGTAAGTAAAACCAGAAGACTGCATTTCTTTCAGCTAAACTGCGTGTGCTGTGGAGGTCAAGTGAGGACACTTAAAGGAGATCCTCAGGAAGTATTACATTTCCCTTTTGAGTCACAAGTCCAAACAAAGCATGTGGCCTTTTAGTGCATTCCCAAATTTCCTGCACTGGTCAGATTTCCCTTTGTTCTGCTTAATCCTATCACATTTGAACTGGACAGACCTGTATGAAGCCAGTTAAGATGACTTTCTTTTAAAAGAGCTGCTAAAGAGAGAAAGAGAAAGACAAAGAATTTATGCTTTGTTATACAAACCCAGCTACTGGATGCTCAAGCACTACAGTTGCTCACATCACTGAACTCAGCCTCTCACCCACACAGGTAATCCAGTCTAAGATGTAATACAGCACTAGTGCCCTAGGAGACCCAGAATTCTCCAGTGAACTCCTATGGCGAGTGTTTTCCTAGCAGCTGGTTACAGTCTGCTGTGAGAGACTGAGATCAGTGAGCAAAGGATAGCACCACACTTCTTAGTGAGGGTTTCATGGCAAACCCATATCACAGGTCAGAGCCTTGAGTCCCAGTGGGTAGCCAGTGGCCACTCAAAGACCAGCTGTTTGAAGTGTAAGTATACGTGGGAACAATATGAACTGGAAGTGTGTGTCTGCAACTTCATGCACCCAACAACAGAGCCAAACATCTGGGCCAGACAAGGACTGAACTTCAGTGAACTGAACAACGCTGCAAAAAGTGTCCACGGAGACATTCTGCAGGCTGAGACAAATCTCTCACGAGTTCTCATTAAGCTGAAATCACAACACCTGCAGAACCTGAGACTTCAAGGGCAGCAGTGGTAAAGAAAGCTTCTGTCCTGTTAGGAAATATGGAAAACCAATGTGGCCCAGTCTCACCTGACTCTGTACTGGCTGCTTCACAGCCCTCTCCAGCAGCCACAGCGGTGCTACCCCGACCTGCTCAGCCAGCTCCTCCCAGCAAGTGGCCAGTATTGAGGTTTCAGTTCTATAAAACTGATCACCCTCAAGTCTAGTACAAAATCAGCGATGATGCTAGAAGACATGGACCAGGATCTGCAAACACCTTCTCAAAAAGCTGGGAAAGTAGTGGTGCACACGTGCTGGCATGTCCTGTGGAGCCCCTTCTCTTCCCAGCCGAACCCTGGAGATCCTGACAGGCCCCAGTGGGGAAACTCCTGCCAAAGCAGCCAACCTCCCCCAAAGCAGCCAACCCACACTGGGAGACTGAGGGTGGAAGCTGCAGGCTGGGCAGTGAGTGACTCTGAGCAGCTTACCCCCAGCAATAATGAAAATACATATTAAAACCAGCTTGAGGTCAGCAAGAAGGCTCCATGATGCCAAGGCTTCATCCAGGGCTCACAGTAGATGACAGCTTTCAAAGGAAAAGTGACCCTTTCTGCAAGTATCCAGTCCATGAGCTGCAAGGGCCTGATCTTTTTACCAGTTTCTGCGGGTGGTTTTCCACTGAGTTCCTAGGAACTGACTCTGGTCTCTCACCTCTCTGGAGAGCAGGGGCTTGAGTGGTTAGCAACCTGATCAAACACTGCTGTTTGCAAACCCTGCGTAAAGTGCCACGGGATTTGGAAAGCTGTTCCTCACGCAGAGGCTGAATCAAAAACCAGCTTCTTTCGATTTCTTGGAAGTATCTCTAGGACTCAAAAGATTCCCTAAAAGAACCCCAGAGGAAAACAGAAGGCATAATGGAGAAACAAGAGTGAAGAGGTAATCCCATGCACTAAAAATGTTTTTGAATATCATACCACAGTCACCCATTCCTCTTCTCACTGCTTGACCTTTTTGATCAGATACTGGGGTTTTCTGACATAAGAATAGGAGGAGACTCCTGCAAAGTTACCATCTCTGCAATACACACATAGTGCTTACACAAGGGGCTGTAATCTCTTGATGTTCTTGTGGTATCAGTAACAAAGAGACACTAATTTTTTAAAGCTATTTTTTGTTTAATAGAGAGTAGCAGTGGTTCCACCCTAAACTTGTCATCCCTGCACTTCTATTAGCAGTGGCTGCATGAATCACTAATATAGATTATCAATTAGCGAAGCCCTCCTCGGCCTGTTCCTTACTTCTGGAACTCCAGTCAGATGTGATAAAGCTTTAAGAAATGAGGTATATTCTCCTCTTAGACTTTCCTGTTCATGTTGCTATGGGCAGCAGACAATCCACTTCTGGAAGACAACTATGTAATAAATTATTTTCAAGCAATAGCTTCACCACAGAAGAAGAAAAGGGACAGAAAATAGAAAAGCAGAGAAAGAAACACCTTCTCTGCTCATTTTCTACAAAGCTCTGTCACTTAATGCAGCCAGTACTACTTGTGCCTCCACAGCCTGTTTCTGACATCCTAGTCAACGTTTTCATGCATGACAAATTGCTTTAGCCTGAAGACTCTTTCCAGTTCTCATTTGTGAGGTATTTATATCCTGTCCTCGTTTTCCAGACTGTTTGCAAACATAACAAGAGAACTGTAATCATAAGATTTTCAGACTTTTCCTTTCTGAAAAATCGGCAGCCCCAGGGACAGACCACCTCTCCATATGGACAGTTCTGCCACTTCTAACTCAGACTGCATCTCAGGCTTTTTCCTTATCTAACTAGAAGTCAAGATATTTCTAAAATGACTGGTAGGGAACATGGAAAATAATTATTTTGCCCTGTACCATAATGCACACAAGGAGTTCAAGCAAAAGGCTAAATACTTACAGCTTTGCTATTCAGTGGAAGATGTGGCTTGTACAGACAAAGCACGGCAGGAAGGACACCTGGAAAGCATTTCCCTTTCCCTTCAGGAAGGGGCAGAAAACCTTGGCTTTACAGAATTTACAGATTTCAGTAGAAAGGAATGATCTATCCTTCTGCATCTCCTTCTGGAAATAAGAAAGTGAAATTTGATCTTTGACTTGCACAGCCTGACAGTAAGTAGCTGTAGTTCACAAAGTGTAGGAGCTTTATGCTGCATTTCATTGCTGGCTCGGGCATGCTTTAAAGGGAACCGGGAAAAACTACCAGAATTGCAAACCTGAATAACCACCCATGGCTGAGCTGCACACAAAGTCACTTCAGACAGTTGCAGCATCTGCAAATTCCCAACTGAATCCAGACACTGAGTGTGTCTGTCACAGCAACCATATGTGTCACTAATGCTCCTCGTCCAGAGATGCACAGCAGCCAGTTATTCTTGACAACCTTCCACCGTGACAGTCCCCTGACGCCAAAGCCTTGTCGCAGTCAGCTCCACGGCAATGCCTCCTCTGCAGCACAAAGTGTGGCACCTCTTCTTGACTCTTGTAGGCTTCGATAACATGGTCTTTATAATGGGAATTTCTGCATTCTGATGCCTCCCATACCACACAGGAAATTTCATAGATATGCAAGATCCAGGTGACACAGAAAACCCACAGAAAGCCCGCTTAATAAACACCTTTATTCCATGCCACTTAACTACCCAGGTCTAATCACCATCTTCATCACCACCCTTTCTGAAAAAGAAAAAAAATCTGCTGAAGCTGCACCAAACATGAACTCTGCCTTCTATTTGCAATTTTTTCCAAAAAAAAATCTTGAGATAGTAGTAGTATCCAGTTCACCAGTCTGGTTACTGAGCACACCCTCCTGAGGATTCTCACACACGCTCGTGGAGACACGCGGGCGCAGCGGCCACAGAAACGCACGGTCGGTAACCGTAACGGGCACCGAGCCCCGGCCAGTTTCCCTTCCCAAGGTCTGCGTGGGAGGACAGATGCGAATGTACAGGCAGACCCTCTGCGGCTCCCTCCTGGGTTCATGGGCAACACAACCCGGCAGCAGCCCCTGGTACAAACATTTGCCCCAGCAGCCCCGGGACCCAACGCTCCCCCCGAGGGCAGCAGCATCCCCTACAAAGGAGCACTTTTCACCTTCTCAGCCAATCCTTTGTGCAGTTGGAGGTAAAACAACTACCTCATTACACCAAATTCCCTTCTGGTGGAATTCACATCAGCACTACTGCAACTTTATAACATTTGCATTATAAAAATGTCTGCGAAGCAGGCCAAGAAAAACAGTTTTTTGTTCAGAGGAAGTTCTGTGGTCAAGATGATGTCATCAGAAAGCGCCAAATTAATTTCCTGCGGTTACATCTTACAGGAAATCCAAGAAGCTCAGCTTTCTTGCTAAACCAAGTAGTCATTTGTTGTCAATAACTGTTAATTATGTGCCCAGATGTGTCATACACTAAGAACTATCACGACTAACCTTCATTCCCTGGATTCCTCCCAGATCGACCGTTGGGATCTGAAGTCAGTGAAATGCCCCAGTGCTCGTGTCCCCAGGCCAGTACAGGCTGCGGGGGTCCCCATGTGTCCCTCACCCCTCCCCGACACGGTCACTCGGAGAAACACCACGGAGGAGGAGCAGCTATGCAGATTAGACTATTAGCAGGAACAGGGACCCCTCATCAAGAAAACTATAAAAACCATGAGTAACAGCTTTTCTGTTCTGCATGAACAGAAACAAGGAAATCAGGAGTGATTCAGGAGGTTTTCCAGATGGTAAAATAATCATGGAAATATCTAGTAGGTCCCTTCCCCAGTCACAGTGCTTCCATAACCTACTGAAAGACACACCTCTCCAAGGCTTACTTGATATTTAAATTATAAAATAACACTTCAGTAAAGCACTTAGCTAATTCCAACGGAGCTTTTCAATGACTTAACAGTGGCAAACTGATCTCCCCCAGTTTTCAGACCAGCCCAAACCCACCCGCGCTTACATGAACTCACACCTGCCCCGCTGCCTCTGAACACCCCTCCACCTGCCCCAAAACCCCCCTGCTCTCCCATTCACAGGAGAGGGGAATCCATCAGAGGGGACAGGAACAGCTTTTGTATCTGTAACTTGCACTAGAATTATGACTCTGTCCTTACAGTGAACTTTGAGGAGAGATCTCCTGGGACAGACTCTCCAGCCCATGCAGCACGCTTCCCTGGCCTGGCAGGGAGCCCAGCACAGCACCTTGAGAGCTGGATGGTAAATGGTCAAGCCAAATCAGATCCAGCCCAAGCAACCCCTACACTTCACACAACATTGTATTTTCAAGTTTGCACAGATTCTTTTTCTTTTCGTGGTTTTTTAAACAAAGCATATTTTATGTGAACGTTCGGGGCAGGGAGCTAGCTCACCACTTGTCTGGAGCGCACACAACACAGGATGCACCCTAACAGCCTTCAGACCGGTAGCACCTGGGACACAGGGAACACAGGAGCAGGGACAGCCGGGGCTCAGCTGCAGAGACGGTGCATTGACACCTGCTCAGCACCAGCTCCTGCCCTCAGACCCAGAGCCAACACGCTGTGGGCAAAACGGAGAGGAAGGGAGAGGAGGCAGAACAACTTGCTCAGAGCTCATGAAGACCAGAGGCAGGGGAGGCAAAAGGACAAACCAAGCATCCCACCACTTTCACTCACACATTATCTACTGGTACAAACAATTTCTTTAACAAAAAGCAAGTGAACGTCTGGGAGGAGAAATCACATAGATTCCAAATTCTCAGAATAACAGGCCAGGCAGACAAGGCTTCTTGGCACATTTCCATCTCTCCAGAACACCACGCAGTGCTGACTCCCAATTAGGTCTGTTTAATAAGCTTCTTACCTCTCTGTCCTTGAGTTTCATGGCGAGCACCAGCTGATGTCTGTGGTTAGTAAGGGCCTCCCGGTAATTTCCTTTGGAGAAGAATGCGGAGCCCAGATTCCCATGAGCTCGGCATTCTCCCGTCTGGTCACCTGGGTCACATGCAAACAAAAGAAAGGTTGGTCAACACACGCATCGCTGGAACCGGCTGGTGGAAAGACTGGAACACAGTGTGCAAGTGATGCTCCAGTGTGAGAACCAGCATCAGAATAGACTCATCCTGATGTTTAATACCCAGCTAAAACTCTCTGCTGGCCTTCAGAAACTTCTACAATAGTCATCCATCTTATTTTTAGAATTGTTTTAATTTCTTCTTTGGCCTAACACTTGGCAATCTCCCATTCTTCCATGTTTATTCCTTGCTTAACATCAGCAGTTTGTTTATGGAAGTCAGTCAATGGCCCAAGCAAAGAGGATGCCAGCTTTGTCCAAAGCTCAGCTCACACACAAAGCACATCCACTGCTGTCTTCAAGACAGCAGTCCCTCCATGTTCAGTGGGTTCTCCCAGCTAGAGCCCTCAGTCCCTGTCTCCTCCACCTCTGCAAGGTTACACTTTTCTGTCTCACACACAGTTTCCCCTCCTACAGCACCCTGAAAGTCTGAAACCTCAGTGTTGTGCAGGATATACCATACACAAGAGGGATTTTCCAATTTTTTTATCTTTTAGGCCCCCTTGTTCACCCATTGTCTCACTTCTGATTTGCCTCTTCCCTGGTAACTGCTTCAGAAGCTCAAGCTGACTACCTTTTTCCATCTAATTCTTAAAAGAAACAGATTACTTCATTTAAGACTCATTTAAGGTTCTGAGCACAAGACTACACAGGGGTAAGATCATTACCCATATACATGACATCGGTAAATTAGAGGACCCTTGTTGTGGTTTAATCTGAGCTAGCAATACAACCATGACAGCTGCTTGTGCCCACCCCCCAAATAGGGGAGAGAATCAAAAGGGAATGGAGAAACTTGGATTAAAATAAACACAGTTTAATAAAATAACAAAATACTCATATACTACTACTAAATATATACATAAAATAGAAATAGAATAAAAAATAAAAGATAGTCAATGCAATTCCACCCACATCGAGCAGCCAGTCCCAGGAAACAGCACCTGGTCCCAACAGCCGATCCCAGAGAGAGAGAAAAAAGGAAAAAGGCAGAAAGGCCCTGAGGCCTCTGCAAACAGCAGGATGGCAAACGGCTGAACTAAACATCCCGAGCAGAACTCCCCTGGCTCTGACAAAAGAGCAAAGAAGGCAAAGAGAACGCGCGCGAGAGAGCAGAAGGTCCTGACTGTCCTTAAATCTGAAGCGTGATGCTAATGGGATGGGATTATTGATCAGTCTGGATGTCAGTCAATCTCTGCCCCATCACTGCCCCTCTTCCTCGATGCCTCACACCTGTGGGCAGAGCACTCAGAACATCCTTGGCTCTCAGACCAGAGAAATTAAAAACATTAACTCTGTCCAGGGGCCTTATCTTCTTGTTCTCAAACTAAGTGCAAATAATGGCTGTGCTAACTATGAAAAAGAAAGGTTTCTAACTGCAGGAAGAAAATTAACTCATTTTCAGTCAAACCAGCACAACCCTGTAAAGCCATAGCACATTCACTCATCATCTGCCCCCTCACACACAGAGGTAAAAGGGCTGCACAAGCCTGTAGTTTGCACATTTTGGAAATTTCAGATTTGATTGAGCAGCTTGTGAAATCCCACAGAAACCTGAGCATTACAGAGGGATGCTGACCGTCAACACAACTATCAATTTGTTCCATCTGGATCAAGCCCGCAGTCAAGCAAGCAAACAGAGAACTCTTACCTAAAGTCTTGGCTACATCCAAGTCCTGCTGCATGTATCCAGTGCTTTTCTCCGTGTTCCCAAGGGACCAGTACGCGCTGCTCAGCGCAGAGAACACTGATCCCCGCAGCTTCAGGCTGCAAGTGCCGATCTTCAAGGCGGCCTCCAGCACCACCACAGAGGCTCCATGGTGTCCCGCGGTCAGAAGCTCCTGCCCGATCACAGACACCACCACAAAAGGGCTCTTGTCCAGCTTCATCTTCTGCAGTTGTTGGTAGGTGGGCTCCAGGGACTCTGAAATACAAACACAAAGGCAGAGTTACCCCCAACAAACCAAGTTATTTGCATCTAGAAATCACCTTCACAACTCATCTTCATTTCTGGCAACAAAAATACATGTGAGCTAAGGGCCAGACAGCCCAAATCAAACCAAGATTTACTACAGGAACGCAGAGCTGAAATGCGTCATCTAATATCTAGTACACCAAGAGAGATGAAGGGGCAAGCTCACGCTTTCCCTGCAGAAAGCACTCAGGAGGAGAGCACCAGTGTGCAGAGCAGCCTCACAGTGAGCTCTGCAGACTGGCCTCATGGCAGAGGGAACGCAGAAAACACCTGCGGAGTTTTGTAGGTAGTGTTTATACACTAAGTGTACTAAGTGTTTATACACTAAGTGTATAAACAATGACAAAAGAGGATTTAAACACTTCCCCGAAGATGCAAACAGTGTGAATGCAATGCCAGTTACCAACACCAAATTGAATCCTGGGATTAAATGCAGATGTAAAGAGGGCAGAAATAGTTGCTGTAGCATGCCACCACGTATCATGCTTAGCACTGCAAACGCAGGGACAAACTCAGTTCCTGTCTTAAGGAGCTTAATTATGATCCTAGCCAGATAATCCAGGCAAACATAGTGAGAGAGAGAGGCACAGACAAGGAGAAAGGGAAAAAAGGAAAACACAAGGGTGGTGCTCCTGGTAACCCTGAAGTCCGGCATGAAAGAGAGAACCAGCACGGTAACAGAAGGGCAGACCCAGAGTTCAGCACTGCTCTTGTGCAACAGCAAACAGTAAGGGAAGAAACAGAGCAACGCGATGCTCAGAGAAACACCACATCGCCTGCATTCTAAGCAGCAGCCACAGTACCTCCGGGTACCAAATGGAATTAGCTTCAAAAGGTAATTGCTATATAGGACAGAAACTTCCAGATGAATTCATTTCAAAGGACAGCAAAAAACTCCATCACTCTAAAAAAGGAAACACCAACAGGGATATTTTTTCATTTCAGTGCTTCTTGGCCCCCAGCAGCATTTGCTGTGCATGAGAATTGCCATGTTCCTTCCCGGGAAACACCATTAGGACACTGCAACATAAAGCTTGCACGAGAAACAGAGCAACGAGGAGACTGCCTCCTTCCTCTGGAGAGGAAAACCCTGGAAACAGGGACATTATGAGAGAGAGGCAAAACACTGTGCAGCTAATATGGCTTCAAGGTCCATGCGGTTTCAATGCTCTTCCTGAACATAAGTGAATTAGCAGAGCAGCCTTTTGCCTTGCGGAACACTGTGTTTTGAGACACATTAGTACCATGCAGAAGCTGCTGACGTACTTTCTGGGCAAACACTGCTGCAGCATTTAAGAGTCCCTGCTCCCCATGGGCAAGCACCAGAGTGCTGTGGGAAGCTGTCCCAGGTAACAACGAAGCTGTGGCCGCAGCAGCCCACACCTCTCTCTGCACCGGGACCGGACAACAGACAAACCAGCAAGGACTTCACTGGAACTGCTGCACAACACCAGGCTGATTCATCTCCAGTGCCCCTCGAGCTGGGCACCACCATCTCGCTGTCCCATTGACTCAGCAGAATATTTGTGTGTTCCTCCTCCTACTTCAGGCTCCTTTCTCAGCACCTGCTGACTCAACAGAGAAGTCAAATCCTGAAATCTTGCCCTTCAGGCCTCCAGGTTCTCCCATCCTCAGATGCTGGCAGAGTCACCCCTGGACTGAACCTACCATGTGCCAGTACCTCAGCAGCAGATCCAGCCCTGAGCAACCTCCTGGCGCTTACCTCGCATGGGAGACTTCATGGCGGCTTCGACCATGCCAACCAAAAGCTGAAGACTCTTGGGATCTTGAGCCAGTCCTGACGCAAACGCTGCCAGTGCATCTGCATGACGTCCCAGGTACTGCAGGGCCACACCCTGTCGGAAGTATGCCTGAAAAATCAAGGGGAAGAAACGACCATTACTTCATTGGTAGAAGTCACAAATAACAAACCTGCCCAGCACCTTGTGCTGGTGGACGCTGGGCTACATGACCACATTCTGGATTATTTGGTCATGCTGGCTCCATCAGAAAAATCTACCACTGCAGTCTGGCTTGTGACTGCCAATGTCACTCCCCCCTTGGTGTGAAGATTTTCTCAACCTTTGCAAGGCCTCCAAACTGTTCTGGAGACCAGCAGCAGTAACTACTATCAAGGCAAAGTTTTCCCCTTGAACTTGGCCTATCACTTATCGCTTATTCTTATCTACTTATAACCAAATGTTCACTCCCAGGACCTCCATTTCAGTTTGTTTGACTCATGCAGCACACAAATAACTTGGTTCCTTTCTCATCAGTTCTTGCCAACGAGCACAATTTAAACATCTAATACTAGTAGAGACCCAAGCGTGCTGAAAGTTTGAGTTGCAATGAAACACGATGCAAAGATCCAGACAGAAACCGAAATCGCGTTCCCCAATGCTGTGCTCAGCACTGTGCCACTTGTTGAGTGTATACAGACACATACATAAAATACACATATATATATATACACACGTGTGTATATATATATATATATATGCACTACTTGGATTGACACAAGACATTCATAATATTAAACATGTTTACAAGAGCATTTTTTGGTTTTCTTCTTCCTTTCCAAGGAAACAATTCACACAATACCTACAAAGTAACTTAAATCTCTTCACCATGTATTTCCATTTCTACATCAGCAACAACACCAGTACGCAGCTGCAAAGCATTCCCAGAGCTCCCACGTCTCCCTAAATTGGGAAACCAGGAACCTACACACAAAGCAAGAACTGCAGAAACGCGTTCTCCTCACAGACAAAGCGATGGCAAAACCCCGGCTCAAAGGCTGTCCTGAGAGCTGCGGGGTAAGAGATCACAGAAACCACAACCCAGGATTTACTCAAAGTACTCAGTATGTTTGTAGCACATACATCTGGACTCTGTATTATAAAAAGGTCTTGAATCCTCAAGCACCTTTGATGCCCATGATTTAGGATTTATCTTCATGCCCAACTAATACCTTTCTGATGCAAACTTTGCTGCACTTCTGGTTCATTCAAAGCTATTTCAATAGCACCAATGACACTGCCAGAACAGAAGATATAACATTATTTGCATTTCTTTACAAGTTCTTTCAGAGCATAATATAGCTCCTTGAGACAGGCTTCTAGTATTGCTTTCATGGATAAGGCCTCATCACTATTTCTCTCCATCTGTAACGGAAACCTGTGCTCAAGATACAATAGGTATACATCTGTGGAAGTATTTTTATATAAACAGCATAAATCTCCAATTAATATCCAAACTGGTATTTCATTAGGGCTTTCAGACACTTTGGAATCCAATCCAGGGAGGCAGAGATTAAGGAAAATCAGAAATGACATGAGAAATTTATAGACATGAATATTTAATCTCTTTTCCATTAGTAAGCCTTGATTGTAGAACCACTTTTAAAGAAATCAATGAAAGTAAAATTCTTTTCATTAACCTTTAGTATAAATGTGTTCTTATTGAACCAAACAAGCTACTGTACTGGAAACCCAATTCAATGTTAATTAGATTACTAGCATGAAGCTTTAAATCAAAGAAAATACAAAGTACTAACAATGCTCAGCAGCCATCAAGCGCGAGCCCTCCCAGCAGTGACCGAGCTGTCACATAAATCAAGGCATACACTTTTAAGTCCTTTTTTCCCCAGAATTATCATTTAATTACTTTCTTTACCACCGGGTGACAGAGGCGGTTTGACGCAGCGTGTCTCTCACAGGGACCTTTCCAGCCACCAAGGCTGGTCCAGGAGCAGCGTCCCTGCCTCAACCAGTTATCGAGGACAAGGGCACGAACGCATCAGCCGGCACGGGACCTGACACTATGTCGGTGTCTCCAGCACCTCGGCCTTCTCGGGCGGTGGGACCTGCCATGGCCCCTTCAGAACACAGGCTGCCAGGACACACAGCTTCCTCGCCACTGCACACAGGCAGCCCAGCCCAGAAACCCCAAATTCACTCATACACAGGGTTTCAGGGAAAAGGCAGGAGGGAGAGGATGCTACAGGCAACGCAGACAAGCCTTCCCCAGCCTACAGAGAACGGGAATGCTGCGGCTTCTGTTCCCAGGGCTGAGAAGGGACCACGCACAGTGCAATCCTCCCTCACCCCCATCCTGCACACTAAGGCTGCAGAGGCCAGGAAGGAACATACAGATATGGTAACACCTGGCTTTCATGTTTCGCATGAAGAGAAATAGAGAAAAAGCAAGCTAAATAAAACACAGGTCAAGCCTCTGCGCTACTTAGTTTTCCTACAGAAATCCAAGTGAACATCAGTTTCCAACAGGAGAAACGACCCCAGAGCTGCAGCATCAGAAAAGGGGGGAAACCTGGCCATGGCCTCAGAGCGTCCTCCAGGGACAGGCCTGTCCTGCTCACCATTGCTGCCCTGAACTCAGTGACAGCCCTGTCCTGCTCACCATTGCTGCCCTGAACTCAGTGACAGGCCTGTCCTGCTCACCATTGCTGCCCTGAACTCAGTGACAGGCCTGTCCTGCTCACCATTGCTGCCCTGAACTCAGTGACAGGACTGTCCTGCTCACCATGGCCACCCTGAACTCAGTGACAGGCCTGTCCTGCTCACCATTGCCAGCCCTGAACTCAGTGACAGGCCTGTCCTGCTCACCATTGCTGCCCTGAACTCAGTGACAGGCCTGTCCTGCTCACCATTGCTGCCCTGAACTCAGTGACAGGCCTGTCCTGCTCACCATTGCTGCCCTGAACTCAGTGACAGGCCTGTCCTGCTCACCATTGCTGCCCTGAACTCAGTGACAGGCCTGTCCTGCTCACCATTGCTGCCCTGAACTCCACCACCCTCACTGCCCAGCAGGGATGCACCAGCGGCCGCACTGGGGACACTGGTTTCTCCCACCTGCCCATGCAACACTGTCACTTTTGTGGGGCACTGAGCACATCTTGAACGCTGAGGAAACCGAGTCCTTGTGCCCTGAGCTCTGCGCAGTGAGGAGATGCCATGGGCTCCAGGGGACAGAAGGAACAAGACAGCGATGAGACCCACAAACAGGATCCAGTTCAGCACCGTGTGTTTCCAGCGTCCTTTCTGGAAAGTGCTTTTATCTTCTCCCCACATCTATTCCTGGAAGTCCCCCCCCAAAACCACTTAATTTGAATACAAACAGAGCATTCAGAGCCCAAATGAAAAACTTATTAATTGTAACTGAAAGGAATATTTTGGCCAACTTCTCTCCCGCAGAAACCCCTTCCTTCCTTTCTCCTCCAGTTTCCAGCATATACAGAACACTCTCCACACATTGTGTTCCCCAGAGACCTTTAACAAAATAAACAAAAAGCATTTACATCACCTATTTCCTCCTCAAGAGGCATGCACAAGCTAGTTTTGCATTGGAAGGAAGACTCTGTATCAAGGGAAAAAAAATCTGCAAAGAGGAAATGGTGAGAGTCACCCTTTGGAAGAGGAGAGGAAAAGGAAAGGCAGGGAGCCAGCAACTGCAGCTGAAGAAATGAGACAAGGAGCAGCTTTCCAGTCCCGACACAGACCGAGTCTTCCCACGCTTCAGCGAACTTTACATTTTTAATCATACTATGTGAAGAGAGAAGAGTACTCACTCTACAGTAAAAGTTCCATTAAGTTTCCAGTGATCCCGGGTGAGAAAAAAAATATTGATTCCTTTTAAGAAGATGAAAACAACAAGAGAATGACAGGACAAACAAACAGCAGGCACTTTCTAACCCGTAGCTCTTTGCATACTCGATGTAATACAAAGAGCTGGAATAATCTTCATCAGTTAAATCTCTGCATCGTACTTCCCAGGAGCAAGGCACTGTGCACAAAGAAAGCCTCACTCCCAGCTGAAATTTGGCACTAGATGCACCTCCCTGTTTTCTCCTCTCTTGTGCTGGTGTGACCGAGCGTGTGCTCTGCTGCTCCCTCTCCCGGGGACCCCAGCATGCCCGGGGGTCACAGCACCAGCAGCCAGAGCCAGCCCCGTGCTGCACGGCTTCTGCGCAGGTTCTGCTCCGCTGCTGCATGGCTTCTGCGCAGGTTCTGCTCCGCTGCTGCATGGGTTCTGCACAGGTTCTGCTCCGCTGCTGCATGGGTTCTGCACAGGTTCTGCTCCGCTGCTGCATGGGTTCTGCGCAGGTTCTGCTCCGCTGCTGCACAGGTGCTGCTAAAAGGCAACTCTACCACACAGCAAATCTTACCAAGCCACTGATATTAAATGCGAGAGGTTGTTAGCGAGTAATCCCACACACTTATGGACCTTCAGTCCTGGGAAACCTGACCACAGTGCAGTCTCATCCAGTCACTCTTCAGTCCACTGGACAACCAGCCTCCCCTCAGCCAGTTTACAGATCCCATGCAGCCAAGTGCAGATGGCCAGGGAAGGACAGGGAGGAATTAGTGCTTTTTAGCCACACTACCACTGAAAGCACCGTTAATATTCTGGAAGCAAAAATAGTTGTTATTCTAATTAATTAACTTGCAAAATGTATTTGGCACTTAAGACTTCAAAGCCATGCAGAAAATCGTGCCTGTAACAGGTTGCTCGTACAGCAAGTCCAAGCACAGAATGCCAGCGATGGGGGCTCACATTCCACAGGACCCATCAAAAACTAACAGGTCTTCCCATCTCACTCAGATTTTGCTCTCCCCGCCTCACCTTGTTTATTTCAGACTTGCCTTTTTGCCCTTAGTTTTAGAAAAATTGTATGAACAAGAGAAATCGGCACATGTTCCTAGCAGGACACTCCAGCTTTACGGAGGTGGCCGATGGTTGGGCTGCAGCAGAGTCAATGCCCAGCCAGGCACCGTCTGTCTCTACAATTCTAAGCACGAGTCGTATTTGTTCTGCTCAATTTATTGACCAGTGTAGTTTCTATACAGGCAAGTATTTTTCATCTGTGTTTATTACAGCCCATTTAATGCACAAGGAGAATTTCTGTCTGTCCTACTAGAGCTTCCACCGGGTTGACTGCTACAGCGTCCAGGAAATGCAAATATAAACATGCTTGTTAGTTTTTTGATCTTCATCATCTGAGATCCCATTGAGATAACTGTCTAGACCCTGAATATTAGATTTTCATGTGCAATCTGAAACAGGATTAGAAAGTAAATTCCATAATTGAAATGGCTCGTATTAAAAGAGGTTCTGAAATTTTTATTAACCCTTCTAATATCAATAAGCAAGAACTGTAATAGTAATTTGTTTATAATTAATACAAAACATGCAATGAAGATAAAAATACAGTACAAAGAAACAGCACTTATGAATATGAATGGGACCTCTACATTTTCCAGGATTTTGCTAAATAAGAACAAGCCCAGTAAAGGAAGCCCAAGAAAACTCAGTGCTTTTCTTACTGGATAAGTATCAAAATAGACTTTAATTTTTTGGACCAGGGATCTACACAACTACTCATGATGTACTGGCATCTACAGCAGGCTCTGGAACAACTCCTTGGGCTCATACCATTTTTCCCTGTAGAATCCACAGCAATAAATTGTTCAGATCCTCATGCATCCGTACGCAGCACTCGCAAGAGTCAGAGGGAAGCGGCAGCCGCAGGAGTTCAGTCCTGTCTTACCACGGTCTCTTGTACGTCTGAAGCATGAGCTCATGCTTCTGGAATATGATTTAGCATTTGTCTAGCAGTAATCCATATTACACTCTTTCCTGGGCAGGATGGTACACTGGCCAAAGTATTTCAAGACAGCTGGAACTGGGGGATTACCTGGCATGCAGGAGCCCTGTGAGAGCATTCTGCCACCACAGCAAGACAGCCAGGCCAAAAACAGCCACCCCACGATCGCCGTGATGTGGGGCAAACCCATCACCAGTAAAGTGCCAACAGAGCAGGTGTGCACGGCTGACACTTCCGAGCACTCCTGCAGGTCCTGCTGAGCGCCTGCTGCCCGGGGTCACAGTGACAGAGCCCCCAACCCCGGGGTCAGAGCAACAGAGCCCTGGGGTCACAGCAACAGAGTCCCCTGGCCCCGGGTTCTCCGTCCCCCCAACAGTCGCCTCTGCACCGGTCAGTCCCTCGGCTGCCACACACCCACGCCAGCCGGTCCCTCGGCTGCCACACACCCACGCCAGCCAGTCCCTCGGCTGTCACACACCCACACCAGCCGCTGTGCCGGGGCTCAGCTGATCAGTCTGTCATCAACCTTCACACTCAGAGACTCATTTACATAATGAATTGCCGGCTGATTTGTAAGTGGATAATGGAGACAGAAGAGCAAAACTGGAACAGCATGAGAAGAACTTTGAGCAGAAAATTACTGTCAAATAAACATGGAAAACTTGAAAAAAAAGCCTCAGCCTCAGACAAAGAATCCCATTGTACACAGGGGAGGAAATTCAAAACACCTTTATATTCATGTCTGCTTCGGACTTCGGACAACCAGCTATCTGGACAGGAAAGGCAAACACATAGAAAACGCTTTTTCCACAATGCTCCCTTGGTTTGCCAGATCAGGAGACAATGCCAAAAATAGCACGAATAATCTATGATGCATTTAATTGGCCTGTCCTGAGTCTGCAGAACGTCTCCGGGACAGACGGAGCTGCTGGCCGTGCGGGATGCTCACAGCCGGACCCGCTGCCGCCCACCAACACGACACGTGTGACCAAGGGACAGGGGAAAACGTGGGAACAGCCGCTGCGGCTTCCTGGGGCCAAGCACCAGGTTGAATCTTTCCTCTTCCCTTGTAACTGCTTTACAGCCAAATTTTGGAGAAAAATACAGGACAAATCTCTGCTGTGGGATTTCAGGAATGTGAGGAGAGGGAAGAATGCGCTTTAATTCAGAACACATGCAGCACACGCATACATACTGCTTGCAGTCCATATGATCTGAACCCCTGTCACAAAGCCAGGGGTGCACCCTAGATTAACAATTTTCCTTCACAGCCCATTCACCCGGCTGGCACCTGCAGCACCACCCTTAGCCTGCCCTAAAGAACAGAGACCTGACGAGTTTATTGTCTCTGCAGACAGATGATTTATCCTTTACCCAGGGCCAAGGTGTCTCTTACAGGAACTAATCTACTCGGAAATGGAAATTTCCTCTAAGCCACATTGAGCCTATACAGAAAAACAGGATGGGGGTGTAAAATATCATGCCTTGCTTTATCCAAAGAGCATTTACTTATTAATTGTACTTCCACTACCTGCAGTGGGAGAGAGACTGTGCACAGATCACTTGCCCACCTGAATTAAATGTAATCATCAGTAATAAAGGGTCAAATCTTTGCTGAGCTGGTTTGGTTGGCACAGAAGGTAACAGCCCACCCCCTCGCACAGCTTTGCTGCTGCTGCTCCATTCTTCCCATCTGGGCTTGCTCTAGAAGTAGCAAGTACAACCCAGACCCCCCCTCAGAGCATCCTTCAACCTCCTAACAGTGTGGTGCCAGACAATCCTCCCATCTTTATCAGCTACAACTCCTAAGCCTTATTTAATAGCAAGAACCAGTCATGAGTGGAGAAAAGTGCTCCAGACAAGTTACAAGGCACCTGCTGGTGCCCGAATCCAGCACAGGGAAAGTGCAACCAGCCTCTGGTATTTAAGGCTGACAGGCACAGATGCAAGTGCAGCATCTTCTAGAATTCCCCGGCGAGAGGGACAAGGTTATGTCCGATTTCTGGCTGAACAACTTGTTTTACAAATTGCAGAAGAAAAGATAAGAGACCTTTCAACCTACTCAGATGTAACACCAATCTTGGTAAGGTATTATTAGAGATTTAATAGATACAGAATTATACAAAACTTACAGTAAATGGATTAGATTACACCTGTAGGCTGCTTCTCAGTGAAGTTTGGGGCAGTGGCAGGACTGGTTTTCACACCATGTTACCTAGTGCTTTGTTTCGTTTCAGCACTGTACTATGATTTAAATTGTATTAATGTTTTATAATTCATGGTCAGTGTACATCTGCACACAATTCTCCCAATTCTAACAATGCTGAAAGTGTTGAGAACCTTTGCAGAGCCTAAGAACACAAACATATGCTACTATTTGTTCTTATACTCTTAAAAGCAAAAACAAATGAAAAAGCAGTACAAAGGGAAATGAGGGAATAATAAAAATCATGTCCTAAACTGGAAGACATCCACCACAAGAACTCTTTTTGCTATTCAGCTTGACTGTTCCAGCACAGAGTTTCATTGTCTCACTTCGAATTACTCATCTGAGTAGCAGCTCAAATGACTGCCCCCCCTTCAGCATTTCTCCATTTTGCACGCTGGCAGGCTGTGCGAGTTTAGGTGGATCACACTGGAAACCCACAATAAAATCCAGAAATGAGACATTAAAGCATCTGGTGAGCCCACAGTTATGAGGCTGGGCATTCACAACAAATCCCGCAGGGAATATTTCACAGATCCGTGTCTGCTCGAGCAGCACTCGTGGACTGGACAGTCCCAACAGGTGATTCACAGTTCAGACAAAGGGTCTTTTCCAGCTGTGTGAATGCTGATTAAACTAACATTGTGCAATGACTGCAGGTGAGTGTTTCTTAAGCAACAGAACCTAAATTACCACAAGAAAGACAAATTTATTACCACCCCTGTCACCCCTGAGGCAGCACTCTGGCTGCCTGGATGGAATCCATCAACAGACCATCTCACCCCAAACCTGACACCCGCTGCCACCAGCGTCCTGCCGCGTCCCCACCTCCCAAAACACGTCCTTCTCCCCCAGCTCTTCTCCTGAGTGGCAGGCAGGTCCCAGCACTTCGGTCACTCAAAACCACCTCCACGCTTTGGGTTTTCCCCAAATCCAGGTGCTCCTCCCCTGCCCAGAAGACTGGACCCTCTTGGCTTCACCATCTGCAAAATCCCTCTGTGCTGGTATGGTTACACCAAAGGTGTGGTACAGCTACACCAGTGTTACAGAACAAACCACTGACTAGATGGGCTGTGGAAAAGCAGTATAACAGATCTCCACAGCTTTGTAGCTCTCCTCTGTCTATGGCAAAAGTACAGGGCTCAAAATCAGTTCAGGACACTGAACCACCTACACAAACCAACACAGCAGCAGCTCAGCCTTCCTCCTCCAACTGCACGACCGAGTCTGAACACATCCCTCGCAAACACTTATCTGTCGAATCTTACAAACCTAGACACAAAGATGATCTGTTTGGAGTTGGCCAATATGACAATTAAGATTACTAATTACATATGCTGCAATCGTCTTATGGCTTCAACACCAAAACTCTGTGGCTTAAATGAACACTGGGAAATCAAATATCATCTTCCTGAAGCATCCCATCTAGAAATCTGAATCAAATGTGAAGGAGAGGTGACAGCTCAGCGTTTCCATGAAGTTCGCGTTCACTGACATCCCCGAAGTGTCTTACACAGACTCATTCTGACCTCCTGCCAAGTTACAGTCTCCAAGCAATCACTGAAGGAGCACGGGGGACTTCTGGGGTCATCCAGCAAGTTCGCTCCTCATTTTCACCTGGAAGCATTTTCATCAGCATTGTTAAGAGAGAGGTGGATGGATATTAGGTGTAGCAGTCAACAGTAGAGTGAAAAGATCCAGCAGAAACCCTCTGAGATTTCATTAAAGCTGCCACAGTTCTAAGCTTGTACAAAAAGAGGGAACAGGGAGGTTTAGAGAATCAGGTCTCCTACCAATGTATTTTATCCAAATGACTCAAAACCTCTATAACTGGTGAAAGTCAGATAAACTTTGATCAGCACCAAATGTAAACAGCAATTTGAATGTCAAAAGAACTAGTGCATTGCAGTATCTTAACCAAGCATTTCAGGATTTTAACACAGATCGTTTTTCCAACATACAGGATGCATTCCACTGAAACAACAGCTCTGCATACAACCAAAGATGTGTGGAGATGCAAGTGTGCTGGAACACGCCTTGACAGTCTCCAGAACTACGCTGGGGTTGTGGCAAACAATCTGTGAAGCCATTTTTCCAGCATACATCTCCATGGGCCCATTCTAAAGACCACCCTGATCTTGAGCTACATCCCTATCTCAGAAAAAACACAACAGCACAATCTCCAAGAGCCAGCAGAAGACAAAAGATGAAATACAGAGTAGTACAGGTGCAGGATAACGGTGACTTGTCACGCATTCACACCCAGGCGGGTGCCCCGGATCCCAGCCCCGGCCCGGCCCCCTCTGCGCTCACTCAGCACCACCTGCCAAGAAGGAGAAAGTTGATGATGGGGGAAAGGGGAAAAATCAAATTTGCAAAAGTACTAAATATACAAATCTCTTTGGCCAAGGTGAACGTGGGAAAAATTCTGCAGGAGGGGTGTCACATTTAGCAAGTCTGCCAGATCATTACTCTTGTAATGCAAAGGGGAGAAACAGCAACCCTGTGTTTACTCACAATGACTCACCTCCTTTATCACAGATCCCTGAAGCACCAATTTAGTAGTTGCTATGGGAACTGCCAGCTTTATTGAGTAGCCCTGAAAGGGTCAAGAGGTACCATCAAACTGGCCAATTGTATATTATTTCCCTGCTAAACAGCTGCTTCATTTTAGTTGCCTTACCACTTCTCTCTTTTGTTCTTAGAACAGTATATGGACTGACTCCAGAATAGGTGTCATTCTTCAGTGGGGCTGCAACAGATAAGTCCAAAAATAGCAATTTTTGTGCTCTAATGCACTGTAAAATCCATCATACAGAGCCATGCTAAGGGCAAATGGCTAAGGATTCCTTCTGGCACACATCAGCACTGACCCGAGGCAGTGAGAACCAGCATGAAGAGTTACTGTGCACCATGATCCTCAGAGGTTCCACACTGCTGCTCACAACAGCCACGAAATGAATAACCTACAGACTGATCCCCTTGTGCCTTCGGGGGAGGGACAACACAGGGCAAGCGTCCATCCCAGTGCTGGGCGTTGGAACCCTTCGTTAGCCTCATCAGCAGTGCTCCTGAGGACAAACCCTTCGTTAAACACCTTTTGCAACTTCCTCTTCCACTGGCCTCTATTTTGGCATTTCCACAGGAGAAACGGTATGTTGTTGTTTCACTGTGCGTTCTTCCAAGATAAATGCAGCCACAGTGAAAACTAAAATGCATCTCTAAGGAAGGCGAAAGTTAGTAATAATTACAGTTTGCTGGGGAAACCTCCAGACAATAGGGATGGCTGTGGCCTCTTTATGTGAACTATAAAAATTTGAATAACTTTGGGGAAGAGGTTTAAGACAGTAAGCAAGAGGAAGATTTCCTCCACAAGGTACCACAAAAAAGCCACGAGAACAAAGTGCGGAAAAGTATCGTCTGCTGCTTGCCACCAGCCTGCAAGTCCATCAGGGTGCCAGGAGTTGAACAAGAAGGCTTAGTGAATAATTGATGGCAAAATAATGAAATCTCAGAATGTCAGAGACATAATATAGTTCTGCAGGTTTCATCACGAAGCCTTTGAATTCCCAAATAAGACACACTGAATAATTTATCCCTGTGTCAATACTGGGTCAGCAGCTGTTCACTCACAGCTAACGATAGTCCAACATGCCTCGAGACACTCGGATGGGTCTGAGCAGATTAACGAGCAGGGTCCAGAGGGAAGAGGTGATGAAAACAGCCTCTTCACCCTCCCCAACACCACGCTCAGATAAGAACGTGCAGACGCAGCAGCCACGCCATGTGCATCCCCAAGGGTTCTGAACCTGCTTCAGTGCCACCCAACACCCCCTCACTGAGGCTGCCCAGGCCAGCACCCACCACCAGCACCAGACCGGGCTCATCCAGCTCAAACTGGAGCCTCACCCCAGTTCCCAGTACCCTACCAGCTGCATCAGCTGCAGCACAGGGCAAAATAAAAATGCATCAAGCCAAAGCAGTCAGTCCCGTCCTCCCACTCTAAAACGTACAGTGAGCAGAGACACTCGGCCCAGGAACCTGACTTATTGGCCTTGGTAAACGGGAAGGTAAGTATATTTGGGGAAAAATAAACATGACTGACAATATGAACTACAAATCTGCTTCTCTTAATTTGGAACGCTCCCTGTGGGCTCCTGGCTTCACAAAGCCATGTCCGCTGTCCTGTCTCCAAGCCTGCCGCCAGCTGTCAGCGACACAAGCTGTCCCCAGCGCTGCAGCAAACCTGTCATAGAGCCCCAGACCTGCCACGAACCCCCAAACCTACCACAAACCCCCAAACCTGCCGCAGACCCCGCACACCCGCTGCTGCCAAACACACGCTGCAGCCCAGCGGACAAACAACCGTGAGAACAAGTCCCTGCATGCAGTTTTATTAGAATTCCACATCAGTTTCCCAGTTCCGCTGCAACTGCCTCAAGTACAGCGTCTGCAGCTCTGGCAAAGACACCCACTTTGTTTAATTACACGTGTTCTTCCTGGCATCCAAAATGAACAATAGCAGAAAAACTGTTGCTGTCTGTAGTATCTGGAAGTCCCCAGTGATAGCTCGATGACATTAAACACTATTCACTCAGCAGAACTCTGTACCTAATTGTAAGTGAAAAATACAGGAAATCTACCAAGTCAAGAAAGTATGAATGAGGGCAAAGACCCCACCGAAATACTCATTCTAGTACAACCAGCACTGCACAGCCTTTGTCTAGCCATTATCTGCAGCTTTCCAGGTATTTACGCACACTCAGATTTTAACAGCCAATTTTACTGGTTTAGTTTTAATTTTCTCACATTTTTAGCATTCTCTGATGGGCAGGCACACACACAGCAACCCATAGCTGCTCTGTTTAACCAGCAACTGTACGGCAGCAGGCACAAATCCCTGTATTTCCAAAGGAAATCCCACAATTACCACTCTCAACCACCCATGATAGGATCAAAGAGCACAACTCAATCTGTCCTGGAAATCTGCTTTCCTAGAAATCTGCTTTAGATAAGATGAACACACAGGCGTCTAACACCCACAACAAAGCTTGCGGGATTTAAGTCAATTCTCAACCACCAAGGACTTATACACATATAAGAGTCCTGAAGCAGCGCCCATCAATACTGAGTGACCCGGTGGCATAAGCAATTACCTCCTAGTTCATCCTTTAAACGACAGAATTCTTCTTCTGAGCGGACCTATTCCCCCGAGCATCTCTGGGGGGAAAGAGCAGCATTCAGAAGCAGAGCTGTGTGCTTGCAGCTCTCCCCACACAAAAGGCTAACGAATTCCCCTTTCCGCTAACGAATTCCCCTTTCCGCCTACGCTTAAACCAGTTTTGTGAAGTACAGGCCTATCTCCTCAGGACATTCTATGTTTCTGTGATTTCTCAGCAGCGGGTCACTGAGCAAACGGCTCGGTGCTCGGGTATCAGCATCACCATCTGTTCACAGTGCTCACCTTCATGGTACTGCCGAGGAGAACAACCTGCTCTTCTTTAACACAATTCTTTTCATTTTGCAGAAGAAAGCAGAAACCATAGTTTGTTAGCAAGTACATAATTAACAGAGTAATAAGACTGCACGTTGTAAAACCTTTGCTTGGTTTTAAAGCAGTTGTCTGTTAATGACATTGTGCAGTAAGGTCTGCAGTAGCACGGCAGCACTAGAAGTGATTCACTGCCACAAGACAGCTCCCAACCAACATATTCAGAAAAGCACAATTCTGCAAGCTTTTCCTCATCAACCCCAGTGCATAAAAATATGGGGAAGACAAGGATCTGTGAGGAATCAACACAGATCCCCATAGACTGAAAATAATATGGAGAGTTGTTATAAATATCTCGTAGAGCATTCACTATCAGATGTTCCCATTCTATATGTAACACAAAAATTATAATTATCGTTTGATAAGAAATGCGCTAGAGTTATTCCTCAATGGGACTGAATACAGATTCTGCACGTTTATGCTGCTGTGGAAAAACTGCAAACACTCATCCAATCTCAGAGAAGTGGACCATATGACAGTGTTCCCACAAGAGAGCCTGCCATCAGAAAATAAGTCAAACGTACATTAGTAGATCAGAAAATCCTCTAACAATCTCTTCAGGAAAACTACTTTGGACCTGGAGCCTCTTAAGCCTGACTAGGACAAAATTATTTTGAGGACCATCTTGGTATTTGCATTCTGACATTGTGTTAGAAGTCTTTCCATGAAAAAACAAGCAAACAAACAAACTCAACAACCAAACAAAAAAACACCAAGCCACCACACATTTAACACTTTTAACAGAAAATCTGAATAATTTACTGTCTGGAAAAAGCCGCTCAGCATGAGAAGGCTGCCTCCTTGCTAGCTGGACACCCACTGCCATCCTACATTAGTATCAGCAAATACAAACTTAGTTACTAGGCAGACTTCTCACACAACCGATGTTCCTTTGGGGAGATGGAAAGCTTAGAAAAGCGACATATCAAACGATGTTGGCATGTTATTTTGTGACTGTGCTTTTCATAAACAACTGGGAGATCTGGTATAGTGATCTGGTGGAACAGCAGCCAAGAGCCACTGCATGTCCAACAGGAACATCTCTGCATGGCAAACTCCATCTCCCAACGGCCACACACAGCATTTCAACCCCCCTTGTATCAATAACCTGCCCCAGGTGGGGATGCAATGGTTAAACAGAGATGTGGGTAGCTCTCCACAATACAGTCTCATTTAAAACAATGCAAAAGTAATTCGACAGGGTCTGAAGGTTTAAATTGTAATCATCCCCCCCTTTGCCCTTTCACATGACTGTTCCCAAAGGAAATTCTGCTTCAAAGCCTCACGATTTCAGGCACCTGAATCAATAAGCCTCTGCTCTGAAATACACAACGGCAATGAATACGCTGTCCCCATTGCTTTTAAATACAAACAGCACCAGCACTCGAGAAGGCACCAACACATCGCGCTGGTCCGACCACGCGCGTACATGGGCTCACACACCCGTAATCATCAGCTCACTGTTCCACTGAACCCCTTGTAGGCTTAATCCTGTTTTACTGGTCACATGAAACATACTTGTCCAGAGCACTTGTAATCCCCTCAAACTGGAGATTTATTATTCCCAGCTAGACAGGAAAAAATAGATTGGTACGATAGTTTATACTGGCAAAGATATGCTCAGTGTAATGCAAAAGATTTGCTTTAAACGAGCACTGGGGTAGAAAACACAGAGTTAGCGATGGCACACGACCCCGCTCGCAGGCTTTGGTGCTACAACCAGCTGGGAAAGCAAACTTTCCAGACAACCCAAAAGACCCCAATCCAGCCACCACTTCAGCTGAAACAGATAGCAGCTTGGAGGCAAAGTTTCAGCTGGAACTCAGGTCTAGAATTTCCAAAATGTGTTTTGCATTTATTAGTAGAAAAGATAAACAATCAGCTCATACAGAAGCCCGGGCTCATTTCAAGTTGTTCACAAAGTGATTCAGCAGGAGAGGCATCAATATAAAACTGCCGTGAGATGCAGAAGCACACGATGCGTAGCAAAAAGCATACTTTTAAAGCAGCATACTGGAAACATCACCTAAAATATCACTAATTCCTGCAATTGCTAATTCTGAAGTCCTAGATCCCAATTTAATATCTAGGCTGTAGTCCAAACTTCTGAATCAAAGTGACACAACTCATGACCCTGTGCAGTAATTACTTCTTGAAATCCCAGATAACTGCAGAAGGACAAACTGTACAGACAGGTGACCTCCTCTGTTCTGTTAATCCTGATGAAAAAGCCAGGGAAAGTCTGTTTCTCACAGTGTCCTCCCTGCTGCTCTGGTCAGCAAGTTCCACCCAAAATCTGACACTGGACCTTGCAGACGTGGACACCAAGGACAGAGATACATACAGCCACAGAGTCATTTTTTGCACCAGTCTCGGCTTTATACTTCTACCTCTATTTGAAACATTTCATGTCTGATCATCAGTAAATGAAAAAACAGCAGCTTAAGTAATTTGGTTTATAGCAAGAGACAATTAAATACCCTAACATATCTTGTTGTTGGGAAATTTCCCTATTTAACAGCTGCTTCCCCCTTGCTAATGCAATCCTATTCCCCCCAGCATCCCACCCTGAATAATTTCTCCTGGACCCTTCCTTGGTTATACACATTCAATAATCAGACTTTCATGCTCCCCATTTACTGTCAGTTATCCAAATGATACAAATTTAGCCCCTTTGATCTTTCCTCATACGTCGGTCCCTCCAGGCCCCTAATCACTTTTTTCACTCTTCTCTGAACTGCCTCCAGTAATGATGTGATTCTAATCCTCTAGAAGGAGAGGCTTTTGGCTTCAGTTCTTCACGCAGATGCGAGTAAACCAATTCAGACTTCACAAGCTCCGCTCGCAAGCACTGTCACCAGCCGCCACGCATTAAACCGTGACCCTGAAACAAAGATGGAATTGTCTCATGAACACTAGAGGTGCCAGAAGCTGAAAGGAAACAGTGAGAATTAAAATGATGAACCGATCAGCACTTTACCCAGCCATCAGGACCTCGTGCGGGTAAAAGCCACATTCAGGGGACGGGCAGAGCTGTCTGCAGGTGCTCTGAAGATGCGATGGTGACAGCCCCAGGATCCTACGAACCCACCGCTCACGCAGCAGCTTCATGATAAATGCGGCGGGTAAATGGTACAGATAAGCACCGGGGTCTGCCCGCAGTGCCCCAGAGCTCCATAGCAATGCTCAAATGCCACCTTGCAGTGGCTGCAATTCAGCGGCAAGCCATACGAACCTGGTCACGCCGACAAGGCGCCTGGCAGCCCAGAGAAGGGTGAGCACCTCCACCAAAGACAGCAGCCAGCACAAGGGCCTCCCGAAGCGGGGCAGGACCCCATGGTGCAGCACACAAGCCCACTTCTGAAGAGCTTCCAGATTTACAGAGTTGTTGTTGAGTTAAAGCCATGCTTAAATTATATATATATATGTTTACAATAGGGTAGCTGACAAAAACTATGTATTCGTATATACTAGCTGGTACAGCTGAGAAAGAAGGAAGCTTACTGCTCCCCTTCTAAAACCTGCATCTTGATCTGGACAGAAGAAACACAAGGCACAAAGAGCAAGTATGGCATAACCATGAGGAAAAGAAACTAGAGGTGCTATTCACAAAACCTGGTAAAGTCAGTTCAATAATATCTAAAAGACAGTTAAGTAACGAGCTCTAACTTTACCAGCTACAGCTTGGAAACTACCCTCAAGTTGGAAAAAAACATTAAATAAATATTTCCCTGAAAACATACGAATGTAGTTTTTAAAATTTCTTTTCCTGCTCCCTATTTTTGACTTCAGTGTTTTCAAAGCCATATTTTAAAACTTTAAATATCATTACAATATGGCTTTAATTAGTAGTTCAGTGGTTGAGTGCTGTCAGTAGCACGTCTTCATGTTGTAAGAAGATCATTAGATTTTTTGCAGTTTTCCTTCTCTTAATACGAGTTTCTTCCTCCACCATCTATGAGACAAATGAAGGGGATCTGGAGGCAACCTCCTTGTACAAATTAAGAACAAATTTGTATTCCATTTGCTATTTTCATGCACTTTCACTACAACCGCGCTGCGGCAACGCTACAACAGCTCCGGCTCCCGCCCGAGGCAGAGGAGCAGGGACAGGAGGCGCAGGAGTAACATCCAGCACAGCGCGCAGCCTGCTCGGGGATGCGGAGGAAAAGGAATGAAATGCATTAAACAACAAGCAGACAAAGCTGCGGCCCCTTTGGTCTCCTCCAGCACAGCTCATCTCGAGAGCAGAACAAAGCAGCCGGGGACAACAAGCACTGATCGCTTCAAAGCGGTTACAGTAGTTCCAGTACCCGAGAGACACGGGACTAAATCAGAAGTTAATCCTGGTGCAGGGAATCTCGTGGTAAGGAAAGACTTTATGTAGCAAAGAGCAGGTACATGAGGGACATCACATAGTGCAGTCAGCACCAGGCTGCCGGCTCCGTTAGGAACCATTTCCCACAGCCAAACTCAAATATACGAGCGACTAACACACTGAGAGGCATCAGAGCATTTTTCCAGGTAACACGAGGCACACTTGAATGTAAGGAAGGTGTTCCTGCTCTACCGCCGTACCGGAAGCTGACACAGGTCACACAAACACGTGCACAAAATCTGTGCCTGGTTCAGTGACGTGACCAACGGTAACAGCTCCACAAACAGCTGTGCCGGCCCTTCTGGCACCCACACACCACCCCTGAGAAATTAACACCCTACACCACTGCCAGCAGCATATACCTGCTTATTCTGAAGCTGGTCTGCAAGAAGCCAGCTTTTCAGTGATATTTTCCATGTTCACAGCTCGCTATTCACGAAGCTGGCAGGATCACCATCCTCTCCTGGCTTTGACACAGATCAAAGTGCTCACTCACACAGCCCCTCTGCTGCTCCCTCGAATTCCTCGCATACTCTTTGCTACACAGCAGCAGCCCCCGATATTTTAGACTATTTCCCTTAGTGCATTTTCTGGTGAGCACATAAATAAACTACAACAAATTGATTCTAATTTGACAGCCAGTAAGTAAATGCCCTTTAAATTCTTTCCACAGATGTGCTGCCTGATGAGCGTGTTCTTCACTACAGCTAAGAGAATAGATTTCTGACAAAGGCAGGCACCTTCCTCAGAATCCACAGGACTCTGCTTGTTGCAGAAAACTTCACATTTCATGCACAGGGATCACACCAGGTCCCCAGTCGCACTTGAATTGCGTGTACTCCAATGTGACAGGTCACCCTCTCGCAGCTGGATGCCACGCACACACCACTGCTCTGGGTAGACTGCACATCTCCTGCCTTGTCACACACCAAGTGACAGCCAGGAGAAGGTGCATGTGAAAACCAGATGGCAGAAACAGCTCAAAATGCTGCGTTTCAATGATTAAAAGGTATCAAAGCAAAAGAGACAGCTTCTGTTGGGCAACAAAGCATTACATCCCACAACTACATGCCCAGAAAGGCGCAGGGCACTGTGCTACGAGCGCAGAGGAGGCGGAATTCATCAAAGCAGGATTCAAAGCGGGAAAGTGCTGACGGCAGCAGAGTGGCAGGAGCCGCAGCAGCAGGAGCCGCCATCTCAGCGGTTCGATGGCCAGCGGTGATGTCTCCATGGCAGCGCAGAAAAGGGTCTGAGCAGGGGAGGGCTGGCTCCCTCCCTCCCCACTGAGAGACGAGACGCACAGAAACGAAAACCCTTCCGAACTCGGTCCGTGACAAAGCCAGGTCGTGAGCCCCAGCACCTCAGACCTCCCCCTTCAGATGGAGGCACAATAGAAAGAAACTTGGTGCAGGGCCGTAGGCTATAAACCCTGGGTAAGAACCTCTTAAGCAGGTTCAGGTGACTCAGGGACAAGTGATTTTAATACAGCTTTAAGCGCTCATTTGCACAAGTCAAGAGCTTCAGTGCTATCTGCATCCAGACCGCCTAACAAGTCTGGGCTGAACACCTCAAAGGAGTCAACGCTGTTCAAATGAAAACATTATTTCCCAATTAAAATAACTATCAGGCAAAAAAAAATGCTTGGGTTCCAGTGGAATCTGCATTTGTCAAATGGATTCAACAGGACACGGTGAGGTCAAACAGCAGCAGGTGAGGGGGACACGTCCTTGTTTACCATCACTGATTGCCAGAGACCAGGCAGAACTGGGATACAGCTTGACATTAAGATAATTATTGTTTTGACACTTGTATCAAGTGGCACTAGACATATTCTGGCTCCAAACGGACAAACCAGTACATTTGTGTACATGGCATAGATTATCTTGGAGTGGAATCCAGGTTTTCTAGGATTTATTACAGAAACCCCAGATTTTGCACAGAAGTGGACAGGTCAACCACCAGCAGGATCATAAAGATACTAATAATCTTGCTAATAATGCCTCTGGCAATACGGGCAGGACCTGGGGTCACTTATGCTGCAGTGAAACACAAGTCTACAAAGAGGGTACAGGTTAATGTTGCTAACGTGAACATCTATAATGGGGTGAATCCTAGTTTTAGCTGCTTATTGGAACCAAAACATTAATCGGCCAATGCTGAGATGATTAACAGGATAAGATTAAGGTTAAAACTAGAAAATCTATTAACCTAAGATATAAATGTTGTACCTGGCAGGTCATCAGTCTTTTAAGCCTCAAGGGTTTAGACACTCCAAGCAAACAGGAGACTGACTCATGTGGCCCAAGGTTCTGCGCAAAGACTGACCAAACTGTTGTCCTGCCCCACCAGAAGCCATGGAATGGACCCCCTGTCCCGCCGCCCACTACTGCGGCTGCACAGACACCAGGGACCACGGCCTCGTCGGGCTACGGAGAGGTTGCTACACACAGCAGGACGCAGGGAAAACAAAGAAATCGGCATCAGGAACGGCAGATTCAGCTCCACACCCAATCACAACCACTATGAATTCAGCTTATAACAAAAGTTTTAGTCGGGAAACCAAATTCACCCAGTCTGCCGGCTCTAGTCTGCGTATACACTTGTCACTCAACTGTCACACGTATCCATTCACTGTCTGTTGTGAGAATAATTGGAAAGAATTTTAATTATGTCTCAGAAGCCCTCCCTTCTCAATGAGACAGAGACATACAGTCCACCTGCATCTTCCAGTCTAATTTCCCTTAGGAAAATTTCCCTCTAACGCATTATTTCACATCAGACAACCTACTACACAGAGTAATTCTCCAGACCGCACTAATTGTTAAACTTTGGTGTTTATCATTTCCTGCTTTTTCAAGCAATGTGCAATTCCCTTCCCCTGTGTTTGCTTGTTCGCCTCGAGCTACTTCTTTCCTCATCGAGCTGAGACAACCCTGGTGCAATGCTGGGGTTGGGTGGGGGTGGCGGGAAGTGATAAATAACAGGAATAAAATAACCCCTTGAAAATGCAGAAAGTTCTGTAAGTAACCCAGGAACCTACCTTAGCTGTACATGCAACTACCTCTGCTACGAGCAGTTTGATTATCACATCAGCAATCACAGAAAATAGCGAGATGCATTATACATCCACCCTGTTTGAGCTACTCTGGATTTCCAGTGGATAGAAATCGATAAGCGAACAAAACTGTTCAAAAATCCAGATTTGATCCAAAATCCAAAAAGCCAGATTTGGTTTTTTTAGTACCCAAGTAAATCTGGACAGAACAAGCCTCCATAGGACAGTAAGGAATTTATCTGACAATGTAATTTGTTATGGACAACCACAGCAATCTGGGGCACCTCTCCTTTTGGAGACAGCAAGGAATTTCCTATAACACATTTAAGTGGTTCTGTTGAAGAAACAGGTTAAACTTCAACAGAATCTCATAAAATGAGACGTCTGTTACAAAAGATTCACCAGAAGGCCACAACCTTCAGAAATCTTTAGTAAGCCAATCCCCTGCAGTCACAGCTTGTGCATGTATGGAGATCAACATTTACCCTGAGAAGCCCAAAAAGCCAAGTCCTGTTGTTGGCAGCTGCTTCAGCCACAGAACCTACATCTCCTTAGACCTGACAGCTTGAGAAGCAGCTTCTTTTCCCGGGTCGCTGCAAGAGGAAAGCAGGACAGAGCTCCATCACGCTGCTGACACAGATACCAGCTCGGATCACTATGAATTCAGGCATAACATCATTCCAGAGCCAAGTACTGGATGGCCTTAAATGGAAAAGATCTACAATATTTAACAGGTCAGGAATACTAGCCATTTTTGTTTATTTAAGCATACAAGAAAGTAGATTCAGATTTTAAAAGCCTCTTAAGAGATACCGGATAGGAAGGCTTACTGTGAATGCTCTGAAGTGCTCTCCGATAATGGCCAGTATTACAACTGGGGGGAAGAAGCGGTGGTGGGGAAGGAGGGGTGGAAACAAAACACACCAACAAAAAAACCCCACAATCCGCTTATTTTCACCTAGTATGAGCAGAATTCTGCAAAGCAGGCTTGATTTTCCAGCTTTAAAAATCAGAGCACTTGCCACACTGGTAAATCCTGATGCAACCGAAGCCACTATTGCCCATAACCTACTGATCTGTAGAGAAAGGAGCCCAAGGGTCAACTAAACTCATGCTCCTTTGCAGAAATTATCATTGCCTTGCAAGCATTTCTCAGCCCTTCTGTAGCACAACTTGTTTCCCCACACAACACAGGGGAAAAGGTCGCTTTACACCAGCAGCCGCCCAGGAATCAGCCAATTCCATTCCCCAAGGAAAAGAGCTCTACGACCCGACGTTTCTCAATACAACCCAGGTTGTGCTCTCAGCATCTTCCCAGCAGCGCTGCTGCGGAACAGGCCGCACAGGCACCACTGACAAGAGCCAGGTCATGCAATGATTTTCCATTGTTTTACGGAAACTGATAGAGCCTTGTCTCACAGAAGGTGTTCGGGCTCATTCAGCCCCCACCTCTGATTGCACAGCAAACGGTTCCTCTCCATCCCCACAGAATTGGACGTGTGTGCCCAGATTAAAGCACAGCATCGAGAGACGGAGCCATGAATTGTGGTGCACGCTTACAGGCCAAAAGGAAACAAAGAGTCTGAGTTTCTGGATCCTGCTGTTATGCTTTTTAAAAATGACAGCGACCAAGATGGAATGCGCTGTTACGTTCTTGAGCACATATTTAAAACCCTAATGGAGCACTTAGGCATATCATAATACTATAGGTTCAGACTTCAAAAAACCAATACAGAGCTCAAAGAGTAAGTTACGGCAGAAATATAATGATATTTGCATGAATTTACTAAGAGCATATTTTCTGTACTGCAGGAAAACTGAAAAAGGTATTTGTCCATAGCAGAGTTAGTACACATGAATTAAATGCTCTTGGTAAACATACGTAACTTTTGCATGTCAGTAACAAAGGGATATTGCAGTTCATCACTGTGTTCTACTAATTATTTATTGAATCCTTCATGAAACCTGGCACAGCCAGTGATTTTGGGTTTTGTCAAGCATTTAGTCATAAAAGCTTAGTAGCAAATGACTCCTATATGCAATTTTTTTTAGTATCTAAAACACTCTCTGCTATCAGGCTTCTTAAACACACAAAATTGACAACATTGCTCCTGCATAACAAACAAGGTACATTCAATAAACTTGAAACACCACTTTTTTTCAACATGCTGGCTTTAATAATTTTGAAAGGAGTGCTCTCTCACCTGAACTCCAGCATCCCTTTATGTGATCCCAAGTATAATGGCTTATTATTATTATTAATGGATAAAAGAGCCTGCAGTAGCAACCAAGACCACGGCACCAGCCCAGCCACGCTCTCCTTCCCTCAGCCGAGAGGCTGCAGCGAATCCCAGCTGATGATGGATCGGAGCACCCCAGGTGAGGCCGGGGTGACAAGATCCAGCGAAGAGCAGCAGAACGGCTCGTTTCACGTGCCAGGGAGCCCACCAAGCGAGCACCCCGAGGGCAGGAATACAGCACGCCCACCCTCCCAGCAAACCCTGATGCCTTCAGAGAGAAGCTGCGATAAGGGACCGAATGGAAAGAGACGCAATTCCTGCAGCCTGAGCCACTCAACATATTAACACAACTAGCTTTATGCTTTTTCAAAGAATATAATCAATATAACACACCAGCCGTATCTGTATCCAGATCATGCATAATTTAATGCATCGTCCCAAGAGCCTGGCAGTGCAGCTGTGCTCACCCCAACGCACGGGATACCCGCTGGAATTGCAGCCTGGCTTCCCAAGAAAACAGGCTCTCCTGTGCTGACCGTCTGACGAGAACCATGTTCCACCGTATTCCACCATCACCGCACTTGGAGCAGCCACCTGCCAGGCAGAGACACCTGGGACCCTGCAGGGAAATGGAGCCAGAGGCGAGGCGGGGGAGACCACAGGGCAAGAGTCTTTATTAGTTCTGGTGCTCACGGAAAAACTTAGTAACAATAGTAATTTTCTAAGCTTAGAAAAATATACGTGGTTTCTGACAGATCAGTCGCATGCAAACTTTTTTTCATTAGCTGAAGGCAAGATAACGCCTTACACACTACAGGTGATAGTTGCCTCTTAGCATCACCGAACAAAGGAGCTTACTCCAGGTTTACAGACAGGACCGCATCTGAACCTATGCTGCACAGTTTAACAGTTGTAAAAGCAAATATCACGCGATGAACAAAACACTTTACACATTTAATAATTAAAAAAAAAAAAGCAGGTAGAGCAAAAGAAGGTGAGTACAAATCTAATAAATCAAGTAAGACTCCTAATCTAGTACAGCAGAACACATGTTCAGCTTTTGTACTGACAGCTCTCATATTTGGATATTTTTACAGGAAAGAGGCGGGCAAATCACTGCTCAGTCACTTTCACAAACGACCAACAGCGATAAAGAGCCAAGGGCTTCAGGAACGCTGCAGCTACTACACCGCCTTTCGCATTGTGTGTCCTGTTCAGAAATGGAGCAGCAGTGCCTTCTCGAGCGGTTTGCGTGAGTCATTTTCTTGAAACTGCTCTGTAAGGCACATGACTGCAACGCTACAAAGGCGCCCAGGGCAGCAGAAATCATAGAATGTCCTGAGTTGGAAGAGATCCACAAGGATCATCGAGTCCAACCCCTGTCCCTGCACAGGACAACCCCACAGTTCACACCGTGTGCCTGAGGGTGTTGTCCAGTCTCTTATTGAACACTCTCAGGTTTAGAGCTGTGACACCTCCCTGGGGAGCCTGTTCCAGTGTCCAGCACCCTCTGGGTGAAGAACCTTTTCCTGATGTCCAACCTAAACCTCACCTGGCACATCCCCTGGCTCACATGAGTATGCTGGCAACACCGACAAAATAACCTCTGCTGAGATTTTATTGGTACTACAGTTAAAACAGAACCTATTCCAACATGCACATAGTTTCCATCACATCATAGCAGGAACAGGAATCATTTTTTGCTCAGACCAGTAAAAAGCTTGACAGTTCAGACAAATTCAGCTATCTTTTGTGCCCTTTACACAGTCAAATCAGGTTGCCCAAAATCAATTTGATTTGGACACAGATGATAATGCAGAGAAAAAAGAAATAACAACTGACAATGTGATTTAAGCATAAGTGGATGAGCCAATACTGCAGAGTGAATCCTGACACTCGAAACGGAATCTTCCAGAGCCGAGGAGTCCAGCCAGCAGCCAAGAATAATATTTCAGTGGTTCAGTCGATACTGCTGTAACCATGGCCTGGAGGGGTTTCCATAGCCATAACCACAGGAGTGACTGCACATTCAGTTGAAAATAGTAAAAACAGACACTTAAAAATCTATAGCTTGTAGACATCTTAAAACCGGTTCGAAAGGAGGCGCAGAGGGGCTTGAAAAATGCAGACACTTCCATCAAGCTTGCCCTTCATCTATTTATCCTGTTGAAGACAATTATTTGAAATAAGAACTCCACTCATTAGAAGCAATTGCCTGCTTGAAAAAATTGAAAGAACAGCTTCAGGACAGCTGAAAAGAGATGAGGTATCAGTGACACAAAGCCTGACGGATTACCCGGAGATGCAGTGGCAATACACACTCCAATCAGGACGTTCTGAAGCACTATTTATTTCAGTGTCTAGTACTGCAAGCGAGAGACGCTCTCATGCATTTCACATATGATTTCTATTTCTTCCCTGATGTAAAACACAGTATCACACATCATGCTACAAAGAAAGAAGGAGCCCTGCTGGTTCAAGCAGGTTTTTCCAAAAGAAAGGAAAAAAAAAAAAAAAACAGAAAACCAAAAGTATAATAGTCCACAGCTGCCAGAAGCAAGGGGTCATTGCTGAGGAGGGGCAGCCCAGCACATTCAGTTTGCGAGATTTTCCCTTAAAAGAATGTCAATAAAACGCACTGCCAAGCGCGCTGAAGAAGAACGTCCTGCCAGGGATCGAACCCGCGGAGCCACCACACGGACACGGCGAGGGGGGGCGATGCCGCCGGTCACCAGCCGGCAACGGGCGGCCCCGGCCCCTCCCCGGGACACCGGGTGCCGCCGGCCCCGCCGCTGACCCCGCGCTGGAACGCTGCTCCAGCCCCGCAGCCATATTAGGGAACGGCCCGACAACCGGCCCGACCCCGCCAGGCCCCGCGGGCGGACACGGCGGCCCGGAGCCCGGCCCAGCCCCGCTGCCCCTCGGCGGCCCGGGCGGGGCGGGGAGCGACGGCCCCCAGAGGGAAAGAAAAGTTCGCGACGCCTCCGGCGCCTGCCGGGCCAGCCCCGCAGCGAGAGCGGGCGGGGAGCGCGGCCCGGCTGTCCCGGACGGGGATGGGGACGGAGACCGGGACGGGCACCCGGCCGGCCCCGCCGCTCCGCCCGCGGCTGCCGGGGCAGCCCGGCTCCCCCGCGGGCCCTGCCGGCGCGTCACCCACCTTCTTCCGGGGCTGCCATTTCATCATATTTGTAGAGCGGGGTCGCGGAGCATCAAGGTCGCGCTCGGGTGCCGGCGGCGGGCGCAGCGGGGCGGCAGCCCCCGGTCATGCTGCCCGGCCCCGCCGCCAGGCCCGCGCCGCGCCCCGCCGCGCCCGCGGGAGAGGAGCCGACCCCGCCGCCAGGCCCATAGGAGCGGGGCTCTGCCCACCCGCGGCTCCGCCGCCGCGCTCACGCCCGCGGCCCGCAGGGAGCCGCGGCTCCCGGGCACATCGTGCGCGGCCGCCCTGCGCCGAGTGTGGGGCGAGCCCCGGCCGGCGCCGCCCGCCGCACGGAGGCAGAGAGGGGCGCGGGCAGAGCCCGCCGCACCGCCCCCCCGCGCCGCCGGGAGCCCCCGGTCCTGCCACCGCCCCCGGCCCGCCCCGGCCCGCCCCCGAGCCGCGCACGGGCCTCCCGGCCAGCAGGGGGCGCGCACAGCGGCGGTGCCCCCCTCCCAGCGGCAGCGTGGCCCGGCGGAGGGTCCCGGCCCGGGGGCGCAGGGGGGTGCAGGGGGGTGCAGGGGGCCGCGGTACCACCGGCTCCATCGCTCTCGAGGGTGAAGCTGCGCAGCTCCCGCATTCTGCCCTCCTCTGAGAGGTTTCAGCCTGAGCTCTTGATACTGTTCTGAGACAATTCTCTAAAAAAGGAAGAGTCTCAGGAGAGTTAAAAATCCTTAATAGATGAACTCGACACATTTAACTTGGTTTTATATTACTGAAGAGGTACAGAGCCATAGTTTGCCATGACTGGCACCCAACAGTGCAGCATCTCAGAGGTGAACAATAACGGCAACTGTAGTATCCAAACACGGATCAAATATTCACTGCTAGGTCCCTTGCAAACAGAAAAGTCAGTTTATCTTTGTGGCAGCTCCTCATTGCTGAGGGATGTGCATCAGATCACAGGGAGGCAGGAGCAGGTGGGGCTGCCATGCCCCCGCCATGGCTGCTCCTTGTCCCAGCAAAGCCAAAGCTCGGGCAGCAGCTCCAGACACATCAGCACCACACATAAAGCAACCTGGGGAGTTCCCATCCTCCCTGAAACACCCGCAAACACCTGCTCTCCGTTCCATGTTCCTGTTCATACACCTTCGTCTGCATTACCAACAGTACTTGCGGCAGCATGCAGTACATTAAATTGCCAAGAAGATGCAAGGGAAAAATAAAGCTTTGAAAAGCAGTAGGGACAGAAAAGAACACGTGTCAGCGCAGAAAATGAACTCCATCTGGTTTTACTCATCAGAGCTCACCTACCATGGAGCTACACCCTTTTATCATACTAACAGTATCGACTGTGTGCCCCAAAACTCATTGATTTCCATAAATTAAAATGCAAGCATTGACAATTTTGCAGAGTTCTGTAGATGGCAGAGCTGGTACTCAAGTAAAGACAAAAAAATGCTCCAACTCAGATAATGCCTTTTACCATAATGCTGTCAGAAAGAAACAATTTAACTCACGGACAGATTGCAAAATGTGTTGTTTTGACATGATCAACAGGAGGTTTTTGAAATTCTTTCTGAGTAACGATAATTAAGAGGAAGCAAAGCAGGAGCTGTGCATACACACCTGTCACAAAAGGGAGCGAGCTAGTTCAGTCCCAATCTTAATTCCCACTCCAATGACTGGCATTTCGTCTATATTTAAAGTTGTGGGGTTTTTTTTCTGTTCAAAAAAGTAATAATGTTGGCACTATTTTCAAAGCTATAGAAAATATCCAGAATAAAGGCAGCATAAATGCCTGACATCTGAAGGAGATGGCAAACATTAATCACTTTTTCAAAGTCAGAGAGTTATCCGAATTCTTTAAGATTAAAAAAAAACGCAGCATGATTTTTGGGTTTGTTTTTAAGGTTCCACTTTCTCTTCCCAGGTTGGAAGCCACTCAGTATGTAGTGATTCAATTGCCAGAAAATGCTGAAACCATCCTCTTATGCTGGCAGCTTCCTTCATCACGAGGACGGAATCCTCATGTCCGTTTCAAAGTGAAACAATTCATTTTCTCCAGTAATCCGCAAAGCCAAGAAATTCAAGTGCTAATGCTTTGTAAAGTTCAGCCTGAATCAGTGGACAAGTGATGTAATAATGCGAATGCTAAATAGAAGATAGTGTTGGTCCATCCAAGTTCAATTCCTCTCAGTCCATTAAAGGTGAAATAGCCAAAGAGGAACCACCAGCTCCACTTCCCAGCAACATAGAAAAAGGCTGTGTGTTATTAAGAGATATCTGATGTCAGATCTCATCTTACAATTCAACAAAAAAATCTTTAAAGTGTCTTTTTCAAATTAATCTTTGGCAAGAAACTAAAACTATATGATGTACTATGTCCTTCATTGCACAACCCTTCATTTTTAATAACTTGCAAGTTCTAATACTTTGTTACACCTTGAAATTCCCTCTGCTGAACCAAAGTGCATCATCTAGAAGCAATCACATGTACTGCAAGTAGAAAATAGTCCTGTTGGAGATGTCTTGGTGAGCAGACTGCAAGTTAGGCTACCCAAAGTGCACACTTATTGTGTCATTGCACAGATTAGCAAGCAGCTAATTGGACAGCATTCAGCAGGTACATAAAGATTTAGAGTAACAACTTGATCTAACAACGTACAGTTTCCTGTGAACTCCCTGGACTGGCAATGTGAAAGACCCCAGCACTTCAACAGTTAACAACACACCAACACAGCAAGAGGGATGTAGATCAAGCTCCTAATAGCCAGGTCCCTTGGCAAATTCATGAAGCATAATAAAATCAAATCCTTTTATTTCTGAATTTATTAAAGCAGCCTTCAATTCATTACAATGATTCTGCATCCATCGTTTCGTCTGCCTCAAACCAGCACGCTGCACACAAACAGGGCACCTTGCAATTGTTTAATGGTCGGGTGCAGCACACTTGATCTGAGCTGCTGCAGCTGCTAAGCACACGACAGCCACGGAAGGGAGAAAGTGTCTTCTCTAGATGTTAATTTATGGCAAGTTCTCGTGCAACTTCTAGTCAAAATTCACTTCCAGCCTCCACACAGGAGGTGCTTTGGGCACACCATCTATGGTTCCTTCTCTTCTACAGACACACGTGCAATCCAAGGAAGTGCACAGTAAAGGGCAAGAATACAGCACACTAGGAAAGTAATTCAAGGTCCTGGAAAGTTTTTGCACATTATACTGGTCTGCTGGTCCATCTACCTTTTGTTCCTGTGGCATTTTGCTTCTGGACTGGAGCATTTCACCATGTCCTCTTGATAATAAATATCGATTGTTCTATGCTGTATAGCAGTAGCAGGGATTATTTTCCTTATTAGGTTACCTGGGGTTCACATCTCAGCAGCTGACTCTCTTCAAAACACTGAAAATCACTTCAGAAAATACTTTGTTTAGTCAAGTAGAAAAAGCTCCTTTCACAGCAGTATAATCCAGCCTGAAAAACCAAGGAGAGGGCTTTGAAAAATGAGGATATACTTATCTGGAAAATACCACTTCTGACAGGAGAAGCAGCTGAGAAAAACTGGTTGCTTAAGACTAATTAGAGAGTTGTAGCACAATTTAGTTCAAAGAGATGCAGAACTGAAGATAAGGAAAAAGCCTACAGCATTTATTGCTGGCAACTGGATTCATGAAGCTGGAGGGGCAGGGGAGGGAGGTGGTCACACAGGCTAAATTATCTGAGGGCTGTAGGTGCCTGTTACTAATTACAAATTATTCAGTGGTACCATGAAATGATCAAATAGGTTAACAAAAGATTAGAGCTAATCTTGTGATAGAGCATCCCCTCTGAGGTGCTGACACCCGCGCTGGGGCTGAGGAACAGGCCCCCGCACAGACACGGCTTCAGCCGGACGTGCTGCATGTTTGGCTCCTTGCGGAATCCCCACCAAACCCAGCACACTCCGTGTCCTACACTTCAACAAGCAAGATATATGTAGAACACGTAATTTCCAGGTCTTCACATGAGGAACTAGAAAGAAGTCTGTCCACACAATATCGAGTCTAATATTAACAGAATAACCATTCAAACACATCTGCGGGAGGGACAAACAGGAACGAAACACAGGTAAGAAGTAGCTAAACAGTGTTCTGATTCTTCATGGGCACACACATAAGTCAATATTCTAAAATATTCAGAAATCAATATGGGGGACAAATCCTTCATTATTCGCAAGGGAAAAGCTATTAATGCAAAGCACCCAGCAAGACAGAGATGGGGGACTTCCAGAGCAAGAAGCCCAAGGACAAAAGTTCCAGTCGCAAATAGAAATTTTCTGGCTAGTAATTGTATTCATCAAGAGAAGCATTATCTAAATGTAGTGTTGTGCCTGTGAAATGTTTATGTGATAGTCTTACAGCAAAACACATATTTGTCTAGTTTATTGGATAGGAAATATATACTAAATTTTAACTCTGTCTTCCCAAGAAAGGTGTCTGCTTTCAAACTGCTGATGGTGACTCTGTTATTGGCTTAAGAAGCTTCAGCTCTTTCATTACATGATTCAGAGCAGAAAACATGGTGTTTGGGACCTGCTTCTAATTATGACTTCCCCCTCCCTTTTTCCATAGGAAGCACAACTACTGCTGCTATGGAGACAAGTGTAATTCAGTCAAGATGCGGGTCAAAGTAATGCTTGGGAGGCAAAGATTTAGCAAAAAGTACCTTTTTGCTCTCTGTCCTCACCTGGAGAAGCCTCTTCCCCCAGCCTTCCCTTGGTGACTCGCATCACTATCTGCTCTCAAGTAATAAATTCAAAGAGCCAAATAAATCCCCTGTAACTACCTGACACGTGCATCACACCAGGACAAGCAGGGAGCTCATCTGCACCTCTCGCAAGGCCGGTGGCAATGGGGGCATCTGCACGTGCCGCAGCGGAGCCACATTCTGCCCCGCAGGGGCTGGCACCCTCTGCAGGACAGGCTCAGCCGCCTCCCCTGCAAGGACATTTCTGCAGGTTCCAAAGGAATGCAGCGTGGGGTTGAGCGGGGGAACATTCTGCTACCTCAGAGCACTGAAACTGTGCCTTATTTTTCAGCATTTACTGTTTATCAGTGGTTGGACTAACAGTGCAATAGGCACCTTCCAAATCTTTAAGACTAGTACTGTTTAAAAAAATCCAGCTGTCAAGGAAATTAATTGTTTCTTTAGTGACACTGCTAATTTGATCACAAAAGTTGACAAATACACAGCTTGACCTTACACACAGGTGAGGCTTCTGGTCAAGTTTCTGAAGCAGACCCAGGCAGAAGGGCTTTTCTCTCGCTGGAAAAGGCAGACGCGTCCTGTCCCTACATAGTTCAGTTCCATGGGATCTTTTCCACTGAACAAGTTTAAACAACTCCATAAAAACCCCAAAGGAAGCAGGTTGAACTTGTGGGCTGGTTTTCTCTTGCCAGAAACAAGGGGCTGCAGGGCAGGGCGGGAGGAAGAGGGGGAGCAAAGAGCAGGAAAGAAAGCACACACATGGGAAAGAGAAACAGCCAGAGACAGAGTGAAAAGAGAAGGTGCGTGGGCGTGTGTGTGTCTGTGTCCACGTCTGCATCTGTCCTTGCACCCCTGCTCCACAGCACCCGTGACACCTCGTCCGCCCCATTAAGCAGCAGCACTGATGGACTCCAAAGAACCGGCAGCAATGCTGTGGAGCCACGAACACAAACGCACAGGGAGTTCTGTCAGTCGGAGAGGGGAAGGGGACCTCCTGAATGGGAAATTTAGAAATAAATATCTTTCACTGTAAGGAGCAGAATTCAAAGGCAACCACAATTTCATTCCATGTTCCGATATTCACAATAATCCCTCACGTCCCCAAGAAATGTTCCCAAGTGCTGCAGGTCTTTGAGGAAACTCTCGTGTTTCACACGCCAGTGATTTCAGAGGGGATGCTGTTGTTCACATATTCGGAAGCTGCTCTTTCTTCCTCGCCTCCCTCCGGGCTCCCGCTCGTTGCCAAGCAACTCCAGCCATTCTGCAGGACCTGCCTTCCAACCACCAGCAGCTTAAACCACTACCGGCTACTGAAAAATAAAAAAATTAAGAATGGAAAGAGGCAAGGCTAAAACCAAAAAGCATTCTTTCCTTTAGGGCTTGCATCATTTTGTGGGAGCCTTGGAGGCTGCCGTTTGTCTGTAGGCAATAAACCACAGAATCCCAGGGGATGGGAAGGGACCTCTGGAGTCACCGCGTCCTCGAGCAGGGCCACCCCAGGCCGGCTGGCCTGTGTTCACTTATCAGCCTTGCGGAACAGAAGCTTTAAAAAAGTTTATGAAGTATGAAAAGCCAGGAGGGACAGTAAAGGGGTAATTCAAAGAGACTAGACACAAAAACAGAGGTGTGGGAGAAAGACAAAGTGTGTTAATTGATTTCATGTAAGAAATGCAACTAGCTGCAGAGTGGGATGGATCAGCTCACCTGCCAGGAGTCCCAGCAAGCAAAGCAAGTGGTGCTACGTGGTGGTGATTCTGCCTTGACACAGTCGATCAGAAATCTACAGTACTTAGCAAAAAACAGAAAACACACAAACTGCTGCAATGAATACAATGAGTACAACTAATACCTTTTCTGGAGCTCAGAGTTTTCTCTGGAAGAGGAAATGGGGGTAAGAAGCTACAGAGTTTTGTGACATACTCTGCATATTAAATTTGTCTTGGTTTTCAGGACACAGAACATACTTTCTAAATTAAAAGCAATGCAAGGTTTAATTTAAAATTCTTTTTTAGGTTCCTCTGAAAGGGCTACAGAATAAAACTACTGTACTGCAAAAGATCTGTTTTGTCTATTCAAAATTTCTCTTCCCCACAGTGGAAATGTAGGTACGTTACAGCAGCTATCCCACCCTTGAGCCCGAGATACTCCACAAAAGATCCTGTAACAGTCAGAAACAGCACTTATAACTCTCTAAGGAGTCTTCTCTTACTGATTTACAATGATAGACAGCTCTTCTGCTGAACTTTCTTGTAAAATGTGAAGCAGGAATTTCGTTTGTGTCTGTTCACATATTCAGTCGGGACGGTATGAATAAGAGATGTGACACAATTCATCCATATGCAGTATCAGCTTTTCCCCAAACCACAGTCTGCTGAAGCTGCACAGCAGCCCTTCTCACTGCTGCAGCATCACGAGAACGGAAGAAAGGAATAAATGGAACTTCTGCACAATGACAAAGTGTCTACAGATACACAGCCAATGAGCTCTCAAAAAAAAAACCCAGATAAATCTTCTTCAGAAAGATGTTCAAAGAGCAGCTCTTTCTTTAGGCAATAGTTTAAGGAACAACTTGTCATTGCCATGTCAGAGATAACCATTCTAAAAGTGGGAAACAACCTTGAGATGCTGTAAAACTATACAGCACCACTGAAACAACTGGAGCAGGGATGATTTGGACTCTGAGGGGTTACATCTCAGATTCTCAGAATAGAATAGTTCCCGTTGGAAGGGACCTACAATAACCATTTAGTCCAACTTGCTGCTGGAGGAGCATCTCCAGATGGAGACCCACTGCCAGCCCAGACTTTTTTCAGCATAGAGTTGTGAGAATATTTAAGAATAACTAGGACAGCTGTTGGCTCCAGCCATGGCTCCAGCCTAAAAATACAGAAGAACGTAGCTGCTTCATTTAACATTGTGTGCTCAAGCATCCACACTGAAAGAGCGTGAGGCTCAGAGAGGTACTGAAATCTTTCTGCATGGAGAAACAGAAGGAGCCAACCAGCAACTTCCACCCCAGGCTGATGGGAAGGGTGAGAGGTGAGCTCTTCGCAAGAACCAAAAATAAGAAAATATTCAATCTGCATCTACGTAAGTGCTTACTGATGATAAAATGTTAACTTTCACAGAATCACAGAGTGTCAGGGATTGGAAGGGACCTGGAAAGCTCATCCAGTGCAATCCCCCCATGGAGCAGGAACACCCAGATGAGGTTACACAGGAAGGTGTCCAGGTGGGTTGGAATGTCTGCAGAGAAGGAGACTCCACAACCTCCCTGGGCAGCCTGGGCCAGGCTCTGCCACCCTCACTGAGAAGAAGTTTCTTCTCATACTTAAGTGTAACCTCCTGGGTTCAATACTTTCAATACTTTTTAAAGAAAAAAATTAAACCATGCAATTAGAAGACTAAGTAAACAGATGTTGACTCCATAATCTGTTTTGACAATTAGCCTCTTTTCTTACTAAAGATTTATTACAAAGGTTGATCCCCAGCAGCAGACCCCAAAGCACAGACTCGTCCTTGAAGGTCACCTGCACTCTATATCCTCCTTTTTCTCCAACACAGATTTTGACATTTAAAAATTGAGATTATCAGTGGATACCCCTGAAACGGGAGCTCTTTGCAGACGCACAGAGCAGAGAGAAAAGAGTGAGTAATGTAATACGCATCCCTATAACATCATTGCTGACACGTGTAAAGTCCTCAGAGTAAGGACTACCTCTTGCATCCACAGCAGAATTCAAAGCCCAGGCTCCACCAGCCGTCTCATGTATCACTATTAAGACCCGGGAGAGATGGAGAAGGCCCTATAGTTATAGAATTTCACTGTTATATACGATGCCTTCTTTATGTGCTGCATATACAAGCGATGACAGACAGCAGAGACCCAGATTAGTTTGATATATCCTCTCTGCCTGGTCACAGACCTTTACTCTGTTCCACATGACAGGGTAGCAGGTTTCAGGAACTGAGTGACCACCAGTTTTGCACATCAATACCCAATGGCCATTCTGCAAGTATCATAATTTAGGTAAAGTGCTGCCAACAAGCTCATATTTACACTTAGGATTATGATTATCCTTCTGATCACAAATCCCATCTAATTAATCTGTATATAGGCTTAGGCCTAATAAGCATAACTTTAAAGTCCTAAAATTAAAACAGTTTCACAATGGTTTATTCCAAATCATTTCAGCCTCAATAAAGAAAAGAGTTCTTGTTGCTGAACTGAGCTGCTACAGGAACCACATGGCAGATTAGAGAAGCTGCTCCCTAGATCTGACAGCCTGGCCTATTAAATCAGTCATTTAGTTTGCTTGGTCTTGATCCTTCTGACATAACAGACAAAATCCGTCTGATCAGTGGGGAAACATACCTCTTAGAGATCTTCCTTCTATAGAACGAAGAACATAGCAAATTGTGTATCTTGTGTACGAGGAAGAAAACTCCTTCCTGATGCCACTTGTTAAAGTTTATGCCTTGGAGTCTGACATCTGGGAGCATTTCTCATGTCTATCCAAGCACAGTGATATTTACAGGACTATGCTTTTCCTTATTAAAGTGGCACAGAAGGGTGAGGAGGCCTGAGAAGCACAACACGTGCTGCTGGCAACCACCAGAGTACACCTGAAACAGACACTGCAAAATCAGCACAGTTCCGAAGATTCCAGAGGCGCAGGTTATCTGTGTAACTATTACAGGACACGTGCTTGGGGTCTTTACGCAGACCAGCAAGATCACAGTACCACTAGCTAGCAATAATCCTTTTAGCAGGGATAATAGCACAAATGTACAAAACAGAAAGAAGTCTCTCAAGCTTGAAAGGCTGTCCCGGTTGGACAGGGAACTGCTGGCTTTCTGCAGGCTTTGTCCTGTTGCTGGCTTCCAACAGCTCCCTCCTCCCTCAAATCTCACATGCCTGTGCAAAAGGAAGGAGGAGCACAACTAAATTTAACTCTCTGTACACAGATGACCAAGTAACATACAGTGCACTGAATACAGATATTCTTAACTGACCTCAAAATTTGTAATGAAATCGTATTTTCATCCTGAAATACAGAAAAACGTAAACCCACCTTTGGTTTTATTGCACGTGAAGCAGGTTGAGTGAGAGATGCAAACAATCGCTGGCAGCACGTTAATCTGTGGCGAGAGCCGTGGCTCGGCAGAGCAGCTGGCACCGGCGGCGCGGGATGGCGCGACCATTCGTAAGGGGAGTGGGAACTGAAGTGAATGGATTCCTTTGAGTCTCATCTGCTGCAAATAAGTTCTACTCAGAAGCTCCAGATATGTTTGCTGGATAAAATACGAGCTTTCCAGATAAAATAGAGCTCACCTCTGAACACCAGAAACACGCTGATTGCGGCCTTCTCTAGGAGCTGCTCCTGAGAGCAGGAACCCGGGGTTCAGGAGTGAGAAACCCCACGGCGTGTGTTTGTGCTCAGCAGAGACTGCGGCTGGGACCAGGCTCAGCACGGGACATTCTTATATCATCTCTCAGTATCTTTCCAGAGCCAGTTGTTCCATTTCCCAGCGCGCGTTCCAGCGCGCACATCTGGCAGCGCTGCGGCGCGAACAGCGTTTCCTGGCTCCGGGTGCATGTGTTCCACACGCGGTGACATCATGCGCTCTCCCGCCTGCCAAAGCTCAGGCTCTACCGTGCAGACCACCAGAACGAGCCCCAGAGCCCCCCGGGGAAAAGGGCTGACTTCCAACCCAAACGCTGTTCCCTTGCAAAACCTCATTTCATGCTTTGCCTCTTGTGCTGTGTTCTCTCCCACTCACACCCATTCTACTTCCCATCTACTTGAAAACAGTTTTCAAAGAATTCCTAAATTGCTTGTATTTTATCCTGCCTGTAAACATTTTCTCTCTGCACAAGGCCATAATTCTGACTTTTTCCTTTTATTCACAGTGGGGTTTTTAACTCTTTATCAACCTGAAAACTGGAGAACCTGTATTTCCCCTTCCCCAAAAGACATTTGTTTTTCTTTGCTATAGGTAATAGCAGGTGATGCAGTATAATTTCATTGTTCTCTGCAGGTGAGACGCTGTGTGATACTCATCACTTATCACTAGCTCAGCAGCAACGCAGCTCTCCAGTGCACTTAAGGAAATAGGTTTTACCTTGTAGGGCAAATCAAAAGAGAAATTATACCGTTCTCTGATTAAATTGCCTGTCCACGAGCCTCCTCATTTTGATGTCGTTTTCTTCTTCTAAGCTCACTATTACAGTGATCAATTTTTGTTTATTCTAGCTGCAAGGATGCTGAATTCCATCATTATTACAGAGTAACTATTGAATAGTCACATCTTGACTATCATCCTGTGCACTGTTCAAGACTTTGTTCTTTTAACCCTTGAAATAAATGGGTAATAAAGCCAGTCAAAAGCATTTTTGATTGAAGCCATCACAGATTGAAAACACTGCCTTATGAAATTTAGTTTTTCATGGGAATTCCTGTTTCAATGCAAAATTGATAAAGACATTTTTTCACATCCAGGAAGATGAAAGGAGACAAGAGGGTACCAAGAGATCAGGTAACCCAACGTTTAAAGAATTCACCTAGAAAACCGGGAACAGAAACGAGGACGAATAATTTGAAAAGTGCATCTCCAAAGCTCTGGGGAAGGACTTAACCACAAGGCTATAAGATCCAGTCTATCTCTCAAGAAATATCTATTTATAATCAGCGGTGTGTACTCTAATTGCTGCTAGTTTTTTGAGTTAGCCTTTTCCAAGTTTCCTTCTTATCTCTCTTTTTGTATTTTCCCTTTTTGACAAGTGTCAGATGGAGCCTCCACCATGAATCTGCACAAGTTCCAAGGAGGATCCAACTCGGGGTCGCAGAGATTTAAACTGGCTACTGGCCACGCTCCTTATCACCTGCAGCTCACAAGAATAATGGCACCAGCCAGAAGATTTGAGAAACTTGAGCAAGCCCCAAATTTGCTGCTTTATCTCAAAAGAATTACAATTCCTCGTTCTAATTCCACATGCCACCAAACCCCTTGCCCCTTCAAATCCTACTGCAAGACATCGCAGACCCCTGGCTGAGCTTTTGGGGTTTTTTTGTTTGGGGTAGTTGGGAAAGATGAGCAAGAGACACTCAATGCAAACAAAAGGCACTGAAATGAAAATTTTTCCATTATAAAATGCCCTCCATATGTTAGGCAGACGAGCTTGCTCAAAGAATTGTACACCTCATGCAGACGCAAAGATCTCCACATTTGCTTTTGGTAGCATATGTTTGGACTAGATGGTCTTTAGAGGTCCCTTCCAACCCAAACCATTTCATGATCCTCTGATTCTACGTTACAATAAACATGAAATATAGACTTGAAGGTCACAGAGGATTGAGTTTTGTATTGGTGTGAACGACAGAAATTTCATAATAGTCTTCCAACGGTTTTCAGTGTTTAACACGCCTGCAACATGTGGCAGAGGCCTCCGTGCTGGCTATTAAACTCGCTATGCGTGCAGCATAGGCATTGCTAGAATGTAAATAGTTCTCACATGGTCATGTTATTGCTGACACAGGCCTGTCTGTACCACTTACTATTATTGAAAAGTACTAGTAAGTCCTCCTTACGTCTCTCAGCATCTGCCAAAAAGCTGCAAGCCACACCAGCTCCATTTCGACTCTTCCATTTGCAACACATCTAATGGGCAGATGGTTGATTTTTTGTGAGGGGGGAATAAGAAACAAAACAACTTGTGTTGGTGCAAGTGATTGGGGATGCTTTGGTTTTTAAAAGCCAGTTGTTTTGGACGTCTGCTCCAATTCTTGACTGCAAACTTAGCTTTGTCTACATTACTAAAGAAATACTCATATCCTGTATTTGTTTTCAAGTAAAATAAAAACCTGTTAGATTTTGTTCATATGTTTTTAGATATTTAGCAGTCGGGAAATATTCCAAGACTAACAAAATTTCCTTGTGCCTGGTTGCTGTGTACTACCAGCAATAAAAAGTCCTTGTACCCCTTGATCATAAAGGGTATATGTTTTTCCATCTTTATTATTGCCACCCCATTAAAATCACAGAATCACGACAGCAGATGAAGTTCCCACACACCTGTAAGTACTTCATCCTCAGAGCGACTTTCTCAAACGCAGACTTAGACCGAACCTGACAGCTACACAATATCTGATGTGTGAACAGCTGAACAGCATTGCTGTTCACCTGAACGAACAAATATGCTGCTTCCCAATTATATTTTTTCTCGATATAGCTGAAGCAGTTACGGTTTCATTCAGACATTGGGCAACGGGGGCGCTCACCAGAGTAAGGGAAAAGATCGGTAACAATCTGTATGTTGTACTATTAGGATTTTGGGGGTTGTAGCAACACGTCGGCATTCTCGGAGGCACTTAAAACGTAAGCACCACCTTCTTTGTCTTTACTGCGATAAAATGCAAAAAATTAACTTAAATGAACATAAAAGCCACTTCAGAGGCCTCAGTATCTCAAAGACCAGCCAGAGCATCACACTTACCTTACTGGGAAAACTGTCATGTCTCAGATTAATAGAACCAAGATTTGTAGATCTGCTACATTCAAGTTGCTTCTTTCTGTTCTACAGTGTGATTTTACAAAATATGAATTCACAGAAGCTACAGTAAATTTTTAGTTCTTGAAATACAGATAGTTATTTTCATACAAGTTTTAAATTTACCTGTTTTATTAAGCACCAAAACCAAGACAATGTGCATCATATTTACAAACGCATGAAAATATTTATAGTTCCAGAAATGATTTATCACTGTGCTTAATAGTACTGAGCACTCTAAATTACCAATAATACAAGTTACTTTTCAGGGTTTTTTTTGGTCTAGTTTAAGCACAATTTTGTGCAGGGAGACAGGAGGGGAAATTGTGTGCAAGAATTAGAGACAATGGCTGTTGCTGATGGTCACGGCTTCTCCGGGCAGGTTTCAGAACCAGCATCGCCCGAGTGCGAGACAAAGCGGAACAAGCGTGGGAGGGCATGAAATCACAGAGACAACCGATTTCTTTTTGTTCTCTGGAACATTAAGTTAGGCTCTTTTAAAAGCTACGTTTACTACACACACTCCACTTAACCACATTCCTTTTCTGCTGCATTCCCTGTTCTGTTACAGCTTTCCAAAGCCTTAACGATTGTACATCGCAACACCAAACACTTCCCTCCGCAGTTAAGTGCACGTATTTTCTGCTTTCAAACCCCGCAGAGTTCAGTGCTTTAGCTGTCCTTTCCCAAACAGTCACAGAATCCATTATTTCTAGGCACACTTTATAGTGCAACCAAATCCAAGAAGCTGACATTTTTTATTTAGTACCCGTGGGCTATAATAATGAAAAATTTACTCCCTGAAATACAGTTGCATGCATTTCATCTCCACCGCACTCATGATAAAAAGTCACTTCCTCGAACACACGGGCAACAATGGTAACTTAATGAAATGTAGCGACATAAAATAAACATGAGCGTGCAGCACATCCGAATTCTCCAGAGTGAAAATACTCTACCATGTTCCTAGCAAAGATTCATATGAGTAAAGGGCCTTGAAGCCTGACACATACGTCTAAAGGCATGGCAGAGAATTCAGGGAAACTGCCATTAAAATAAATTGCTATTAGTGACTATGAGCCTCTGATAACACTACGGCTCACTGCAGGAGAACCGTCAGAGCCAAAAACAAGATGCTCAAGCGACGAAAAACAAAAGATAATCTGGAAGCTTACATGTATTCCTATTTGATAACTGAGGGAGGCTAAAGGTTGCATTTACAATAGAATCTAATATTAGATTGCTTGTTTTCCAGTTCCTATCCATCTCATTTAAAAAAAAAAGGCAAAAAGAGGAACATTATTTTTTATTTTAGACCAATAAAGACTGAATTATGATCCAAGAAACAATAACAGGAAAATAAAATAAAAATAAGAGAATCTGTCCAGAATTCCTATCCTAAAAAATTCCAAAAGTCCAACAGGGTGTCCCAGGCCGGACCCACAGAGACGCTGCCCAGCAAACACAACCTGACGGTTACCATGGCAACGGGGGGAGGACACCTATATTACATTTGAGTTAGTTTTTTCCACACAATACTCAGTAGAATTTAGTTTAATAAATTTTCTAAGTGTGACGGTCCTATAGGACAAATGGGCTCTGAAATGATTACGTTCTGGAGGAGAAGTCCATCAGTGACCATGGAAATCCAGCAGCTCAGACACAAGCTCCGGGTGAGAATGTCCCTGCACCTCTGACAGCCACCAGGTACAAGGTAAATGTTCACCCTGCACATCCCATTTCCTTAACCACTTCATACCCACCAGGGTCTAAACTCCATTCCATGGACCTTCAGCCTGCTCCGCTTGGGGAACAAGCGCAGATATTCACCATCTACCAGCTGAGGGGAACGGAGCATTCAAAGAGACACAAGGCGGCTTCTTCCACCCTTCACTGACCACCCTATTCTGTACTGTGACAGTTGTTCATGTTATTAACATCATTGTTTTCTTTTTTAATTAGAATAAAAACTGCAGCTGACACAATCACTCCTATAAAGAGGAGTTCAGATTGAGCTGACAACAGAATTGACAGTCATGCTTCCTGCATTCTCAGCAGGATTTTAAACTGTGCTCCATCCACCTCGTCCTGCTCTGATCACACAAAGGCTCCTGTCCTGCAGTCGCAACAATCACCAAGGACTGCGTTTGAAATGGGCATGCTCCCTGTGTGCCATAAACGTAAACTGTCCTGTTTGTCTTCTACTGTGCTTTATGACCCTTATTTTGGATCTGTCTCTAGCACCTGAAAGACACATCATAACATCAGCTGAACATCCTAAAGCAGCACAAGCAAAGTCAACAAAGTTAAGGATATTCAGTAAGCTGAGGCATATTAGGCATTTCATGCCATGCGACAATGGAAAATTATGCCAAAGGATGTATTTAATGCAGTGTTCCAAGACTGTTCCTTTCCATGCCACGCATAAGATGAGGTTCTATTAACAAAGGTTTCATCCAAGTACATTTTCTTTCTGTTAGCATCCAGAATAACTAGGGCTTGGTATACATTTTTTAAGAAGTCCATTAAAAATGCATCATAAAGCCATAAATATAACATTTGTCCAAATAAAAAATAGGTTTTCCATTAGGGGAAGTGAGCAGAGGTTTGTCTAACACATGACTGCACCGTGTGAGCTCCAGCACAAGAAAAACTAAAGGCACAGTTTTCAGTTACAGGCCTATCAAGCCCATGGAACAGGATTCTGACCAACGTCCAACGCGAGACTAAAAAAGTCCATCAGATATACAGTTTGGTAGGAATAGCCTCAAATACTGGAACACTTAACAAAAAGGATGCCTTTATTACACTATTTTATATGCACCAATATTCATATGATCTATTACTTCTATGAGCTGGCTCCTTAACAGCTTTAGATGAAAAAAAGCAATACAGGAATTTTGCGTATCACTGCCAACTTCTGGAGAAGTCATCAGACATTATAAAAATAACTGCGCTGAAGAGCTTACACATTTTCTATTTCTTGTTTGGGATCTTAGGACAGACTTCTAATAACTTCTAGAAAAATGCAGTTATTTGACTTCCAGGAGGCAAACTTGACATTCCAAAGCAAAGGGAAGAAGGAAAGAGATCAAAACTAACTCAAATCCAGAAAATACAATCAAAACTAGAGTGTCCATTCACCATATGACAGAAATGACAGTATTGTTCAACTTTAAAAAGAAAAAAGAAAAAAACTTTGGGGGTAAATTCTCTACTAGTGGGTAGTAGCCATACTATGAGTAATTTATTTATGTTGTTCCATATAACAGAAGGGGCTTTGTAATTTACCCTTTGGAGCAAAGGAGAAAGAGGCTGTGGCAAAAGGGATTTGTCACCTGCTTTGTCTGGCAGTTCAGACAAGGGGCTGAGACCCGAACACCCTCAGAAGCAAACGGAGCGCAGTGGCATTGAGAGAACACTGAATTTATAGAGATAAGAAGAATTGCAATAAATTTCTTCGCTGTTTTCATTAGTTTGAACTGTCGCCATGCTTGTGACTCAGAAAGTACCTGTGCTTGATGCGGCAGCAATCCCTGTGCTGCATCTCCTGCCTTTGCACCGTCACACACACCCCGCGTCCCCCGGGGCTGCGGGACGGCGGGAGCAACCTTTGAATCCATAATATCCAAGACACTCTTTTGCTGCTCAGATTCTAATCCTTGGACAATGAGAACTACATCATGAATTCAGAGAGTCGATATAAATCCAGGATGCTAAACACCCAACAAAAATAGGACTACTTGCTGCAGAACAAAACCAAAACACTCCGAGGCACAGGTGTTTGTGATTTGATTAATCAAAGCAGCAAGTAACATAAATGTAGCAAAAGGAACAATAAATGGGGGTAAGTGGCTGACAGACACTGTTAACCAAAAATAGAGCAAACAGTAAAAACACAAAGGAAAATAAATGTGATATATACAATAACTTTTAAAGCAAACCATAAGACATAGCTGCTCTCCCTCTATGGCTCTGCATCAGGGATAAATCCCATCTATGAGACCCTGATTTATTAGCACTCTGATGCCAGCCACATCCAGTTTGATGTCAAAGAAAAGGAAAAAGCAGCATGAACAGCATGGACTTTAAAAAAAATAATTAAATACCTCTTAGAAAATATCTACTAAATACAAATATCTATATACGACTTATATTAGATCACTATGTCTGAAATATCTAAGCACAGAGCGCCCTCCCATGTGTGCTTTGTTCATTGTACTCCTTCACAATTCCTCAACTCAGACCATTATGATAATATTGGGAAAGAAAGAAATATCCAAGAGGAGGAAACTCAACCCATTTAAACATAAGAAAAACTTTTTGGTGAGGGTAGTGAAACAGCAGAACAGGTTGTGCAGAGAGGTTCTGGAGTCTCCATCCCTGAGACATTAACAACCCAAGCAGACAATGCCCTGGACAACCTGCTCCAGGTGACCCCATGATCCCCAGAAGTCCCATCCAACAACTATGCTGTGATTCCGCGAGACGAAAAGACAGAAACCAATGCACGAATCTCAAGATAACGTAACACAGCAAGTCCTAGCAAAGCCAAAAAAAATCTGTTAAGCAGTTTTATGCCTGAAAAACTGGAATGCATCTTTCTGCAAATTAAAGACAGATGGTAAGCCAGAGGACAGGACTGGAAAGTTCCTTGCTCATCAAATTAAAAACAAGAGGCCTATTCATGAAAAAAGTTACGTGGTCAAGTCACATTCTTCGCTGAGACGTTTTACATGCAGCTGAGGGTGGGCACTCTACTGGCAATTCATTGAGAAACTTTCGGTCGTTCCGGATTGCTGCAGCACGGGGGGAGCACACACAGGATCCGCGAGCAGTCCGAACCGTGAGAGAAGCAGCAAATGTCCCTTTTCCTTTAAAAAGAACTGCTCACATGACTAACAGCTGGAGTAGCTTAAACAACATGCCAGCGTAACCTATTTTGTTGAATTCCCCTACAGTTACATGACAACATGAAAACCCTCCCGCACTTCAAATACCCAGAGGCCTTACGGCTCAAACTCCCCCTTCTTCCTGTTCTATCTTCTGGATTTGTTCTCCACGAGCATGTACAAAGCCACGTTTTTAAATGAAGTGGAGGAGACAGACTAAGATCATAAGAGAAATCTGCGCCTGATGAAAAGTGGTAGTAATTCATTCTAGTTATTTTTAGATTACATACACACAGTGTGTTCCTTTTACACCAACTAAATCCTCCAGACTATTCACCTTTTCTCTAAAGGGTGCTGCAGCTCAAAACCAGGCTGATAGGAAAAAGTGTCCCTGTTTTAAGAAATAACACTTTTACCTGTTCTGTGGCTTATACAGTTGCACATAATCACAGGCCCCTGTTGAACCCCAATCTTCAACCCCATCAGCCGCCTTGGCCGCCCCTCGGCCGGTCACCTGCTGTGCTCTTCAGGGGACACTGCTCCTCAAACTCTGTTGGGGCTTCAAACAGCAGAGCAACACAGAATTGTTCAGACAGCACCCTTCTGCTCACAAAGGACTAAAATAAAATCCAGGTACTCCTCAGAGTGCTGAAAACATCCATCTTTGTGGTTCTTGCTCCCACGTGAGGCTTTGGTTGTGAGTGTCCATTCAAGTCTGACAAAGTCACTGCATCTCCTGTTAATTAACAACTTTTCTGTTGGGAGATTAAGACCACGCATCAGTGCCAAAAACCAGTTAATTATTCTCACCCAAATACTGCCTGCTCTTTCCTAAAGGCCAAATCTTAGATTAAAGGAGGTTACTTAGTTCTTAAATAGAATTCCACTAGGCATAGTTCACGTTTACATTCATACTTGAGGATTATCACTCGAGAGCAGGGATTTTCTGCTCACAGCATCTGAGGGTGGGCTGGGAAGCATTGATTCGGAAAACTGAAGTCAGTGAAGACTTCAGGGTGACAGAGTCATCATTGCCAAAGCTGTAATAGCATCAGCTGGAACAGCAGAAAAACAAATGCAGAAAATATTGAGTGTTTGAAGACCAGATACTCAAAACCAAAACAAACCTAAACAAACCGCAAAAACAAGTCACATTGCAAGATGATGAGAACTACAGTGATGGATGGAAACATCTCCAACATCATATACCTAAGAGCTGCCACAAAATACAAATACAAGTTTCTACATCATATGTATTTCACAACTAACCACACATGGCTGGACACGGCTCCTCAACATTCACCTATGAATCACTTTGCATAATACTACTTCTCAAAGGTTTTATCAAGTAGTTAGCATTCTTCAAGTGAAATAAGTCTAACAATAGGATTCAGTCAGAATTATTTCTTATTAAATACATTAAGTCACTTACAAAGGCTTTGAGCTGCCCCTGTAAGAAAGGTTACAAAGAGGAGCTTTCACGCACGCTACAGTGAACAGCACACATTTGGTGGTAGAGATCATGCTACATTTTTATTGACATTTCAAACATTATGCCCAAACCTCCTCATTCAAGATAAAACACATATTCTCCAAGAAAATAAATCATCATAATAAGCTCAATTATTAATGACTCAAGTTTTTCAGCACTTAAAAAGTTCACACGTTAACACGGTAAAGATAGAATAAATATCTTAAATTACTTTTTTGCCTTGTGTAAAGTACTGGAAATCTGAAACTTTTCTGTGCTTCTGAAGAACTTGAAGCCACAGCAGCAAATCAACTGGTGGCAGACGTTAGGAGTATAATCTTTCCCCAGTATTACATGCAAAGTTATCATTAAAACCTCCTTCTGTTCTCCCCAATTAGGTATAAAGACACATATGAATTTCTTCTTCTTCTGCCACATGTTTGTAATTTTTTCCAGTAGCCTTAGAACTGGAATGATGCAAATGTTCAGACATTTATTTTAAATAAAGCCAGCTTTTTGCCCTGTTAGGCACTTCTGAAAACCAAAGGGAAAAAACTTCTCACCGCTACGTTGTGTGACCTCCTGTGCTGACACCTGCACACAGGTTCTCCTCATCGAGTCTCCACACACAGAATCCCAGAATGTCAGGGATTGGAAGGGACCTGGAAAGCTCATCCAGTGCAATCCCCCCATGGAGCAGGAACACCCAGATGAGGTTACACAGGAAGGTGTCCAGGCGGGTTGGAATGTCTGCAGAGAAGGAGACTCCACAACCCCCCTGGGCAGCCTGGGCCAGGCTCTGCCACCCTCACCCCAAACAAGTTTCTTCTCAAATTTAAGTGGAACCTTTTCTGTTCCAGTTTGCACCCATTACCCCTTGTCCTATCATTGATTGTCACCAAGAAGAGCCTGGCTCCATCCTTCTGACACTCCCCCTTTATATATCTGTAAACATGAATGAGGTCACCCCTCAGTCTCCTCTTGTCCAGCTCCAGAGCCCCAGCTCCCTCAGCCTTTCCTCACACGGGAGATGCTCCACTCCCTGCAGCATCTTCGTTGCCCTGCGCTGGACTCTCTCCAGCAGTTCCCTGTCCTGCTGGAACTGAGGGGCCACAACTGGACACAATATTCCAGGTGTGGTCTCAACAAGGCTGCTACTTTCCTATTATACAAAAGTTTTTCAACATCTCCTTTCCCAGCTGGTCAAAGGCAGAAAACACTTCTGCAGTTAGAAAATACTTTTGCAGTTAGAAAATCCCATAATACTTCCACAATGCTAGGATAGCATTTACTATTAAATTCTGTGCGTGCCACAGTGTCGTTGCCATTTTGAAGTTATTTCACAGAATGCTTCTTTGGTATCAGTATCTTCTAGAGTGTGTACATCTGGAGGCTTGCAACATGCATACTAGGCAAAAAACTGTGCTTGGTTTGTTTGGTGAGTTTGTCTTAATGTTGCCAACAAAACAAACAAAAAAGTGAAACAATCCAAATTCCAAAGACAAAACCATCCCTGACAATCTCTGTGTGAGGCAGACTGTGGTCATCAAGCACTGCTCGGCTAGACGGTCAGGAAATCCCTGTATTGATCACTACGGCAGCAGTCACACACCTCAGCCATCACATCTTAATACAGCAAATATTTAATGTTTTCATCCCAGCACAGACTGAAATACACAAGCAGGACCTGAAGTCGCAGGTAAGGCCAGCGCTCCAGGCTGGTCCTGCAAAGGATGCGCCCGAGAACCACACAGGAAAGAGAAATATGAACATACAAGTTCTCCTTCTCCCTCCTACTCCAAAAATTCTGCACTAATGAGCAACCTCATGTCCCCAGAAGTGAAAGCTTATTCCTCATCCATCTACCACAACCTAAACCTGTTTGTAATTCTGATACTCTCATCTGGAAGCTCCTGGCCCGCTGTGACAATCAGCTCCCATGGACCACAAATAGATTATTCAAAAACAACGTTTCTTTGCATTCATTTTTAATATGTCATCTTTCAATTTGTTCAGATACCTCTGTATTATTGTATCATAAGAATGAGCTGTTCTGTATAATTCAGGTATCTTGCTGCTGGCCACAGCGACCCTGCTGTTCTGTAACAGACTGATCTTTTCCCTAAAACATCATCATTTCCCATCCCCAAAGAAACCCTGAAAATGCTTCATAAAATCTCAGAGAGATTGGAACCCGCCTCCCAGAGGGGTTATTAGAAACAGCAGCTATGGAAAGGAAGATTTGGGGGCTTAATGAAATTATTATTATTATTATTATTTTTTAATATGAAGACATAAAGATTGAAATATTGGTCTACAAACAAAAACTGTAGGATTTAATAGATCTATTTTATATTACAAAGACTAAAGTGAAATTATCTGAGAAGTACAGCGGGACATTCTGCACAGGACTGCAGCTTTCATTGAAACGGAGACCACAGGTGAAATAAACACTGTTTCATGTAGCTGAGTCCAGCAGAGCAAAAACAATGAACACAGGACACCGGTTAACTAGGTACACTTGGAGATACTTTGTGTACTTGGACCGACACAGTCAAACCAACTCCATAAAATGTAACAAATATACCCAAGCAATTGTTGGATCTGAAGAATTTTTGAAAGGTGCAGACCCAGACATGTGGAGTGTAACTGAATTGAAGGGCATTACCAAAACTTTATGTCCATTTAAAGGCCAGAGGAAAAGGAGGAAAACTTTATGTCCATTTAAAGGAGGAAAAGAAACAAGGACATTTACATTTAGTAGCTTAAATCTCCAAAAACTTGGATCAAATTAATTTTTCAGCTTCCTACGTAAATGGAAACTGGGTTCTGTATTTAAAATGCAGGCCTTTCAAAAAAAATACAAGCTACACCTGTTAAGCTCCCTCTTCTGGCTAATGAATAAAATTGCTTAGATTTGATATGCCTAAGTTTCAATTTTCCAGTTAAGTTCCATCACTTAAAATCAAATAATCTTTTTTTTATCCACAAAGCAGCTTTGATTTTGAAATACGCAACACGGGTGTTCCACGTCAGTGCCCTCCTGTTGTCTCATGCTGACAAGCTGCACACACACAACACCAAAACATAATCCACGTACTATGCAGGGATAGCACTCCAAACCAAGCTTGACTGACAACCAGCCATCTAGACCTATAGGAAGTTTATAAACACCACTGCGTATTTTCTGATATCAGATATCCAGTACAACCCGAAATTCATGTGTTCAAAACATATCAGACTAGTTAATTAGCCCCCAAAGTACACCTTTCTTTGTCCTAGCCAAAATTAGAGTTAATCATACAATAAAAACAGGAATACACGTTTTAAAAAATGTAAACGTTGAAAATGAGGAAAACGTACCATATGAACTTAAGCTGCCTCTGTTCCAGGATCTTCCATCTCTGCTGTGGTTTGCACAGCATTTCTGCTGGGCAACACGGCTCCCAGCGGCCAGGAGCACTGACACCACCACCCTCTCCTGCTCACCACCCATCACAGCACCGGCACTTCAACAGGTAATGTGGGGAACCACCCTGTTTGTCCGTCAGTAACACGGGAAGGGGGGAAAAAATTACCCAGTAGCGCAGACAGCGTCTGACTTCAGCTCTGCCTCCTCTGAGCAAAAGTTATTTTCCAGTTTGTGATCCTCAACTAAGCAAAAAAGAAACAAAGACTTCCCTGTGCTTTTCCCATAAAGAAGGAGAGCAACCCAAGAGCTCCAGCTACTGCAAGCACCGAAATCCCTCTGCTGTTTTCTGTCACTGCTCCCCAGAAATGCAGAAAAAAATTGTAAAATATGTAAAGGTCGGCCTAGAGATGCACAATTCACCATCCCCTACAAGTAGATAAATAGCCAGCTCTTTGTGGTAAAATAATTACAAGTAATTAGTGTTTATCTTATGCACTGATTTACGTTAATCACACTTGGACAGTTGCTATGGCTGGTGTGTTGAAAGCAGAAAGAATTTCACTTTGTTAACAGCTCCAAAAATTAGTGGAGCTTAGCTAATAGGTGTGGCTTTCAGCGTTAATGGGCTTGCACTTTTAACTGGTCATCCAAATGAGCTTTCCAGATACTGATCCCTTTCTTGGCCCTTGCTGGTATTTTATGGAAACAGAATTAACATGAATTATTTTTAAAGAGGGAAGTATCACCAACAGACTTCAGTACTTCAGTTCCACTCATCCTAGCTGATGTTTTCATTGAAATTGTCAATTTAGTTACACTGTTAAATAATTGCAAATGTGGAGATACAGATGCCTTAAGCAAACAGTCACCTTCATCGTGGAGCAGCCAAATTAACGACAGAGAAAACAGTTTAATACCCAACAGGAAGCTCAAGTCAAACAACTTTTAAACACAGAAGATACTATTATCTGGAGCTTTTAGCAAAAGCAGAAATACATGCACTTGTTTACATCAGGTATTACGTATGTGAACAAAGGAGTTACTCCCTCCCCAGAAGACAAGTACACTTCCTTACCTTTGGCCATTTGGGATTCAGAAGTCGTGCTTTGATGGCATCATCCAGGGCTTTGTCATACTGCTGGATTTTCATGTAGGCTGCCGAGCGGTTACTGTAGAGAATGCAGTTCTGAGGATCAACTCCCAAAGCCTCGTTGTACAACACGATTGCCGTGTGGAAATCACCATCGTGGCAAGCCTGGTTGCTCTGGCGAACCTTTTCAACAAATTCAGCTTTGCTCAACATGGGACTGTCGGGACTTCTTCTTCCAAAAGATTTTGATCCAAAGAAAGAAATCTGAGGTGGAAAGGAGAAATTATATGTTAGTTTTAAGAAATACTACTCAAAAAAAGGGGGGGGGGGGGGGATCAAAATATTAAAACTATATGGCAAAAATTAAAGCCACCGGCATTACTGCAGAACAAATTACGAAATCAGAATCAGATTCTTAAAAAGGTAAACTGTTCATCTGTTGACATTTTGGGGTTCAAAAGGAACAGAAAAGAGCCTCATGAAATATATCATTCCCTAGGAAGGATGTCTTCCACAAGATATATTGCCTTCTTGGGGCATATGACTAGGTGGTGTCTATTTTAGCATGCAGGAATCCACATATTCACAAGTTTTTCCTTCTAATCCGTACCAGCTGATTCCACAACACTTTGCAGAGTCACCAGGTAAGGAGGTTTATCTGAAGAGACAGCGGGTAGGAACGTGAAGATGATGCCAGTACATCCTAAGGTTGATGTGTAGATCCCGCAGAAGCACATGTATGCACAGACAATGGAAGCAAGGGTAAATTCTCTTCAAACCAAAGAACTTGCACGGGTACATCTGCTCACACACCTCTATATTCAGCCACCTCCAGGTGGGAAGGGAAGGATGAGTCTTTGGAACTGGGGATACTCACAGATATTTAGTGGGGCACACTATTTTAGCAACACAACGGTCATCACTGGCAGAGCCACCTTCCCAGATTGTCAGCTTTAGGTAAAACAAAATAACCAAGAAAAACAGGTATAAGCCTTTTAACTACCACGACTGTTATTTAAAGTGAGGTGTAGAAAGTCCCAGCTCCATTGATTCTGGTACACACTTTCTCCTCATCAGCCTCATGTGCAGTCAGTAACTGTTTTGTCATGTACACCCTACTGTCCCTCAAGGACCCTCAAAAACTCAGCGAGAGTATCTTTGTACCACTCTGATTACAAGACAGTTGGGAATTCTGCAGCAATCGTACAAGGTGTTTCAAAAAGATGGACCCAATTTGAAATCACTATATCTTTGAAACTCAGCCTGGGTGACCCTGCTTTAGCAGATGGGTTGGACTGGATGATCTCCAGAGGTCCCTTCAACCCAACCAGGCTGGGATTTGGCAACAAGCAACGTGTGCGTATGGTAACATACACAGTACTTGGAAATATTTGTTAAAGGTTTAGACCGCTATAATTGTGGTTGGTGTCACCCACTTTCAGTCCTGCAGACCGAAAAAGGTTAAGAATATCACATAGTTACCACAACACAACAACTGCAGGATTTAAATACATTACCAGAGCAAACTAAGGCGTATTTTCAGGAGGAAAGGGAAGCAAGCCGCAAATTGACATCCTGTCTCAAGCATCAGAATGGTCTATAGACTTTCCTTTTTTTGAAGGCAAACAACAACAATAAAAAAGCATCAAATTGGAATCTACTGATCTCTTATTTTCCTTACGATTATACCATTATTTTTTTCTGACAGGTGTTTTTCCAAACTGTTTCTAAAGTACTGAAGGAGACTCCATTGTTTACTTGGGCAATCTCATTCTACTGCTTTATGTTTTTCATCATTAAAGTATTTTTCCTAATATGCACCCCAAATCTCCTCTGTATCAGAAAATGTACTGTTTCTTGTCCTCTCTACGGTAGACCAAACCAAAAATGTTGTTCCTTTCGTGTGTGTCATTGCCCTTTCTATATTACTCCTGCTAACAGAAGCTAATAGGTAGCTTGATTTATAACTATTATTACGACCAGCCCTATAAAGGGCAAGTTTTTGCATCCTGAAAATTCATTCTACATGCAGCACATCTCTAAATGCACTCAGACACGTCTTTGCTACTTCAGTCAAGTTTACAAACAGCAGCTTCATAAAATCTCAGGTGCCGGCAGGAAAACTGCTCTGCTTCGAGCACCCGACCGGCGGAGCTGCACACGCTGCTCGACGCCGAGCAGGGCGAGAACTCACACGTTCGATTTGACCACCGACTCCTCATGCGGTCAGCGTGCCGCGACCCGGGAAGCTGCCAGAGCAGGACACGGAGGTGCAGCCGCTGTTCCCCCAGCGAGCTGCCGGCGGGACACGGCCGCGCACACCGGGATCCGCACGGCGAGGGCCGGTCCCCAGCCCAGCCCGGACCCGCCAGGGCCCGGCCCGCGGGGCCGCCGCTCCCGCCGCAGCGCTGGCCCGGGCCCGCCAAGCGGGCGGGGGCTCCCGGGAAGGCGGCGCCGCTCTCCGCCCGGCAAGAACCCCCGGGCGGAGGGAGCCGAGCGCTCGGCCGGGCGGCCGCGGCTGCACCCCAGGCCCGGCGGCGCCGCAGCCCCCGGGCACCCGCAGCCGCTTCCGCCGGCACGGCCGCGGACGCTGTGGGAGCTGCCCCGCCGCTCCCCGTCCCTCCCCGCCCCGCGGGCTCCCCGTCCGGGCCGGGACAGCGGCCCGCCCGCAACTTCCCTCCAACGCCCGCGGGCAGCGATCGCGCACGGCCCGGCGGCTCCTTCCCGCCCCCTCGGCCGCCGGGCCGGGCCGAGGAGCCGCTCCCGCCGCCCGTCCGGCGTCAACTCACCCGGGGAGACTCCGCGTCCCGCTCCCGCCGCCGCCGAGCCCGGCCCCCCGCTACGGCCCCCGGCGGGGCGGGCGGCGGCGCCTGTTGCTCCATCGCGCTCCGGCTCCTCCTCCTCAGGGGCCGCCGCCCGCCCCCGCCGGGCCGAACCCGCTCTGGCCGCCCGGCCCGCGGCGCCACGTTCCGGGCCCGGCTCTGTGGAAACCGCTGTGTCCCGGCCCCGCCCCGGGGCTGGGCTCCGCTCGGACCCCGGACACCCCCCGCCCGGCGGCACCAGGCCCGGACGTCCTGCGGCCGGAGCGGCTCCGCCCGGGGCAGCTCGTTCCGCCCGCGGGCCGGGCCCTCGGGCCTGGCGGGGCTGAGGGCGATGCCGGCCTGCGCCCGGGCCCCACAGCAATGGCAGCAGCCCGCCTCGGCCCCCGCCTCGCCGGGAACACTTGCAAGGCCCATCTTCACGGAGAACACAGCTCCAAAATCTTTGCGTTGCCGAAGAGGTGGAAGACCATCTCCCAAAGGCAGCCGCAGCCTCAGCAGCTGCTGCTCGGGGTCCCACATCGTGGCATGGCTCCTGCCAGGCACACCAGGCTCATCCTTTGCCTTCTCATCACATTCGTACAACCGGGATCCAAACTGGAGCCTCCCAAATGCTCTAGACCCATGCCTGTCAAACCTATTGCAGTTAATGTGCAGCGTAAGTAGCAGCTAGCGCTTTATCTTCTTGTCTGGAGTGACGCAGGTCTTTTTAAAATCACCAGTACACCCATCACAAATGTAGCCCAACGCCCTCCTGTCCTTTCCGATTCTTTTATCTAGCAAATGGCAGCTCCCATTTACTTCAGATGAGCTACAGTAAGTACCACAACTCTTTGAGGATGTGCCAATCCATCACACAAATGGAATGTCAGTAGAAGACTGACCAGCATTTCTTCTGCTTTATCACCCTGTGTATACAGAGTGGACTTGAACCAGTGGTATTCTTTTCATCCATATGCCCAAGGATGTTCCTCCCTCCAGTTTATTAAGAACAACGTGAATGTACAAGAATTGCCATTTGAGCATTACCAATGATTAATATCAAATATCTCAAAAGATGCGTGAGGACTAAGCAATATTTCCATACCTAGACTAGAAACTGGAAGACAAGAAAGAGTGTAGGTGATGATGAAGCTAGCCTAAAAATGTTTAGTGACTTAGTTCATGAGTTTTTCTGATACTCTAGTCAGACAGCAGGATGAAATGCAACATGACTATTTGTGTAGATTCTCATGCATACACAGCAGTCACTTCAGTCTTATAAAGCTATTTTTATTTAGCAATTGCATCTTCAACAGTTATTCCATTATTAAGATTTTTCTTGAATAAAAAATTCTGCTTTCCATAAAAAAGCTACTTTCTCTTTTTTTCACTTCATTTTCTGAAATGACGTAGAAGGAACAGCACGCTTCGAAGAGCCCGAGTCTCCCTCGGCTTCATGGAGACGCTTTCTCATTGTGGTTGGCTAAAAGAAAGACACAGCAAGATGGCTACATGAAATCAGGGAAGACAGAGCCTGTTGTGGTTGCCACCGAATTACAGATGTTACATGTTCAACGATTTAATTTTAAATATATGAATAAACCTTTAAAGGCTAGGAGGCTGTTTCTATACATTTAAACAAAGTGTCCTGCCAAAGCACAGAAGTCCATTGCTCCTATTCAGAAAGCAGAGATAAGTAGCAGTCTGCTACATACAGCCAAGATGCACATTTCTCTAAGTTCTCAAAATTAATTAGTTTTCTTATTATGGATTACTTAAAAATCTAGTTTCTCTATGCATCAAGTATTAATCACCAAATCATCTGTTACACATACCATTTTTGATGTTTGTGGTGGATTCATAGTAGCACTTGTCTGAGCCAGTAGCTGTTGAAATGTACTCTTCATATCCTCATCCTGTGAAAAAAGCAGTAACTCTAAGTAGTATATGGAATATTTAAGGGAAAAGCCTGGATTTTGGTTAACAAAACAGGTCAGCAATTAAAGAATGAATGAATAAAGGAGAAAAGGAGGTTTCCCCACTTCCCCCCAAATAAATGTCTTCCTAATTTGGCTTCACCAAAAGCAAGGCTTGCCTGGTCAAGTGAGTGGCCTTCTCTAACGGAGTGAACACATCAGTGGACAAGAGAAGAGCTGTGGATGTCATCTATCTGGACTTCTGCAAGGCTTTGACATGGTCCCTTACAACATCCTTCTCTCTAACTGGGAGATACGGATTTGATAGATGGACCGTTCAGTGGACGAGGAATTGGCTGGATGGTCACATCCAGAGGGTAGTGGGCAACAGCTCAATGGCTGGATGGAGATCAGTGACAACTGGTGTCCCTCAGGGGTTCAAACTGGGGCCGTACTGTTTACTGTCTTCATCAGCGACACAGGCAGTGGGGTCAACTGCACCCTCAGCAAGTCTGCAGATGACACCAAGCTGAGCGGTGTCGGTGACACACCTGAGAGATGCCGTCCTGAGGGACCAGGACAAGCTCAAGAAGTGGGCCCATGTGAACATCGTGAAGTTCAACACTGCCAAGTGCAAGGTCCAGCACCTGGGTTGGGGCAATCCCAAGCACAAACACAGGCTGGGCAGAGAATGGACTGAGACCAGCCCTGAGGAGAAGGACTTGGGGGTGTCGGTTGATGAGAAGCTCAACATGACCCAGCAATATAAACTTGCAGCCCAGAAGGCCAACTGTACCTTGGGTTGCATTCAAAGGAGCATGAGCAGCAGGTGAAGGGAGGTGATTCTGCCCCTGTGCTCTGCTTTGGTGAGACCCCCCTGCAGTGCTGGTCCAGCTCTGGGGTCCTCAGCACAGGACAGACATGGACCTGCTGGAGAGGGGCCAGAGGAGCCCCAGAAATGATCCAAGGCTGGAACGGGCCATTATCGTATCCCTTTTGTAGTGCTCTCCACAGGAGATGGATCTGGCATGCATTACATCTCTGCTGACCGGAGCAGCCAGTGTTCCCGTGCTGCCTTGCAGAAGCAAATCACACGGTAGCAAAGCCTCGTAACATCCAGGCTATTGAACTGCCTTTGAATTGACATCAAGAAGTTATCCCCAGAACAACCCAACTGTGCTGCCCTTCAGTCAAGACTCAGTTCCTACCTGAAGCCACGGATGCTCCAGGGCTTCCTCTGTCGTAAGACGTTTGCTTGGATCCACTACTAACAGCTTCTTCACGAGATCCAGAGCTAAGATAATAAACAGAGTTGGTTGGCATATGATCAGTAAATTCATTACCCGAAAACAGGTTCTGCAATATGCATACACAGAAGCTTTGTGCAACAATATGTGTTATAACACTTCAGAATGATGCCCAAAAAATACTGTCTGGGCATATCACTTTTCTTTTTTCTATGCTTAGGGAGGGCTGCAGGCTGTAACCACGCACATGATTCGACACTTTTCAGTATAGCAAAATTACCAGTAGATATACTGAGCAAGTCTACAATTTATGTTCTGAGCAGGCACAGAAGTTCAGCACATTCCTAAAAGCTTCAGTAATACTGTGAATAAGCAAAGACAGCTTAATTTAGTGTCCTGGTTTACAGTGTCCTGGAAAGCAGATTATCTGGGAAGATGGGAAAGAAGAGACAAGACATACACACGCTCAATCACAAACTTTATTTTCTTAGGAAATTGCTTAATAGACACTGTGAAAAATATGGCATTTATGTCATATTTTATGACTCTAAATCTCCCATAAAGGAATTTTGGCAAGATTTACTTTTCATTGTATCTGATTATTCTGTTATACATACCATGAGGACTATGTACCACTTTAACATAGATTTGCATTCTCCTTTATGTCTGACTTATTATTGAATAAGCTTCAAATAATTCAGGAAGGAGTTATATTTGGCAAGTTTACTAGAAAAAGAATGATCACACCATTTATTAGAAACTCCTCTGCACATACAAAGGAGTATCAAAGACAAATACTACAATTATTTTGTGCGTATAAATTGTCCTGAAGAAGGAAAGCACATGAACACAGTAACCATCATTTTAGTTTACCATGCAAAAACTACATCAGTTTTGCAAACTACTTAGCTTAGAATGAGCCCAACTTAATAGTTAATTCCACAAATGTAGCTGATATTTTAAACTCAAAGGCTAGCACCATGAAATTCCTCTTAACATTTCTCTCTTGGAATTCTAACTCATATCCCTTAAATCCCTGGCATTTTTGGTTCAACACTTGAAGAATCTTTGAGCAGGGAAAAAGTTTGTAGAAGAACTTGAAAAAGTCAGAAGAAAAAGTGAAAATATGAAGAACAGATGTCTGTGCCCAAACTCTATACTTCTGTAGTTAATAAAGCTAAATATTACTAAGAAACCTCTTCAATTAAAACATATCTACTCTTTCTAATGCTTCAACTTGGAATTAAAAAAAACACACAAACAAAAAAACCAACAACAAAACAAACAAACACCCACATTGTTAAGAGACTACTTTAAAAATGAAACATGCAATGTGCCATAGGGCTGAAAGAACTTAAAGGAGAACAAACACTACAAGCAAAAAGGTATGAATAAATACTCTGCTGCCCATTGCAACAGAGTCGTACCCATGTCCGATACGTGCTTCCATTCTTTGGGAATGAACGTGTATTCTCCACGAGTGATCTGATCTTTCAGTGACAGCTGGGTATTTTGCTCATTAAATGGTGGATATCCACACAAGCTATGCAAAAGAGGAAAACAAGTTAAATAACACAGATTTTGTCATAGCAAACACTAAAATCACACATTTTAAAGCTTCTGCTATCACAGTGTCTTTTACACTTTTATAGACACACTTCCACTTCCTCATTAAGGTATTGAAGCTGCCAAGTCTCGAGCCACATGTGTCAATGCCCAACGAAGGAACCATCTCCACAGTATCTTACCACACAAAAAGAATAACTCCTAAACTCCAGCAGTCCACAGCTCGGCTGTATCCAGCAGTCCCAAGTGAATTTAGAACCTCAGGAGCAAGATACGTGGGAGTACCACATAATGTTTTCATGAGAGAAGTTTCTCCAAGAATCTTGGACTGTCCAAAATCTGTAATCTCGTATTTAAAAATGGTGACACCACATTACTTATTAGGATTGATTAGACTAGAACATATCACCTTGTCAATATACATCAAGGGGCAACATTAAGTTTCTTCTTTCCAAGTCAGTTCCAGTACATGACTATGAACAAAATTTACCCCAGACATTATTAAGTAGTGAGTAAACAGCAACTGAGAATAGTAGAGGAGTAGGAGAAAGACAGAGGATCACAATTTACACTAGGAGTAAAGTACTCTCAGACTTGGATGTAAATGGACAACCACAGAATAAAGGAAATGTAGCTTATTAGAAAAGATAACTTGAAAAATAAGTGTTCTAGCATGCAAATCTATTCAATGTTTTATTTGGAAAACAAAACCAAAAACCCCCACAAAAAAGCTCCAACCTACCACCCTGGGGAAAACCAAACCAAAACACGAACAAACACACACGACCAAAAAACCCCAAAACAACAAAAAACAAACAAAAAACCCACCACTCAGTCACTGTACAGCCTGGATATTTGTGGAAATGCTGTCCATCATTCGAGAATTGAGATTTTATTGGAATTAAAAGAGAAATGTATTGTCATCTTAAGTTGTGTACTCCATTAAGTGCTATACAAGCACATCTCTCAGTTGTTCTTACATAAGCATATGGGTTGAAATATCCACAAGAGTAAAATTAAACTTATGAATGTTTCAATGTTTTCTGTGTTTCAAATTACTTCATAGTTTGTATGACTAATTCCTTTGTTTTTTTCCTATGTTTAACTAAATATGAAAAAGAATGGCAAGAAATACCCCCAAGTTTCTGTATGGATAAGAAGAAATGTAAGTTTCCTTACCTTTATAAGACATGTCTCTTCAGAAGATGAAAGTAGCACATTCTCTGGCTTTAGATCTCGGTGTATAATTCCATTGTCATGAAGATACTAGACATATAAAGATATATAATCAAAGAAAACCAGACTATTAACTTTTTTTAAATGTAAGCTTTACGATTTTTCATATAGCAATGGCAGGATAAGTGCAATGGGTGCATAAGAGGCTTTAATACGTTCAAAGCTACACAGGTTTTGAACTTCTCTTCTTAAAAACCAAACCAACCAAACCACAACACCAGCTTTACAACCCACTGTGCTCCAGAGGTCAGACCTCAGTGCAAACAATGCAAACCTGGCAAAGCGTTCAGTTTTCCCCATTCATGGGAAAGCTGTACTAAAAGCAACAGAAGGAAGGAACACCAAAGTTCTGTGTTGCCTTTGTAGCAATGCTGGTTTTCCATCTCTCCTTTCTCTTGGTCATTATCATTGTCTGGTCACACCCTCTTAAATACAAGCCCACATTTCTGTTTCAGAGACAGGTAAGTTCACTGTGCACACCAGTCCTCACACTGGTGTGCGACAGATTTAAAGCGCCTCAGTTGTCAAAGAGCTGGAGGCTGGAAAAGGGTTCCAGAGCCCGGTGGTGTAACTGGTAAAAGTGAGTAAGGAGGAGATACAAGATCAAATCAAGGAAAATATATACAGGAATTTGGAAAAAGTGACTTCCTTGAGGCAAGAGTAGAATTGTTCCCTTATTTATACTTCTCAAGTCTACATGCGAGTCTACTGTCCAGTTTTATAGCGGCTCCAAACCTGAGAACAGGTTTCTGCCTTCGTCAGGAGAACGGTCAACAGCGATCGGCCATAAGTGTCTGATATAGTAAGATACGATGAAGTCTGTGTTAGCTATCAACAAGGTTGATTCTAACTAGTAGTCCAAAATACGTACCAAAGATGTCTTCACATTTACACTGAAGGGAAGCTTTTCTTTATTATATCTGAAGACATTATGGAACAGAAGGTAACAACACCACTTTTATTATCTGAGCAGCTGTCCCAAAAATGAGAATTTGGGAAAAAATACAATAGTTTACTCACTAAGGAGTAAAATAATTATAGGTTTATTATTTATTAATACCTGCTATAGAACAACTATTAAGTTTCTATCTTTGGCAGCTGTAAGATATTAAAATGGAGTCAAAAGAAAAAAGGAAAAGAATTGATCTAAAAACCTATTCAGGTCCCGACAAGTGAAATGTAAAAAAGAATCTTGCAGAAGATATTAATGAAATATACTTACCATTTCGTGAATTTAGAAGAAATTTATCTAAGGACTTAATATTCAGTATTTGAGATCTATTAGATCTTAATCTGTTGTCTGCCAGACTGAAATGCTTATTTAGGAGTGCACAGTAAAGCACCTGTTCACTAACTTTTTGAAGGCTACTACACTGATGACTCTGCACACACACAACTACAAGCCTCACCTGACAATCGTGCCATCAATAAGCACAGCCTGTGTTATTACTTTAGTCCCTGTTTCTAATAAGCAAGCGTTTGAATGTTCTTTGGCTGCACTGAGGTAAAGAACCTTGTGAAATCAACTTAAGAGCACTGTGCTGATTGCTTGTACAGGTTTCAGAAGTCACAGATGACAGAAAAATTCATCTAACTGCCATTCATACGCATAATCGTATTTTTCTTGGTAGAATTAATGATTATGTACCTTCACAGCCAGCAGCATCTGATAAAAATACAACTTGCAAGTAGCTTCTTTCATCTTGACTGGCCTTGACACTCTGTCATACAATTCTCCTCCTTCCATCCTAAAACGAACGCAAGCAACAAGTTGATATGTTACTTCCAAAAGACTCATCTCATCAGACAAAACTGAGACCAAAACATTTGGCTACTGTGGCTACAAAGACAGAATATATTTCTGCAAATGAGTGAGCAATGGCATAAACACAGCACTTGGGCTGCTGAATTAGGCTTAATCTCCCGAGTCTTCACTGGGAGTTGTAACAAGATTTTTGATCGGCCTCCTCTTATGAGCTCAAAAATCAGAAGAAGCAGCAACGATCCAGAAGAGCAGCATAGTGGGCAGCTACCCCGGCACCGAGTGCTCTCAAAGCGACTTTGAGGGCACCGAGTGCTCTCAAAGCTCTCCTCGTCAGCCTAGTTCCTAATTTTACAGAGGTTTCAGAGAACAGTGGAGGCCAGCGAAAGAAAGACAAAAAAACCCCAGTGTGGAACTATACACGTTCTTTGCGGCTTTCAAACAAGTCACTTACAGTTCCAAAACAATGTAGTAATCCTCTGCTTCATAGAAGTTTTTGATCTTGATTAAGCAAGGCTAATAAAAAAGGGAACACAAATGGACAAACAAAAAGGGAAAGATAATATTAGTTTTTACAAATCATTAACAGTTTATCCTCCTGAAGTTCCTATTTCAGTATGATTTCCGCCTCGCCAGTTACACTAACACTTAGCACAGCTCACTAGTGCCCGGGCTCTGGCAAGCCCTTGATATTCAGGTCTGTTGTCTTCTCCCTTGTACCTCCACACACTAACACATTCAGCTCTTGTGGTGACTACAGCTCAACAAGTACCCTTATTTTTTCCAGTTGTAAGTTACCAAACCCTCAGTATTTTATTTATATACAATAGTACATTGGCAAGCAAGGCAAAATGAATTAAGCTACGCAAGCTTTCTACTTAGCAAAAATAAAAGAAATGTCTTTTGCAGGGCAGGGGAAGCAGGTGAAGGAGGGGATACAAATTCCAAAAATTGCCCGTGGAATCTCATCTTTGTATTCGGTTATCTGGCAGTATTTACAAAAACACGCATCAAGGAAAGATCTCTACAAAAGTGCTTCAGGTTGAAACTTGTCCCGTGAAGTTTCTCCTCAAAATTACACCTCAGTTATTCACGGTTTTAAAGAACATGTCAAGACGTAGTCTACTTAAGAAAAAAATAAGCGTTCAATAGACTTATTTGAAAGAAAAATTATATGCATCCTTCAACATATTTTCTAAACAGGTACCATTGATCTTTAGTTACTACACTAACACAGTGAACTACAGAAGTACAGCAGGCAGCAAAGAGGAATTAAAAGGTACAGTAACACTCACATGATCTATTTTCTTCAAAATTTCAATTTCTGTATTGATATTAAAAGCCGGGTTCTATTAAAAGAATCAAATATCATATTGGGTAAGACAGTGTTGTTCTGGAATGAGACACATCAGAAAGAAGAGACAGTACCAGAAAAGCCATAGTTTCATCTCCCTTGCTACTTTGGGCAACCATAACATATAATACTTTTCCATAAATTGATTAGGTGGCTTCAGTGAATTAAAGAGCCTTCTCTCGCTACATGTAACAAGATGTTGCTCTGGACACGTCATTTCACTGCAGGTTAGAAATCTCCATCTGATTTCCAAACTGAAAGAAATAATCTTGGTGAGCATATACCAGCACTGCCCCTAAACAGCTTTCCTCCCTCGAGTGCTTCCCATAGGGGTTAACCCTAAAGTTCAATGCTGCTCTCTCCTCGAGTCACCGATAGGAAACTGCGCGGATCTCCTCCTGTTGGACTGAAGCCACTTGGCTTGTTCTACTTCTAATTCAGGTTTCTGCTGCAAGACTAGACTCACGAAAAACCCTCCCCAAAAAGCTTCATGCAACTTTATTAAGAAGTATTATGATGGAAAATATGACAAAATTAGCAGAGATTGTATATTTTTGTCAGACTGTGCTGCTTGTATGTGTCTTATCTGATACGTTTTAAGAGATAAAGCTCACAGACTCCCCACCACCCTTTGTATATGCCACATTAACAATGAATTATGAACATAATGAAATGCGGTCAAAGAATAAAAGCAAGCATTTTCTACAGAATTCTGCAGATTCTGTATGATCAAAAGGCACTTTGAAATCACATACAGAAGACATTAAGTGAGCAAATCTCCTTTAGCTGAAGGAAGCTGGGGAGTCAGAGCGGTTATCGAATACTGCAGACACTGCAAGATGACGGAGAGACAGACAGACAGACAAATACCCACCGCCTCTCTAATGCCGCTGGCCATGAACTTCCGTTTATTGATTATCTTCACCGCGACTTTATTACAAGTGCTCTTCTCAAACGCCAGTTTGACTTCTCCGCAGGCCCCGCTGAGATAAAAGCACAGCTCTGTTAATGCCCACAAATGCTTTTCATAAATCTGCATAGCAAGCACAGACAAACCAAGCGAAAGCGTTGGATCACACGCAGCTCGAGGCTGCTGCTTTCTGACTTTCTGATAATGATACGTTGGTTGTCACAACTCCCCCAGCAAGCGTTCAGTAGGAGGTCTATTTGAATCGCAAGCTCTGTCCAGAGCCGCCCATTCCAAAACGCAGGAGTAAACAAGCAGAGCAACCAATCTGTTTGTTCAGAGGGTACCGGTGAATATCAAAGACGAGCTCTGCCAGCATTTCCATCACACAAACGCATTTAAGAGAAGAGAATCTAGTGAAGAGTTCTTTCAACACCAGACTGAACAAATCTGAAGAACAGGTATGACAATACTTTTTTTTCCACTAAGTAGCAATTATATTATAGAAACAAATCCTTGTATTTTGCACTTGGATTTATTTCCACTTAACCATTCTCTTCCGAATTCTTCACTGACCATCTTTTTCCAAAACAGAAATAACAGCCTCTCTCCTTTTTCCTGCAAACAGTCTTTCCACTTCTGTCTGAAGGCCTCAACAGTGATGATGTAGAAAGCTATGTTCTGACATAAAGCTCTTCCTTCTACTTCCAATAACTGATTATATTTATATACAGAACTTTAGAACTTGTTAAGAATGTACAGATTTTTTTGTCTCTTCTAGAGAAAATTAATTTCACAATTAATGGTAGGCTACAAAACCCAAGACAATTATAGGAATAAAGCCAAAATTCCTGTTTGAGCTGTTGTAAAGAACAGGTGTCATCTTATTAAAGAACTCGGGTGTTATTGTGTTGTTTGAACAGCAGCTCAATTAACACTGGTAATAATTCAAGCACAAGGTACTGAACACCGTTAACAAAATTAATACTGTGGAAAGAAGGATGCTTACCTTCCCAAAGTCTTGGACATGATATATTTCTCTCTGAATTCTCTAGGAAACACCAACTGATCATCCACCATAAGATCAGAAAATACAAACACTGGGAAGATGAGTGGAGATCGTTTTCCTGTTATTAACTTTAAAATTTTGCTATAACGAACAACTATGCCTCCTGAGCTTTTATAGTCAACAACATAACTATGCAAATGCTGCCTGCTATAAGTATATAAAAAAGGTTAATTGATGTCAAAAGTGACATCAGCTATTGGTTAGCAAGGTGATTTTATTACTGAAAACCGACATCTTTGGTATTAACTTCACAACAGCACTCAATTAACACTGCCTTTAAGGACAAAATAGGCAAGAATTTCAACATCACAGCAGGGAACAAAGCAAAGTGACTACTGGGAAGACAGAATCTTAGTGGAGAAGAAACAACCCCCCAACCCTGCTAATTCTTGAGGGGTTTTTTATTATTGTGCGGCATCTGGTAAGTACCTGGTTTGTTTCAGCTTCCCTTGAATAGTCTGTTTCCCGTTCCCACCACCACATCCACAGCCACCGAAGCACAAGTGTCTCAAGAAAAGGAAAACAACTATAAAAGTTGGTGCTCTAGTAAGGTGGGTCCTGATGCAGCTCCTTTTACATTTGCTTTTCTCATGTATTTTTCTAGGGTTGAGGTATCCAGGATATGGATAATTTTTATGTCAGTACTAAAGCATCAATTCACAGCTGTATTTTAACAGCACTCATGAAGAAGCTCAACTTGCAAGAAATATACTGAAATCACTGCAGAAACAACACATAAAGAATCTACTTATGTTAGAATACATTTTACCCTTATTATTCTGTATAGACAATGCAATTTCAGAGTTGTGAGTCAGTGGAAGCCTCCTCCCTTTTCCAACAAGCTCTCTGTTAACAAAAGTTCCATTTGCACTGTGGTCTTCAATGTAGGCAACATGGGAATTTTTTGGACCCATTTCCTCAAAGAGAAAAGAAAAAATGAGAAAGGTGACAGTAGGGAAAAAATTACTTTACTGTAAAGACATGATAGGCTATAGAAATTTACTATCATTGGCTCAGGAAATCGGATTACTGAGGTTACTTCCCAAGCTGGGTTAATGGAGCACTGCCTAGAGTCTTGTTAACGGAGTCAACACTGAAGGTACTCAGACTTTGATTTCTTTAAGATCTGCCCCCGCCAAAGTCAACCTTTTTCAATTATGCCCAAACAGAAGAAGACAGTTAACCTTTTATTACCTACCCTGAAAATTCGGAAATGCTTCTTGCTATAGTTTTGGTAGAAGCCAGTATCAGACAATCCCAGCTTAGAAAAACTATAATCACAGCTTTTGTCTCTGCCAAACCAGTATTCGTCATTCACACAGTCTGCAGAGATGGGGAAGTAAAGCAGAGAGAGAACACAAAATTGCAGGAAGTTATTAACTGTGGCACTACCGAATGATGCCAAATGGTAGTAAGTAAGATAACAAAGACAAGATTCTTCCCATATAATCAAGTTCATTTGTCTTACTTCAGACAAAGCACCATGCACTATCAACACCTTGTACAATATTTTAGTAATTTTATCGTGTTTAGTAACAGTAGAGCTTTCAGCTCACCTTCAGCTATAGAGACTCATATGATATGTAAATAAATTATGAAATGGAAAAATGAAGCCAGTAACGAGGAACACAAATACCCCAGAATTCCTCTAAGTCTGTAGAAGATGTGTATTTGACTAAAAGTATAAACACTGGGATGTAGTACGGAATACAACATTGTAGTAGAAGTTGCAAGCTTGTACTTCAATGTGGTTGTACTTAGTAAGAGGCTCATTGCAGCAAACACATACCACAATTGCTGAAACCTTTTCCAAGTGCAAAGAGTCGACCCCAAGGCTGAGGAGCGAGCTCTTCGGGTTCCTGGTCCTCAGGGATCGACGGCAGCTCCTGCGTGGGAACAGTGTCCAGGGAACTGAGGGTCCCGGAGCTGGAGGAGGACTGACTGGTGCTCTGGGAGCCGCTGGAGGAGGAGCTGGTGCCGCCCTGGGACTGCTGGGCGCCTTGGGACTGCTGGGCTTCGCTTCCAGTCTCTCGGGACATGTTTGCTTCAAACAGAACATTTATAAAAACAATTACTAGGGCAAAATAAAACTGACAAGCATTCACACACCATACTATTAGTAGCCAAGCCTATTCTCAGTCTTCAGGTAAGTAAAACCGTCAACCAAAGCATGCATTGTATGTAAATCCCCAAGAATTTTGCAAGCCATGTTTTCCCTTTTAAAAAATAATGTGATGCTCTAATGGTCCTAAAACAAGTTAATGTTATTCCCAGATTTTTATTCGAAGCCTTCAGGGCTCACGCTATTTCACAAACGCATGTGCAGCATCCTCTGACAAAGCATCCCCACAAAGCAGTAACTATTGCAGCTCTCTGAACACAAAGGGAAAACGTGAAACAGCAAAAATATGAATTTTAAAATGAAGTGTCTCCCGCCACCCCGGGCTCTCCTGCGCTCACCTGTGCCCGCCGGTACCGGCAGCTCTCGGTTCTGAAGCTGGTTGTCATGCAGCTCAGTGCACACCCCAGACTAATCACACCCGCTTACCCGTTCGCTACATTTCATTGTCAGCCACAAGAGCACGGCAGCGCGCGGCGCCCCTCTGTGCCGCCCCTGTACAGAGCTGTCCCGGAACGCAGGCAAAGCAGAACCGCCGGGAGCGCGGTCTGTCAGCGCCCTCCCGCCGCACTGGGGCCGGCGCTGGGGACGGGACCGCGGGACCTGACCGGACCGGGCGCCGAGCAGCTGCGAAGGCAACGATGGGGCTCGCAGCCGCGGGTTGGGGCTCGCAGCCGCGGATTAAGCCCCGCCCCCGGCCCCGCCCCCAGCCCTGCGCGCCGCCAGCAGCGCCCCCTGCGGCCCTGCCCGAGCACTGCAAGCCCTGTCTCCCGCGGCGCCGCGCGGGCGAGCGCACGGCAGGGCCCCGCCGGGAGAACCCGCGCAAGTCGCCCCGGGGCGGGGGCAGCCGCGGGGCGGAGCGGAGCGGGGCCGCCCGAGAGCCGGGCGGGCCCGGCGGCCGCGGGGCCGGAACTCACGGTGCTGCAGCCCGCGCCGCGCGGCCCCGGCGCCGCGTTCCTCAGTGGGCACGCGCCCCGCCGCTCCCCGCTACGAACCGAGCCAATCAGGGCGCGCGCGGGGGCTGCCGGGAGCGGCGCGGCGGGATGCGGGCGGCGCTGCGGCGGCTCGGCGGGGCGCCATGGCCGCTCTGGCCGCTCCGCGCCTCCCAGGCGGCCCCGCGGCCTCGCTGTGTCGGCCCGGGCTCTGCGCCGGCCCCGCGGTGCTGGAGCTGCGGCGCCGCCCTCCCCCGCGCCGAGGGGCCGCCTCACTTCTGCCCCGGCTGCCGGGCGCTGCAGCCGCCGGGGCCGCGGCCTGACCTGTTCCGCCTGATGGGCTGGTGAGTGCCGGCGGGGGGGCGCGGGCCGGGCCGGCCGCAGCCTGACCCGCCTTGTGTCGCCCGCAGTGCCCGCTCCTTCCGCATCGACGCGCAGCAGCTGCAGCGGCGGTTCCGGAGCCTGCAGCGTGCCGTTCACCCCGATCGCTTCGGCCAGAGGCCGCCGGTGAGCGCGGGGCCGGCCGGTGTCCCCCGGCAGGGGTGGCGCGGTGACCCGGGCGGGCTGGCGGGGCCCGGCGGGCAGGAGCCGCCGTTCGCTCGGCCGAGCCGCGTCCCCCCCGGTCTGGGGTTACGGGAACTCCCCAGGTTTTGTTGCCTGATCTTAGAGGAGACTCGTACTCACAGATTTCCACTGATGAGAAGGGGCTGCTGTGGTTCTTGAGATCTTAATTGTGCGAGATGACAGCTTGCAGGTCCAGATCGCCCTCTCTCTGTTTTTCCATTTCTGTTATAAATCAGCTTGTAGTTTTACACATTCATATTGCTGTGGGAACGCCACTTCTCTGCTGGTAATTAAATGTGATGTATTTTCCCACGTCATTATCTCGTTGCTGTCCGTTCGCAGGAAGAGCAGTACTACTCGGAGCAGCACTCCTCCTTGATCAACAAGGCGTACCAAACCCTCCTGAACCCCCTGAGCCGTGGTCTCTACCTGGTAAAGCGCCCCTTAGGTGTTTTATCAACACTCCTGTAACCGACCATGGGTGGCTGGGGCTGCTGGTGCTGATGTCACGAATCAGAGCTTTGACTCCATCGTTAACGTGCTGATTTGTGTTCCTCTGAAGAGGATTACCAGGGACAGAAGGGAGACTGAGAACAAGTTTGTCTGAAAATTGATGGGCTTTTCCTCTATTTTAACAATTTATTGATTATTACCATTGCATTTGCTGCTCATGTCACACTAATTTGCTTCCATCAAACATTGTGTCTGGCCATGGCTGCTCCTTTGAAATGTCACTATGGCCCTCGGCAGCCTTTGTTACATTTTCTTGGCTCTGGTTAACTGCTGATTTTTATGGTCCACCTATTTTTAATCTTAAGACTGTTTATACAGATTTCATGGAATAGACCGGAAGTTTATCAGCTATGAATCTGAGCGAGCCCTACTAAAATACTTAATGTTCAAGAAAATAATTCACATTGAAATAGATGTCAGAATGTGTATTTCCTGATTCCCGTTTCTTCACCAGCTGGAGCTGAAGGGAGTAGAGCCAGCACAAGAAACGGACTCTGAGGCAGACTCAGAGTTTCTCTCAGAAATCATGGAAATTAACGAGAAATTAGCAGAGCCTAAAAATGAGGATACCCTTGAAGACATTGAAACTTTACTTAAAGGCAAGTTATGATTTGAGGGTTTTGTACAGAACTAATTTACTGTATCTAGTATAATGTACCAATTTATGCCACCTAAACATCAGGTCAGTCTTGAGAAAATCTGTATAAGAGAACCCATTCTGATGGAAAAATAGGTGTGTATATACATACATACATACATACATATATATATATATATGTATGTATTGATTATAAAAAGGAACTCGTTATTAAACCTTCAGCAGATCTGGGCAAGTAGACTGTTCCAAACGAAGGAATCACTCAAAATGAAGTCAAATAAAATGCTTGACTTGACCGCATTAAAGACTTTCTAAAGACATTGTATTTTACTTTCTTCAGTTTAGCAACCATTATATTATTATTATCCTTATACAAACATCTTGTTTATATTGTTGGTGATACCCAAAACATGGAGTTTATTGCTATATTTAAGCCTTTGCAATAATAGTTGTGTGCCAAAAACAAGTAGAATAACTAGAATAAAAACTAAGAGAAGAAAATTAACTGTAGCAGCATACGCTGGCAGAGCAAAATTAACTTGGATTTCTGAGTAGTGGCCACTGATTTGCATTGGAATTGCTGTCTGTAAACCCATGTAAGTAAATATATGTTTGAAATTATAATAAGGTTTTTAAATGACAGCAATATTATGGAAAGCTCTCTTAGGTCCCAAAAGACTATGAGACTAGTAATGAAGTTTTCCAACACAGACAATGGGAATGCAGTGGTATTAAATACTAAGTATGTAACAAAATGTGAATGATTTGTTTTACAGTTAAACAAGAAGAACTGACCAAAGAGGTGACTGCAGCTTTTGAAAGAGGTAGCTATTTCTATGAAGTATTTAGCTGCCATACATATCAGTTATAAATAGTTTTAAAAAACGCGTTCTCTTATTGGTGAATATTTCCTGAACTACAGAACAGGACCACTGCATAAACAAGGGTTCTTTGGTATTTAGAATAAATACCTCTAAGCTGACATTTCTGCTGATTCAGGAAATTTGGGACCTCACATTAAATAAAATCCAATACAAAAGTTGCAGTTAATTCATCGTGCATCAAAATGAAAAGTGGAATTGTCGATGCAAGGAACTGTCTGTTTAAAAAGAAAAGGTTGGCTTGTCTATATACTTAAAATTCCGCAGTGGCTACATCAATACTATAGCCACTTAAAAAAAATCATTAAAAGGTATTTATGTCACATTTCTTCTCTGAATCGTACATTTTAACATGTTTTGTAGAACACCTAAGCTGAGGTGTTCCAAAACCATCTGAGATGAAAATAATAGGCAGCATGGTTTTAATAGTGTGTGGTCCTCACAGCCTGCAGTTCTTCCTGCTGGAATGGGCGCTGTCACTGGAATCCTGAGATTCGTTTTGAAAGTGAAAATTCAGGCCTCCCTCTTTAAACTAGTAACGTTTTATTTCATTTCAGATGATCTTCAAGAAGCTAAGAAGCTTCTAGGCAAAATGAAATATTTTGCAAACTTAGAGGATAAGCTAAAGAAGAAGAAGATCCCTTCCTGATACCGCCTCCTTCACCACCGAGTTAATGTTATTTTCAATTAAACAGCTGACTTAGCTACAAAATCACAAAAATCGTGTTTGCTTCCTATGTTTTCATTAAAAGCTTTAACTCCGAGAGAAGGAAGATGAACGTAAAAGAAATCTGGTGCTTACTGTAGCACTTATTAGGTACTAGATGGAATGAGGAAATGCCGGCAGGCAGAGTTATGAACGGTGTAACGGGTGAGGCAGGACTGGTGTGTGAGCAGCTACAGCTGGGGCAAGGAGGATCCCACAGGCACACAAACACCGTCTGTAATTAACATTTCCTTCTTTTTGACTACTAAAATAAGAAGAATTTCTGGACGAAATGCTGGAGATAAAGCACAAAGCTCATACAATAGGTCCTTCAAGTTTCCTGCAGTGCCCTTGTGTGTATCAGACCACTTTGAAAAATCTTTAGAAGTGAACTGTATTTAATTCCTATCATCTGTTCTCTCTGCTACTTAGTGCTTTGTGTGATGCTGATCTCAGTCTGCCGGGAATTGACCTTCAAAACTACAAGAGGTTTTACCTTGTTGCGCAGTTTAAAATGTTAAGATGTGAGGTCACGGCAAATAAACCCAAACTGAATCCCCAGAAACTGTTTTATTAGTAACCTTTGAGGAAGCAAGTCTTTCTAATAAACGTTACTACAAATGACAGTAATTCAAATATCAGTTTCTCAGTAGGTCAGTTCTTTGGGTTTTAATGGCTCAGAATATTTTATTCAGTAAAGCAATAACATACTTGACCACCCAAATCTGAAGAAGGGGCTTATAAATAAGAGAGTGCCAGGGGGTGGGATTCATTGAACACCCTCTCCTGGCATTTCTGTGTCCCTACAACACCAAGCTGCATCTAAACATTGAGTCATCTATGTATAATGCAGTATGTTTTTAATAGCATTTCAGTGATACATGTTGTAACAGCATTTCAGAAAGATTGACTTGCATTCAATTAAACCTCCTCTAAATATACGGGAGGATTTCATAAGCTACTTGTTCATGGTGTTAAACTGCTAATTTAGAAGATGCTGTTTGTAATTCTGTTAAGTTACATGGAATGCTTTTAAAATTCATCGTGGAGTTCTCTTCTTTCATAAAGCTCTGTTTCCTTTTTTTGGGCATTTCTTCCAAAATTAAGCTTGTTGAATTCCTTTTTGATTTCCAGAAAAGATTTGTTTTTTGTCTCAGGAACAACAAGGAAGATGAAAGCAGCAACTAGGGAGCACTCCAGTAAGAACACCAGGAAACAGTACTGCTTCAGTCCATTCTGAAAATAAAATGTGTTTGATTGCAATATATTTCAAGTGTAACAGTGGGTCTGGGAAAATAAAACACTTCTTGTTTCCACTGACACCTAACATTGCTGCTCAGTTTCTAACAAAAAGACGTTCAACCTATCGTTACATTAAACAATTCCCAATGTAATGAATGACAAGTCAGCATTTGCTGCTTAGCTGTCACATATTTTAAGATTATAGGATTTGTTGAATGTTTATATTTCTCAATGCTATACATAAAAAAACCAACCATCTTACTGAGAAGCAGGGGCTGTGAATTCAAGATCCCGTGCTGTGTGCTGTTCTGTGAGCTTTGCTCTCAAGTGCTGAAACTGAAAACACAAAGCTGGAAATGAAAGCCTATGTTGTTTTCCCTAATGCTGCCCCGATCACAGAACCGCTGTCTGTAAGCTGAGCGAGCTCTCAGAGATGTGTATCACTAGCCCCAGGTACTTCAGTTTGACATAAAAGTACAAGGCACTATTAAGAAATGTGTTCTTTGAATCTCAATATTTAATTTTCCTAGCTTTGATAACATTCTTCATTTTTTTCATCTCGACATGAAAATTGCCCCTATGTGTTCCTTTTAATTTTCATTTATCACGTTTTATTCTTTTTTGTTGATATCCAAAAATATTTTAAGAGGGACTGAATCTAGTTATACTTGGTTGGGGGGTAGCGTGCATCCTATGAGAGAAGATTAAACAGGAGGTGAGTCAATTAGGAAAACGTGGGTTGTGTACTTACCACTATGAAGGGGAAAAGCATTCCAATTGTGAAGAAACTAATCCAGCTGACAGTCCCTCCTATCATGTAAGCAGCAGGACGTGAGGACTGTATGAATAATTCAGCTGTCAGGGTGTTGGTTATGCCACCTGGGGAAATGAGTTCCAGAAACAACAGAGGTTATTACACTAAATTTGCGGCACTTCCAATGACAGAAAGATTCAGTTGCTCAGTTCCAGGCGATGCGAGACTAAATGTTACGATGGGAAGCGCTCACTCGCATTCCTTCCCAGAGCATCCACAGCCTTACGGGAAACCCTGCCTTGCAGAGCTGCTGAATCCCCCGGCCCAGACACACGTTTCACCACTTCAAAACGGTCATTGCTGTGTAAAAATACCTGGTCCCAACCCAAAGCTCAAGATGAAGGCAAATATAGATGTCATGCTCACATAAGACACCCACGAGTACAGTTCCTGGAACAGAAGAGAATGAGAATATGCTAGAATAAATGCTGGTTTGCCACCACTTAGTTTTGTCAGCATTAAATGCAACTGCAGCTCTAAGACAAATAGGTTATCAAATCTTAGCTGAGAGCATTCTCTTCTCTTGAGGAAATACAGCTGCAGAATTGATCAAATCTTCCAATTGCTGTAATTTTTTATGCTGCTGTTTAAACTTATGCAGCTCTTTTGAGTGTCACAGATTTTGACTTCTTATAGTCACACTGTTTAATGTGAGTCCTTCTTCGTACCTGGTAGGTCAGAGACAACGTTAAAACAACGCTACAAAGGGTCATAAGGAGATAACCCCCAATGATGAGAACTCTTCTTCCCAGGTAGTCTATCAGGAAACCCTGTGGACAAGACATAATTTTCTGTTACTGTATTGAGCTCATGTTTACCAATGTTCTTCTTCAAGAAGAACTGTTGACCTTTATGCTGGAGGTAGAATGAATTGTTACTTACACAGGTGAGGGCTGTGACGCATTCACAAGCTCCAGTGCCGAGTGTCACATACGGGATTTTTTCTGCTGAGATCCCAGCTTGTTTAAAAATGTAAGTTGCATAGAAATAAATCTACAACAGAAAAACAAATACTAGGGCATTCCCAAAAGTTAAATCATCATCTGGAAACAAAGTCAAGTTCATACTAAACATACAGCTCAAGGTATTTTATATTATGAGTTATTCACAGTATCACAGTATGTTTGGGATTGGAAGGGACCTCAAAAGATCATCCAGTCCAATCCCCCTGCTGGAGCAGGAACACCCAGATGAGGTCGCACAGGAACATGTCCAGGCGAGTTTTGAATGTCTCCAGAGAAGGAGACTCCACAACCTCCCTGGGCAGCCTGTTCAGTGCTCTGTTACCCTCACTGAGAAGAAGTTTTTCCTCAAATTTAAGCGGAACCTCTTGTGTTCCAGCTTGATCCCATTACCCCTTGTCCTATCATTGTTGGCCACCGAGAAGAGCCTGGCTCCATCCTCATGGCACTCACCCTTTACATATTTATAAACATTAATGAGGTCCCCCCTTAGTCTCCTCTTCTCCAAACTAAAGAGCCCCAGCTCCCTCAGCCTTTCCTCATAAGGGAGATGCTCCACTCCCTTCAGCATATTTGTTGCCCTACGCTGGACCCTCTCCAGCAGTTCCCTGTCCTTGTGGAACTGAGGGACCCAGAACTGGACACAATATTCCAGATGTGGTCTCACCAGGGCGGAGTAGAGGGGAAGGAGAACCTCTCTCGATCTACTAGCCACTCCCCTTCTAATACACCCCAGGATGCCATTGGCCTTCCTGGCCACAAGGGCACAGTGCTGGCTCATGGTCATCCTGTTGTCCACCAGGACCCCCAGGTCCCTTTCCCCTATGCTGCTCTCCAATATGTAATTTCCCAACCTATACTGGAACCTGGGGTTGTTCCTGCCCAGATGCAGGACTCTACACTTTCCCTTGTTAAATTTCATCAGGTTATTCCCCGCCCAGCTCTCCAGCCTGTCCAGATGTAAAGAGCAAAAAGAATCTGTTGAATTCCTGTCTAGGTAAATACATTGCTATCATAAAAGCAAGTATAATTATCCAACTTATTGATAATAATACCTCACATTTTTAAACCAGATACAATGGGATAAGCTTTATTTAACTTTATTTACTTTTTCAGAAGATGTAAGTATTAAGTCATTCTTTAAAGAAATTTACATACCAGAAACACAGAGGTGAAAAGAGAAACACAAAAGTGATACAAAGATATTCTTTCCAACTTAACCCATTTCTCTGAGCTTCTCTATGTGGATCCTTCACATTAATGAAAGATTGAAAAACAGATGGAAATTAAATAATTATTTAAGCTCTTTGCATGTATGAAATCTTACAGCATTTATCCCACTGAGCTGTTGGCCCATAGTCAGCACAATCACAGTAATGAGCTGCCATCTCACGCCACGATCAGTGAATAATTGCCAGGGCTTCTTGGGTTTCTCCCCATCTAAGGCAAAACATTCCCGCTGGATATCTTCCATCTCCCTTCGATACTCTGAAGAACCATGAAATCGCTTCAAAGCTAAAAAGAGAGAAGAAAATAAATTCGGTTATGGCTGTCCTCTCAATTTGATTATTTAGTTATTTTAGAGAGGCTCTTTTCATATTTCGTTAGCAGACCTTCAAACTGAATTAATTAGGCCTGCTTACTTACAGTGACTAATACTTTACTTTTTGGAGTATTATTCCATCAGGTCTCTCTGGGAAGTAAAACACTATCCATGGTACATGAGGATACAAACAGTTACCTCAGCGTCTCCTTTTGACATTCTATTGTGAAAGAAAATCTCTTGTGAGTATAAAGAGATCTTGCAGTATAAAGAGAACTGCGTAATCTCAGGATCAAGGAAATCACAACAGCTAATCTGAATGATGTAATAGAGGGGGGAAAAGGTATTTAAAAGATAATGAAATATTCAGAAAATGGAGGGTAAGGAGTTTTCTGCTCAAATAGCCAATTAATCTCTTTTTAATATATTTTTTTTCCAGTAAAAAGCTCTCTCATTTTTCAGCTACTTATGCTGTTTCTTTTTTATTGTATTATTTCTTATTTCTTATAGGAGAAGTACAACAGTATGACCGAATGGAAGAAAATACCTGATATAACTGATACTGATCTGCAACAGGACCTGAGAAATAATCCAGTAAGAGGTTAAGTAGTTCAGATACGTTACTCCATTCAAGAGAAAAATTCTTAAACCTTTAGAGATTTCATTTGAGAGTAACAAAACATGAACATATATTTGGAACAAGACAATGAAGTTTTGTTCACAACCCATTACAGACTCCCGAGTTCCACAATTCCTTTTTACTTGTAAGCTCACTGGAGGAAAAAACATGGGCCAAAAAGCACTAAGCAACTGTGCTGTGTTGACAAAAAAGGAATCTCGAACCAAATAAACTCCTGGTAGCTTTCTGAAGACAGAGAAAGTATAAACACTGCGAGTTACCTTTGGCACAGCTCAGCTCATCACCTCTGTCAATAAGAAGATACCTGGGACTCTCAGGAAACCATGGCAGGAACAAAAGTTGGGCAAATGCTGGGAAACAGCTGCTGGATAACAACAGGGGCCAGTGCCTTTCTCCACCTAATAACTCCCTGGGAGAAGTGTGGAAAAAAGAAGGAAAAAACCCAAAGTAGTTAGCTATTGGTGACCATTCAGAAGATTTTTGGGAATGAGATGTTTGTCCTTCAGGAAATGTTCCCGTAACCAGTTACCTATGTCTTGTGAACCTCAGCAGAAAGAGGTTGGGAAAATATTTTCCAGGCACTCTGAAAGCAGGTTTCACCTGGACGAGATGAGCAACACTGTCTTACTGCTGCTTACTGCTGTGTTGCTCCTAAGTATTACTTTCAGGTTTGCCCAAGCAGTGTTTCCTGGCCATGCGGGTAAGTAACAGCGTATGGACTTGACTTTAAGGTCATCTGGTCCCACCTCCCATTCAAAGCTGAGCTAATGAGAAAGTATATTAGATAGAAAGGTATCATTAAAATCGGTACAGTTAGAATCAGCAGGACGATGCATTGAAGACAATGTAAACTTGTTACAATATAAAGTGTATTGAATTCTAAATGCTGACCCTGGATTATATAGTCTGAACTTCATGTTCTACTTTATTTTGTAGCACTTCGCACCTAAAGTATCCAGCAAAAGCAATTAATTCAGAAGCTAGAAATAAGGAAAAAGAAAAGTCTAAGTGTGTTTGGTAGAGGGACACAGAAAAACCAGAATGAGCTGTTACTTGGAGTACTGGCCGTTGCTCTTAAGGCAGTGAAAAGCTTCTTATAGACTTCGTGAGAGCAGCTTTCCATCCTGAGGTTGTGCATTCTATGTTCTTGGGACTTTGTAAGATCACTGGATAAAGTCCCTTGTAACTTCATCGGACCTCACAGGGGACAAAACCAGCAGTAGTGCTACAGTACGGAAATGACGAGACATTTGCTTTCAAGTTCTGTCTCATGAACGGCCACCGTCTTCAGCAAGAAACTGGCAGAAAATATGAACTCAGCATAAATGCACCTGTTTTATTGATGCTGATCTGGCTGACTCATCTAAACTAAGAACACTTTCCTGAGGAGATAGTGCAGACGGTTTGCAGTTGTAGGAATAAGGTGACAATGGCAGGGTTTTCTTCTTACAGGTAGACCTGTGGGAAGTTGATTTGCTAATGCTACAATGGCCATAATGTTTTGCAGGAACTGGAATTCTTTACACGCGAGTAACACAAGTCAGGAAAAAACATGCATTTCTTACCTCAAACCAATTATTTGTCCTGTCAGAATCCCCCCGGTCAGAAAGATGGAACTCCCCATGGCCACGCCACCTCTAAGATGTTTTGGGGCAACCTCCCCAAAATACAGAGGCTGCACACAGAGCCCAACACCTGCAAGAAGAACATTTTACTATTAATAGATTTTGCTTTGAAAAGCGTTACTGAACCAAAACACGTAGGAAATCGGACTTAGCTAATTTCTCTATTAGTTTAGCTGCCTTTAGATTCCAAGTTAGACTACAGAGCATTTTTGTCATTCTATCTACAGAGCAGCATACAAACACATATCATAACACCTAAAGAATCAGCAGTAACAATCATTTATCATTCACCAGAGGTTATTGAAAGTAAGAATAGAAAATAATTCACCTGAATTTATGCCAATCAAAAACCTTCCAACAATCAGTAACTCAAACAATCCTGTAGGAAAACTGATCCCCATTAAAATGGAGGCCACTATTGCTATAATATTATTCACCAAAAGAGCTCCTTTCCTGAAGAGGAGAAAAAAAAAAAGGAAATCTGCAATAACATGTTCTTTTAAAAGTTTTCCTTGCTGGTAATGTGGGAAAAAAATGGGCTTTATACTGAAAAAAACACGCTGTTCACTGCAAATCCACATATCTGATACAACTGTTTACTCATGGGGTTTTTTTAAGTCTGAACATAAGGATAATGGATAAATGTGACAGAAATGCCTGACAAGGTAGGAGTGAGGGTTTGTTCACTTATGCTCTATCTATCCAGAATATGCATGCAATGTTACAGATTACACAGCATGTCCTTACTGGCATGAAGGCTGCAAATGTGTAGGGGTGACCTGTGTTTTCTACCATACGGTACATGCATACTCCTACGTAGATTTCAATAAATACAATGGAAATACTAGACTGGAAGGCTTATTATTCAGGGCTTATCTTTTAAAACCACATTGGAACAAACTGCAAAATTCTGCTAAAAACTCTGAAGTGAAAAACATTTCTAGTCACCTAAGGTACATTTTCTCCCACTCTTTTTCCATTTGTTTACCTTATATACCAGTGAGAAAGCAGGAAAGGAAAACATGCTGCTGTAACTCACCTGCCCAGGCGAATCGCCATGCCACCTCCAATAAGGGCTCCGCACAGGCCTCCAAGTGAAAATATAGAAGCAATGACAGACCAAATGAAAGTCAGCAAATCTGGATTTAGTTCCTTGTGATACCGACTATTTCACGTTTCATTTAGGAACTTGTGTATATGCTGCAGTAGGAAAGAATGATGAATGCGTGGCATTATGTGTAGCCCTACAGCATAGCACTACAAACAAACTGCACCTCAATCCTGAAAACCAATTCTGAGAGCTAACAAAAGATACCATCTTACTTGTACTATGTTAAAAACACGGATGACTAGCAGAATCTGCCTTGACCACAATACCATTTCATACTCCCCACATATCCCAAAGACTGCTGAGCAGCTCTGCTTTCGAACCTGACCTCGAGAAGTTGTCCCACTAGAGGAAAAACAACTTTTCCATACACTGCTATGGAACAGCTTTGAGGTCCCGCTGAGAGAAGGGGGACAGGGTGAACAGGCAGGTCCTGCTGTTTTTTAGGAGCATCTCAGAGCACGGAGGTCTCACATAACCAAATGATTTTTATTGTCAGGAGATTCATTCTGGCACTTGGTTTAAATCTTCTTGCCTTAGTGTAATCCAACAATTCATAGTACAAGCCCTTTCTGCATCTGTAAAATACCACTGCCTTTCTTACAGTATTCATGTGTCAGAGCTTTAAAACTGTTATTCCACATGCTTGGCTTCCTGAAATTTGTCTTTAGAAATGCTTGAACTGCCACTTATCTGTACTGAAAGCTCCTGTTCTTAGCCAGCAAACAAAGACTTAACAGAAGAATAAACTCTCAGGACCCTCCCTCTGTTCCCAGCATATTACATGTTCCTTCACAAACAGCTTATTTTAACCTTTGTAAAAAGCGTGTTGTAGCAAATCCAGCCTTCACAGTTTCAAAAGTGTGACTGGAAGATATTAGTTATTCATTCAGTTAATCCTCCTAAACCAGACTTTACCAGAGGTATTTCTGTGGCATGTTTGGCACTTTTATCCGACACAGAATACCTCTGATGGGAGGTACTCACAAACAAACCCACATGAAACCGTTTTGGAAACCAACAAGAATGCTTCGTACAAGAGGCAGCCTGCCTTGGTTCCTGCTGCAATCACAGGGAAAGCGCATTTGGCCAGTTAGGCAGATCCCTCCATTACTGCAAAACAAGCCTGAGAACCAGAGACTATACTTTACCTGGGTGGGTGCATTGATAATGGACACATTATACCCATACTGAAAGGTCCCTCCAATTCCAACAGCACAAACAGCCAGAAACAAGGTCCAGCTGGGGAACTAGAGAACAGAAGAGAGCAACGGGCATGAAAACAGGGCAACGAACCCACGTGCATGTAACATCTAGGAGGAAATAATGGTGAAATATATCACCGTGGTTTGTTTAGAAAACTACTTAAACTCTCAGACACCTACAGCAGGAGAAACATTTTGCACTGACTTTGGCCATGATCACTCATGGCTTTCAGAGATGCAACTACAAGTATGCATATTAAGTGTAGGCAATACAACCATTGCACTGCTGATGACACATTTACTGAGCTGTATAAAGGCTTTTTGCATGAACCACGCCATTTACAGGCTGTTTTTTGTCAAAGACTGTTAGGAGTTTTCACTTTGGTGTTAGAGGCACAACGACTCAACAAAAGAATTAACCAAACCCCCATTTCCATGACTTGCATTTCATCTGAAATGTGAGAAATAACCATCTTTTATTTCCCTCAGCAAGCCCCTAAGTTCATTACCAAATGTCTGCAAGTTAGCAGGTGCTAAACCGTAGTATCTAAATCACAACCGCAGTATCTAATCACAGCATATAAATCACAACATACACTAACCACATAGCATTATTTTTAAATAAAGTATTTTTATTTTTTTCAATATTGATTACCTATTTAGATTCCTAAATCGATATTTAGGAACTAAAACTAATAGATCCACAGACTCATAGGTTTTAAGGTAAAGAGAAACCACTATTATGATGCATTCTAACCCCAAGAGAGTCTAACTGGTCATAAAACGTTATATTTTGGATGAGGCCTCTTGGTCAGAGAAGATCTCTAGGGGTTTAAACAGCGTCTGGCTTTCTCATGTGATACTTCTTGACTCTACTTTTTATTGATTATGACAGTACTAAAAATAACATCACGTCCAAATGTTTAACAACCCTTTCATTAAAAATTAGGTTCTAATTTCATCTCAGAGTATCTTTTTGTCTAACTCCAGCTGGACACAACAATGTCTCCTATATTAAAGGTACTCTTGTGATCGAATTTCCTCTTCCTTCATAGAAAAAGACAGTAGTGTGGTTTGGTTTTTTTGCAAGCTTGTACTCCCTGAATTTCTCATTGTAAGGTAGTTCTTCACCATTCTCATTCTTTGTCCAGTTCCCAGAAACACTGAGTTATTCCAGACGCTATAGTGTATTCTGAAAGAGCTGTGTCTTTCCTGAAAATAATTCATCAAAACTTCAATCGGGACTGAAATTCAGAAGAAACTGAAATTGATCTTACTAAAATAAAATCCAATTAATATTTCCTCTCAGTTTTCTGAGAATAAAAAGTATTTATGTGAATGACAACCAAACCAATTAATTAAGAGTAATAAATAAAGACTTCAGTGACAACGGTAGAAAAAATAAAACCAGAGGTAGTAAATACAGGTACTGCACACTCAGACCTTTCTATTAACCAAATACTGTCGAGTAATTTTGTGTGTCTCGTAGATACAACCTGGAATCCAGAAGAAACAGAAAACAAACAAAAAAGCCTAGTATCATGAACATACATCACATAACTTATGTTTGGTTATGACAGCACCATTTTTCCTGCTCAAGTCAGTCTGCACATTGCACTAACATGTCATGTCACATAGGAGTTTGGACCCAGATTTCTCAGAGCATGGACAACAGCCTTTTCTGTTCTGTAACCTGCTTAACTCCTGGCACTTTATAAGCACCTTTGCCTCTTGTCAGAAACATGCCACATCAAAATTCAATTTACATTCAATATAAAACATAAGCATCAGAATGTGTGCTCTTACAGCTAGGTGCGTAAGGAAAATTGAAAACTTTACAAGCCTGATCACCTAATGCATTTTTATTTAAAAGTAAACATGAAAGAATCAGAGAATTTCACACGTGTGCATCATTGTCAAAGCTACAAACTGTCCGCAGGATCCATCTCAGGAGGCCAGGACGGTTCTCTTACCTTGCTGTGCGCTCTAGGCCCTCTCAGCAGGGGCTGGGACTCCATTCTTAGTGAGGGCTGAGTTTGATTTCCTTTGCAAAATTTAGTAAACTACACTACAGGAATAAAAGGTGCCAAAGAAAGTTATTATTGTATTAAAACACCGTTTTTTGCCTTCCCTCTCTAGCCGTTGGGATTCTTCTCAATGGTTGGTGACTTTATGACAGAAATGTCCAATTTTCATAAGGCATTACAGCGGCTACAGAGAGCGCTCCCATGTTTAACACGGCAGAACTCGCACTTTTTTCACTAAGTCAGAGCACAAACGCGCCCGTCAGTCAGCCGCGACCCGCAGCATCCAGCTGCCAAAGAAAACGACCGCCGATTACCTTGTGACTCGGTGCCATCCCCCCGGCAGCCGCTCCCGCTCGCCGCCTCCCCGCACTGCGGCCCCGGGCGCGAGGGAGCCGCGGGATCGGCGCCTCATGACTGGGATTTGCCCGCCCGCCACCCCGCCGGGCCCGGGACTACAGCTCCCGCCGCGCCCCGCGGCCGCCCGGGACTACAACACCCAGAGTGCCCTCGCCCTCCTTCTCCGAGCGCGGCGAAAGGCCTGGAAAGCAGCTGGGCTCTGGCGGTGGCGTACAGCTCCGGGCCCGGCCCGGCCCGGCGGTGAGCGCGGGCGGGCGGGCGGTGTTGTGTGTGTGCTGTGGCGGCGGGCCCGGCCCCGGTGCTGCGGGGCTCCTGCGGGAGCGCCTCGGCCGGCGCCAGCAGCGGGAGGGCCGAGGTGCCGGGGCCGCCCGTAGCACGGCAGGAGCCCCGGGCCGCTCGGCGCTGAGCTCCTCTCTCTCCCCGGCAGCAGGAAATGGCAGCGCTGGGCAGATCCTGTCAGGGCATCCCCGCGGGTCCTGCCCTGGAGTTCCCGCAGGCCGCTGCCCCCGACCGCCTCGGCGCGCCCGGAGCCGCCGGCCACGACCGTCTGCAGCCCCCTATGGTGATGATGGCGGGGAACGGAAACGACGGAGCCTCCGGTTCCCCCGGCCTGTATCTGCAGAGCAGCTTCGACGTCGCGTCGCTGGCCGCGCTGGGCAGTCACAGCCAGGGCCCGGCCGGGCCGCCCGGGGGGTCGTGCAGCGCGGGAATCCCGCCGGGCCGCAGCCTGTGAGTACGAACCGCGATTGCAGCCGCGGGAAAGGCCGTTGGCTTCCAGACGGGTTACAGTTGTTTGTTTTTTTTCTAGTAGAGTTTCACTCGTGCGATGTCAGAGTTGTATTGCGCTCATCTTACAGCCTTGAAGTGTGTTAGAGGAAGACGAAGGCTGAAGGAGTTGGGTCTCTTTAGTTTGGAGGAGACTGAGGGGCGCCCTCATTAATGTTTATCAATATGTAAAGCGTGAGTGTCAGGAGGATGGAGCCAGGCTCTTCTCGGTGACAATCAATGATAAGACAAGGGGCAATGGTATAAACTGGAACACGGGAGGTTGCATTTAAATGTGAGAAGAAACTTCTCAGTGAGGGTGGCAGAGCCTGGCCCAGGCTGCCCAGGGAGGTTGTGGAGTCTCCTTCTCTGCAGACATTCCAACCCGCCTGGACACCTTCCTGTGTAACCTCATCTGGGTGTTCCTGCTCCATGGGGGGATTGCACTGCATGAGCTTTTGAGGTTCCTTCCAACCCCTGACATTCTGGGATTCTGTGTGAAGGGGCCTTTCAAAAGGAAAGAAATGTGATTAAGATTATCAACATCTTGACATGCTTTTAATCTCGTGTACTTTTTTTTAAAAAAAACTTCCTCTTTCTCATATGTGAGCACAAAAACCCTTAAATTCTTCTATGAAATGTTGTTGTTTGGTTGTATTTGAGTATGTCACTGTGAGACAGTATATTAAGAGGCTGAAATTGAATCACGTGTTGCTTCTTGAAGCATTTGAATTTTAGCAAAAGTTGGTCTTGCCCATTGTGGAAAAAAATAAGTAATGTAAAGGAGGAGAAATTAGTGTGGATTCTGCTTGAAGAACTGAATAGTTACAGTCTTCTTTGACTTTCTTTGGAACAAAGTGGTCATTTATTGTCCAAGACTTCCACTCCCTTCATAGCTGATGAAGTACTGTGACTGTTGCTCTGAGCTGCAAATGAATTTTAAAGGGAAGAAAATACATTTTCAAAATCTCAGTGTCACTGAAAGATATAATTAGAAGCTAAATAACTATTTGTTTTTCTTTTGCAGTGTTTCTGTTCGCTGTGGAAAGAAACATAAGCTAGAAGAAGAGGCAGAAGGGTAAATTAAATTTCTTTTACAGCCTGAAAAATCTTAATTTGCTTTTTGTTTCCTGTGAAGATTTGAGCACATTTCACCTACAACATACACAGGAAGGAAAACTATCATTTTCTGTTTGAAACTCTTCCCCTGAACTGCACATAAGCCCAAATCCTCCTCAGTTACCAAATTAGTTTGTAGCACTGATTTTCTTGCACGGGTACCCACATTTTAATAAAAACAATGTGGATTTGTTTTCTTTGTGGAGGTTTTGTTTCCATAGTATGTCAAATCTGTTGAAATGCACGTGACTTTCTGTAGCACTTTTTCCTGTAGAGTGCCACATTTCTCTTTTGACAGCTGTGAACTTACTTTGTTTCCTAGTTGTCCTGTGAGGAAGAAGAGACTGACAGGAGCCAAAAGTTGCCCTTTGAATCCCAGCACTGAAGAATGGATTCTCTGTGCAGGTCAGCAGGCAGCTGGGGAGGTAGCCAGTCAGTATGGTGGCAGCGGTCCTGAAACTGCCATGTTAGAAATTCCCTGTGAAGAAATGGATCAGACAATGGGGGAACAGCAATGCGAGGTTGCTCGCAGGAAGCTTCAGGAGATTGAGGACAGGTAAATGCAGGGATTAAGCAGACTGGCTTTGCTGAGCTTTCCCTTTTTGGGTGGGTGTTAAGGGTTAAATCTAGCACTCAGCAGTGTGATAACACTGCAGTAAATCGGAGATGAACCTTCTGTTCAAGTGATTGCTTTTTAGGCTTCTTGTGGTCCTGTAAGTCTTGGGGTTGATACTGTGATCTGAAATTGAGGGTGCTAGAGCAAGAGATGCTGAAATACATAACCACCTTTTCACAGTTATGCATCATCAATAAACCGTGGTGGGGTTTTATGTGCTTTTGTGGGTATCCAGAGCTCAAATTTTAATTGACGTCATCTGGTCAGGCTTGAGCTCGGCTTTTTTCAATCAATTGCAGCTTGTTCTGTGATTATTACTTCTAAATGCTCAAGGCAGATGTGAATTTGTCAGTGTAGAGAATAGCATTAACCAGAGAGACCTTTTTGCATATATGCAGTAAGACTGAGGTTAATCTTGCTCGTAAATGCCAGATGGCTTGATAGTGGGGTGATGGGGTGGCTATGGGTAGTCTCTTGCAATTATTTAATGCATGCACTGTGCATTCTTGCCTTTGAAAGATTCCTGGGAATTTCACATGCATATGTGAGTTGATTGCAGTTAAGGTGGTATTCCAAAACAGCCAAAATGACCACTGCAGACAATTATTAAAAAAGCCAAAAGTTTTATCAATTATAAAACAAGATTTTTTTTTAGATGATTACTCCATAGATGATGCGTGAAGGGAAGCAAGGTACTGTTAGATGATTTTATTTTTTTATGGGTAAATCAGAGTAGTGCTGTATTATCTGGCTGTATCTGCACTACAAAGTCTGCTTTGGACCTCTCAGAGGATTATTCCTCATCCTTCCCAGCTACTCTGCTAAATTTTCTTTAAAAGATTTATCAAAAACAAAGGAGATACCTCCAGTTTGTTCTGAGTACTTCAGCTTTTTATGCCATTTTAATCTCTGACAAAATTGTGCAACATCCTTAAAGGTTAAGAACTGTATTCAGTAGGTTTTCAGTAATTCTCAAAGTTCTAATATGGGGAATTGAGCAGGCAAAGCTACTGCTCCTATAATGTGACTGAATCACAAGCTTTCCCCTGAAGGGGTTGATTTATTTTCTGTTAGTGTACGCCTGCGTTGCGCACTGCTGGGCGGTGCAGGGATAACAAGGCCAGCGCAGGTACCAGAAGTGGCACAGCTGCTCGAGTGGCTCCTATGGTAACAGTCGTTCTTAGGGTATATTGGCCCAAGAGAGACTCGTGCTAACACGGCCCCGCTGCTTCTGGTACCCAGCCTGGGTCAGAGTCTGCGCTGCACGGCGCACGTAAATGTAACTGTACTCTGTGGTACATACACCTGTTCACAGTATGCTCAATAGTGTTTATCTCCCTCTTCCCCCTCCATTCCTAGGATAATTGATGAAGATGAGGAAGTTCATGCTGATGGAAATGTTAGCAATCTGCCCACTCTTATCCTGTCAGATACCCTTAAAAAAGGGATGAAGAGGGATTTTGGTGAAGTCCTGACAAAGAAAATAATAGAATCTATGTAAGTTCTGGAGGAAATTATGGTGCTATGTAGCTAACACATGCAAATGAAAAGAGAGACCAAGTCTCATGTTTGTGGAGGTGTCTGTAATTACTGCATGATGCAGCCAACATTGTATAACAGACCATTCATCCAGTCAAAAATAGGAAAAACTATCCTAATGTAAAAGAGAAGTGCAACAATAGTGGTCATCAGGCTGTCTGGTTTGTACTCCTCATTTGTATGGAGTGAAATTTGTTGAATAAAATATACCTTGATTTTTTTATGTATGAGAGTTTCTGAAAGAAGAAGATCCTGAAGTGTGACCAACAGTGGTCATCAGGTTTGGTGCGAAAGAAAATAAAGAAAATACAGGGTTAGAACCAGAAGAAATGGACCTAGTTAAGGAAGTCAAAATTTAATGGGGGTGTGGGGAAGGTGTATGGAATCTGGAATATAGTTCCAGGCTAGCACAAAGGATTAAAATTCTCACTGATATCTGCATTTAATAATTGTGATAGGAGAACGTCAATTTAACAGAGACTCCGTCCCTTCTAGGAGCCGTCCGTCTATGGAGCTGGTGCTTTGGAAGCCCCTTCCTGAGTTTCTCACAGATAAACTGAAGCCTGTTCCTGTTAAGAACTTCAAGCAGCAGAGTCCAGAAGGGTGTCAAGCTAAGCAGCCAACACCAAGAGCTGCTTTTGACCCACAGACTGAAACGTTCCCTGAATCACAACAGACTGCCATGTCTCCAGACCCATATGCTAGTTTGGGAATCTCTGGGTGTGCAGAAGAAGAAATGGAGTTGTAGATGGCAGATACTAGACTGGAAGTGGTGAGCTTCTGATGGTTTTTTGATGCTGGTTTTTTTATTCCCTCTTTCTTTCTGGTTTGATGTGTGAATCTGAAGTTTTGTTTGGTTTTGTTTTTTTCCTGCTAACAATCATAAGAATGTGGGTTGGCCAGACACAATTTAATTCTGTACTTCAGTCTGTTAGATATTCTTGTTTTTACTGAGAAGGTAATCCAGAGGCCTTTTGGAACAAGGAGGTAGCTTTCCATCTTGCTTAATGGTGAAATATCCTCTTAACTGTCCTTGGTGAAGTATAAAAGCCAAACATTGAATGTAACTGTGGCTTAAACCACATCGTTCACTTGCTGAGCCACTAAGACTCTGATGCATGTACCATGCTTGGTCAGTTAGTTTAATTTGAACTACAAAAAGATATGGAAAGGAAGAAATACTTGAGGCCAGTTGCAGATAGAAAAGCAATCCCTATGGAAATACAGCTTTTCACACTATTTCAGCTGTGACTATTTTATCTGTGGCTGGTTTGTACTCAATGGAAACTCAAATGTGGGAATTTTGCAGTGTGGTAGGGAAGGAATGTTATAGCTCAGCATAAGCCTCTTGCTTTTTAGAAAGTAAAACCAGCTAATGACTTGCAAGGTATCTGCTAACTTCAGTCATCTTTGTTTCATTGGCTCCTAAATTGTGTTTGTGGGTTTTTGATGCCCCCCTTTCTAAATGATGTGAAGTCTGGAGAAGAGTGGTGCTCAGCCAATTGATTGACATTTCACATTGCGCTGAGATTCTTTGTATGCATCGAGTTAGAAAGTCAGTTGAAGACAGTGTAACTTTTGATTAAATAAATGGCATCCTTTAAAAATCAGATAACAGATGATTTTCTGGCATAAAGAGGGTCAAATGCTGATTATCACTTGTAACCATTCAAGGCAGAACATGTGCCATTAACCTAACGTCACATAGTTTATACAGATGTATGCCAAAAGAATTTTGTACCCTGCCTAGGGTGTTAAGGAGTCCTCCAGGAGTTATTGCTTGTACCTTTTCTCAATGCACAACAGTTCTGTTACACTTAAAACCCTTAAACAAGGCAGAGAATGTCATCTGCTGTTCTTAAGTCCATGAGCTTTCTCAGAGATATCTAAACTGAGGCTTGTTGTAAGAAATTCCTTTCCAAGTAATATGTTCTGGTTTGAGCCTTAGCGTCCCTGTCTGGTTTTGACATATTGCAAAACATAAAGGAGCAAGTACGCAGTAATGCAGCTGTTTGCATCATCTTTGTGATGGTATTTTTTACTGTTGAATAACCCCTAGTCCCTAGTTTAAATCAAGCTTCTCTTTTTGCAGTCATTCTTTCTTTTCTCTCGGCTGACAGCAGAAGCTTTGTTCAAAGGTTTAAATCCTGTCTATCTTGCTGCTTTTGTCAAAGGTTGAGTGAAATTTACTGACTCTCACTAAAATATTTCAGAGCTTCATTAGAAACATTCCAACATTTGAACAGGTATTGCTCGAAAACAGCGTGTAACTTTACCATTCTGGAACTTTTCTTAAATTGGAGAACATGTGCAGCTCTCTCGCTATTATGTCTGATTTAATTTCAGGGTCAGCTATAAATCTCTTGCATGTACTGCATAAAACTTCTCATTTATTATTAAGCTGCTGGATGTGCTTACGATCTACAGCCTTTGATGTGCTACATTGCTTGGAAAGTAAAGCAGTGCAGTTTGGAGAAAGTCGGGGTCCTGCGGGTAGAGGACATGGTACCTCCAAATAATTACCTGTTTTTAAGCTTGCAGGGTTACAGTGGAAGTTCAAGTTTGGAACTGTTTGAGCTGATAGCTCTGAATCCTAAATAAACCAAAAAGGATAAAAAATTCAAAAAATTGATGGAACCACCTCAGCAACACTAAAATTGCAACAGAGGGTATAGAAAACTGTGGGAGGCCTAAATACATCAAATCTATATGCAGGTTTTTTCCTCATAAAATGGACAAATTGCATATTGCATTTGCAGAAGTTTTTGTAGATGGCTTTTAAGCATACTTTCTTTCCTGTTAGGTTTATACCAAAGGTTGACTTTCAGAGGTCTGTTTCCTGTTAATCGTTCGATGCTGATACAGCATCACTGACCTGTTATTCTGGCATCTGAAACAAGAATATAGCAGTGACTATTGACAAAGTCTACAACATGGGGGAAAAACTGCATCCAAGAAATTTGCTTTAATGGAAAACATTTAATTTTTTCATCATTCGTTTCTGCCCTTAGGAGAGGACAGGGTTGAATTGCTTAAATTGGTGGGTGAGGAGAGCGGGACAGAGCAGGAATCAAGTATCTGGGAGAGCAGAGCAAGATTCTTGCTGTAGCAATCATTTGGAGAGGGTGAGAAACAACAAGCCACTGGGTGTTTTCAACTTCTGTATTTGTATGAATTTCATTTGTTGTTGGCTTCCTTAAAAGACTTTTATTAATGCTGTTTACAGGCAGGATGACAAATGTTGTGCAGTATTAGAAAAAACTTTATTTTGAAATACGGAAGATCTGATTCTGGTCTGTCTTCTCTTGGGACCAAATCACCCTTTGTATATCAGTTTCCAATAAATTTTCTAAAATATTTTTTAGATGGCTATGCTTCATTCCTAATAATGCACCCACCTTCATCCAGACTGACCATTTTGGACAGCAGTCCTTGCCCACAGGACAATATTAGTCTTATTCAGACATCAAGCTGCTGCCACCCGTGTTCCCTATTCAGGCTGCAGACTTTGCTCGGGCAGCTCTGGCCACCATACAAACCCATGTACCATCAACAGTTTGCAACATCAAGTGCTGGCAAAAAGAAGTTGCTAAAGCATCCAGTTACACACACCATGGAAGTGCTGCTGGATTGGTGCATTACTGTGGTATAAGGATGAAAGAGAGACACACAATCTCATAAAGCTTCTAGTTTCAAACTCTGCAGGGGTCAGATACTCTCCCCTCCTCACTGAGATCCAAGGCAAAAGAAGGTCAGCAAGCTGCATTGCACTTTAATGGCACCAATACAGTTAAATATTAAATGAAGAAAGCAATTCTACATAGCAAATGGAAAACAAGCATTTCCATAGTAAATCTGCAAGATGTACAGACTATTTAGTTTAAATGCAGTTGTCTGTATAGGAATATCCCACTGCAGTTTTTGGTGTTAACATTATTTGAAATAGAAAACAAAATTAACAGTTTTCAGGTTCATGTAGAATTGGCAAGTTATTGAGAAACTTTTGTCCCTCCTAAGCCAACACTGCTGCAGGGGTGGGCAGAACAGGACACCTTGGGTGTTTTCATACCAGGAGAAATGCATCGGCTCCGTCTACTAGCACAGGTAGAAACGAGCAACACATTTCATAATACGTGATTCCCCCCCACCCCAGAGGGCCATGTCCTGTTACCTGGCCAGGACAGTTCTCTGAGGGGAGTTACTACTGAGTCAGACACTGATCAGCTGTGGAAAGAGTTCGTTGGCAAAGCTGTCCTCCCAAACATGGTCAGCGTCAAGCGGAGAGGACATGTCACTGAAGGGTGACAGGGATCCTTCATATCCAGAGTCACTATGGGCATCCAGCAGATAGCTTGAGGCTGCAAGGCTATGGTGAGAGGAGAGCAGATGAGAGATGCCCAGTTCAGGCATGAAGCTGTCGACAGGTTCCTCTTTCACAGATACCGGGACCTCAGAGACAGCTTTGTCTTCAGATGAAGAGAGAGATACGTCCTCAATTTTCACTAGCATATTGGTTTGGTTGCCCACTTTAACAGGAATCTCCAGTATTAGGGGCTTTGTGTACACATGATCAAACCTTATCAGTTCATTAATGGCCTCCAGCTTAGCTGATGGGGACCCCAAAGCGGGAGAGGAGGAGATTGGTATGGAATTTGTTTCTCCACAGATCTCTCCTTCAAGCTTTTCAAGACACGTTGAGTCTGAATCAGCGTAGTTGAGAAACACCTCTGGGTCCAGATTGTCCAGAAAGCCCAACAGGAGATCAGACTGCAGAATGAAACACTGTTTTAGAAGGACAGTTGTGGCATCTATTAAACCTCATATGTAAACTAAAATATGGTAATATGCCCATAGAACTAGGAGTTTTACCAAGAACACCATCAGAACAGACAGTTATGGCAATTGCTTATCTTTCAGAAATTCTTTGTCCATTAGCTTTTTTGAAAAGGTACTGGCAATCCCCATAGAATTCTATATGCATTTGATATTCAGACACACCATTAAAAACTCAAGATCCTGGCTCATCAGGTAGATACAAATACCACGCTACCTGCTGGCTCCACAGAGCAAGTACACTGCTGCTGCAAGAGCTAAGAGGCTGTTTCAGGCAATATACCACAAGATTTTCTGGAAACTGGACTTGTTCAAGCTGCATTAACTCCTGTACTCACTGAATACAGCTGTTTTGAGCCACAGGTATGGCATTCCAAGACTTGGAAAACAAGCCAACTATGAAGTTAAAATGACTTTGCAACAAGAAGTTTAACACTAGTCTTAAACCCAGCGTAGGTCTGAATTTCACGGGCATTTTGGAAAGGAGTGGGTGCTCACCTCAGAGTCTGAAGAGTCACTGCCATCAGAATCCATGTGGAAGTTATCAGAAATGGTGACTGCTGGGCCTGCACCTGCTGCAGAGGAACACGTAGTCTGAGTGCTGCGGACTCAGCGGACCCGGTCACCAATCTAATCTCATCCACCTGCAATTCTTTCACAACCTGTGCCAAGGGAAAAGACCAGTCAGTCACCACAAGTGCTGTGACAGTACACAATCCTGAAGATCATGCTCTTCCTGCAAAGGCTTCCAACATCATGTTCTCCACTTGCTTGTACAGTAGGAACTTGATGGTAAGACCGCTTCCAGTATTGACTCAAACATCCATACACTTGCAGATTTACTGCCTTTGCTGCTTCAAATGAGAGCCTGACTCTCTCCACCATACCCCTTGCTCTTTTGAGCGAGGCATACGACTGTTGCTACTTCATTTTTAGAACGTAATGTAGAAGAGCACGTGAAACAATCTCAAAATATTTCGGAACCAGTCAGTTTGCTCTTACACTACTAGTGGCACCTGTGTCAGACTCGGTATCTGCTCACTGCGGGAAAGCCTCTTGAGAGGGTGAGAGCGTCCCCGGCACATGAAGTTTCCCCGTGGCAGCTCAGCCGCTGCAGCCCGAGCGCTCCGGGCGGCCGCTCCCCGCCCACCGCCACGCAGCCACCGCGGAGCGGGGCCGCTCCCGCAGGTCCTGCCGAGGAAGAGGAGACAAGGCTCACCTGGGACTCACTCTCCTCCTCTGTCTTCAGAACGTCTAAGCCGAGGCGGCAGCGGAGCTCCTGGTTCTCCAGAGCGAGGTTACACGTCCTCTCCCGCAGAAGCTGGTTCTCCAGCAGCAGCTTCTGGTTCTGCAGACAGCCGTGAGCAGGGAGCCCGCAGCACCCCCCGATCCCCGCCCGCAGCCCCCGGCCCTCACCTCCTCCTCCAGCTCCACCACCTGCTGCTCCAGCTCCGTCATTCGCGCCTTCTTCCTGTCCCGGGCGCTCTGGGCTGCCACACGGTTCTTCAGCTTCCTGCGGGGCAGCGCGGCCGTCAGCGCCATGTTCCCCCCGCCGGTCCCCACGGCCGGCCCCCGGCCAGCGCGCACTCACCTGCGCAGCGCCTTCTCCTCCGGGCTCAGGTGGGTGAGCCGCTGCCGCTTGCGGGCCGGCTGCGGGGCCTCCGGGCCCGGCGGGCTGGGGGCGGCTGCTGCCGGCAGGACGACGGAGAGATGGCGGCCAGCGGCGGGGCCGGGGGACTCGGCCGCTCTGCTGGGGATGAGGAGCAGCCGCGGGGCCGCGGCGCCGGGCAGCGCTGCCATGGCCGGGACAGGCGGAACGGGACACGACGCAGCGGACAGCGGCACGAGTGGCAGCCGGCTGCTCCCTGCGCCCCGCCCGGATTTCTACTATCGTGGCTCTTCCTCATTGGCCAGGACGGAATGACGCTGCGCCCGGACTGGCTCGTGATTGGCCGGCGGCTGAGAGCAAGGGGGAAAACGAATTGCATCAGACGCGGGGGTTGGGCTGGTGAGGTGTCAGTGCGGGCGGGGGCGGGGTCACCGCGGCCTGGCCTATGTGGGGTCGTGGGCCCTTAGCTGGGGGTCAGGGTTGTGCCGGGTTGTACCCGGTTGTACCCGGTCGGGCCTCACCGCGCCGGGCGACCGGGGGCAGCCGCTGCAGCTGAGGGGTGTCCCGAGAAGGGACCAAGCACAGTCAGATCTGCCCCGTGGCCACGTCCCCAGAGGTGATCTGTCCCAGAGCAGTGGCGAGCAGAGCCCGAGGGAAAGGGGCAGCCCTGGCAGGAACAGAAATACCAAGAATGGAGCTGTAACAGGTGCCATGCGAATGGGCTAAAAATGGGCTAAAAGACCAGAAAAACTGAGAAGAGGTTAGCGGTTGGTGGGTTTGAGTTAGAGGAGAGCACACGAACACCTGGGGCTGTTCTCAGGACCGGCCGTTGCTGCGATGGGAAACGCGCCCTGTGCTGGGGTCCCGTGTCTGAGGGGGCGGTATCAGGTTGAGGTGTCTTGGGCCCAAACAAGTAAAAGTTCTGTAGGTAGGAGGCCTCAAAATACTCTGCACCTGGGAGTGCAGCTGTTCAGCGGTGCACAAGCAGTGATACAAGCCACCTTGGGCACTGGCTTTGTTCTGAAACGTCGACCAAAGTTTTCCATGCTTAGCTCGCGGCAGGTGCCCACAACCTGAGTTGTTATAAAATGCTGGAACTTTGTATACTTAACGTTTATTTCTGAAATCTGTTGGTACATTGCATTAAAATTGGTGAAGAAGTTGAACAGTAAAGGAAAAACATGAGCTTTGGAAGTTCAAAGGCGCTGTGTTCTGGTTTGGCACTGCTCCAGTGCTGGAGTTCTGCCAGGCTTTTATGATACCGAGAACAAACTCTGCATTTGTAAGCTGGTGTTTGTCCTTTCCTTACTCACTGCAGCATGACATTTAGTTAAGGCTGAGAGTTTACCTTTCTACTTTGATACCTTTGTGAAAAATATCGGGACTTTTTGATAAGCCTTTTAGCCTGAGTGCAAAAAAGTTGTTTGTTATGGTCCTGCTAAGCCCCTCCAATACCCGTAGTTGAAAACTATTATACCTGCTTCTTCTTTGTTTGTCTTTTCTGGGTTTGGACTCATGTTTTTTTCTATAATTCTAATTCCCAATTAAAAACTTTACTGTTTTCTAAAAAAATTTGGGTCCAGTGTTAATATATTTTTCTGATTTCAGACATTCATTTCAAGTAAGTTGCTCTGTTTTTACAACAAAAATGTTGAATGGGCTGCCCCTGCTTGTGATGCTTTGTGATATTTATAGCTATACTGCCGAGACTAGCCATGGTGTGATCTATTGCATAGATATACCGATTTCTTCGCACCATGGCTGAAGAAAAATCCTGACTTCCTACCTCTATGTGGTTTAATTTTCCTATTTAATTTTATGTGGAACCACAGCAAAAGCATCTTTTTCTTTTTGCAACAAACGCTTGTGATCATGAATAAAACACTTTGTGATAATGACCAGGCACAAAACTGGAAGCTGCGCTTGGCACTGGTGGTGTCCACTCTTACTGGATCTAACAGCATCCACCAACATCTCTAGTGTTGACAGTAATAGCTGGCAAAAGAAGGGCACGACACCTCGCAATCTAGTCCTGATGAATAATTTTAGTAGCATTGCTAAGCCTGCCAGTCATGTAGTTACTGGAAATACATTTAGGCTCACACATATCACCTTACTACTATCAGGATACATAAAGTCTTTCATTAAATATATGGTTAAGCCACTGAGGGAAAGAGTGGCAAAGAAAAGTTCAATAAAGCTGGTCTTGCACTAAGACACCCTTTCAGAAAGCTTTAATTAAGAGACTTGAAGGTGAGTTGTGATTTCCACCTTTTTTTAACTTGCTGTTTACACATTCATTTTTTGGATTTTTCTCTTTTTTCAGCCGCTGGATTCAATTCTGCGACCCACACGACAGTGCTCTGGTTACTCAGATGCTTCTCACCCTGCCCTTTAGTTCAGCACCTCCATCTAACTAAAGGATGTGCCAATGAGGATGCTGGCGGCCGTCCTGCCAGAAACAACATTAGTTCTCGCTAACGTAGATTTACATTGGATGTTTCAGGTGGCCAACCCACCGAAGGAAATAGTTTTGTTTAACAAAGGTGGAGAGGCTTTTCCCTTGTGTGATATCAGATACAGAGAAAGAACTATGAGTTGAATGTTATCTATGTATGAAAAAAGAGAGAAGAGGAAAAGGGGGAGGGAAAGAAAATGGAAGAATAGAGTGCTGAGAAAAGGTAATATAACTAACAAACATAGTCTGAGAAAAAGTTTGTTTGCCCAATGTGCATCTGAAAACACTTGGAAAATGGCCCAAGGCCCAAGTTTGTGTCAACAGCTGGAGTATTCCCAGATCTGTATCAGTAGCTGATTAAATGAGGGAGCTGTTCTGCAGCCTAAAATGAGGTTATTCAAACCCGTAATGTTTGTAATGGACTTGGTATTCATTTTACTTAAATTTCATCATTACACACTGTGATTCAAGAGTGCACCTCTCAAAATTCTAGTGCTCTCACTCTTAAAATGGAAAGTAACAATTAGCTTTCTGTAAGAGACTCTACTAATCCAGTTGCTGAGTTCATCGTCAGCTAGAGCAGGGAAGTGTTTCACCTCAGCCGTGTTAGTCTGTTGTCTGGGTACTGGCAACACTTCCTTCTTCTCTAAACAGTTCAGGCTTTTTGGAAACATACGTGGGGTTCATGCTGCTCCTCTTGCTCTGAGTGGAAGGGTTGGTCTTAATTGTTGTGCTGGGTGGAAACATTTACAGGCAACGTCAATAAAGGATATAGCACTTTTCAGCAGTGTGGCAAGCCTAATAGGAACAGTGATACACCTTCAGCAAAAGGGTGATACTCCTATAGTATGAGGAATTATGCAGCAACTGTATCCTTTGCCTGCCGCATGGAGCTGATAACCTATCTGTGCTGTAGGAAGTGATGTTGTCTTTGCCTTCTCTTAACTCTGCCAGAAGCAAGTCCTGCAGAAAGGTGATTTTTTGCTCAGCTGTCATCCCTTCTCCATTAATACTTCTTATTGAGACTCTGCCTCATTGGCCACTGCGATTGCTTCCAGTGTACCACCAAAAAAGTGTGGAAAAGACCCAGCAAGCCCGACTTTAAACCTCTCCTGCAAGCGTTTTACAAACGTGTACCTTGCATTCCAGTTCCTTGTTCTTGTGTCCTACCTGCGTACATTACTGGTACCTGCCACTACCCAGAATTGCCAGAGTAGGTCTCCTCAGCTCCACCTCAGACCTGTGGGGTGGGCCACAGGCGTGGGCTGGAGATTCTGACTTGGGTCATCTCTGTGGCTCAGTGCTCTGACCAAGCTGATTGCGTGGCGAGGGAGAGATCCCATCGCGCTGGCACCCTGCGTGCCTCCTGTTACAACTCTTCTTCCACTGCCTGCAGAGCTTGGTGCTGGCGTTCTGCCTGGCTCCCCCAGCAGCGTCTTGGCCTCTGCAGGCAGCGTCAGTTGACTGTGTATCTCGTGACGGAGATCACACGCCCGCACAGCAGACTGCTCCGTCTGCCCGTCCCAACAGGATTCGTTCTGCCATCGCCTCATCAATGCGGCCTTGCTTCTCATTCCCAAGAGAAGTCTGGGTTAACTCAGACAATGCTTTTAGTGTTTCTGGAACAAGATATTCTGACGGGTGGTTAGAGGTCGGGCCTTTTACAAGGCATTTTTTTGGGAGAAGAGGGTCTCCCTTCACTGCCATCGCAGGTCCAGCAGCCACAGGCACCTTGGAGCTCCTCGGGGCAGCTCAGCGGCATTGCCGACGTTCAGAGGGGTTGTGCCCTATTACAGGTGTACCAGTAACAATACATTTCATGCAGTTCCTCACACAAAAGGCAGGGGGGAAGCGCACTTCCCAAAGACCAGTCGTAGTTGCATGTGTAGCAACTGATGCACTGGATTTTTTAAAAATATGAACCTCCATTGTTGCCCTCTCCTATAGTAACCTTTCTGCATCACATCATCTCATGCTTCATGGCTTCTAACGTTATGTGCGTGTAATTTCTTTTTTTTTAATGTTACAGAATACAAGATGGCAGATTTTTGTTAACAAGGTCTAGTGAAATATCATATCTTTTTGGAGTGATAACAGTAACTTAAGATCAAGCAACCTATATAAAGGGCTCAGAATGTTCATTGCATCTACGTAGTATCTTCTTTACCCCGAATTTCCCTTGCATTGCAATTCCCATTTGCTTCATTTTGTTAGACTCCTCTGAAACTCAAGAATTCTCTGGTCTCGGGCAAACCCAAAAATTAACTAAGCTATATTATTCTGTAGCAGTTGCAACTTTTTGCCAGTTTACTACTTTTTCCAGTAACCTGACATGCTTACTAAACAGCAGAGGTCTCAGTGCAGAAGCAGCCTGCTAGTCCCTGCACTCACCTGAGAGCTGATCCCCCTTCCCACCGCCACAGAATGCTGATTATAGAGGGGAATCCTGCCTGATCACAAGGCCATTGCGGTATTTTGAAATCTCTTGATTTCATTTGTTCTGTCAGACTGAGAACCACATTCTAGTGCACATTCAGAGACCGGAGCACATCACTCATGGGAACTGAAAAGAAGACAAGATACCCACAGCAGTGGACAGAAGGGCTTGCTTCCCAGCAACCCTGCACTGCTAATTCTGCAAAAATGAAACATTACAGGAAAGCTTTGCAAACATTGGTCATGTAAACAGATCTTTATACATAGCAACTGGGTGTCCTTGGGAGGATTGATGTCATCTGCCAGTCCCCGAGTCTCCACCTGGGACTCAAACAGCGTTGGGTCAGCTGGCTGGGGGCAGGCTCAGCTCAGGCTGTGTTTGGTGGGCACCCCAGCTGGCTGCTGTGGGGAGGAATCCCAGGTCAAGGGGAGCTTGTGGTGTTCAGTGTCTTACTCTGAGGCTTTGCTTTGTTGTGGCATCTGTTTCCAACCAGCCTGCTCACTGCTGAGCCCATTCCCTTCCCAGACCACTGCTCTGTCCTTGTCCGTACTTCATTGCATGGGTTCCCTTTCCCTTTCGAAGGCCTGGCTGTTGGCATCTCTGCTGCTTGGCAGTGTTTTTTCTGGCTGTACTATCTTTTTCCATGCTGTAGTCCTACTTTAGCTCTTTGGCTATTTCCTTTCTAGCTTGGTCCCAAGCACAGTGTTCTTCTGCAAAGTTCTCTTCATAGTGCTGGCAGGAAAATATGGGCTGGAGAGTTGTGTGGATTACATGGGGCTTGGACGTCCTGGAAGATGCCACATTTTAATGTAATTTCCAAATGTGATTAAGGTCTTGGCTAAAGTAGAGGAGAGAGTTGTGCGCTGTGAATTCTGTCTTTAGATGTGATGTTACCTGAGAGGTATCGTGTCCACCTTTGCACATTGATGCATGGCGATACATGTGATAGAAGAAAGGTAAAGGCGACTACACTTAGTTGAGATAATGTGGCGAGTGCCTCGTTGGGGTTGATGTTGCAGAATGTGCTTGGGCAATACAAGAGAGACTGAGCTTGCTGCTGTGCTGTCCCAGTGAACTGACACCCCATGTTCTGGATTCTGTGTAAGTATTTAACATGTTGAGCAAGCTCTCTGAGGAAATCAGCCAACTGTTGAAATCTCACATGCCTGAAAGCTCCGGTTCGGGTAAAAGTGTCTGTTTGCACATCCTGGTTTAGAACTGGAACCTCTTGTTGGAAAGTGCTCTGGGAGGTAAACAACTGTGCTTAGCAAAACTTGATGGCTACTTCCTATTTGCAGAAGCTAGCTCTTCCTTGGAGCAGCGCCAGCCTCTGACAGGAAATACCTGCTCTTATTTCTTAGTCATTCCTTCGGCTTTGAAATTCCTGGACAAGTTCAGAGCCCCTGGATGTCCTGGCAACTTTCTTGTTTTGTAATTTTGAAATTATTTCCTTATATTTTTCCAATTTAGTGGGGTTGTAACTTGAAGAGTCTAGAGATGATATAGAGCAATCTCATAGGGGCAAGAGTACAGTGAAGACATTTGTGCGGATGCATTTGAGGGTACTTCTTGCAGAATAAAGGAATATTGAGAATCTTGGAAAACATGGTTGCAATTTTTTACTGAATCCATTCTGTTCCCATCTATCCTTGCAGAGATTTTAAATGATCCAACAGCATATAACAACAATTTTCCAAGCTTATTTCTTAGTATTCTTTTTTCTTTCTTTGGTAAGATGATCTGCTGTGCCTGCACACGTGGTGAGGGCCCTGAAGGAATGTGTAGTCTGTGGCTGTACTGGGTTGTAACTCTCATGTAAATTTGTACAGTATATTAGACAATAGTTTGCAAAAAGAAAAGGCTGCAGTCATCTAAATAAGGGTATTTTTAGTGCAATTTAACAAATTTCATTTTGACAGGATTGATTCATTATTATCTTTTCAAAAGACAATTACATGTGCAGAGTGAAGGCTTCTCAAATTTGAATGTTTCCCTGTAAAATCTGTATGAACAGATTTAAAAGACTACACATTGTTTAAGGCATTGGAAACCTGAACTTTTCAAGCAGGAGCAGGGAATTTTGTTCAGAAACAATTTTAATCATTGAAGTTGCCATGGCTAGGCTGTTGGTTAATTTGGATGGCTTCAATGCCAGCTTACTTGGACAAATTATGTTTCCAAACATTAAAAAGGGGCAAAGCCGCAGCTGCATAACACTTTTTCTTAACATAAATCAGCACTGATATTAATTTTGTGGCCTCTAAGCGAACTGAGAAGTTACAATAGTTTGTTACTTTAATTTAGAATAATTTATAATAATGATGAAAACACGGTTTTCATAAATATAAAAACGTTTTGTCCATTACAGTGACTTTCTGTTCCACATCGCAATAGTAACGTTTGACTGCATGAAAATGAAAGGCAATGGGAGACATCTTTAGTTCAAGCTAACGTTTCTGGAGATTGTTTTTCGCATGTTTTACACGTCCCCCGTGTGCGGCTCCGAGGGCAGAGGAACGGGCCCGGCTTTTTGAGTCGAGGAGGTCACCTGCTGGTTGCTGTGCCTCAGTGCACTGAACAGCCGCGCTGGAGATGGTCCCCAGGATCGGGAGGCAGAGCTGAGGATGCTGCTTCAGGATCGGAACCGCATCAAGCCCTCGGTAAAGCTTTCAGTCAGTCCTAAGCTTTTGCTGGTGCTGTGCGACCATGTCTCCAGAGGCACAGCACAACCGTTTTACTTGGTGATGAAAAAGGGCAGGTATGCGCATGGCCTTGAATTTACTGGAAAAAGGACATCTCTTGTTTCTATTGCTTACTGGGAGGTACAGCGATTTAATTTGTTTATGAAATAAGTTGTAGTACTATTGGCCTCTGCAGAGCATGTTGTTAAAACATGCAGCGAACATGGGCAGTAGTGAGTTATCAGTCCCCATGATCAAGTGGGCATGTGAATTTATAACCTAGAAGTGTTTGTGGTAGCTGTATGTGTTTCCATCCTCTAGTTAACGTGAAGTAATCTCGTGCCCAAGGTTATTTCATGGCGACTCAGAATTGTGTGGCTTAAAAGCAGTTTTTCACAAGCTGCAAAGCATTATTGACTGCAGTACAAAATATTTAATGCTGTAGCCTTTCCAGCCTTATTTTGGCCACTGGTTGTAGTCTGTTCATATGTAAATAAAGTTTTCATTTTAGTCCACTACTGTGTGAGATTGCAGAACTGTTTGTCACTGCTTATGTTCTTCTGTTTCACAGGGATATGTCAAGAACTTTAGTGGAAAATATATCCTAGTCAAATAGTGTGTTTTAATGATTCTTTTAGTTTGGTTGGTTAAAAGTAACCGTTTTAACATAAGGAACTAAGATTTCTGTACAGTTCTTTCTCTAATTCCTTGCCTAGTCTCAAATACCATCAAATGCTTCAGCGATGTCTGTTTAATGAGAAAGTGCAGTAAAGAGGAGAATAGAAGATTAATAGAAATACTGGGATGAAATTCCGGTTGTTTCACAGTTAGTGGAGCAAGGCTTTTGCTCGCAGAATGAGGCCAGAAGGAATTTCCCATGGCTATCTCATCTGAGTTTCATAAAAAAGATTCTTTCATCGAGTCTAAATGTCATGGCCTGAACTAAAAGTATGCTCTTGCTTGTTCATTAATAACTCAAGTGAAAAAAAACTTAATTGCTAGCTAAGCTGCAATAATAACCTGTTGCCTTGTTTAGAATGGACCCTATTTGCAGTTTGAATTTATAAAGCTTTAGTTTTTAGCCAAATTCATGTGGCTGCTTTTCCTGTATGAAATTTGGTATCTGGACAGACAATCCATGGGCCCATGATTAGATTACTACTTCAGTTTTACTTGCATAAGCTGAGTAGGTTGAGCTTCCTAGACTCAACTCTTCCTCAAGCCACAGAACAAAAATGCCCCTTGGTGTTAAATGCAACTACTTCAGGATCCCTTGAAATTGCATCAAGAATAAACTTTATTAAATCATGAAACGAGTTATTTATCAAACATAGTCAATTTCCATTGTTCAGAATTGGCTCAGCCCATGATCCTGGAGGAACTTCAAGTCTTCTGGTTTGGAATCACTGCATTTCCTTGCAAAAGTGCATCCTCCTGTATCATCACAGCATTGCCATGGAAACTAATAATATACCCCAGCTTTCAGGAAATGCTCTTGACATGGTAAGATTAACTATTGTTTTAAATGAGATAACTGGGCTGCCTTTGCAAGTTGTTTCCTTTGTCATAGTTATAGCAGCAGGCTGGAACCCTGAAGATGTACTTGAAGATGTATCCACTTGTGTGCTCTTTCAGCATCGTATTTAGTGCAATCGGTAGCTCAACACTTTAGGTGGAATTCCCTTGGTGACCTGTCACTCGGTTCTCTGTATTGGGTGACAGTCTTCCCAGGACATTATGCCTGTTCACCTACCTACCCTCCGTCCTGGGTATGATCATAACCGCACACTGGATCATCAGAGACTAACAGCATTGTAGATTGTCAGCACGCTGGGTCTTGGTAATGTGTCTTAAGAAAGCACTTAATTGAAAATGTCATCTGCTCTTTGCTATGCCAATAACTGATATGTTCCCGGGAGGGCTCCTCAGTACAGGAGGACAAGTTAGTGCTAGAGCAGCAGAGCTAAAGATGCTTTGTTTCCAATATATTTGTTCTTAATAGCTCTTGGGCCCTGCCCTTATCACCGCCCTTCAATAACCTGAGTTGTTCTTCCCTTTTCCACCCCTGGAGCATCCTCATCAAGTAAAAGACGACATATGCTGTGACCAATCTGCTGCTCTGCACTTAGGTATTTTCTGGCTACTGCCATGCAGAATGTGTGCAACTGAACCCCACCAACCTCTGCCCCCCGCGCACCAAGGGACACCATTCTGCACCAAACATTTACATGCACACACACTTACGTCTTTTCCTCGTGGTAACCCCTTAAAGGCAAATATAGTTACAAAACCTTCATGTTAATTAAATGGGATACAACTAGAATTGAATATTTTGTTTAAAAAATGTAAAATCAACAGTGTGTTCTTTGGACAGTAGAATTGAAAAAGCTCAGTTTCTTAGGTGTTTTCCTGCTGCCCCAGCTTCCCCTGTGTCCTTTTTGGATACTGTTGTAGTATGCAGAGTCCAGACCCTCTGATTTTCACAAAATTTGCAAGAATGTGCTATCTTAAGACCTCTGTTCTGCCCTCATTTTGTTTAAAAGTAGCTAATAGTTCAGAAGAGCGACAAGGCTGACAGGCAGGTGGCATATATATTTTATTTCATTATGAAACGAGGCTCCAGGAGGGATTCTCCAGTGTGCTCTATTTGTGGTTGATGGCACAGAAGTGACAGAAAGCAGCTTTCAGATGTCTTCAGCCAAATGAATTTTCAATTACAGGGATGGCAGGATGAGGGAAGGTGCGTTCCTGCCTCATTTCATGGTGAGAATGGCTGATGGACATGCTGCAAGTGGCTACTCAATGTTGTTTTCTTCTTGCCCAATGCGCAGAGCTTCCTGCGTGATGTGCCAGCTCTGCGCTCAGCACAAAATAATCCATTTTGTTTGGGCTTTTTCAATAACATTCATCACTGTAGTATGTGGGTATTTGGCTCTCAAGAGCAGTGTGGGGAGGGGAGGGCTCTATAATATCCATTACATGTCATTTCCTTATGTTCAAATCACAGCTCTTACTGTCCTCAGTTGCAGTTATAAATGCTCGTGACTTCGGTATTTCAGGGCCTCAGTTTGTTATGCAGGGGGGAAAAAAAAGGGAAACATATCTGAAGTAGTATGGCATAACTGAATTGTGAACTGTATACTGCCAGCTGGGAAGGAAGCCAATTAGAAATATTTGATTGCTTTAATGATAGACAGTCCATTCTCTTCCTACAACCTCCTGCTTGGATTTCTGCCCAAGTCGAGAGAACTTGGTGACCTGAGACCTAGTGCCTCATGTCACTCCTAGGTATTTGACTATGAGGCTACTGCAAAGGTGATTTTGCTGTGTCTGTAGTCCAATTATATGGATAGTTTAGTGGGGTGGGTCAGATCTTCAGCAACTTTTATTTAAGGGTTAGCATGCTGTCCACTCATTATACAGAGCCCCATTCACGTATTTTTCACTTGTAGGTCAAGGCCTCCCAACTCAATGGGTATGTCATCAGGTTATCGGCAGGAAGAAGAGCTACAATTTCAGTGTCAGAGGACAAGGGGATGTGCACAGGTTGTCACACGGAAGGTAAGGAATGAATGGTGCCCCTCACAGAACGTCTGCCAGTAGGACATGGCTGCGCAGTGTGGAGGAGCCACCCAGCATCCCGGTGTTTGTCCCTCTGTCCCAGGCACAGCCTGAGGACAGGCAATGAGGTTTGTGCTGAGTATGACTCGCCATATTTGGCAGCAGTTTGCCTGTTTCAGAAGTATTTATTTTAAATAGCTCTTCCCTTGCCACTTGTTTCTTGTCTATGATTTCTCCATACTTATGCTGATGTAACTTTAGCGGAGCTGTGTGGCAAAGTGGATCAGGGAAGAACCCAGGGCTAAAGGGAGCCTGGGGTGAGCGGCAGGGGTGGAGTGGATGAAGTTATTTTTAAACTGAATCAGCAGGCTGAAATAGTATTGAGAAGAGTAGCTTTAGGAGTGGAGATGGGAATTGGAAATCTAGGAGTTACAACAGACCGCAAGGGCTCAGTGTGTGTGGAACACAGTTTCAGTCCTACAAAAACTGGAAAGAAACTGAGATTCCTGATTCTTAGCTGTGAAAGTGAAAAGTCCAGAATGCGGTGTCCTTCCCTGCTGGTCAACAAAGTGGATGGCAGTTTACTGCAGCAGTGTAGGGGCTCAGATGTCAGCCAAGTAAGATCTACTGCATCAAGTTTAAATGCCCATCACAAGGCATCCACGAACATTACATACTTAGCTGTACTTTTAAAGGAAAACTGTATCACTGCCTGCCACCCAGTTCTTGTAATGCAAGACTGAAACACAAATCACACCTTTTCCACATCACTCATGGGGGTTTCACAGCCTTTGCACTACCAGACCAGCCGAAGAGCCCGGGTGACCTGGCGTCCTCCGGCAGATGCAATTGCAGAGCACGGAGCTCAGGAGCCGCCCAGCCGCTCCTGCCCCGCACGCAGCAGAGGCTGCTGGCTGCAGGGACCCGCGGCAGCGGAATGTCCCGCAGCAGAGCAGCGTCTCTGAGAACCGGAGCCCTCGGTGCGCTCGCTGAGAGCGGCGCAGCCTCCGGCGGCGCGACGTGCGGCCGGGCAGCGGCCACGCCTGAGGCTTCGTGCGAACGCACCCGGGGATTTCCCGGTGAGGGGCGGCTGCGAGCTGCAGCAGCGCCGGGAGGCGGCCCCGGCCGGCCCGCTGCAGCCCCCGGCCCGCTGAACACCGCTCCGCTCCGGCCCGCAGCTCCGCAACGGGCGAGAAGGGCCCCGGCGGCCGCGGGCCCGGGCGTGCGGCACAGCCCGGCCCAGCCGCGAGCGAGGCCAAGTCCCCGCAGGGCCCTCCCGAGCGCCCCGCGGGTTCCCCGCCCGCTCCCGGGGCTCCGGCGGCGCTCGGGTCCAGGCCCGGCGGCCCCACGGGCTCGGCCGCGCTCGGCGCGGCTGCGGGCCGTGTGTGCGCCGAGGGAGGGACGGAGCGGGTCAGACCGCGCGGAGGGCGGGGATAACCCCGCGGTGGCCGTCACGTGGAGCAGATGAAAGGGAAGCGGCTTGGCAGGGCGGAGAGCAGCCGGGGCGAGGGACAGGGAGCGCGGGGCAGGCGGCGGCGAGGAGCGGGGCGCAGCGCGGCGGGAGGGCTGCTGCCATGGGGCGCTGACCCGCCCGGGACCCCGGCCCCGGAGCTGGAGCCGCTCGGGAGCGATGCTTGGCGGCGGGGCGCCGCTCCCCCCCGCCGCGCGATGAGGGGCTGCGGGGCCGGCGCGGGGCCGGCCGTGCCGCCGCCGCTGCTGCTCGGGCTGCTGCTGGCCGCGGCGCCGGGCGCGGCGCTGGGCAAGGAGACGGCGTTCGTGGAGGTGGTGCTCTTCGAGTCCAGCCCCAGCGGCGACTACACCACCTACACCACGGGGCTGCAGGGCCGCTTCTCCCGCGCGGGGGCCACGCTGAGCGCCGAGGGCGAGATCGTGCAGGTGAGCGCCGGCCGGGGGGCGCCGCCTGCCCCAAGATGGCTCCGCGGGCCCGGCCGCCCGTCACCTGGCGGCACAAAGCCCGCGCGGGCCGGGCCCGCCGCCCCACGTGCGCCGCGCGGCCTGGGGGCGCCGCGGCCGCGGTGACAGATGCGCGCCCGCGCACAAAGGCCCCGGGGCGGCCCCGCGGCCGCCGAGCCCCGGCCTCACCTTGACCGGGCCGGCGCGGAGCCCCGTTTGACAGCCGGGCGCGCGGCGGGAGCGGGCCGGGCCGCGGAGCAGCGCGGAGCCGAGGGCCGCGTTCCGCGCGAGACAGGCCCCGGCGCCTGCGCTCCGCTCCGCACGCGCGCTCGCACCGCCGCCGGGCGCGGTGTCTGCGCGGGGCGGCACGCGGAGGTGCGGGGCTGCCCCGCGCCCCGGGCAGCGCGGGCGAGCACCGCGTGGCGGTCCCGGGAGGCGACAGGCGCGGGTCAGCGCACCGCACCGCGCACCGCACCGCGCACCGCACCGCGCACCGCTCCGCGCACCGCACCGCTCCGCGCGTCCCCCCGACCGGGGCTGCCGCGTCCTCCGGGCCCGCGGCTCCCGCGCCAGGAGCCGCTTTGCAGTGAGGTTTCCTATAAAGCTGCTCTTGGCTTTCTCAGCAGATAAATAATTTCTGTTTTTATCTGAACGCAGTCAGTCTTCGCTCTGTTTGAAACTCTTGAAGTGCTTATCTAATTCCTTTGTAGTCGCTTGTAATTGTTTGCTTTATTTTTTTTCCCCTTTGGCTAAGTAAAGAAAAATTACTTAAATGGTGTTTTAATAAGTTTAACTGTTAAGCGATTGCCAATAGCGATCCTTATTTCTCATTAACAGCTGTGGAGTTTGCTTGAGTTCTGTATGTGTACTCATACATACAAATGTATATATAACATTTTTAAAAAGATTACTGGTTGTGACTAAGCTCTAAAAACAACTCTGCAAGCACAAGTACATTACTATCAAAATAATTGTTTTTTCTTTTAAAGTAAAGAATACCACTTTTGAGCGCTTGTTATTTCCAAACAGTTTAAACGGAGAGGGTTTCTTATAAAAGTTCTCTTGCGGGCAGAAGAGTTGTGTGGACAAGCTGCTGATATAAGGGGTTTGTTTTATTCTTCTAGAGAAAAGAATGATGGACCAATTAATTTCTCTTTCTGACATTTTTTGACAAAGGTGTTGCTAGTAGGGGCTGAAACAGACATTGATGTTTTCTAACCTCTTGGTGCATTATCGAATAATATGGGTAAGACTTAGGGCTGTGTTTTTGGGGATAACAGACTCTGAAGTCCTTCTTGTGTTAGTGTTAAGAATAAGAACAGAGGCCATTTACTGAGGTCGTACTTCCCTTGAGATTCTAAGTGAAAGTGGAGAAAAAAATGTACTGTTTTGCTAAGGCTCAGGTTTGCATAATTTGAAACAAGTGTATTAAATTGATGTTTGTAGGCCTCACCATGTGTAACGTCACCTGTCTGCTTCCCCCTCACCCCCGAGCAAACAGCCCCCTCAGTAGCAAGGGCCACCGTGAATGCCAGGTTATGTGGCAAGTCTTTTACAGTCATTTATCACTCAAAACCTGTGTTGCTTGTTCTTCTGTACACGTACTAGATCGCATACCTCAGGAACAGGCTACTTGCTTAGCGTGAGCCGCCGTGTGTGCTGTTTCTCGGAGGAGAGCGTGTGGATGTTGCGGCGGAGCAGCCGGACTGAACGCTGCCAGTCACGTTGTCACTGTTGAGGTTTCAGACCACACGCAGCACGTTTGTCAGTGCTTTGCTTCCTTCGTCTCCCCCCGGAAGGGAGCTTTTCAGAGCCAGAATTTATAAAGATATTCACAGCATTGTCTTGCCTCCCCTTTTTCAGTTAAGCTGTATATTTATGGAACTATATGAATCTGCTGTTCAGGGTGATTGTTTAAAGTTCACTGTGAGATTTAGGAAAGGGTCATGAAGCTGATGCCACTCAGAGCCTGTTCAGCAGTAGCTGATGGTGCACCGGTCGGTGAAGGAAGCTCTTATTGCCCCCACCACTTCGTCAGGGCACACAGCTCTTTCAAGATTAGGATGCATTTTTCTTTAAAATGAAATACTAGAAATTAGTGAAAATCAGGCACACATTAAAGAATGGATCAAAGGAATTGTGGTTTTGGGACTACACAAAGACTAACTTTTGTTTATGTTAATAGCACCATTTACTCATTGGTCTTGAAAGTCTGAGCAAAAACAAAAAAAAACACAACAAAACCCGACTTAAGAAACAATGCACTTTCAGCTTTTGATAGGTCATACGCTCGTTCCTAAACTGGGTATTGGTCAGATTCCTATCCAGTAGTGGTATGCTATTATATTGCTTCTCATGGTATTGTGAACAAGTCTTATTAGGGTCAAGTGTCTACCAGAATAACTCTTCAGAGAGATGAAATGTTCATATGCCTTCTTTCATGTGGCCACAGTTTGTATTCAGCAAATTCATCCCTAGGTTGCTGTGTCAGCTGGTCCTTAAACTGCTCGAAGGTCTAACCATCTCAGTGGGATCTGGCGCGCTGGAGTATTTTGTGTTTCTTGGGGCAATATCCTGGCCATTAGTATGGTTATGATTGGAAATTGAAAACGTCTGATTAGAGAGTGATTGTGAAAACAAGACTTTGTTGAAACCTCTAAAATGATATTTTGCTTTAAAGCAAATTATGGCTGATGAACTCCTTATGGTTGAAACTTCTTGTAGCATTCAGACCAAAAGCTCGTTTGTAGTTCTGTGTCAAATGATGCTGTGTAGCCACAGACTTACAGTGTGAGGATGGTAAGCATCACTGATGTGACAAGCAGTGGTTTTTTGCTTGGAGTGGGATTATGTATCTTAATTCTACTTGCACTTGGCAAGATTCTCTTCCAGTTGTTTGTTCTGCTCGATAACTAAGGTGTGGAGCATCACATGTGGTGCTTCTTATAAAGCTGTGGTGGTGATGGTACTGCTCAGGTGAGCTGCTGGGAAAAGAGGATAAACTTTAACGCTTGTTTTAGATTGCATTCAAAACTCCAACACATAATGATACACATTCATCATTGTTAATTCTCTCAGTCTTTCTTTTTGCTACTCCTGCCTTAGATACACTGCTGAATACAGTACTATAGGTCGGTTACCAACACGTACAATTTTGAAGAGACGCAGCATGGAGGGAAAGATTTAGGAATATGATGGTTTTTCTTGTGCAAGAGAAGTTTGGGGTTTGGTTGGTTTGTTTCTGCTTGGAAGCCCCAGCAGGGGAATAATGAACTTTATGTAACCATTGAACTGGAGTGATACGTAGATTACATAATAACCTCCAATTGCATATATTTTTTGTGCTCAGAAGGTAACAGTTTGGGGAGAACAAGCATAACTTAGTGTTTTAAAGCTACAAGAGGAAAACAGATGTGCAACACTTCCCAACTTCTTGCATGGCAGTTTCTTGCAGCACTGATATTGCCCATCTTCTTTCTCTTGAAGAGGATGGGGAGACTTAGAACCAAATGCAGGTCTGTGTGCCTGTGTCTTCCTTCCATCTCCTTCTCGCCCCTTATTTACTTGAATAGCTCTGAACCTTTCCTCTGTTTTCTCAAAATGCAAAAGTTGCTGGAGACTGTGAATGTCTGTCAGGTGGGATTCACGCTCTGAAGCATTGGCAGAGATCTTAGTGGCACTGAAAGCAGTGACCTGAAACAGCCCTGCAGGGATATGGATGTCTGGCAATGGTCACAGGAGGCTGAGTCAAGGGAGTATTGGTGTCCTTTGAGAATGGAAAACAAAAATGTGTGTTGGTTTTGGTTTTTTGTTTTGTTTTGTGAACAGACAGGTTAAGTTTCATAGAGTCATAGAATGTCCTGAGTTGGAAGGGACCCACAAGGATCATAGAGTCCAGCTCCATTCCCTGCATATGACAACCCCACAGGCCACACTGTGTGTCTGAGGGCATTGTCCAGTCTCTTCTTGAACACTGTCAGGCTTGGGGCTGTGACACCTCCCTGGGGAGCCTGTTCCAGTGTCCAGCACCTCCGGGTGAAGAACCTTTTCCCAATGTCCAACCTAAACCTCACCTGGCACATCTTCTGTCATTCCCTTAGGTTCTGTCATTGGTCACTAAAGAGAAGAGTTTGGGGCCTGCCCCTTCTCCTCCCCTTGTGAGGAAGCTGTAACCACATGAGGTCTCCTCTTAGTCTCCTCCAGGCAGAACAAACCAAGTGACTTCAGCCACTCCTCATACTGCTATTCTCCAAACCCTTCACCAACTTTGTAGCCTTCTTCTGGACACTCTCTACTAGCTTAGTATCTTTTTTATGCTGTGTCCCCAGCCCTGCACACAGTGCTCTAGGTGAGGCCACACCAGTGCAGAGCAGAGCGGGACGATCCCCTCTCTGCCCGGCTGGCCGTGCTGTGCTGGATGCACAGAGAGACCCTGCAGGGGGATCTGGATGAATTGGAGAACTCGGCAATCACCAGCCACGTGAAGTTCAACAAGGGCAAGCGCCGGAGTTTGCACCTGGGACACGACAACCCTGGCTGTACAGACAGACTGGGGGATGAGATGCTGGAGAGCAGCTCCATGGAGAGGGATCTGGGGGTTCTGGTTAACGGCAAGTTGAACATGAGCCAACGGTGTCCCTGGCAGCCAAGAGGACCAACCGTGTCTTCTTGCTTGAGCTGAGTGCCTGAAGGCCATTCAAATAGAGGAAGTGGAATTATTTGTGGCTTTGAGTCACTGTCTTCTTGAATGTTTTCTTAGCTAGTTATCCTCTTAGAATATGAACACACCTGTGACTGGGTTTGTGTTAGTTTCCATACCTTAACTGTAAAGCTGTGGCTTGCAGTAATGATCCTGAGGACATCAGGGATAATACATTTCTCTGGTAAAACTGAGTTCTTAGTACCAGTTTTTGGATCTTCAGTGACACCATGAGAAAGCAAAACTGAAGTTTCTTGGAGTTAGAGCTGCTGTTGGAACGAGGCACTTTCATTCTGATGGAAACCAAGGAGCTGATGCCCTGCGGATCTGAGCGGGGGTGAGAAGGTGCTTTGGTGTGAAGATAGGAGACTTGGAACGTGTCTGTTCTGTCTTGTATGAGCAGTGGGACCAGGTTGTAGGTTTCGTCCTCTCTGATCTTCGGTCTTTGATGTTGTGAACAAGTGCTCACAACTGGCAAATGTGGGGAGACAAGTGAGATGTCCATCTTCAGCTGTCGAATCTGAGCCCTGTCCTGCTCGAGTCTCTCACCTGAGCTTGTGTCAGACAGAACCACGAGTCCCACCGGTGTTCTGAAGGCCTGCCGAAAGTTAAGGAGTTTGTGTTAAACTGATAACAAGGCCGAATCATGAATGGAAGAGACTTAATTGCTGCTGTCTTGAAAGCTTGTTTTCTTTTTTAAAAAATGCTTATTCTAATAATGGCAAGTCACTGACAGCTCCTTTCTGGTTATAACAGCATCAGGTGTGTGTCTGGTGTTATGTAGTCAGAACAGTGAGTAACTTCTGTATGTGTTGCTTTGCTGCTTTACGGATCAGAAACCTCATCTAATTAAGCTTCAGTTTTTCTTTTGTTTTCTGGCTATCATTTTATTAAGACTTGACTATCTGGCTGGTAGGAACACAACTCTTCTGTACTACAGCCTTGATTTGTGCATAGAATAGCAAAATATTTTACAAATGTTGGTCATGCATTTTCCAAAATCTCAGTTCTTTAAAGTGTATTTGCAGGTTTTGAAACCTGAACTGGAGATTTCAATTTGCTCTGTGAGTTGGCTGGGCTGGTTAATCCTCTCTGTTATGGGAGAGAGTTGATAGGTGAAAAAAAGATGCAAAAGGCAGGTTTAGTCCTTTGGACAGGAGGTTCCTCTGCTGTAGTTTCTGTGGTGTGCTGTGCCTGGTCTGAGCTTGATCCGTGCTTGTTCTTCAGTGGTTTCTGACAGAAGAATGAAGTCTGCCCGTGCCCAGAGTTGCCTGGTGTCTCTCGGGCCTGGGGTCCCCTACTCCACGCTACAGACGAGATTTTTGTGCTGTAAAAGGAAGGCGTTTTTTCTGGGAGTGCAACAGGTGACTACAGGTCTGGGTCCTCTGCAGGAGAAGGCCGAGATGATAAAGGAAGCATAATTCACATTTAAAATAAGAGATAATTGAGGTAAAGACTTGCACAGTGATTGTACCTGAACAGCCTTTGCAGAGCGTGTAATGCACAAGCAGCTTGCTTGCATCCTGGGCTTGATCTCTGATCCCATTATTCTGTTTCCCAGTTTCTGCCCCTCCCTCTGTTCCTCCTCTCCTTTTTGTTTCTAAGTTTCAGTCATGCTTTAGTCCCTCATGTGCCATGGTGTGGGGTAGTACATGGGGAGGGTTGAAGACGTCCCATCCAAGTGTTCATTTGTCCTCTTGTTTTGCCTCGACACTGGGTGCTGTCTTCACGCCATGAGCTCCAGCCCAGCCACATCATTGCTGCTTTAGTTCACGAGGAGATGCCTGTTCTCATTGGCTTCCGAATGCAGTATTGTAAATAAGGATCCCTGGGTTTTATTAATTCTTTAATACTGCAATACCCAAGGTGTCTCTTGGAGTGGTGTGGAAGGACTTGGTTGCTGCTGGCTGCTGTGGGGTGTCTGCTTGCAGCTGCACTGCTCTGCCCCGAGAACCCTGTACCTGAGCCCTGGAATCAGAGAATCCTTTGGGTTGGAAGAGATCCTTAAGATCATGGAGTCCAACCATAACCTATCTCTAGCATTAAACCATCCTGTTAAAGTACGTGGCAACACTTTAAGAATGATGGAGACACACACATCAGAGGTCATGGTGAGAAGGGGCACCTGGCTGCTTAAACCTTCTGCGAGAACATCCTTCTCTTTCCTTCCTTTGGACAGTTTTATGTGTTCTTTCATATCTTATGGAAAAAGAAACACCTTGTGAAAATAACTAATATAACTCTCAGATTATAGTGGAATTTTAAGGGCTAGTAAATCGTATTTACCTAGTTAAAAACTTTGGACTTTCAAGCTTTAGACTATTACAATACATTATAATGTACTAAGGGAGAGTTGAGGGCACCTGTACAAACTGTTTCTAAATGAGTCTAAGGCAATAATAAATAGATGCTTCTAGACACTACTGCAGGGGAGAGTGCTGTTCCAAAGATAAAGTACCAAATTCAGTGGTGGGTTCCTGGTTTTGGAGGAAGCTCCGGTGTCTGTGGTATTTGCACACACTTGCACCACCACCAGAGTCCTTCTGCCAGAGCCTGGTCAGCGCGGGAGGCTGAGATGGTCCCTTGTGGAGAAGGTGGGAGGCACAGTGTAAGAAAATGAGGTAAAAGACACCTAAGTATGGAGGAGAAGGTACAATGGAAAGAGCAAAAAACACTGATGTGACCTATTTAGCGGAATAAGAATAAAGTAGGTTAAGAAAGCAGCAGAAAGATACAGCACTGGCTCTTCTACTCAGGCCAACCACTACAATTTCTGTTTACTTCCAAATAAAGGTAGGGAGTCAAGCTGGGAAAAAATAGTTTGTGGGAGTTCAGGTAATTTTTCCACATAGTCCATAAGTTTAGTTAAACCTCCGCACAGACGTTTAAGGTCTGTGCTGTTGAAAACCTTGTCCTTGCTGGCTGGATGCTGACTGCTTCCTTTTCTATGTGTTCCTTTGGCTTGTTTGGGAGATGGAGCTAGGAAAAAATCCCAGAGAGGAGCGTCGCTCAAAAATTGTTAAACATGGAGCCATTTGGAGAACTTTTCATTTCTATATATTTATATTGAGACTGGATCTGTGTGACTCTAATGGTTTAGATATAATTACAGCACTTGTAGCCAGCTGTGCCCATGGACAGAGCCGGCACTTGCTCTCCCTGGGCACTCGGCCGGTGGATGTGATTACGGGACAGGGTAACTTGGTATTAATTGCTCTGCCTATTGAAGAGCTTTGAAATGACTCCAGGTGGAGCATGTAGAGGTCATGATTTGTTGTGGCATAACTTGGTGAGGAAGAAACGCAGGCAGCTTTGCTGCAAGCAGATCTTATAGGAAAGTCTCGAGTAGTTGTATAAAACCTTTGATTAGGATACATAGTAATTTTCTTCCAGTTTATACCATCTTGTGGTGGAGCGTGTATTTAAAAATGCTCCCTTTTTTATTACAGTCTTCTAGTCGTTGTTTTGGAATTTCAAAGTCAGGCCCTTCTGGACCAAAATAACTTCCATAAACATAGTTTTTAAGAGTGTGAATGCTTTCAGGAGGCCAGCACCTTACTGGTTAAGGAGAGGTAAGGTCTGGAGGCCGTAATCTGCTGTGTGTTCTACCCAGTTATGTAAGCGGTACATGGATGTGCATTAATACACTTAGTGCGTTAGAACTGCTTGGTTTAGGAAGCGTTAAATATTAACTTATACATACTGTGTCTTCTTCTGTGCATCTGCGCTTCCGTGCTCAAATGTGGTCGGACCAGAGCTTGTGGTGCCTACATATGAAAACGGAATGAATGCAAGTTGAATGCTTGGCCTTATTTCTCATGTTTCCTGGCTTGAAGGGAGATCCCTTCACATGAAAGGAGATTGGCAAAGGAAAAAGAGATTGTTTTTAAACAAAGACATGTTTTGAAATTGTTACAATGGCAACAGAAGATTAATGTAAAAAACTATATTTTATTTCTTTTTTCGTTTTTCTTGCCAGCTTGACACTTGAACCAGAGGTGACCAGGGAGTGTGATCTGCAGATACCCAGTAGAGACAGCCGGAAATTGCTCTTTACTGCACCTATCCCATCGGCGGAGCTGTTTGTATTAGGATTGAGGAGCAGTGCTCAGGAAACTAGGGATCTGGTGGCTTAGGGTGTCCTCTTCATAGTGACAAATTGCTTTCATTGATTTTTTTCTTTTTTAATTTATTTTCTTTTCATGCTGGTTTGAAAGGCTTCTGTTGTTGCACTTGGCTTTAAGATGAAAAGCCAGTTTACAAAGGTTGATTAGATGCCTGTTATGTTGCAGACACAAGTGCACCGTTCAATATGTAGCTTAATGCAGACTCTCTAGGATTCCCAGACCCATGGCACTCCGTACATTAATGTAAGGACTTAAGTCATTTCCTAAAGCTGCTGGGCAGCTTAAGCTTTCTGTTGGTTTACTTGAGTTTAAACCGTTTTATTATTTTGCATCATTTTTGATAGTAAAGCAAACTGAAGAATCAGTGAGGAGGTGACGGGCCTGATGAAGAATGAAGGGGCATATTTTAGAGTCTGCAGTCATGGTTTGAGGACACCTGTTTAATTAGCTATACAGGGATGCGTGTTGCAAGTACATGCCTCCTACTTTGAATTTGTTGCGTCTGCTTGGTAAGCAACTTTCAAATGCTTCTGATTGCAGTGTTTGAAAAACTACTTTTAATTCAGGAAAGACCCTATTTTGTGCCAAGATATGTTTTCCTACTTTGAGACTTTTGATGCTTGCTTGCTTTAAAAAATCGACAATAAAAAATATATTACGTGTGGGTGGCAAAAGTCCTTCTCCTTCATTTCTCTTTTCATCCATTCCCTTCTCCCCCATGCAAGACTCTAACCAAAGTTTCCATTGAGTCCACCTTTGGAACTGAAGGTTTCCGGCCTTAAACAGTCCACTTTGATGACAGATTAAGAAAAGTGGATTTGGGGGACTGACTTGGCATTGTAGAAGGTATTCTGTTTTTTACACTGATGGGTCCATTCTGAAGGTCGTGGAGAAGAACCTCTTTCAAACGTAGTGGTTCCCCTTGCAGTGTTGTATTTTGTGAGGGTCCAGCATACTTTCTCATAACTGTTTTGCGTTTATTTAGAAATGTTTTGAGCAGATACTGTGTTGTATGCGGTGAGGATAAAGGGGAGAGGAACAGTTCGTGGTCTGGATGCCAAGCTGGCAGATGTCCTGAGTGATGTGTAGCAAGGCTGGGAGCGAGAAGTGAACCCGTGAAACAGAGCCAGGAGATGCTACTGAGTTCAGGATTTAATCGGAGCCAAGGGCTGGAGACCTCATTTCGCTCAGAGGCAAGTTATCCTCAATCTGCTAGCTAGCAGCCTTTTGCCTATTTAAAATACATTATCTTTTGAATCCCAGAATTTTGTCTGAGGAAAAGACATTGCAGCGTAGTTAATGCAAAGAACTTCCAAGGTGTGATTTTATTTGGGTTTTTTGCTATTTTACTTGAGAAAGCTGCACTGCTGGAGTTCCTGCTGCCCCCCTGCATTTATAGCTCTCAGTGATAATCTTTGTAGGTTTCATACTGAGAATTTACAGGGATATTTCTGTAGCAAAATAATAGGGTTGCAGCTGCAGATTGGGATAAATTTCTCAACCATGCGTGTTTTGTTTATATTCAGTTGCTACTGGGAGCTGAATCTCCTCAAATAACAGAAGTCAAATGGAGTGATCTGGTCTCCTGTTGTCTACCCTGCTTCTTATCTTCAGGCAACTATAGGAAAACGAAGAAGATTTGAAGTCTGCTGGGACAGCTTTAGTATTAAGCATAGGTCCCTGTTGTGGAATAGTCAGCCAAAATGTATGTATGTGTGTGTGTGCTTATGTGTGATGTATGCAGTATGACTGAAGTTAGACCAAGATGAAACCAACAGAATCTTCTCTGTTTCTGAAGACTGCACAAGCGTTTGTTTTTCAGGGGCTTGGACAGGAATGTTCTGGAGCCATCCCAGCTGTAGAAATAGGATGGGAAGAAACTACCGTCTTTGTCATTAAAAAGGGCTGAAGTGTCCTGAAAGAGTTAAGCTCTAATTAGCTCACTCGTAAGGTATTTAATATCCTTATTAAACTCAACTGCTGGTTTGCTTTTTTGTTTTTTTTCCTTCTTATGGTGAATAAAATTTCTTGAAGAGCTGAGCCTGTGCCTCTCAGATCAGAGGCTCACATGTTGAAGCTGGCAGTGCTAGAGGCTAGTTCCTATCTGTGTGACAGCGTTTTTAATTTAACAGGACCAGCTTTGATGTTCTCGAATATTTATAGGCAGCTTCAGATCACTCCAGTATGTATTCTTTTCAACTGGAGCAGAAGTTCCTCCTCACACAACAGAATTTCTTTCCCTCTGTTTACTCTCGGGTCTCTTTTGGATTTGCAGTCATCAGAGTGGTTTTATGTTACAAAAATACTGCTCAAATACTTACTTGTGGGAGGAACCGCTTGATTTCCTTTCTAGTTTCTGCAGCTTGGGGGTGGTCCGGTTACTGCATCTGAGCTCCGTGTTTGAGCCTCGCTGCAGACACGTTGCAGAGGAGACGGATGCAGGGAAACAGAATTTGAGCAGAATGTGGATATTGTGGAGCCTTGTCCCTCTGCCTGTGCTCCAGTGTGCCTGCGAGCCGGGCTGTCCTCCCAAACACAGACACGGCAGGGGTTGCCACTTTAAAGTCACTAGTTTTGGTGTTTTAGGAAGGCCTGGCTGTGGTTTGAATCTTTGCCTTGATTGTGCCGTGTCTGATGGAGGTGTTTCCTCAGACCAGCTTTCGTGGTAGATTTCTCTTTTCGTCCTTTCTCTGCCATGTTTCTCTTCTGCTTTATCCTCTCAGCCCTCTGTTGTGGATCTTGCATGGACTGAGTACCGTGCTGCTGATGTTCCAGCCCAGAGAGACCTTGTCGTGACCAACTGGGAAAGCAAAGCCATGTTGTTCTTTTTTCTAGACCTTTTCTGTGTGGATGCTGGCGGTTCAGGCAGATTTCTCTATCCCGCTCTGTTATGCTTGGTTTTTGTTGTGAAGTTCCATACACTTCGCATTACGTGATGATCTCCTAATTCGAATTCTCTTCTTGTAGGCTTATTTGGAACTCCGTTACTGAAGCAGCAGATTTTTTGCGTATTAATTTGAATGGCTTCGCTTTGTTAAAAATACGGTCTTTCAGTAACGATAATTTGGCCTACAGTGGAAAAGGTTTGTGGGTTTAGACATTCCAGTTATGGATGCACTTCTTTGCTGGTACAGCCTTTTCTAGTTCAGCAAGTGAAATCAATTATGTCACTGCCTACATAGCCAAATAGTGCCGGGAAGCAACCACAGGAGGAAGGGGCTTGATTGTCTATCTGATGTAAATAGTTTGCTCAAAGAGCAAGGCTTGTCTTGCTACGGAAATTCAGCAGGGAAATAGAGACCTGTAACTTACTAATGTAGCAATGAGAGTTTCTAAGATAAGCCAATAAACAGAATTTACTAACACAGAAAAATAGGGAAAGATCTTGCACTCTTTCTTCCAGAAGAAAGAAAAACATCACTTTTTCACAGTTAATTTTAAGGGAGAACTTCTTTAGAAGTGAAGCAGCTGTGTGTATCTTCAGAAATTGGGTGTTCGTGCACATTCCGCTAATGCTGATGTGAAGTCTGACGGTGTGGCTGCTGGAGAGCAGTTTCAGTGCTTGTGTCTAGAGATGGGAAGATGGGGTTGCGACTTGGTTTTTCTTTAGTACCCTCCTCTGAACTGTTGTTGACAGAGGCAGTTTTCCTTCTCCTTACATACCCTGCAATATCCTTGTGAAACAGGAGAATTTATGAAGTGTGGAAATAACTTAATGCTTCTGTCTCTGGGAAGGATTTATCCAACAAACACGGTTTAGTCTTTATATGTTTTGTTAGAGCTTGGGTAGAGCTGTAGTAGAAAGCTGGTCCTAGTGATCTAAGGCAATGCTTTGCTAAGTTTCCCTCTGTCCCCCATCTGACGTCCATAAGAGTTAAAGGAATGGAAAGAAACAAAAGACAAGCAGCGTGTGGTACAGACATGAGATTGTTTTAACCAGCTCTGCAACCTTTTCCTGGGGGGGGTGGGATTCCCCTGAGTGTTTAGGGTTTTTTGAGGCTTTACTGTCCATGTAGAATCCACATCTCACTGTGAGTTTAGATTCAGTAACTTCTGGAAACATTTTGGGATGTTTGCACAACCTGGATAGGAAGTATATTGGCAAACCCACTTACTAAGATTAAAGAACCAGCTCCAAACTTGTCGCTTAGGAGTGGGCAGTAAGTAGTACCAAGGTTGTGACTCAAACAGGAACGTCATCTCAGCCTGAAGTTTAACTTTCAACTATCTTAGTCAACAGAAAGTGTGTTGTAATGTGAAAACTAGTATACCTCTTCCAGGCTGTGAATGGAGCTTCCTTTGAAATAAGGTCCTTGAGGAGGTTTGAAATATGCCCCTTCCCATTCCAGATTACCCAGTACTGAAAGTTCAGTTAAAAGCATAGGAGACAGAAGGGAGAGGGTCATCTTTCTCCTTGTCACTGCTTAACGTCAAAGTTAATAACAATCGTTTCCATACTAAGATGAAACTGCAAGACAAATTTAAAAAAATTGTCTTTGTGAAGCAAGGTTTTACATTTTTATGAATTCTTCACTGTTGCTGGTTTAAGATGGTTTTACAGGCCTGGTGGCTGCTGTTGGTGTGTCCCTGCACTTAACAGCTGCTTCTACTTTGCAGGCTTTCCCGTGGATAAAATGTTGTCTTACGACCACCTAGATGAAAGAACGTGAGCTGCTGGGCACCAAGGTGCCCCCATGGACTGGGATGCTGGCATGTCACATACATGTTCATTCTTCTTCCCCAGCTTCAAAGTAAAATGTCATCTTGAAGCCACCACTTTTTTTTTTCTTAGTATTTACTTGGTTACTTGAGCTCAGATCTCTGGAAAGGGCTTTGGGAGTGTAAAATGTAGTTTGGCAGCAGTAACTCTGTGCTGACACCTCTTGCCAACGAGCGAGCCCCTTCTCACAGCGACCACGTCCTCTGCGTGTGTCGTGGGTCACAGCAGCATCGCTGTTAATTCTCCGTGATGGAGACGATGCCCCTGCACAGGCGTGTGCTGGTCCCTCGTTGCTGAGCAATCTTGCCCAGAGTCATCAAAACCAAGGGGAAAGTTGCTAAAAGGGCCCAAATGCTGTTGAGGGCTTTTGGCAGGTGACATCCCAAAGGAGGGGAGAAGGGATGGCTTTCTGTTTGTAGAAAATCTGTTTCTCCTTGCTCCTTTCCAGCCCTTTTCTAAAGTGGGTTGAAATAGTATCAAGTGTCCAGGGTTTGGATGGGCTTAAATGAACGGAGGCACTAAGGGGGTGTTCTGTGCAGGCGCGTTGTGGTTGTGCCCGTATTGTCTCAAGGTGCAGTTGTCATTGTCAGGAGTTGCGCTGGGGAGGAATAATTTTTGTGCTACTAGAAGAGACCTTGGTCCTGTCAGCATCCATATTTAGTTACTGGCACAAGTGAGAACTTAATGTTCTTGCTGTTTAATTGTTCTTATGGTTTCCAAATCTGTTTCTCTAGTGAATATGTTTTTCAGTGACATTTAGTGGTCTGAAGTCATTGATAAACACAGGCAGTAGCTGGAGCCATTGTGGTTGAGTCTACAGCTTTGTAGTCTTGTTCCTCTTAGGTTATTTGTGTGGTTGTACCCTTTAAGTGAAATAAACATCATGTGCTGTGCTTGACCAATGTCATTCTGTCTTATGTTTAGGGAAAGAATGGACTTTGGAAAATGCTTCTCCTTTGAAAGGGGTTACTTCCATCTGATGAAGGCTGTGGAGCATCTCCTATGATTAGAGAAAAGTTAGTTTGAAAAGCATAATGTGTACATATGTAAATGATTTTTTTTCCCTGGGCTTTAAACTTACTACATTTTAAACTAATTCAAAGTATGATCGTATGTGACTTTTGACTTATGTGATAGAATTGTGTGTTTTCGGATGCGATGCATTTGGTCAGCTCTGCTTAGACTATTCCCTTCATATTTAGTGTGATCATTTTTTGACATAACATTATCTCCTTCCACCTTTTTCCCTGCCGTGTCATTGTCATGCATAGGTCAAAAGGCTATTGAACACGTGCTGCCTTGGTGCTTTCTAACGTTACCTTAGTTTACAGATTTAAAACTTCTTTTTCTGGTGAGGGTATGGGCTTCAGTGTGTCAAGCTTAAGCTTATCTGCACTAGGCCTCCTTTTATTAATTAATTTTTTAATATCCTTTTAGAGTAATCCACAAGCTGTAGGTTCAAACCTTCCCTTGAAGGTGTTCTGTGCCGCCCGGGGGGTTGTGGACACAGGGGTACCCATTTCTGGGCCTGGCTGGGATTTTAGGAGCGCTTATGCCAGCCCTGATGTGCGCTGTCCTGGCTCCCTGGGGATCCAAAACTAGAATATTTTGAGATGCTGTGGGTCAGGACTGATAGTGTAAATCCCGGTATTCTCAAACACTTTTAAGTAGGCTCTGCAAACACTATTTCCATCTCTCTCATGCTTTTGTGTTAGGAGGAAGTAGCAAGCGGGAGCACACATCTAATTCAGTCCTATTGCAATGAGAATTTTTGCAAATCAGATACAAATTATTTTCAGTCCTTAACTTGCAATTGATGCCTTTGAATTGGAGTTAGTGAAGCAATACAACATACTGTTGCTGATAAGGGTATTGCTAATGAGTAACCTCCTAGATAAGATTTTTGTCAGGCTAGGCTGCATTGCCTAGGAAGCTGAATTATATTTTTTAGCAGTTGTACTATCCAAGTGTTGCTGAATTTTGAAATCTTCTCTTTATAAACATACTCCAGATAAACTGGACACTGCAGTCTTCAAAACAGAATACACAAACTAATTAATCTGTTCTGGAGGCTGATGCCAGACATATTCTTCAGGCAGCAGAATTCTGACCTAGGTTAGGACTAGTTTAGTTAGGAAGGGCTGAAAAAAGTAGTAGGAGTTCTGAATGTCTGTCAAAGGAACGTTGTGGGGCTTCACTTTTTTTTTTTAATAGTGTTCTTGTGAGAGACAGAATAATGAAAAGATGCTCAGAAAGCTGGAGAGAAACTGAACAAGAAGGGAGCCATCCTAACGTAGTCACTGGGTGTATAACAAGCTGTAAAAACCGAACAGCTGGAGAATACCCTTTCACACTGTTTCTGCCTTCAGAGGCGTGCTGGTTGTGGCTCCCCTGCTTTCAGGAGCGGTTCATGGACTGTATGGCAGCAGAATTTAATCTTTGTATCAGTACAATAATGTGGCGTTGCCATGCCCAACCATAGTGCTCTGTTTCTCAGCACAGAATAGCATTTCTTAGTCTGGAAGAGAATCTGCAAGTGAATTCACAGATTTTTTTACTGTTCGTTTTATATGGAATTAACACCACAAACTGTGCCTCCGGGAGGAGGAGTTGGTTTTATTTAACTTTTCAAACTGAGACTGCTGCAAGAAGAATATGGTATTTTTTTAAAAAAAGCTCTTTAGAAATACAGTAACTTACATTTTTATTACAAATATAGTTATTTTTTCAGAACAATTGCAGGTGTTTCCCCTGCCTTGCCTTCAGCTTCGTAAGAATACAGAATACCTTTGTAAGTGTATAGCCATTTTGAAAGCAATTAAGAATGTGCCGTTTGACTGGGACTTTATGGGTACCCGTGGTTTTGGTTGTTGTTTTGGTTGTTTGGTTTGGGTTTTTTTCCTGTCCATTTAGAAACCTGTCAGTGAAATGTCCTTGGAGATGCTGAGGGATGACTTCTAACTGTGAACGAGGTGGATTATTGGGAGGATGAACAAAATGGGTTAGAACAAAATGTATGCTGTGCTTTGCTACGGGTGAGCTTGTGCTGCCTGTCTGTTTTAGGAAGATGTGACATGTCTTCTGATGGTGGCCTGTTCTGTCTCATTAGCTGGCAGGGAGTTGCCTCTCTGCTGTTAAGACTCTAGGATCCTGTTTCCATTACCGAGGCAGGTAGTGGGTGAATAAACTTCATTCACGCTGTTTAAAACCTGCTGCTATTGCAGGCAAAGCTGCCGTGCTCTGCCCGAGACCCAGCCTGTCCTCCGAGCCCTCGTTGTGCTGCGGGGCGCGGGGGATGCGGGAGCAGCTTTCGGGGTGTGCTGCTCCCAGCGCTGCAGGGTGGTTACAAGAACCCCGATGGGTAAGGAGTGGATGATGTTAAATGAGGATGGGTGAGCAAGGGATAAAAAAGATCTAGGCTTTACCTCCGATTTCTTTCCTGGTGTCTTTTTCTTGCCTCTGATGCCTCACTTTCTGATTCCTTCTCGTTCTTCAGTGAATCTCAGTGCATTACCATGAACGCATGCTACCATCTTTGAACTCCAGGGTGAAACGGATTTGCAAGGTAGAAAATTAATTAAAAGTTCATGATCCTAGCATTTTGACCCCGCGCTTCTATTTAACAGATTGCTGTTGTGCCTTCGCGCTAGTCTGTTAGCTGAATAACTAACTAAGCGACAATATGAAGAGCCAAGACTGCCCTTGCGAGGGCTGTGGTGAAGGGGAGGAGGAGGGCAAGCAGTGGTGTGGAGGATGAGCTCTGCTGTAATGCCACTCGTAGAGTTTTTCACTGTGTGTCTGATTTGGACATTGCTGAAGAGCTACAAACAACAAAAGTGGAAACTGGAATCGCTGTTCAGTGAAAATAGACTGAGAAATCCAGTAGTTGTTAGACTAAATGAGGATCTTGCTGTCTAGAAAGGATGGCGATAGCCAGTGTGGAACAGTGGACAGTGGCTGAGGAACAAAGGTATGAGTTTCTGTATCTGAGGTGAAAGTATTAAGAGAAAGTTTTCTCTTAGCTTACGTGTTGGAAAGGGATACAAGACTGATGCTGACATGGCAACTGCTGCATGTCAGGAAATCATGGGTGTGAGGACAAGTGTTACCTTAGCTGAGTGAGTACAGGAATTGTACCCTGATTTACCTTCTGTCAGCCACGGTTCTTGTTATGTGCTGGGAAAAGTGAGATGGGAAGTTTGTAATAGTGATTAGTATGTGGTGAAGAAGTAAGAGCCAGCTGCTTGTCTACTGGACCCGTGCTGTGGTTTGTTCTGAGCCACGCTGGGTCCTCTGCAGGTCGTGCTCAGGTGGGACTGCTGCTGCTCTTAAAAAACGATCTAAACTCGCATGCACAGTTGCTGAAGCAGCTTCTCCACAGGGCAGCAGATGCTGTTGCTATATCCTCAAACCCATCTTAATTTTTCCCCTTTTCAAGGGGTTGTTAGAGTGTGTCTAAGTGAAAAACAGCAAGCTTGTGTGGCAGCAGTATGCGGAACTGAATCCTATCATATGAGTGAACAACATAAATTCCTACGTAAAGCTTCCGCTCGTATGTAAGCGGTGCATTGTTTGTTTAGATTGGGGGAGTATTCTAACCTTAGGCTTCTTGTGATTGTGACACGGTGTGAAAATAAAGCTTATATTAATAACTCAAAACCCTTCCAAACCATTTGTCTTACCATCTGCACTGCTGTGGAAAGGTGGAGAAGTGAAAACTTGGAGTTTTCAAACAATCTGCTTCTAAAAATACACTTAAAAATGAACAATGCAAAGGAGAAATTCCTTGTCAAAGGTCTTTCTTGAACATGTCCATGGTGGAGGTCTTTGCCCTGATTCCAAGAGGACTCTCAGCAATAATGATTACAGATCAGTAGGTGCTATAGCATGTGGGGGAATGTTCTGAAATAATGATCCCATGCCCAGCTTTCCAGAGGTGCAAAAGTACGGGGTGTCTGTCTTTTGTCTTCCCTTGGAGCCATAGCACTGAAATGGTGCATCCCATTTTTGTAGAAGATCTGAGATAAGATTAGTTTCTGAGGTAAGATGACAGTTTTTATATGTTTTACCCGTGTTTGAGATCAAAGTTTACCCATCACCAGTGAACATAAAGATGAGCCAAGCGCCTTTCCCTGGGTCGCTGTTGGTGGGAGGCTGGTTATAACTGTTCGTGTCCAATTACCTGTGAACCCCTGAAACAAAACTGGGAGCCCAGGGAACTCGAGTGGTGGGGAAATAACTGCAGAGCACAGAAACTCAAACTTCGGGAGGAACCCCAGCATGAAAGGTATTTTATTGATCCCATTGTCCAGTAAGAAGGACATAATTCAGTGTCTCTCTCTACCTTTCCAGTTGTCTCCCAGCATAAAGACATCCAGGACATTTTGATATTTTCGGCAAAGAGTTATTTGAAGTTTCTTTTGTGAGGGAGCCTGTGCTCCAGCTTGTCACTGCTGTGAGGAGTGAGAGGCCAAGGGGGGCAGTTAATTTACTGAGGTTTGCAGCAAAAAAGGCTGAATTCGTAGGATCCTTTGAGGGTCCAGATTGAGATGGTATTTAGATACTTATAGCCGACTCTACATTATTGAGGGATGTGGGGTCTTCTAGCCGTTTAAGCGAAATTCTGGCGTGTTATGGAAAGTATCTGTGTGATTCTCATAAATTTTTTTCCGAAGTTCTAGTTTCTCTCCTCATTTCCTCCCCTACAAAAAAAAAAAAAAAAAAAAGAGGGAGTGGAAATAGAAAATATTGGTTTGTCACTTCAGTTAAGTCTCAAACACAAAAAACTTAATTTTTAAGCTATTGGTGATTTTTTTTTTTTTTAATTTTAATTTTCTTTACACACACATCCCTTGCTGAGGGCACAGCACGGCGGGTACCGAAGGGTTAAAGCTCTTGCTTTGGAAGCAGCTGGGCAGTTTACACTCCTTGCTGGGCTGTACAAAAATACTTCTGCTTTGAAGTGCTGGGAGGAGCGGCTGAGGGTAAAACCTGGAGCGGCGCAGGGCGCGGGGGCTCAGCCCCAGCAGCCACCGAGCGTCGGGCTTTGTTTCTTCGCTGTCTCAGTGCGAGGGCTTTCTTCTGGAAATTCTTCAAATGCTGTTTAGTTCTCGGAAAATTCTTGGATTGGGACAGGTTGCAGGAAATATAAATTAAAAATATAATTTCCCCCAAAGGCAGGGCAAATATATGGGTTCTGTTGGAAGTTCCTTGGCTGCTTCTGATCTGGTCTGGTAGTGAAGTACACGGTGCTGCTGCTGGGGTGAGAGAGATTCACCTCCACCGAGCGATGGGAAGGCCAGACTCTTTTAGACAATGTGTGTTCCAGAAAGAGCTTTCAGAAGTCCTTTTTTTCCCAATTTGCTGGAACCTGTGAATTCTCAGACCTGCCGCTGCACCTTAGGCACGTTGAACTCTGAGTTTGGCAATAAAAGAGCTGGCAGGAGGGTGGCAGTTCTGGCACTTGCCCCAAGTGGGTGAAACCGAATGGGGAGACAGCACGTTTGTAAGAAAAGCCACAAGGTTGATAGTGCTGTACGGCTGGCAGCCTCCTCTATTGTGTACAGCGTGCTGCGTAACTGTGAATGACATCGCTTGATACGGCTTCTTCAAAGCAAATCTTTTCATAGACGAAACCTGATGCAAGCTGGGCTCCAGTGGTTCCTGCCACTGCCAGCACTGGAACTCCAGCAACTGGAGTTGCTCTCTGGTTTTCTAGGGTAATGCTCTGCCTCCTGGTAATAATTTCTTGACAATATTCGTATGTGTTTTTTGGGAAGGTCTGAACCTGAGAGATGCTGTTGTTGCCATTATCTGAAACTGAGGAAAAGCAATTTCCTTTTAGCAATCAGTGCCACTGAGGGGACGATCAAAAGCAGTTTACCCACCAGCTAATGAGGGGTAACGTTAAAATGCCTGGCTGTATCTGTTGAATAAATGATGCTAGTGCTGGACGGTGGATCTCCAAATTTCAAGTTAAATTTATGTTAACTAGCCTTAATAGTCCTGTCCCTTCATTTTTACTCATTTAAGCATCCAACCCTTAGCTGCTGGCAGGGTCTCCAGGTTTATTTCCCTGCTGCTCTGCCACTCACTCATTAGCTTTCTACTGCTGCCTTTTTTCTGAACACAAAAAGTGTCAAGAATTTAGTTGCTAAAATAAGCAGAATTTTCCTCTAGGGTTTCTGCTGTTGCATGAGTTATATAGAGGGCTCTGTCCTTGAAACATTTTCTTATTAATACCTGAAGTACCTTGTTTTCCCATTTAACAATTCAAGCGCCAGGGAAAATGTATATATAGTAATGTAGGCCTAAGAATCTCAGACAAGATGATCTTCTTTCATCTCAGCTGTCACTGAAAATCTTCACTTATAATCTACACCCAACACATTAATTTTCTAGAAAGTGTGGGTTAGTGCCATGGCAGAAGTGAAAGTAAAAGGCCCCAGAACAGGATTTGGGGGCTATTGTAGTTTGTTTTATTTGTTTCAAGAAGGCGCTACCTGTGTTAGATCTCTGGCTGCAGGAGGAGTTGCTTGGCTCCCTCCGTGTTGGCTGGGTAGGTCTTTTTGCTTGGCTTTGCAAGGGCAGGAGTTAAAGAAAACCTCCAGTCCTTTTGCCACCTTGGATGATTCGTGATAACTGACATGTTGCAGTTTGATTTCAAGGATGTTTTCCACTTCTGTGTTACAAGAGACATAAGTTGATGGGCCTTTGTGTTATTATTAAATAAATAAATATTAAATTATCTTTAACAAAACTAGAATCTAGAACTCTTTGAGTTTCTGGGTTGTGTGGCTGGCATGCAGTGACTTTGCTCGGCATAGCTGAAAGGCTTCACAATAAGTTATCACACTCAACTACTTATTAACAGGAGGAAAAACGTAGTCTGTCCAAATGTTGTTCTAGTGGCATATGTGCATTGACTGTGTGTTTTTATGTGTTTGCGTCTCTGGGGTCACCGGGGCACACATGCCGCTGCAGCGTGTTAACAAAGCTGCTCTTGGACAGGAATGGGTGCTACTGCCTTTCCCAAAACTGTGCAGGCAAAGCAGATATTATCAGCGCTGGCCCTGGGGCATAAAATAGAAAGATCAAAGCACATGGCAGCAGCACACAGAGTCTCTTCAAAGCCTGAGTAAGGCAGGATTGATAGAGAAAAGGAGAAAGCTCTTGCTGATGTAATCACAGCCTGTGAGACAGGTTGCTTTTTTTTTTTTTCTTAATTTAAACAAAGACACAAAGACAGTCCTTGTTTGTTTAGAGAGGTGAAGCATGTGCCACAGAGATAGAGCAGGGCTACCTGGGTATATGGAAGGTTTTCATAGGTAGCACGGAGCTCAAGCGTTTTGAAGCAACTGCAAACTTGCAGTTTTCCTTATTTTACTTTTCACGACTTCTGCATGTGGTATTCTCTCACTTGTGGTGTCCATGTGGCTTGAAGTAGAAAAATGGCCAAGGAAGGAATGCTTGTTTCAGGCTGCCTTCCTTATTAAAATGGAAACTATTTTGTTTTCTTTTGAGAACTCCCGTTAAAAGTATCTGGGATTTGTATGAAAAGAAGTGAAGCACAGGCAGGGTGGAGCTGGAGGGAAGTGATAAACCTTACCCCTTGTTGGGGCACAAACTCTGAATGGGAAAGCAACAGTTGTTCTCCCCTTTGTATCCATGGGAAGGAGGAAGAAGAGGTGACTTTCTGGAGGAGATGTGCAGGGATGGAAGGAGTGTACAATCTCCTTTACAAACCTCGCTCCTCTTTATGTGCTGCAGATGCAGAAGTGTGTTTCTGAACCTCCCTTTGAGCGTGGTAGTGCAGCTTTTCCACCCACAGGTGTGTCTGTGCAGTATATTGCAGGTGACCTGAGCTCGTACAGCCTGATAGCCAAAAACTGTGCGACCTTGTGGGCATGGCATGATGCCTGAGTGAGTGTTACCACAGAGGCAACGTATATTAATTAATGCATTGATTTTGTACATGTTTGGAGCTCAGGCAGAACAAACTCTTCTGCTTGGATGGTGAGCAAAGCAGACTTCACCATTATGCATCTTTTCACTTACTGATTGTTTTGGAAGAAAGATCTAATGGGATTATCTCAGTCCCAAAATGTATTCCAGGGTGCCAGAAACCACAGTGGTTATGTCTATCTGGCAAAATCTCCAGCTTTGCTTCCCCCATAGACATGAGACAATTTGCAGTGCAGTTCAGATTAGTACCCAAAATCACGGCACTCTGAAGTCTCAAAAATCTGTCATGAGGGAAAGGTGACTGTTAGATCATTGACTTTCATGCTTCGTTCAGGGATCAAAGCTACGTTTATAGTCTGCTAAATCAGTTTATTACCTTAATAAGAGGTTGCTGCTCAGAAAGGGATGCATCCTCTTTATTGTGGAGTATGTGGGATGATACTGGCATTCCTGTGTTGTCTCATGTGGAAATCTCTCCATTTTGCTGGCTGGCATCAAAACGTCTTCCCTCCACCCCCCTGAATCTCTCTTCTGCCATGTTCCTTCCACACATGTGTCTGATTTGATACTTGACACTAGTAGAAAGAGCTTCTTTCTATACACTTGAAATACTCTGATTTTGGTTTCTAGTTACCAAACCTTCAGGCACCAGGAAATTTGCACATCTTACAGAGCTCTGAGATGGGCTCTGACATGTACTTTTGTTACCGCTGCGGGCGCTTTCCCCTCATGATATGGAGAGGCTAAACGAAAATTCTGGGATGGGAATCCTGGCAGTTACTATGACTTTCTGGGAACTTGTGCATCCGCTTTAAAATATTTCCTTTTGGGAATCCCACCCATATATGTGTGGGACAGGCTGTTCCAGTCTGTTGTAGCAGACAGCAGTTAACAAAGCAGAGGTTTCTCTACCCATAGAAGAAGATGGATTGGAGGGACCTGCCATCACTATGGCATTCCCATGCTTTTGCTTCTAGTGAGCAACAGAATGAAAAAAGAGGTTTTAGCTGATTTTCTGTATGCTCTGCTGAGCTCGTGCGGCCACTTCTGTCAGCAGTATCCATGGCCTTTTGATTCATGTAACCAAGTGAATTAACACAACTGCCATGCCAAGTTAACCAAAAAATTCCTCTGCTCCAGTGACTCTCTCTGGCAGAAGCTGGTAGCAGATACTTGTGAAGGAATGTAAGATTAGAGCAAGCAGCATGGTGAGAATGCTGCAGTACATGCTTCCAGGCTCTGCTGGCTTGTGCCTTGACTCCCTATCAGCATCAGAGACATGAGAGCCCTTGGTGGCTTTTTCTTCTACATTTTTTTCCAGTCCGTTACTTTGCCTGTAACTTGCTTGCCTGAATTTGAGAGAGCACAGGGAAGATCTGTTTCGGCTCTGAGGCCCTTGTGCAGGTTGCTGCGTACTGTGGCGTTATACTTAACCTTATTTTTGGATAGCAGAGGAGTCACAGTTGGTGCACGTAGTGCAGGAGGTCTAGAAAAACAGTTTTGTTGGCAAGTCTGGTAGGTACCTACTGAAATTGCTCCCTAGCAGGAATGGAGGGAAGATGACTGAATCTCCAGAATTTTTCTCATTCTCTTACTGTTCAGCGTAAGATCTGTAGAGGTTTTTTTGAGCTGCAGGGGAAAGAACGTTGCCAGGAAGTAATTGTTCTTTTTGTCTCTTTCTAATTCTGTGCAGCAGCTGCCTGGTCTTTAGCTGCTATTAATGTTCAGAGCCCTTTGAACAAAGGAGCGTCAGGCTGATGTAACTTCTTCCTCTGTCAGACATTCCCTCTGAAGCCATCTTTTGTCTCGATGGCCCTATTGTAACCATTCATATACTGATGAATGAACAGGAAGCTGATGATGATAGTGAGCAGATGAGTTTGATCTTGAACAGGTTTCACTCAGACTCCAGCTTGAGGGAGTTTATATAGGAACTGAGCTGTACCACTGTCAACTACAGTGTCTGATCTGTTCATTCAAATTTTCCTTTGTTTAAGGAAACTGGAAAATAATATTAAAATAAAAGATTACATATTAAAAGAAAAGAATATTAATCTTGGAAAAAATATGCTAACGTTTCTTATTGAACAACAGTATTGCAGATACAAATCCTGGAATTCTGTCTGTCATCTCTTCATGCAAAGAGAAGTTTACTTGAATAGCTGTATTTTTATTTTTGTGATAATGAGTTCTGTAATGTTTGATTAGAGGTGATGGGCTCTTGTTTGTTGTCCTGTTTGTGACAAACCAGATTCAAACACATCCTAAAGAGGCTGGGGAAGATACTTATGGCACCTCAGGTGGCAGTAACTGGTGGGGAGGAAGAGAGGGGGAGCTTCATCTGCCCAGTATTTCCTCCACACACAGGTTTTAAAGCATACTGCTTCAGGCTGATGGCAAAATACATCCCTAAAGCCTAACATGCACAGCATTAAATGTGGTGGAGGTCTTGGCCTTTTTCTTCTGGACTGGGAAATGACAGCAAGAGGAGCTTATCAGCTGAAGAACCAGCAAACGTGTCCACAGTGCGCAGTATTATTTTCCAGCATAACAAACTCGTTTATAAAGTTACTTACTGAAAGCTGATGTGATCTTGCACAGAAAACTTTTGTTAATCTGGAGGAATGTATTGAACAGGGAGTTGAATGCTTGTACTGGGCTGATGTCCCTCCAAGAAGGATGGCGGGGTCAGGGGCTGACTCCTTAATGTCAAGTAAACTTCACTCACTTAAGGCTCCTGGGCCTGAAGTTACTCCCTGTTCCAGCAGTAAGAGGCAGATTTGAAGTCAGTAATACATTATTTTAGTACAATAGTAGCTGTGATGGTTTGAGGGACTTTGAAAATTAAAAAAACCAACATGCTATCTTGTCGTATTAGGTACCAAAAAGAAGCCAAAATATAGTAAAGGTTGTTAGAGCCAGATTGTCTGAAGACTGATGGTAAATACTTCCGTCTGTGTCAGGTACCTGACAGAGGCCGCGCAGGGTACAACAGTCACCCAGGCGTCCTCACCACACCTCTTCCAACACAGCTGTTATTTTCATGTGCCCTTTGGTGCCTGCAATATATATTGGCTTTCTGTAGATGTACAACTGATCTATTTTCAAAACGCCTGATGAAGGGAAGGGTATTTTTAAAAATTAGCGCTGACAGTTATTTAAATTTGATTAACAAAGGTAGAAGGTCCCTAGCAGAGGAGTGTGATGTGTTTGTGAGTGCGGTTGTTGTGTTTACAATGCCTAGCCTTTTCTGTTTATTTTTGTGATCAGGCACAGATTCCATTGACCTTGTTTTTATTTTTGCATATGTCACTTTTTCTGCAGACCCTGCTCTGTGTTTATCTCTGGCTAAATGTGCCATGTAAGGACCTTGGTTAAAGGGATTCTTCCCAACAAGTCATAGCTGTATATACAGTAGGTTAAATATCACTGCTGATCTTGGGAAGGATCTTGGTTAATTATAATGCAAGCTGGAGGGAGGCACCAGGAAGAATAGAGAGAGATCACAAAAGACTTCTCAAAGTTGTAGCTAAGATTTCTTTCTTAAGAATAAAGTGTATTCTGAAAAACTTGCCCTGATAGAAGTAACAGTGAAAATTCCATGAGACTGTGGGGAGGGACCAGAGAGAAAAGCAGAAAAAGTGGAAAGGGAGACTGGAAAAGGAACGGGTAGATCACAAGCTGTGGATCATGTAGTGCAGTGATGCTCACTGAAAAAGGCTGAATTTTATAATCTTGGAAAAGACAAGAGACTGAGTAGTAAAGTCTGATGTAGAGATGGTGACCAAGGGGCGATTATTGGCTATTCCTTGTGATACAGGGACCATCAGAGCGTTCTCAGTGTAATTCGTGTAATAGCTTTAAAGTTAACGAAAGAATGTGTGTTTTTTAAAACAGCAAATTGTGTTACTTGCTGTAGGGTGGTGTAGAAGCCAAAAGTATGGATGTCATCCCAAAGGGATTAGGCAAAATCATGGAGTGTCAATGTGTTGTTTACTGTTAAATGTGATGTTCTGGGTGAAGTCTCAGCTCTGGAAGTCTTTTAGTCACTGATAGCCTTAATTAAGAGGCTGTATCAAAAGAATAATCATTCTCTATTTGTTCTGCTTTTCCTATTCTCCAGACTTCTGCAGTTGGCCGCTGTTGGAGATAGGATACTGTGCTGGCTGGGTTTTTGGTCACACCCTGTATAGCTGTTTTTATGACTTGCCCAACATTGCATAGGAGCTCCGTGGCAGAGGAAACGATCCAGTCTCTTGGGAAGCACTCAGCTGCTTTAACCGCAATGCTGTGTTTTCTTTTCTCATAGTATCTTACCTCATTCACTGCACCATCCAATTTTTCTAACATGTGAGGGAAATGTCCTGCAGACAGCACTCATTCGCCCCACACTGCTGCATTCTTGGAGTACAGTTTACACTATTAATTTCCCAATCAGTGAGGCATACCTCAGTGGTGAGGTGCGCCAACAGTAAATACACAGTGCTAAACCCAAGCCAATAAGCGTTGCTGGACTTATTAGCATGGGCTGTGTGCCAGTGCTACAGGAGTTGGCTTAAAAAAGGAAAAATGGGAAAAACCGGGGGTGGGGTGGAAGAGGAGAAGTGAAGGAGTAATCTGGGAGAGAGATGAGGCAATAGATTAGTGGCCGTAGGAAGGAGGAATGCAGAAAGAGATGGGGAAAGGAGGAGGGAACGCTGGTGGTGTATCCGGAAATACACCACAATTATCAAAAACTAAGGCTGAATTGGGCTACCTTAAATCTCTCACACCTGAGGTATGAAACACTTGCTACTCTAGCCTTAGCGTTCCTATATAATTTAGATACAAAGGAACCTGTAGAACAGCAATGTCAGATAAAATTATTTGGACAAGAGAGTTTAGGTACATTTTTAATTTTAGGATTTTGTTTAGAAAATTCTGGGTGCTTCAATATGATAAGCATGTACATTAATATGGTGTCAGAGAGGAAGCTGAGAAAAGCCGTGTTGTTTTACAGGTCTGTTAAACAGTTCACTTTTGCAGTTTTGCATTCAAAGTGAAGTTGAATTTTGCTCTTAGATCAGGGAATGAACCTCTTTGTAACAAAAGGGGAGTGCATCGGGTCTCTAGAACGTCAGAAACTTTCAGTATTCTTGACTTTAAAATAAAATTAATCCTTCAGACATAAAGTGCTAAGTTTCTACAAATGCCTTTGAAAGATGGAAAAGAAGAAAGGACTGATAATTTCTTGAGTGCAGAGTAGCGTTCTGGTTCAAGATGTCAAAGCATAGACTATGAGCAGTGACTGTACATCAGGCAGCCTCGTATGCTGATGAAGTGGTTTAATAGTGCACTGGACTGAGCTGTGGAGCCCGGTTTACATCCAAGTTGGTTATTTGCTATGCAAAATAAAACAAATTGAGGCTGAAAGAGGGAAGATTTTCAGTGTGTGAGATGGAAATATTTGCAGTGACTATTCCAGCAATGGGCTACATTAGAATTAAGAATAGCTTTTTATTTTGAAGTCATTCTCCCTACTAGAGAACATTCTTCAGTGGTGACTCAGTGTAGAGCTAATCTTGCTCAAAATGGTTGCCAGTTGCCACTTGGAACAATAGGACTGAAGCCACAGGCTGCCATCAGGTGGCTGTTTTTAAGAAGGGCATTTTTTCCCCAGTGGATTTGAGTGTTTCTTCCCATCTGATAACATAGAAGGTCTCAATATTCACTGAATTATTGTAATAGAGGACTTTGAAAACAGTGCAGTTACTCATTACTCTATGTGAAATTGGGAACCCAGTGTACCCGATAGTTTCTTTTATTGGGGAAAAAAACAAAACCCACAACAAACAAACACACGCAAAACCCCGCAAACCATTAAACTGTTGTCAGGAACAACTCTTTGCACCTGATTTATATGACATAATGCTGCCCACTACTTGTTTTTTCAAGTCCTCAGTTCCCTTCTGGGCAGGGGCATCGTTTCCCTGTGCTGTGAAGGAGGAGGTTAAGCAGAGGGGGAAAGGAACGATTTCCGTACGGTCGGGCAGGGAAGCGGCTTTGCTGGAGCAGAAGCACAGCTGCCTCCATCCCCTTGGGGTGAGTCCTGGCGGGCAGGACGGGCTGTTCTCTCCCCAACCAGGGGAGGGTGGTTGGGGTCCCCCTCAGAGCTGGGGGCTCAGAACTGGAGTGAGTGGCCTCGAGGGAGTCCCGGACGCGTGGGGCTGGGAGGGATCTCATGGGAGACCAGGGAATGCATCCAGTTCCTGCTGCGGGATGAGCCAAGGCACGATGAGAAAGTCACCTTCCAACGAAGGAGATCATGGTCTTTTACGTACAACCTATTCTGGAGCCTCGTCTCTTGTAGTTGCAGCAGAGGCTTTGACTTCACCTCTGTTTCAATTTAAGTAAGTTGAAGAGGTTGTGCTGGTGTCTGTTGTGTTGTTGGACCTGGCAAAAGAATGAAGCCCCAGTAATCCAAGGGGAGGTGGTTAGTGATGTGCTACACCACTTGGACACCTACAGGTCTGTGGGGCCAGATGGGATGTGCCCAAGGGGGCTGAGGGAGCTGACGGAGGTGATTGCTAAATCACTTTCCATTATCCAGTGGTTGAGCTGGAGCTGTTTATCCTGGAGAAAAGGAGACTGAGGGGAAAACTTACTGCTGCCTGCAACTGCCTGAAAGGAGGCTGTAGCATGGAGGGGGTTGGTCTCCCAAGTAGCAAGTGACAGGACAAGAGGAAATGGCCTCAAGTTGCACCAGGGGAGGTTTAGATTGGATATTAGAAAAAATTCTTCACGGAAAGGGCTGTCGGGCGTTGGAACAGGCTGTCCAGGGCAGTGGTGGAGTCACCATCCCTGGAGGGGTTTAAAAGGTGTTCAGATGAGGTTCTCAGGGGCTAGAGTTAGCTTAGGTTATGGTTGGACTCGGTGATCCTGAAGGTCTCTTCCAACTGAAATGATGCTATGATTCTAAAAGAAGTGTATGTAAAACTAGATGTGATGTTTGGACTTTGCCCAGTGAGTGTGAGTGCAAAGTAGGGGCAGAGCATGAAGGCATCTGAAAGTCGTTTCTTGAGAACTTGATTTTGAAGGAAGAGCAGACAGTCTAGAAACAAACATGAAGCCGTACTTGTTTGGAGACCTGTGGGTTAAGAATCAGTTGGCTCCTTTCCCTCTAAAATTTCCCCAACACCTTAAATGTTTTCAGATGCGCAGAAGTCATAAATTGGAAACAAATCCCTTGAAGTATACTGTGTTGTCAAACTGAAAGAGAGGTCAAGTGGTAGGTCTTGGAGGAAAATTTGAAGCACAAAGTTGGGAAACTGAGATATGAGAAGGCATGTGACAGCTTTACCTGTTTGTGTGTTGCTCCAGGATTGCTTATAAAAAGTAAACACAAATCTGACCAAAAGGTAAGCTTCCAGAAACTAAGACGGACCTCTCTATCTTCAGATTGTAAAAATTGTTACGGCTATTTTCTTGAGCATTTTTTGATTGCTGCAGTGTAAGCTAAATTTAAACATAGGGAGAGTACTTTGTAATTTATTATAAAATCCAATAAAAGCATATGATAGTTGTCATAGGTGACCTGAGAGTCACCTGTTTATAAATCTAGAAAACTTGAAGGTTAAGCTTCAGAGAAATTTATGCAAAGGTAAGAAGTAAGGGGAGGTGTCCAAAATAGTTTTACTCTGTAGCAGCATCACAAAGGAAAATGTGTAGTTAAGAACCATAATACCCATAGCCGGTTTGAGTATTTGTCTTCCTCTTCTGTCATATGAGAGATGCGTGAAGGGATTTGCAGTAGACTAGGTCTGAATCATAGAATCACTTTGGTTGGAAGAGACCCTCGAGATCATCAAGTCCAACCATAACCCACCCCTGGCACTGCCCCATGTCCTGAGAACCTCATGTCCGTCTGTCCAACCCTCCAGGGCTGGTGACTCCAGCACTGCCCTGGGCAGCCTGTTCCAATGCCCCGCAGCCCTTTGGGGAAGAAATTGTTCCCCAGATCCAACCTCAACCTCCCCTGGTGCAACTTGAGGCTGTTTCCTCTGGTCCTGTTGCTTGTTCCTTGAGAGCGGAGACCAAGGGCTTCCCCAGGCTGGAGCCCAAAACTTCCAACAGCGAGGCAGTTGCTGGGGCAGGGAGCAGGAAAAGAAATCCCAGATACACCAAATAGCATAGAATCATAGAACCCACATCCCTGCAGCTTTCCAACAGCATCTATAGTAACCCAACCCTCTCTCTTTCAGGCAAATTTTAAAGAGTTTGCAGACTTGATAGCCCAGGATCGCTTGCCACTGGGGAACGGCCACCCCTCGCTCAGGGCTAGGGAGTGATTTGTGGCAGGGGAGTGAGGAAAGAGTGGACGGAGCATGCGACGCAGGTAGCTTCATATCAAGACAGAGGAATAAATAAGATTCCTTGGAAATAGCTCAAAGTAGTGTGAGCAACTGAGAGAGAATGCGGAGCAGAGTGGGTGCTGGACAGCGTAGTGTGGGTGGTGAGAGGAGCAGATGCGAGAGTCTGGCCTCTGTTGGGCTTGTGCTTCAGGGACGTGCTGCTTGCTCTGGGAGCTGAGAGGTCGTTCCTCCCGGCACGGAGCTGAGGGCATATCTGTGAAGCACAGTCTCCAAGAGATGGTGATGTTTTTTTCTTTTTCCAGAGAGTAAGCCATGCTAGGAGTGCTCACAGAAAAATACAAAGCTGGTATACAGTGCTTCAGTTCTCAAGGAAGTTCTTCTCTGAGGTACTCAGTGTGTTGAAGACGTGGTGACAGATACCCAGGTAAGCACCACAGCTCCACGTTTGGTCATCGCATTGTGTGGAATAGGTGGAGTTCAGTTCTGCTGTATGTGCATATGCAAACTCCTTACACTGTGCTCTGCTCTTAGAGATAGGAAACTGAATAAGTGTCCAGTAGGTAGGGTTTTCAACATGGCCTTGGTTTCAGTCTCTTAAGACCCTCTGGTGGTGATGCAGACACTTGTACTGAGTTTAAGTCTGCTGACAACAGGCTTGCTTTCTTTAATCAACTTTAGCACATCACTTTGAAAGACACAAAATCAGTGGTCTGGTTTAGGCTGTTTAATGTGCCTTGCCATAGTGGAGGACATCAGTATTTTTGTCATATTCAGAAACTTTTGAGAGCATCTTCTGAGGCACAGGCTGAAGGAACTTCTGTTAGCCGGAGGTTGTATGGTTTCTAGAATTTTGAAAGAGTCTTTATAAAATATTCAAAGATTAGCTCACATGCTGACCTAAGAAATAAGGTACATCTTTAGGCTATGAAATATATTTCATCCTTGAAAAACTTTTTCACATTGCCTACAGGAATGCAGCTCTAATACTGTATCAGTGATGTGTCTTTTGCCTCCTTGGTGGTGCTTCCAGACTGTCTTCAAGTCAAGGTGGTAATCAAAAATTTTCTAAGTATTAAAACCTTCCTTCCTGTCAACCTTTGTATTGCAACCCAGAGGGTCTGTTCAGACCATGTAACTCTGTGCCATTTGAATTTTCACTCCAGCTGTTGTTCTCTGCTGATGTCAACTGAGAATTCACGCTCCAAAATGTCTGCTAAAGGACTGTGTCTGTTCATCCTTACGGGTGCCAGCTGCTTCCTCTCTGCGTTTTGGGGAGGGTTCTAGGCGTGAGGTGGGAGGTAAATCTGATGAATTCATTTCTATCCTACCATTACCTGATAATTCAACAACTGTATTTTGAAGTTCTGTTGGCTAACTAAGCCACTTGTCAGGGTACGGTGACAGTCAGTTTTCTAAAACAGAGTGACCTCTGGCTTCTGGGAACTACAAAAGTCAGAATTTTATTTTATTTATTTATTTAATGTATTTTTTAAAAGTTATTTATTATCCTACCTGATTTTACTTAACCTGCTAGATTGCACTGCTGCATGTACAGCTTCTTTTCCTGTATTCGAGGACTACGAGTTTAATTCTTCGGTGCGATCATCATGTGTTCATGTAATACAAAGACCTGAAGTTATGAGAATTCTGAGAACCAGAATCTGTGGTTGTTCATGTGTTGTCTTCTATTTTTTTTTATGCAAACGTTGCAGGTATCTAGGAGTCTGTGTTATTATCTCATACTTTCTCCAGGAAAAATTATATGTGCTTTGTTGGGTAATATTTGCAGGCAGTTCTTATTGTGGGACAGTCTCCCAGGCTCCAACTGTGATGATGTATTTTTATTTTCTGTGAGAAGCAATGAAACTACAGCTGGCTGTGCATTATCTGTTGTACCTTTTCCGTGTCTGTTCTGTGTCTAGTCAACTAAGCTAGTTTTAATTTTGAACTAATCCTTGGTGCCGCCTTCTGCTGCAGTGATATATCTTTATGAGTTTAAACAGTAGTTTGAGTATCTGAAGTGCAAAAACGGGTGGAGAGAAGCATTAGGATATTATAACCCTCCTCTCTTGCTCTTTCCGTGCTGCGACGTGCAAAGCTGCCCGTGTTACTGCTGGCGAGCGTAGCTCCGGCGCTCTCCTCCATCTCTGAGTTTCCCTGCAGCCGCGGGAGCTGCACCTCGCGGCTCCCACAGCTGCTGGACTTTGATGGGGACATGCCTGCCTCCTTCCACCGGCCTCCCTTGGCAACCAGCCCTTTGAAGATGACCTCTTGCTGTTTGCCTGTTGTCTCTCTTGTGTTGGATTATAGATGAGAGGTTGGCATGAGGGGAGGGGGATGGGGCGGTGTGTTGTGCGTTTAAAGCCTTCTCAACTTTTCTTTCTGCATTCTCAACTTTGATTTTTCTCTCTGGCTTTTACCTCTATATGGGTAAAATGTTGTTTTACATATGGAAAATTATTTATGGTAGAAATGCACAGTTTCTCTTTGGCATTTGTATATGCGGCAAAGGAAGTTTGATGAGTTTCTTGATGAGGACATTACATTCTTCCTGTAACAATCTATTCGCATTAGTTCCCTTCCCCCATCTCTCCTTTAAGGACAAAATTGTTCTTGGTTTTAGGGCACCCTTTCTCTGTGTGCATGTTCTGTGTTCCCCTTCCCTCCCTCTGGCCTCAGTGAACGCACCTTCTCAGAGGCAGCACCAAATATATCACCTTGTTAATGAAGGTTTTGGTCTGACATGGAGAGGGATGCACTAGAGCCCTGGGGCTGGGTCACATTTTGCGGGGACACTGGTTACTTTTGGAAATCCAAACAACCAGGCTTTGCTAAATACTGACAAAATCCTTCATGAGAGTGTTATAGTGAAACAGTAGCTGTAGGGTAAGAAGTAGGGTACTATCGGGGTCAAACAAAGCGTAGGGATAAATGTCCAATTTTCACGACAGTGAAAGGTGAACAGGTGAGGTATTTTAGTACAGAGCATTGTAGCTAACAGTGTTTACACACTTGTACAAATTTTGCCATCTCCTTTCTCACTTTTTTCTTCAGTGATGAAATCACTTTAATCTACCTGTGTCAGCAGGTCAATCTGAGGTTTCCTCAGGCTTTATTAAAGTCTGGGTGTGGAGGAAAGAATGGCGGTTGACATTGGCATTGAATATTGATGAATAGGGTCAGGAGTTACACATTACAGCATATTTTACAGCAAAAATGAAGAAGTTGGAATGCCTCAGTGCAGCATACCACCCCAAATTAGAAGAATAAGATGTGGGAAGGTATCTGTGATCTCTGCATGTAAGTAATTTGTCCTTATATAGAGTATTGTGTTTTAATTGGATCTCCGAATATTATCTTCTGTTCTGAAAACAGCCAGCAAAGCCAGCCTTTTCCTTTCACCCCAGATAGAAACAGTAAACAAAGACGTAAGGTAGTAATAGATTATTCCCTTGGAAATAAGAGACTTCGTGGCACAAGGGCAGGGGTATGTTTGTGTTCCCTCTGCTACTTCTCTGAAGGAAATTAAACATCAATGTGTCTTTTCAGTACCTACCTTCATGTAATTTGTTTGCTCTTACACAACCTGGGCAAAAGTAGGCCATGCAGATTATACCTCTGTGCTTTGTATTCTATGGGCTGCTAGTGTGGGTGGTGTAGTCTAATCCATTTTAGCAGTTGCTGTATACCTGTTTTCCTCTGAAAGTAGGACATTTACTGGATTTCATTTTTAGTCTTCCTTCAGCCTGTGCGAGAACATTTCTCTCCTTCCTTCATTTCCTGTTATAACTTGTCTATTTTAAGTCAGCTGATTCTTGTCCAGGCATAGAATCACAGAATGGTTTGGGCTGGAAGGGACCTTAAAGCTCATGCAGTCCAACCCCTGCCAAGGGCAGGGACACCTTCCACCAGACCAGGTTGCTCAAAGCTCCATCCAGCCTGGCCTGGAACACTTCCAGAGAGAGGGCATCCACAACCAGTTCCATTGGCTCACCACCTTCACAGTATAGAACTTCTAGTCTAAATCTACCCTCTTATCAGTTTAAAACTGTTAACCCTTGCCCCATCTTTCCGGTAGACCCTTGTGAAGTACTGAAAAGCTGCTGTAAGGTCTCCCTGGAGCCTTCTCATTTCCAGGCTGGACAACGCCAACTCTTTCAGCCTGTTCTCATACAGGGGGTGCTTCAGCCCTCTGATCATCTTCCTTGCCTCCTCTGGCCTCTCTCCAACACATCCATGTCTTTCCTGTGCTGGGAACCCAGAACTGGACACAGCACTCCAGGTGTGGTCTCACCAGAGCAGAGCACAGGAGGAGAATCACCTCCCTCGACCTGCTGGCCATGCTCCTTTTGATGCAGCCCAGGATACAGTTGGATTTCTGGGCTGCAGGCACACGCTGACAGGCCATGTTGAGCTTCTCATCAACCAACACTCCCAAGTCCTTCTCCTCATGGCTGGTCTCAGTCCATTCTCTGCCCAGCCTGTGTTTGTGCTTGGGATTGCCCCTACCCAGGTGCAGGACCTTGCACTTGGCATTGTTGAACTTCATGGGGTTCATGTGGACCCACCTCTCTAGCCTGTCAGGGTCCCTCTGAATAGCATCCCTTCTCTCTAGAGCATCAGCCACCCCACTCAGCTTGGTTTCATCTGGGAACTTCCTGAGGATGCACTCAATCCCACTGTGCATGTCGCTGATCAAGATGTTAAATGATACTGGTCCCAACGTGGAAGCCTGAGGGACACCACTCATCAGTGATCTCCACCTGGACATGGAGCCGTTGACCGCAGCTCTTGGAGTGTGACCATCCAGCCAATTCTTTATCTGCCGAGTGGTCCACCCATCAGATCTGTGTGTCACCATTTTAGAGGCAAGGATGCCGTGTGGGACAGTATCAAATGCTTTGCACAAGTCCAGGCAGAGGATGTCAGCCAGACGTAGTGGTTCTGTGACTCCTGTTGTTTTGATGCATGGCATCCATTTCTTCAAAACTTAAGGGATGCCTCAGAAATGATTTTGTGTTATTTTACCTTGTCTTTCTCATTCCCTACCTTTCTTGATTCATTTAGCACTCTTAATGCTAGCAAACCAGCTGTGCTTGTTAGCAGTTTACTGCAAAATACACAGGGTAATATCTTCCCTTGCCCGGGTCCTAGAGGACTCTGGAGAAGCGAGTCGGGTCTCACACTCCATGTAACATCAAGAACTTCCTGGAAAGCCACAGTCTAGACCAGATTACATGAAATGTGATGAAGTGAACTGTACTGAGTTTGGAAATCAGTCACAAATCAGTCTGTGCATGTAAAGAACAGTCACTACCAGTCTGGAGGCTTACAGTGCTATGAAATTTTGGGTCAGCATGAGATCTGTCAATCTGTTTGCTGAACTTTCTTGCTAAAATACAATCTGCAAATCGAGTAGCTGAGAGATTTTTCGCAGAGTTCTATGCTTGTGTACAATAAAATGCTACCTTCCCTGGTGTGTACACACGTACATGTTGCTTTTTAATTCCTTCCTAACACTCTTGGAATATTCAACCCAGACAAACTCATTCCTTTTCTAGGTGTGCATCATGTATGCTTTTGGCAAGGGAATGCAAATGGCAGTTTCTTTTAGGGTTCCTTACATGAACACTTTCAATCAACTGGGGGTTTATTGGCTGTTGAATAGCTACATTCGTTCTTTCTGGGTCCCAAACACTCGCTGGGGTTGAACAAATAGACCTCGCTGTGTTTTACAGTGTTTGTCAGGTTCTCTTCATACTACCTACTCCATTTTCTGCTGGAAAACTTGCAAAGTTGTAACTCTGTATGAGGCCTTTAACTTAAGCCAAGGAGATTGTAAGTCACTCAGCTGATACTTCCAGTTTTAAGTCCCCACTTGAGTGCTATGGAACAAATGTAGTTGTTCATGAGATGTGAGATAATCCTGTTTTTCCCGGCCAGGTATGGTTATGTCTAAAGTTCTGGCCATTACTGCATTTTTGGGGCCTGTCTTGTTCTGTATAGGGCCAGAACTCTTTGTTTTATCATATAGCTACTGGCAGCCTTCTTCTGCCAAAGTAATCTACAAAGGTAGCATTTTACTCCTAATTTTCCCTCCAGTTTCCCCCATCTTTAGTGGCATGGTGCCTGCATCATTTGCCAGCATCTTTCCACCCATTTAAAGAGGAAGAAACCACAACTGTAACCGTGACTTTGTTCCCCTCTACTCTGTCAGTACTGTGGTAGGAGAATTCAGTGTAATCAAAGCACTTAAATTCTTGAGACAAGAAAAGTACCCTCAAATTATCTTGGGGATGCACATCTTTTCATGGAGTTTTGCATTTGAGACCCTTTGAAGGACGGAGAGGCCAGCTTTCTGTTTGAATGGGCTGAGAGCTTCCCTTGCAAAGTGTTTGCAATGATGAGTGTCCAGCTGCTTTGCTGCAGCAGGTCGCTCAGCTGCACGGCGTGGGCAGCTCGCTGGATCTCCGCCTGTGCAGTAATCTGATGCATGTGTGCTGAATTTGGCGTTTTGTACGTATCTGTTGCTGTGCGTGTACTGTGGGTATCTGCAGCATCTCTCTGACTTGAGGCAGCCCTAGCAAGAGGGTGTCTGAGAGCACGCTGCTCTGTCTTTCAGCTGGTACTTTTCTTCCTCTCCTGAGGGATGGATTTGACTTTGGTCCGTGGCACAGGTGAGCTGCTCACAAGCACTTCAAATACACTGTGAGTCACAGGTTGGGTATCCCTGTGTCAAAGGAGTAAGGGAAGGATGCTGCTGCTTGCTTCAGGTGATGGGTGCGCTGAACTATTAACAGATCAGTGCTAAAGTCTGGTTCCCGAGTTAGCGAAACCTGCTCTGGCTGCTCTTCAGAGTTTCCTGCTCCTTCTCACAGGATCTGGCAGACTGGACAGTGTTGGCCTGTCCGCATGGTAGAATTTTACTGGCCTTTTCTGCATGGTGGATGTGTTCAACTGCATATCTCTGCATTTGTGTTTAATTACAGCATAGACTGGATTTTTCGCCATTCCTTTTGGCATGCTTCCTGGAGTAAAGTGTACTGGGAGAGGATTTCAGGAATGCTCGATACTCTCGCTATAGAGAAAGCTCAGTGGAAGCCACTTGTGGGTTCAATGGTAACCGCTGGGTTGAACCGCATGGTCACAACCGATAGCCAAGAAAAGCGCACCGCTGGAATGCCCAGGTCCTATAATGTTACATTTTGCGGTGATTCGGTTGTGGCAAGACATTCTTAATCAAAAAGGAAAAAAAAGTCTGAAAGTGAAAATACACTGTCTTAATGAAGTTTCGTACTTGAGCTGGAAGGCAATAACAACTCCTAACTTTTTTTTTTTAACTACTCGTTAGTTCTTGGTATTAATTTTAATTAATTTTTTTCTATTTGTGTGGCTTTGGATTGCTTATCTGCTGATACAGGGAAGCTACAGCCTGAGACTTTTCTTTCTGGAGGGGTCTTATTAATGCTGGATGACAACGCTCAGTGGAACAATGAGAATGTGCAAAAGGTATCTAGGAGACTTACTAAATCAGAGACATGTTTTGTCAACCTCAAAACCCCAAAATGAATCAAAAATATCTGTGCCTTACATCTCTTCTTTTACTGTTTGTCAGGAGATAAAACACCTGATTAATTATAGGGGATTAAGCACAGAGGGAGACTTTGGCAGCGTGTTTGGGAGGAAGCCTAAAATTCACCTAAGAAAAGAATGGGAAGGATAAATAGGTGGTTTTAGTGAAGAGGTTCTTGTTTAATTTGACTGTTACAGATCTCATGTTGCTGTGACCGAGCACACGTTCTAAACTCCGTGTGTGCCTTGCTGTGTTTCGGAACCAGGAGGCCTTTCCAGAGGGCAGCAGAGGTCGTGCCGCTAAATCCACAGCTGCTGGGCGAAGGCGCGTGTCTCGTGGACAAGCTCCTCGCTGCTTTTCGCTCAAAGGGTGGAGGAGAACAAATGATGTTTTGTGACTTGTGGGGTGTAAGGAATTGAATTTATAATGAATTCAACCAGAAGAAAGTTTGGGAAGGTAATGCTGAGCCTTAAAGGCATGTTATTGAAGTTTTTAAGACTGTCCAGATCTCGTTACCCACACCTGGCTTGTATTTATTAGAACTGATAACTTGGCAGGAAAGGGGAAGAGTTGGGATCTGTTAGGGTTGTGTGGCTTTGTTTTCAGTGGTACTGAAATAAGGGAATCTGTTCACAGTGTTGACATGCTCTGTCTCTTTACAAACTACTGGAACTATGTAAGACACAGAAATGCCAGCCTGGATTTATCCAAGCTAGCCTGGGCCATGAAGCAATGTAATGGGATCATCCTGGTGTGTGTGGACATGACTGTCCTGCTTCTACACCCAAACCAATAAATATTTGGTGGCATGATATGCCATATGGATTTAGTGGCTTGACGGTTGAAGCTCACTTGTGATCTTCGCATGATGTGAATGTACTCTGTTTGTTTTGTTTAGGGCCTTTGGCATCCTTAATTGTAGTGTGGATTGGGAAAACAGACCAAACACCATCAACAACAAAAACACAAACCAAACCAAACAAAAAACGCCTGTGAATGAACAACTGGAGCTGGCTTTCCTGCCAGCCACTGGAGCCCCCATGTGAAGTGTATGTGAAATACTGTTGGCTGGGATGTGAAACCTGCATGGATACCAGGGGTTGCCCCGACCCCCATGCAGGACCTTGTACTCGGCCTTGTTGAACTTCATCTTCAGAGCTTCAGATTCACTGGAACAAATAGTCTAGGAACAGTTCGGCTTTACAATGCACGTGTTTTTAATTGAATAGTGCCATGTTTTTGTCAATTGTCCCTTCTTGAAACGTATAGACTTTGAGGGAGTACTGCTGCCATAATATAATTTGTTTTGTTAATTACTCTGGTGAGATTCCAGTGTGATGCAACAAAATTCCCGGGAGTTTCTAGCCTGCAGATGTACCTAGTATGTTCTCCACATTTGCCAGCACAGAGCCTGCAGCACCCGGTTAGTTTTGCTTACCGCTTGCATTGATTTTTTGCATTGGGGTTTGAGGTTTCTTATCTGCAATGTCTTTCTGCCATTGTCTGATGGTTTAATAAACTTCAATCTTCTTCCCGCTTCAGTCTTCTATGCACTGGCTTATCCTGATTTCCAGGGACATAACTGCAGGATGTGCTTGGTGCTGTGATCTAAAGAACTATTCACGCCTGGAAGGTGTTACGGAATAACACTGTTCTGGAGGAAAGTGGCTGCTGAAAGCATTTTCTGTTCTTCTTGGCCTTTTTCCAAGATGTTTTCTGGACTAAAGTGGGTATAGACAGTATTTTTTGTATGGTTGGGGAGAAAAGGACTAAGACTTTTCATCTTGTGACAGTGTATAGAAAGATCCTGAGCTGTTCATATGGTGTGTTTTGACACTATTATCCTTGCAGACAGGAAAAAAAAAAGACAAAAAGGTTGAAGTTTTCTTGTATTCATCAGGACTTTTTGAGGTAATCAAGTTACAGAGTACAATGTTCCTTCTCTGTCGGTTTACTGTTGTCTGCTCTGTAACACTAAGCCACTTAAAGTTAGTGTGGCTCTTTTTGAAGTTATTTTAAACCCTCAGCAATGTATACAGACTTTTTAAACCTTGGATGAAAGCACCTGAGTCGCGGTTTCAGTTTTGCCCTTTCAGGCATGTGGAAAGTGCCCCAGCACATTTCAAGGATTTTGAATGAGAAACTTCATATATATGGGTTATGGTTTCAAAGCTCAACTGATACAGCATACGTCAAGGGAATTACATCAAGGGAATGGTTCTCTGTTTCTTTAGATATTTAATATAAGCTTTGTGTTCACTTAAAGGATCCCATGGATTCCTTTTGGGGTTAATTATGTTGGAATATATGCCCTGGCAATTTTGGAGAGAGCACTCTGCCTGACTCCCTTTCCTGATTTTATGTCTGTGCTGAATAGTTTATCCATCAGATGCTGAGTTTAAGGAATGGTTTAACTTCCGGTGATAGTACCTGTCCCACACCTTTGAACGGAGTAAGCTGAGCTGCTCGTCCATGTGAGACTGTAGACAGCTCAGTAGTATCTAATAGTAAATCATAACAAAAAAAGAGAGGAAAAATGAATCAAGAGTTGGGCAGAGGATTCTGCTCTGTCTGCCCAGTATTGTGGTCGCCTGGTTTTGGTTTTTTTTCAAAATATGGGTTGGTGATAAATCTGAATAAACCTCCGTATTGTTTCAGATCACCATCATGTTTCCCATATTTCACAGTAGTCACTTGGGTTATTCAGAAGGTTGGGGCCCCAGAAGATGATATAAATAGCTCTCTTTGCGTTGCATCACTTGCAAAATGAAAGTCCAGGTACAAGACATGGGCAAAAAGGACAAAATGACAAGCGGTGATGCAGAACAGGTGGCAGGATTAATGACCATTGCATGGTGCTACTTTGCATGGATTAGTGAGAGATATATATGTAAATTATGGAGCAGTATAATCTCCTGTTACAATCAGCTACCAGAAAACAGAATTGTCCTAGTGTTCCTACCAGTTTGTGGTTTTCTTCAGGTAGTTTGGTAAAGGTGAGATTTAAGGGCAGGCATGAAGCTGGATAAAGTATTCTTTTGCAAATAACCGGTTCTGTATCTATGTTAAAGCAAGTCTTAGGCAAGTGTCCGTGAAAATCTTGAGATTTGAGTTGAGGGAAAAAGAGAACAAGGAGAACATAGTAACCAGGGGAAGAACTTGAATGTTTCACACCCTAGATGATACACGAAGATGTTATCCTAGTGAAGAACAGCCAGCTTGGAAAAGACAGTGTTTATAAAAAATCTATGCACAGGAAGCTCCTTGCCATAATAAAATCAGAGTAACCACATAGCGTTGGAAGAAGGAGGAAGAGATTGAATATCTGAAATTAAAGCAAATGCTTATAATTGCCTTGGGTAAGAAGCACAAAGACCTATTAATAAAAGACTGAAATTTTCTCAGTTCATGATACTTCTCCCTCATTTAGATTCAGAAAAAATTAGAGATGTTCCATAATAGTTAGGAGGTTTCTTATACCTTACTTTGAACTACATGATAGGCATGCTCCAAAGGATGGCAGACAGTTAATATTGTGCAAATACTCCAAAAAAATGTGGTAATGCCTCTCAGATATTGGTTCTGGATCTTATGACATGCAAAGCTTTTATGAGTGACTTCACCTAACAGTTTGTATTATTTCTGTCAGTTTGCAAGGAAAGGTGGTTTGCAATGCAAAGTGGAACTTTGTATTTATTTTATATCTGAGAAAAGGACTTACAATCAGATCTAATTGTGAGCCTTAAATGATTTTTCATAAGCAAAGACAGTGAGCTCACATAACGTTCCAAGATTTTGTACTCATAGCGTTTCAGAAACATAATAAATTCTTCATATATGCAGCTTTATGTTTCAGTATTTCTGATGTACCTTAATAAGTAAAAGTGTATTTGTCACAATGAAGGCATTCAAAAGCAATCTGTATGTTTTTTGAGCTCCACCGATTGATTAAAGGTTTCTTTCTGATTCTTTTCCAGATGCACCCACTTGGACTGTGTAATAGCAACGATGAGGAAGACCTGTATGAGTATGGCTGGGTAGGGGTGGTGAAACTGGAACAGCCAGAGTTGGAGCCCAAGCCGTGCCTGACTGTCTTGGGAAAGGTAAGGGGGCAGTTTGGTGTGAATGCTGCATGTAACTGTTTCTTGGAACAGTTAGTTCATTTCTGAGAAAAATCAGCAACAAATGAAACAAGAGAAAACTCCCTTGACTCCACAAAATATTCCCATTTTGCCTGTTTTCACACTAGGTGCTTCAGGGAAAGACAGTGTCATAACTCAATTGATAGAGATGGTGAGGAGGAGCTGAGTGCGCACATTCTCTTTTTGAGCTCTGTAGGAACCTAACAAAGACTCCTGCAGCAGTAGTATTGGAGTAGAAAAGAGTGAACTGCTAGTTGATACTAACTGGATCAAAGGAAGCTTCTTATCAAATCAGTCAAAATGAAAGCGTTTTATTGATTTTCCTTAGGTGCAATTTTCTCAGAAGGCATAGACTAATTTCCTTTGCGGGCGGGGATGATTCATCTTCAACCCTAGAAGAGATTTCTTAGCTTTAATTGCAGGATAAATATATCTAATAACAAGTGAGTCTGTTCTTACTGTATTGGTTAAAGAAACAACAGTTTTCATCTTGCTGGAATCTCCCTGTGGAATACAGCTTCTGGAATCGAAACTCCTTACAAAACATCTCCCCTTGTTTTACGGGTGAAGTCAGATTACTGCTGCCAGATATGTTAAAAACGAAAGGAGAAAGCTGCCCTTTTCTTGTTCTCGGCTTGAGGATCGAGGTTATTGTATGTTATCGAGGCTTTGAGGATCGAGGTTATTATATGTTGACATTTGACATCTCGAGTAGTTGGAGGAGTGTGGAAGAGCATAGGCCGTGAGTTCTACCAGTAACTGAGTAGTTGGAAGTGCATAGAATCTCTGGAGTTTGTCCTGTTCTTCAGCTGGGTCAAGCTGCTGAGACTGTGGAAGGATAGTGTTGGTGACTTCGGGTTAGCGGTGCAAATGTAGCATATGAGGCAGAAATTAAATCCTAGGTTAATGTTTTGTAGGTAAACCTTGTGTCTGTATATTTAGAAACAAAACTTCTAAAAACCCCGCCTTTCATAGGAAATGTGAAACCATCTGTTTGCCTAAAATTTGCTGCAGGTTTAGCTTGTGGGACATGGTGAGAAACATATCCCTGAGAAGTGACTGCCCTTTCTGTTGAATTTCAGCATAATACAGCTTGCTTGGAGCACTGTTTTTGTTTCACAGAAGTTCCACCTGATGCTTCTTCGCTCTTAGGAGGATAAAATCTGAGGATAAGGTCTTGTGAGGATCGGAATTAGAGATTGGGTACTGAAAGATACATAGTAATCCATAAGCAAACTTTAGGAGTAAGCTGAGTCTTGGGGAAGGCCATTTAAAGAAGGAATCTGTTTAGTCCCATCTGTCAGGCTCTTGAAAAGCATGTGAGGAAGTAGGTGAAATGGATGAAAAAGTGGAAACCATAGATACCCTGCACAAACAATGTTGTATTTTCTGACTCGGTGACATTGCTTGCCTGACCCACTGCTGTGTACCCAGATCCCATCATGTACCCATCCCGTGTCCCTGAAACCACACTGATCTCTGGTGTGAGAACACCGCAGTACCTGCTGATCCGAGCTTCCCAAAGCCTGGCCTGCTGACGGGCAGGGCCTGGCTTTGCTTCAGGAGCTCTGTAGCGTCTATTTTGATGCATACTGATGGTGATACGACTCCTGCATCCTGCATGGTGTGTGTCCAGAGAGCCTGGGCACAAACTTCCCGGTGTGCAGTAATTTTAGCAGGTGAGAAGGGACTGGTCAAGGTTCTAGGCAATAGCTGCTTCTCAGTAGCTGTAATGCAGCACCTCATTCTGTATTTTCATGTTGCCATTTTTCCTTCTCTTCCTGAAATATTTGCTCCCTGTTTCGTGCTTCCTGCTGTAGTTTCTCATCATCTTTTCTCTGCAACCCTTCTGCTCAGTCCTCCCTATGCTGAAGTTACATCCTGATTTAGAAGTACTTCTCAGAATTCTTGAAATATTGCTGAGTGCAGATAGCAGCAGGAGCATCAGCCATCAGCTTCTAGCAGGCCTGGCAGTTAAGTCAACCAGGTTGTCTTCCCAGTGGGAACAAATCGCATTGCAGTTGTCTCCATCTCTGAAAAGTTCAGTTTCCATGCAGTTTGGTGCAAATGTGGCTACATGAGTATTCAGTTTGGCCTGTGACCTGTTTTGCTTGGGTAAGTATCAAGTCTGCTGCATGTGTACATGTCTCTTCTGGTTGTTTTTAGGATTTGGCAGCTGTTTCACTTAAAACATGAAAGGGAAAGGGAGGGTAGAGGAGAGGAGAAATGGAATGAAAAAGATAAAGGAAAGGCAAGGAAAGGAGGGGGAAAAGGAAAAGAGAAAAGAAAATAAAATGAGGGGAGGTGTCCTTTAACAGGGAAGGGAAATGGAACTTCTCTCATTTAGAAAAGGAGGACGAAATCAAGTAATGCAAGCCTACTGTTTGTTCCTAATTTAATTTGATTTATCCTGCCCCCAGGGTGGCTTGTCCTGCAGTATTTGATCTTCTAGACAAATATTGTGTTTGCCTTTCGGTAGAATTGTGATAAGCTCTTGCTTTCCCAAAATTCTGTAAAGTAGGCCTGTTAAAGTGCAAGATGTGTTGCAGAGGTAATGTGGATGTTACAAGATGCAACATGTCAGAAACATACTTGCCTCTTGGATAGAAGTGTTGCATTTCAGCTCTGCTGGTGTTGCAGATATTATGCGAGTGAGATAAATGGCAAAGCAGCCCCTCGTTACACACATGCATGTGAATGACTCAGGTGGGCAGCAGTAAGACTTCACAGAATGTGAATATTCTTACCTCCTTAGAAGGTGTAGCAGAGTGCATAAAATGGAGTACACAGGGCATTTGGAATTCTAGACCGCAGGAATTCTGCTTTGTATAGCGAAGTCTGATTGTGTGATCAATTATACCTCCTGCTGGAAGAACATGTGTCTCCCCTTTTCCATTGCCATTTATTTCCTAACGTAGGAATTGCCATTGGGATCTTGTAGTATCTATTTCTAGAGCTTAATTCCATTAGAAACCATTCTGTGAAATGAAAGCCAAACTTGTATGTTGGGAAAGTGGTGTGGTTGGATCAATTTAACCTATTGATTTGATAGTAGGAATAAAGTTGATGCCAGGAGAGTGAGAGAAGTTAAGGACTTGCTTTTAAAACTGTCATTGGAAGTCTGCCTCAACAATTCAGGGCAACGTAAAAGAGCTGCCAGGGCAGTTATCTGTGTATGTGCTTCCCTTTCCAGCCTATGGCACACGTGGGCAATTCTGTTTCATGTGGATGCTTTTCACTGAGAAAGCCAGTTTGGATATTCTCATCTTTGCTGTGATCTAAGATGATGCACATGGAGCGTTACCCTGGCTCAGCTGAGAATGACTTTGTCCATCTTTCTCCTGTACATAAGGAATAGATAACCTTGTCAGCTTAAGTCTATCATAAATGAACGTGTTTAGAAGCTCAGTCTCAAACCACTAAAGAATTTGTAAGTCCTGTTTTGAGGTGGCCTATTTAAACTCATTTTGCTAAAACTAGTGTTGAGTAATACAGTAGTAGAAACAAAACCAATATTGCTTGTGTCTGTGTGGTGGAATGCAGGCATATATGAAGGAATAAATTATGATTTTTTTACTTTAGTAAAGGAAAAGAATGAAAATAGAGGTGATATTGCGGAAAGTTTAGAATATCGTGAAGTAGAATGTAGAGACTGCTTAAAAGCTGTTTGTAGAGCTGAATTCCATGACACAAATTGAGTACAAAGATGTATGGTTTTATTCTTATTGTTGGTTTTAGTTGTTGTGGTCTTTTTTGATTTGGGTTTTTTTGTTTTGTTTTTATTAAAACCCTGGTCTTTGTTTTCAGAAGCTTCACTCCACTTGTTTATCCGTGTGCTAAATGGGATCGGTAGCTGTACAGAATTTAATGTGTCCATTTCCATATAGATTTATTTTAATTGCTCATCCTTCTTAGTCAGATTTATATGGTGTAGTGGAAATGAAAGAGTTTAAAAAAATGTATCTCCCGTTAGAGTGGCCGTGAAAACTGGACCCTGATTGGGAAGGGGTGTGTGTGGCAGCTGTGATTTACCATCGCCTTTGATCACAGTGCAGCCCTGTTTGAGGCAATGCTGCGTGCAGGCAAAGCAAAGGCCTGGATTTTACTGATCTCATGAGCTCCTGAATAGGGCTAGAAGGGGAATGACAGAGGAAGAAGAAAGCTTTGGAAATGAAAAGGAAACCCCGTGAACCCGACCAGCATTATTGGCTGGATTTGCCTACCAGGGAGCCGCTCAGTTTCTGCCAGGCTAATTCTGCCCCAACTTCTCTCCCCCGCGCCCCCGACCCCACCTCCCCCTCCCTCTTTCCTTCTTTCAGACTTTTTTTGTGTGTGAGGCAGGGCTGTAGTAACTCGGTTCTCAGGCTGGGAACCCACTGAGCTGTTGCCATGGTCACTGGGAAGCTCTTCATGCCATGTGCTTCAAAGGGAACCTTTCCCCTCCTGGAATTCCTGCCTCCCCTGTGTGCCGCACAATGAGGCTCCTTCTCCTTTGCTCCTGCGCACGTGCTCCCGCGTGGAACTTGGCTCCACGGCCCCCGTGGCATCGAGGTGGCAGCACCTGCGTGTCCTGCGCATTCCGACCTGCAGAGCCCCGTTCTTCCCCTGCCACGCTCGCTTCTGAAGCAAATGACATCTGTCAAGACAGTGAAATACAACCCAGCAATGCTTCAGCAGGATAGATAGTGAGAACATGCTGAAGACTTGCTTAAAAGTCGCACTTCTTTCCTTTCTGCAGTCTGGAAAGTCCGGAGGGAAGGGTTTTGTTCTTGTTTCTCTTCCAGGGATTGCTGAAGGGACTTTTCTGTATTAATAGGCTGTGTGTATTTGAGGATGTGCCTCTGAGTAGAACCCAACAAAGAGAGGATGTCCCGGCTACTACAGCTTCCTGTTTTCTTCACATCAAAGGAATCTGTAATATGAGGAAACTCCTAACAATTCTCCCAGTATTAATTCACTTATTTTCTGTCTTTTAGGAGTTTATTTACAGAAATACTAACTGGGAGAATGTTTTGTTTTGCCATGTCATCGTTACGATAATACTACTTAGGTTGGGGCCAAAATAATCGTAACTGGAATCTGCATTAAACAGGCCAACTGTGATTCCTGACTTTTTGTCTGTCAATTTAGTTCAAATGTAAAGATCCTCATAAGGTAATCAAATGAGAAATCATGGGGCTGTGTTGGTAGTTCAGTTGCTGAATAGAGAGTAATCTGTTGTAAGACTTGAGGAGCCAGAGGGCCTGTGGGGAGTCAATTTTAATCCTTTTCTTTCAGAGTTACTGAAAGTAATAAAAAAAGAAAGACAAATTAAACAAAACCAACTAACACCTTTATATTAATAGCCTAACTCAGCATACAGTTATAGGTCCATATTAGACTATAGACTGAGAAAAGTTGTTCAGCAGTAGAAACTTAATATCGGTTGTTTTGAACTCTTGTGTTAGGAAGGAAGTTGTTTTGAAGCAGAAGTTTCTTGAAGAGCCCCGACTCCTTTGGACTAGTTGATAGATCTACATTACACATGGCAAATGTGCCAAAACTCTGGTCAAAACACAAACTGCAGTTTTGATCAATCCCATCACTCTGTAATGAAAAAAGAGTATGCATTTCAAGCTGGGGAAGCAGCACCCTGGCTAGTGTTGGAGACTGAGCTTCTGAATCAGTCATGTTCCCTAAGAGTCTCCATTAACTTGGCATTTGAATTCTGCATTTCCATGACGTGTTGTCTTAGCACTGCCTAAAATTAGAGTTGACTGTTAAAATAGGTAGTATATATAATTGTAATCCCTGCCATGGATGTGTTTTTCTTACTGTATTTGTTCTAAAGAATATATTGAGAAACAGCATTACAGTTTTCCCGAAGCACCAAAGAATAAGTGCTGTAATATTATACTGATTGGGTTTTGTTATTCCCCACTTCATTATCATTTATAACGTTCAGGATACCTGAAGCATCTTTAAAAAAATATATTTGAGGTGACACTGTTACTTGTGCAAATATTTTTGGTGTCATTTGTCTTGTGAAATTCCTGTTTCTCGCTTCCCCGGTGCGAGCGGTGTGGTCAGTCCTCTACAGCATATAGACATAGTGACTTCTGGAGTTCCAACAAAATTGCATAGATGAGGTCAGAAGAGGGGATAATATATGGTTTTTCAGGAAGATGAGGGATTTTGATAGTGATGGACAGAAATAATCAATCCTCATAATCTTCCTGATAGGGACAAGTGTGTATTTTTGAACAACAACAACAACAAAATCACATAGAGCCAAAATGCTTATGCCAAAAGCTCAATGTATTTCTGCCTCCCATCGCCTTGCCTCTTCGTCCATCCCTCACAGACGATACTCTAACAAGCCTGTTGGCTGCAGAGAACATGGGGACATGGAATGAAGCAGCAGTCTCGTCGCTATAGTTGAAGTTTTGAGTTCATATGTACCTTTCTCATGTCTTTCCATCTTTAAATCCTCTCATTGTGTGACTACTTTGCACCCTCATTTCAGCAGCCCCTTTGAGGGGAGAAGGGGGAGGCTGCCCACGGGTGAGGGAACTGACAAGCAACCCAGTTAAATTCTGGAGACAGAGGAAGGTTTGTGTTGTGTGTGGATCATACAGCAAAAGATGTAAAACAAAAGAAAGGAGCTGGATCAAAGACAGAGGAGTATTAAAGAAATGGACAAACACGGGCTGCATCAGGTTAGTTCAGAAGAAGCAGGTCTGTCAGGTTTTAATTCATGGGTGCTGGTGGGCTCTTTCCTTCGGCAACTAGTGCCAGCAATGTGTTCTTGTGTTACTTTACCAACTTCCTTCTCGTGTTCTCTGCACAGTTATGAAGAGTGACAGCTATTAATGGAGAAAGGCTGTCTCTTACGCGTCTCCCTCTGGGCACTCCTTAGATTTGCTATTGTTGGATTGATTACTTTAAATAAACATCTACTTTTAGAGTTGAGTCCTTAGCAGTCACCACCACCATCTTCACTCCTTTCCAGCCAACTGTGGAACACAGCTGCTTCTCCCTTAAGCTAAAGAAGCAGCTGTTGTTGCACAACATGTGTTACTGGAGTCTCTGCTCAGTTAGAACTCCCTGTGAAATTATTGGAAGTCAGGCTGAGTAAAGACGAATATTTATTTTAAGGTATGCCCCACATACAAATAATACTATGTACAATACTATTACATTGAGAGACATTTTTATTTTACATGTAGAATCTACCTGTTTAACAGGAGAAATGCACAACGGCAAACATCTTGGAAGAACTCAGAAATTGAGTTGGAAGCAGAAAAGTGAGTGGGCGAGTAAGTGCAGTTTATGTTGGAGTATAGAGGTGAACACAAAAGAAGGCTGGCAAGCAAAATCAGATAAATGGATCAGAAAGTGAGGAAAAATAAGGAGGAAATATAGAGGCAGAGAATGGAATTATTTAGGACTCCACAGTTGAGTGACACACCTAATTTTGGTGCATTAAGAGACAGAAGGCTTTGAAAGAAATTGGAGAACTGGAGAATGCAACCAGAGCCGCATCATGGGGACTCCCATATCCAGAGTAAAAGATGGGCAGACACCATCAGCAGTGGGAGAAAATAGTGGATCCTAAGGAATTGCAGACATAAAGTGGGAATGTTTTACAATGGTTTTCATGTGATTGAAGAGGAGGGGGAAAAAAAAATCAAACACAAATTGTGCTTCATATCTGACTCATTTGAGATAATTGGCCAGAAGCAGTTTTTCTGCTCTAAACATTTTGTCTTCGTGATGTCCAGGTGGATATTATCTAGAGGTGTCTGTTTGGATGACATGATGATTTAGTGTTTGTTCTAGGTTCAAGGAGTCAACTCCAAATGAGTCAAGTGATCATACTGTGAACTCCCAATGAGTATGAAGAGAGCTTTTAGGTCAATGTATGGAGCACTCATCAAGCCATTTGCAGTTCTGACAGGTTATTTCTTGAAGATTTGAGCTGGACATATTTGTGGTATCAATTCTTTAGACAGCTTAGGTGTATATTATCAGCATCTGCATAGCTTTTGACGTAGAATTGATCAATATAGATATGAAACCCTCACCAAAACTATTTAAAATATCAAAACCATGTAGGTATTCTAGTGCATTAATGCCTCAATTGTTGGCCTGTTGGTGTTTTGTTCAGTTGGTAAGCCAGGAGAATACATCGCAGACACCATTTTTCAAAATGCTCAAAGAACTTGGTCAGGTTTGGATGGGAAAAAGAGATGGACCTTAGCCCTGAGGATCCATATAGTGAGCTTTTTGGAGGTGCGGGGAGAGCATTTGCGAATGGCACAGGATGCGCAGACCTCTTGAGTCCATGAACGGCGTCGAAACTCCCAGAGGGTCCCTTCAGCGGAGTGCACGGGACTAATGAGCCGGCCTGGCTGTTTATGGGCTGTGGTTAACCTCTTGCAAGTTAGGATTTCCTGTCGCCAGCAATGAGCTGTGACCGCCAGCACCACAGTGTTAATGATGAGGTAGGGGCTGATGAATGGCTGGACTCCAGACAGCAGCCTTCACTGGCAAAGAATCAAGTGGCTAGAGGGGGAAAAACATTGATGTCTACAAGAGAAATAATGCAAACTCCAGAACCTATAATTCCCGTGTTTAAAAAAAGAAAGAGAGAAAGAAACTGGGGACAAATTCAAACCGAGTGAAGCTTTTATCTCTGCATTCTGAATAGAAGATTGTTCTTAAGCAAAACTGGCTGCAAAAGCCAGGCCAGTTAAAACAATATGCAGGCTGCCTGCCTCCGAGTAACCAGAAATTGTTGGCTCGGAGCAGCCTGCGCTGAGGAGCCAACCTGCTGGGAGACGTTATCCAAGCAACGGCCTGAATGTAATTCCTCCCGCTGTGGAATGGCGCTTTGGCAAATGAAGACCCTAATTAGAGATGGAAGGGTTTCTATTTTGTTTTTCTTTAATCCTTACCCCGAGGCCTCTGCAATACAGCCATGTCTCTGCTTGTGTGCAGAGAAGTTTCCAGTTTCCCTTTATAACAAAAATCCTCTACCTTTTTTAGTTCCCCCCCTCCACCCCCCAAAAGAATAAACAAACTAACAACAAGGGCCCACCACCGTTTCAGACCGTGAAACTAATTTAATCCAAAACCCAAGGATCACTGCTTGAAAGAATGTCCATGACATCTTATATTAGCCAGCCCATAGAAAGTTGGTAGATAAACTGCATTACTGGCCCACCGTGCATCTTTTTACTACTGAACTTATTACCCGAGCTGATTGTTGAAGTACACAGGGAGGAGGAGGATCTCACTGCCTCTGCTTTCAGACAGAAATCAGAGTTCCTTTCTCGTTATCTCAGAAGAGGTTTGAAATGGCGTCCTGCTTATGCTTGGCTGAACTTAGTTTCTGGGATTACTGGGGAATTGTACATTAACAGGGCTGAGGCGTCGGTTGGTTAATTTGTAACTTGTGTTTGCAAAGCAGATGATGTCCTTTTCTCCTTCTCTGCCCTGCAAACCCGCCTGTGCTCAGGCTCGCTGGCTCCAGCAGTGGCTCAAGGGGCTTTGGTGACTGAGCCCAATGGCAGCGTAGGAGAGAGGGAATGGTTGTTCAGATGTTGTTTGTATTCTCTCTAGCTCCGAGAGAAAAAGAGATTTTGCGGTTTGACAACTGTAACGACCAAGTGTATTTGACATAATGCGGTGGGGTTTGTGCAAGATGGGGTGCAGCACACTGTTTGACTTCAGTGTCTTTGCCTGTGGCTGGTGTTCTGTGCTTTTGCAAGTACAACTGTGAGTCTGCGCTAGAAATGGGGTTTATTCTGCTAATGACATGTAATTTTATTTTCCCCAACAGTAGCTGCTGCTAACTGAATATATTCTGCATAGTCAAATGTGAATAGGAAACACACATCCTTGCTTATTTTAGGAAACAGTGTACAAGACGTATTTTCAAAACAATCTGAATAGTAATACCCACTCTAGTTGATCTTTTAGCAGCCAATATAGTGCTGTTCTTAAACCTGCTGGCAAATTTTGCTGCGCTGTTTGTTGGGGTTTAATAGGGCTCTTTAAGGTGTATCTCTGTTCTGCAGAAGTTAAGGGCTTTGAGACATCAGGGTCAGAACACTGTTCAGCTAACTGGAGGGAAAACTGGCCATGGCAACATCTGCTTGTCCAGACCTGCAGATTCATCACTAATTCTATGTGAGAACCAGTGATCTTTCTCCTCTATTGAATTTACTGGGTTTGTCCGGGTTTGTACTTAACTGGAACCTCTAAAACTCAAGTCTCTGCTGAGGTTAAACCCAGATAACGTAGGTTCCAGGTGCTTAACTCAGCACCAAGGTTGTCCTCTGCTGGTAGAACAAAATGAAATGAGGGCAAGTTGGCAGAAGGCAACTAGAAAAGCTGATATTCTAGGACCTGGTCCTGCATTTTCTGTATCATAACTCTGCTAATATTGTCTACATCTTTGTGGACTCACTTGATAAGGAGAAAACAGGTGTAAATCGGTTTATGAGCGCTAAAAGTGATTGGAATAGATTTTGCTACTTTGAGTCTGCTCAAGAGAAGACTCTGACCACTGAATTGCTATATTCATCAGTTATTTCGGTGAAACATTGCAGATGGGTGCCTTCAGCTGTGTTCCCTAGCAGTCAAGATTGTTGAAAGCCTCGACCTGCCTTTCCAGAGCAGTAAAGCAAGACACTGGACCTTTTCACGGAAATCATGTTCCTTGGAGTCACAAAGTGTGGAATTTGCTTGTTACTGAGAGTTGCGTACAAGTTACCAATATGCTTTGTGAGAGACTGACCGCTTATTTCAGAGGACCAAAGAGAGCTGATGAAAGAATTGGCCATAAAAGTAAAAAAAAGGAGATTCAACTTCACACGGCTTGCATAATCCCACTCTTTGGCAGATTGATGACCACTAACTCCACAATGTGGAGAGTTCTAACATGGAATATTGGGATGGGCTGGGTTAAACAGAAAATACGCCTCAAGTTCCATGATTTTTAGTCATAGAGAAATTAAAGGGGGAAAACCACAAAAAGTGACAGAGGGAATGCAAGTTTGGTCAGGCTGGCTCAGTTCTCAGCAAAATAAGGGTGTCTAAACCAATTTTCTTAACTACTCTGTTCAATTAACTCTGCACAGTTAGAACAACCCAGTTATATTTTCTGCCTCAAAAAGCATGAGATGGGGGGAAGGAGAAGGAAAGGGAAGAAGAAAAAGCCTTGGCTATACCTATTGGAGCTGTACTGTTTCCCTCAATTCTGACTGAAAGCAGTGTTTTGTGTTTGAGATCCGTAGGACTGTCTTCTGCGTATTGTATCCTTACTCTTCTCCTTCCTGTCTTGTTCATTTTGGAGGACCAGCTAAAAGTACATGCTGGCACCTGATGGAATAGAGTTGGGATAGTTTGCTAAAAGCAGTTTACTGTCATCTGTACTGGTTACCACCTAAACCATTGCCGGATCCCCCCTCTCCATCTCTACCATGTTCTTAACCCAGAGAATAAATCAACTCTCTCATGTACCACATACCATAGTTATCATTAACATTTGTTATTTACAGTCCACTAAATTCCAATAAGATAATTCCTAGAGTTGGATGAACAATCCAGCTAATCTAGGAAGCTAATTCAGGAGACAGATATGTAGTCCTTCTCTCAGCTGCAATTTATGCAGTCTCTGCAACCCGTTAGGTTAGTGTCATGTCCTCATATGTAAATACAGCTGTATATTGAGAGGGAATTCTAACTCTGGCAAAGAAGTAAATGCAATGAATAAAGGCTAATGTTGTTGGTATGATTTTTCTCTTGAATGGGGACGTTGTTAAGTAGCTTTTCTTCTTATGTTGGTTTCTCCACTGTTGCATAATAACTGATATATCAATTGGAACGAGGCCATACTAGAAAGCAGAGCACGAGATGCTCGCCGTGTTCATATCTGCAACCATGCAAGGTCCTTGTAGATGTCAGCAAGTGGCTGACCTCCTTACCCATTTAATTGTTGCTGTCCTATCTGATTTGAATTCATGAGAGGAAGCAGTACACCCGTTTAATAATCATCTCGTCCCTCGGGTTGAAAGTTTGTCTCATCAAGGAAGTTGTTGCTTCCTTATTGTATTGATCTGGCCCACAGGAAGGGAGCGCAGAGCTCATGAAATCTTTCTGTTGTTCTTTGAGGTAATAACTAAAATGTCCCCAGGCCTGGAAATACAAAGCAATACTTTCCTCACACTTCGGTCATACATGTTTCCTCTCATTCTTTCTACATCACGGGGTCTAGTAAATTCTTCCACATTTTAACCTGAGACAGTATTTAATGTGCATCTTATTGATAATGGTTATTAACAGTGAATCCATAACAAGTAGGTGTCTAAAATACACTGTAAAATAATCTCCGTGACCTGTGTCAATCTCTGTGCAAATTCAAACACTACAGAAACATAGATGAAGCCAATATTATTAATTTGCAGTAGCAGTATTTTTAAATGCGTAATAAGCACACCATATCCTTCTGTTTACATTTTTCTTCGAGTATAAAGTAGCCAAACATATTATTCAGCAGAGGGCTTCTGATAAGGTCCTAGGCTGGGGATGTTTAAGGAATTGAGGAAGGGCAGGTTCAAAGGTGGGGTTTTTATCCCTGATCATTTTGGTTATTTTAGAGGCATCTACATCCAATATTCAACTAAAGAAGATAGTCAAACACCTACCAGGTGTTTGAATGAAGTCTAGCAAATGGTGGATCTCTTTTTACTGCTCCTTTACAAAGAAAAGGTGTCATTTGAAAAGATTCCTAACATGGCCAAAACTCTTTATTATGTTTGTACCTAAGGACAAACAAATTTTGAATTGCCGATACAGGGCTTGCCGAAGATTGTTGTCATTCCAGTCCTGCTTCTAGGACCAAAGCACGCTTAGTATGTAAGTGGTTTTGCACAATTAAGCCGTACGTTTCTGTGTGTCAGATATATACTAATAGTTAGCTGCCGATCTACTTCCCTGGAGCTCTAAGCAAAATGTGGGAGCACTTTACAGAACAAGTAAAAGTCACGATAGCAGTGTTTGTATGTAGTCGAGCAGTCAGAGCCCATTGCTCTGTAGCAGTGTCAGGTTTTCAGGCTCGCGATGCCAAAAAAGACTGGGAGGTGTCATTATGAACAAATCCAGATTGCTAAAAGTGCAGCTGTAATTTAGTTTTGGTTTTTATTACCCTTTACAAAAAAGGAAGACTACAGCTATGTAGTGATAGTCATTATTTTAAACGGCAGGAGACTGTGGGAAGGGCTGCGCTGGCACCTTCGCTGCTCTGTCCGTGTCCGGGGAGCTGAGCTGGGAAACGCCTGTTTGTTTGCAGTGGGTTTTGTAAAGCGGGTACCAGAACAGCCTTTTCTTTTCCTCCCTGCCCTCATCCAGCGTTTATTTTTCGCCTAGGTTTTGTACACTTTGCTTGTAAGTGGTTTAGAGGCAGTCTTTAAATGCTGAATAGCCAAAAATGAAGACGTCCCGTGCCTGTCGCAGACGGGCATTATTTTACGTGGGACTCACATGTTGAGTGTTGAGCTGCTCTGATCACCGTGTAGTGGCCGCGATGTGTTCAAACACGTTTTGGCTTTAAGTGCCGTACAGTGTGTGGGGGTGACGCAGGGGCCCGCCAGCGCCGCTGCCACCTGGAGCGGACGGACGGACGGACCGAGGGCAGCGCCGGCGGAACGCGGCCCCGGGCCCGGTGCGGAGGTTTCACAACGCGCGGGAGCGGCGGCCGCTCTGATCTCCCGCCAGCCGGGCCGGCTGCCGCCAAGCCGCGGAGCCGGAGTGGCAGCGCTGGAGCGGGCTCCGCGGAGCGCCCCGCCGCGGCACCGCCTGTCCGCCCGCCGGGACCCCTGCGGGGGGGGTCGGGAGCTGGGGAGGGGGGTCGCCGCGCAACCGAGGTCCCCTGGTGCGAACAGGTCTCTGCGGCAGCGGGTGTTGTCCCGGGCCAGGCTCCTGGTGACTGGGGCGCGTTTTCCGGGCGATCCGGCTTTGAACCCAGGCAAGGGTAAAATCCGCATCTCCCAGTTCTCCCGGTCGCGCCCACGGCTGGACGTCACTTCCGGGGATGGGGGTGTGTGTGGGGCGGTTCGCCGGGCCCGGCCCGGCCCAGCCCGGGGCAGGGGAGCGGGAAGGGACCGGACCGGCCTGGCCTGGCGGGCCGGAGGGCACGGGAGCACGGGCAGCCCGGCACAGGCCGCTGACTGCGGCTGGTCCGAGTTAAACCAGCCCAGCGAGGCTGCAGGAGCGAGGAGGTGACAGGCGGTTCACCCCGCTTGCTGTTACCTTCCCTAGGACGATTTTTGAATTCAGTTGATGCTTTTCATCTTCTAACACCTGATTTTGCCATACAAAATAAGGAACACAGATTACATCCTGGTTGTGGAAACTGCGCAGTATACTGCTCATTCAGTGTGTTCACAAAATAAAGGTGGTTTTTTTTTCTGAGCTAACCTGAAAAATCTCTTTATAAATATCTGTAGAGATCAAAGTGCTTTGCGTGTTGACCGACCGCCCTGAAAGAACAATCTAAGTGTCCAGAACAGTCCTACAAACACTATATGTCTGTAAAAGGTGCCTTCCAGGGAAACCTGGGTGAGCTTTTCCCTTCGGGGCCACCGCAGTGGAGAAGGTGTAGTAGATTCCTTTTAACTTTGCTTCCCCACAGCAGGTAGTGATTAGCCAGGTGTGCTGACTTCAAAGGGGACAAATACCTGCTGGGCTGAGGAGGAGACCCCGTTTGGGAGCTGGTTCCCTCATGCGCTGCCTGATGGGCTTGCTTGATTGAAAGTAAAAAGGTACAAGAGCAGAGCAAAGAAAGTGACCCATAGGTGTTCAGACTAACATTTCTCTACCAGCCAATATTTTACTTGGGAAACACAGAATGATCTCCCATAATGTATCACTTTCATATGTCACTTTTATATCTCAATTTAAATTCATGTTCTGCTAGTCTCTGTGAAGAGCCAGTGTCCTCTTGTTTGCTACCGTGATGGTGATAGGTGTCATCGCTTGGAGAAATAGTTATTTGTATTTTGCATCCAACAGCTCTGAAGAGTTACTGGGGATGTTTGCTCTGTGAACCCACCGAGCAACATGTGGACAAGACGTACACAGAAACTGGTGAAAATTCCCTGTCTTAGCCTCAGTGTTTTCTCTATCCCAGAGGATTTTACTGTGTTCTACTGTCTCCTCTGTGCTGTTGGTAGCTGCAGGTTTGGACCGTGTATTTGATGAAAAGCCATGGGTCGGATCTTATGTGCATAAGAAGTGTTATATGCAACAGTTCTGACCTCTGATGGCCAGACAGAGCAGTATTCTGAGGCGCTGTTTGCAGGATTCTGATATGATAGAGTTTGTCATGACTGTGGGAATGACACTGGAAAGATATAAAGAACCTGGTCCACCTTTATTTTCTACACTTGTAGAAAATAAGTGTAGAAAATTGTCTCTCCACCCCAAATCACAGGGAAGATTCTTTTTAATGGCACTTCCAAGTAACATGGAGGAAAATAATATAACTTTTAAATTCTTATATTTAAAGGATTTAGAGGGTCTAAATCACATTTTAATTCATTTAAAAGCTTGTTGAAGGAAGAGTTTGAGAAAGAAGAGGTAGAGATTGTAGAAGCTATAGTGAAGTTTAACTACATTCCATGCTGGTTCAAGAACTCCTGGGTTTGTAATTACTTTGTCATCTGTTTTAACTACACAGAAACACAAAATGTCAAGTTTGCTATCTGGAGATGAGGAGAGGGAGTAATTTTTGAGGTAAGAAGTCATCTTTTAGGGTGGGACTGAGGATGCTGTCTTTCTTATTGCAGGCAAAGCGAGCAGTACAGCGAGGAGCCACAGCGGTCATCTTTGATGTTTCTGAAAACCCAGATGCCATTGATCAGGTATGAAGAAGGGAGCCAGGCTTTATTACAGCCTCTGTTGGGTTCTTTTAGGGTTGCTGAGGCAAGACTTGAGAGCGTACAGATCTCTGAGCACACCTGCCTTAAGACACGCAGCTGCTGCCCATGGGTAGCTGTGGTTTTCCTGCCTGTCTGCTGGCAGGCAGGAAGCAATGGAGGTGTCGAGATGTAGAAAGAGCAAAGTCTGGGGAGTTACGTTTTTCTTCTAGCCTTAGCTAGAGTCCAGAATCCAGGTCTGGGTTTAAGGTTCTGAGAAAAGATGGAGGCAAATTTTTTGTGGCCCATTATGTAGTCGAGGAGGTTTTCTTTGCCCAGATCTGTGTACAAGACACAGGGTGTTTGTCCCCACCCAGCTTGTGATTGATAGTATTGACGAGAAGCCGCTTTCTGGGAGGTTGCAAAATGACTTTCAAACCTGGTTCTAAAAACAAATTCTTACAAAAGTTATAAACATTTCTTTCTCGTTCACAGTTGATGATTTCTGGACAAGCGGGGTTTTCTTTTTTTGAGGTTGTGGTACAACTTCCATCTTTTCATTTGGAGTGGGTGAGGTAATAGCTCTGTGAAATGCCTTGACAAGATCCTTGCAGCCAATTCAGAGTTATTTGAGTACAAAGAAGAAACATAACAAGGGCAAAAATAATCTGCATTTGGTTTAGTTTTGTGTTGAAACAAAACTGCTGTTTCTGCTACAGCAGAAACAAGTGAAGCTGAATGTCTGTAAGTGCAGCCTGAATTTCTTGGGGGAAAGAGACACCATCAATGTTTACATTAGAAAAGCTGGCTTTAATTCTGAAATGAGCATCTGTTGGAGAAAGGAATGCAGGCCCTGTGCAATGGATGCTTGGAGAACTGTGCTCTGCATGTGCATCAAGGCTACAGCCTTGATCTTGCAAACATTCTCAGGGATATTTTCTCCCTTTTTACACACATTAGAAATATCTGCACAAAGATGTAATCTGTCTTTTCCCGATTTTTTTCTCTGTATTACAGCTTCCAGTTACTTTTAGCCACCCTGCTCTCAGCTTGCGGAGCTGAGTTACTGCCTCTCGCTCTCTTCCCTCTACCAGCAACAGCTGTCTTTCCTTTATTCTTGATAATAAATTGTGTGCAACTGTCCCCAGTTGCTGGGAAACTGGTCTAGTGGATGAATTAATATTTTGGCTGTACCGATAAATTGAAAGATGTTAGTGGCTTAGTGCAGTAACTGGCAAAATAGGCTCTAAAGGATTGAGCAGCAGCTGAGGCGAGCACTCACAAACAGGAGGGAAATGACTAGAACTGGCTTTCATACTCCTAAGTGTAGGAGTTACTTGATTCGCTCCCTTCTCATGCTGCTCTGGCCGCTGTTATTTCATGTACTTTCATTCCCAACCATTGTCTTCAGAACCCTTGACAGCACGGGATACTAATTAATTTGTCTTCAAAATAAATACCGTTTTGGCACTCTCAATGGAACTGTGGAAAGCAATGACAGATGGATAACAATGGAGGAAAAACGGACATGAGTTAATTTGGAATATCTTTGATTCAAATGGAAGCATCATCCTCAGACACTGAGGGGAGCTGTTCAGGAAGCTTTCCCAGGGATGCTTGTTACCCAGCCTTACAACAGCCGAGGTTGCTTTGGGTGGGAGGAGTATTGAGAGTGGCAATCCTCCCTGACAGGGACAGAACAGGAACCAGGCTGGACCAGGAGAATTGTCCTCGGACAATTTGGTGGCAGAATTGCTGCCAAATGAAAGGGCTTCACTATTCCCATTGATTTTAGTGTCTTTTGCTGTAGACTAAAAATGAAGCTTTTAGAAATGCTATGTCAAGTCTGATTTGTTTCTTAGTTTTACGTTTGCATAGTTTGAAGAGGAGTAACAGCACCCAGAGCACCGTGTTTAGCAAAAGTCTGGCGGCGCGCAAAAGATACTGAGGAATCAGGTGAATTCTTAGACAAGAAAGCTTGAGAGAGAATTTGTGTCTGGGAATGCAGGGACAGTGACTGGATTTGGCCTCAGACCAGCGAGCCTTGTAGACACGTAGGATCTCTGGGTTGGTTTCAAGTTCTTTGACTAGTTTTTAGTTCTGCAAGACATGTGTCTTAAAAATAGTTTTATCGGTGTTCTCAGAAGTCCTGTCAAATACCAGGAAGATTCTGTTTTAAAGTCTTGGTGAAATCTGTCACCATCATCTGGACAGATTGAGTACTTTGTAAGCAGGATGGTAGACCAGTCAGTTGGTGATTTCTACATGTTTTATCCAGAAACAACAGGCAGATATCAACAATGTAGATGTGGTATCTCTACCGTACGCCACTCTTGTTCAGTTTGCTCACACTCCTGTCATCTCGTTCTCGTTCCTTTCCCCCACACCACTTCTGTCTGCTTCTCAGTGCCTTGCTTATTTTGCATCAACCAGCCTCTGTACTGGGATTTTTCTTGTGGGTCAGAATAAGCTGTATGAATTTATCATGTTGGTGCCATTTTGTAACAGAACAACTCTCTCTTCTTGTTATTTCCCTTTTCTGGGTTTGTTGGCCAGAGCAGTTACACAGTCTCCACACTTGAAGGTTTTCAACATGTGGCTGGATGAAGCCCTGAGCAGCCTGGTCTGATGGCACCGTTGACCCTGCCTTGGCCAGGAGGTTGGGCTCCTGGGGTACCTTCCCACCTACATTATTTTCTGATTCTGTGATTTGGCTTTAGCTGCACATGGAAGGAAGTTTCAGGGTGAATTAAGCTATCTACTCATATGCTTAAGTCTTTGAGGCCCCCATACTGGAAGCTATATCTGTAGTGGTTGCTAGAACCCAAATAACTGTGTGAGTTTGCTGAGTTAAACAGCAGAAATTACAGACTTTAATAAATTGGGAAGGTACAAAGAGCCTGAAAGACAGGACTCTGACATGAGATTGTTCAGAAAGCCAAAGAAATTTGTATGGGAATAATATGACTACAAAGTTGAAATAACAACAGGTTCAGAAAAGGTAACAAGGCCAATTTTTTTGGAATGTGGAGATTTTTATTTTTCATTTTGTGGTTTATCTTACTACAGTATTGGTATGTGCACTGGGACAGTTAAAGCTGCTGTTCAGAAATAAGATTCGCTTATCCTTAGTCTTTGTTTTGGTCAGTAAGAAAAGACAGCTTAAGTCAAAAGTTTAATTAAGGTTTAACTCTGTGGAATACTTAAGTGAAGGTCTGTGGTAGAAGAGAAAAATTGATGCTTGAATCAATTCAGCATTCATATTCCTTTACTCTTCTCTCTCCATCATCCATAAGAGAGGTTGTTTGCCTGAAACATGCCTTTTGAGTAGATGATTTTTTCTTCTAGCTGAACGAGGGTGCAGAGGACCCTCTGAAGAGACCGGTGGTGTACGTGAAGGGTGCTGATGCTGTCAAGCTAATGAACATTGTTAACAAGCAGAAAGTGGCGCGAGCAAGGATTCAGCATCGCCCCCCACGGGTGAGACTTTAAGAAACTGTATCTAGGTATTACGCTGCTGTTACTTCATGCACTGCTTGATAACTGCACTGAGTGTGGAGATGTTCTGATGCTTCCATGAGCATTATTGCATGTGAAATTCTGTTGACCTAAATAAATTGAGCAACTGCATTGTGGACAAGCAGCTGCACTTGATATAAGCATAGAATCCACAATGCAGCATCTGCTGTCTTTTGTAAGGATTATTTTGAATGTGTAAATAGTTAAAAAAATTATATCATAGAAGTTTTCCTTTTTCTTAATTAAATAACTTAGTTATTGCACACACCTGCTAGTTCAGATTTGTAAGGTAGTCTGTCCTATGTTAACTAATAATTCTGTGGTATTTTAAATATGGGTTAGTTTTTTTAGCACTCTCTACATTTAGTTTATAGAAGAACAAAGCTAGAGGTCATACATGTCCCAGTTACCGCTTTGGTTTTGTTGTATTTTTATGGAATTCTTCTGTTCAGAAATGTATTTGAGAAGTGGGCTATTCACTGAAAATTCAAATGTTGGTTTTCACTCACTTAAGCATACAAGCAAACCAATAAGTCATGAAAATTTGTGTTAGTGTGATTCACTCAGTTAAAAAACCTGAGGTTTGTGGGATTAGTTCAGAGACACTGTAAATCTGACAGCCTGTGACTGACATTCTGTGTATTTGTTCACTTGCAATGACACATGTAACCCAGGTTTTTGTCTCATAGAATCCTCGTTAATGAACAGAACAGCGTGTACTTCGACTTTTGCCATTGTGGCTGTGTACATTTGACAGTGACCACTGAGAAAGTAGATAAGAGAAAAGAACAGGAGATTTGAGTATGATCTAAAGAAAGGAAAAATAATATTTTTGTTTTAATTTTTAAGCAACCCACCGAGTACTTTGATATGGGAATTTTCCTGGCCTTCTTTGTGGTTGTGTCTCTTGTTTGCCTCATTCTTCTTGTCAAGATCAAACTGAAACAGCGACGTAGTCAGGTAAGAGCAGCAGTGGGATGTTCACTGAATGCTGAAAGTTGGTTTCTCTTACTTTGTCTTAGAACTTGCTTGCTGCTTTTGGAAATGCCACTTGGTGATTTAGAAAGAACTTATCTTTGTGGAAATGTTTTTATCCATGGGCGTAGGCCTTTGGAAAAATTCGGAAATGTCTTTAAAGGAGACCTACATTGACCTGCAATGTTCATTCAGTTAAATCCTTACATGAAGAGAGAACAGAAGCAGTCCATTTAGCCATTGAGAAAGAGTAACATCTCTCGTTGTTTAGAGGTTATCGGTAGCACCGATGAAAGTCCAAGCTCTCGTTGCTGTATTGTGGAGAAAATATCAGGACTGGAAATAAATTGCAACTCTTTTTGATAGAACAACATCTATTGATTCTTAATGGGAGAGGTTTGCAGGGTAAAAAGTTTGGTTAGGAGAAATTCTAGGTGAGATACTTTTGTGTTTGTTCTGTTAAACATGAAAGGGAAAGCAAACAGAGGCTAATGGACTCTGAAGTTTGTAGTTGTAATCTGTCCAGTATATACATGTAAGAGGAATGCAAAGCACTGTAGATGCTTAGGACTCTTGGTTTGGACATGTTGAGTAGGAATCCAAAGATGTTATGAGCCAACAACAGTGCTAAAAAATAGTGATTAAAAGGGGAATGATAAATTCTACAGTAAAATGAAAACAACCCACTGCCTTCCTAGACTTCTACTATTGATAAAATTCAGGCAGAGGGGGAAATGATACAGCTAATTTAGTAACATTTCATTTTAATCCTCTCTCAAGTAGTGCTTCTGATGGAATGGTGGTAACAGCTTAATGGGGCATTACAGTCAATATTGACAGTTCAGAAAAAGTTCCCGACTGAGTCTTAGATGTTGCATTAAATAGTTGCTGCCTGTTAACTGAGCACTTGCAGTGTATCCCAGTTGTCAGCACCTTCACCGTGTTTAAATTTGAAATAGCTTATCATTCTCACTGCTGCATGTGTTATACATTGCTTTTGTGAGGCTTCTGATCTAAATTCTAATTATCCTTCTCTCTGCTTAATTTATGAAATCGTACATTAGTTTGGGCCTGACATAATTTGGTAAGGTACATTAATTTGATACAGTGGTGTTTCTCTCCTACTAGATTACAGTCCCTTACACAGCAGCGTTGCCTTTTTCATTTTTCTTCCTTCTTTTGTAGAATTCCATGAACAGGCTTGCAGTGCAGGCACTGGAAAAAATGGAGACCAGGAAGTTTAAATCCAAAAGTAAAGGACACCGGGAAGGCAGCTGCGGAGCGCTGGACACACTCAGTAGCAGCTCCACCTCTGACTGCGCCATCTGCTTGGAGAAGTACATCGATGGGGAGGTAAAGCATGAATGGTTTCTTCAGCATGGGCTGAGAACGTAGCTGGTTTGTTTTAGCCCTGGGTTTACTGCCGGGCACGCTGGGTGCTGAGGTTGTGCTGCTTGACAGACTGATTGCATGGAGTAGCCAGCTCAGCCTCAGTGCATCCTGCAGCTCTCAAACACATCTCAAAGGCTTTTCCACACACACCGAGGGAGAGGTGAGGGATCTCACTGTGCAAGTTTCTACCTCCATCAGGTGGCTTTTCTGAATAAGAACTTGTAAAGAAGTCAGGGTTCCTTCAGCGTTTAGTTCTCTGAGTATTTTAACAAATTGTGCACTAAGCATTTAGTTCTCTGGGTATTTTTAACAAGTTGCATGCTAAGGTGCGCGCAGGCTCTGTTGGACACGAGGGGTACATTCCGTGTTTTGCTTCTCAAGCTTTGATGGCACCTTCTCTTTAAAATGTCGAGTACACAGCACTGCTGGGAAACCAGAGGAGGAGAAGGAGGAGATGCCAGCAGGTTCAGGAACTGTTTGCAGTGCTTGCCTTCTGTGCCACAGCTCTACCCAGGGCAAGCAATGAAGGGCTGAAATAGAAAATAGGCTCCTTAGAATAGCGGCAGTCAACAATCACAGCTTTAAACTTCCATATAAAAAAATAATTTGAAGAGGTTTTATTTTGAAATTTTTCATGAAAGATTCACTATTTTTAAGGCAATAGAAAATACCAGCTGCATTATTTGAGTGCTACAAGCTACAAACAGGAAATGAATGAAGTTAGCTGATGGGAAGTTGTTCAGAGTAGCAGGGATGAAGGCAGACAAGAACTTCAGAAGGGCTGTACCAAACTGACTTGGACAGGAAATTGATGCATGAACTTCAGCATGAAGTGATACATGTAGGGAAGAGCTTCACATGTGTTAGTGATGGTTTGTGAGGTGAGAATTACTGTTCAGGAGCAAGATCTTGAAGGTGATTTAGATAGCTTTGTGAAAGGAGATGGATGCTTTCTGGGAGTCAAAAAGGGAAAACATTAGAAATGAGGAGTCTAGAGAACTGAACAGAAAACATAGTTACAGCGTTGTGTAAGTTCAGTCATGCTCTCACATTGAGTACTGTGTGCACTTCTGATCTCATTTCACAAAAGGTATGTTGGAAATAAAAGTGCTTCAGAAAAAGGCAGTCACGAAGTGATCAAAGATTTAGGTTAGAAAAGACCTTTGAGATCATCGAGCCGAACCGTAAACATAACACTGCCAAGTCGCACTAACCCATGTCCCTAAGCATCACGTCTACAGGTGTTTTAAACCCCTCCAGGAATGGTGACTCCAGCACTGCCCTGGGCAGCCTGTTCCAATGCCCAACAGCCCTTTAGGGAAGAAATTGTTCCCAAGATCCAACCTCAACCTCCCCTGGTGCAACTTGAGGCTGTTTCCTCTGGTCTTGTTGCTTGTTCCTGGGGAGCAGAGCCCGACCCCCCTGGCTCCAAGCTCCTTTCAGGCAGTTCAGAGATCAGAAGGTCTCCCCTCAGCTCCTGTTCTCCAGCTGAACCCCTCAGGTCCCTCAGCCGCTCCATCACACTTGTGCTCCAGCCCCTCACCAGCTCTGTTCCCTTCTCTCAACTCGCTCCAGCACCTCAGGGTCTCTCCTGTCCTGAGGAGCCCAAAACTGACCCCAGGATTCAAAGTTTGGCCTCCCCAGTGCCCAGGACAGAAGATCACTTTGCTAGTTCTGGTGGCCACACTATTCCTGGTAAAAGCCAAGATGCTCACTTTAATGATGGACTCTCTCAAGGTGTTAGGTCATAGGGACACACAGCAAAAAGTGTCCTAAAGAAATGTAGTATATCTGCATGGAATTCCAACGTGCTTCCAGACTGTTCTTCTAGTGACAGCTGATCACTGGCTGTTGTGCTTTCAGCTGTGTTGGAACAGATGTCATTTTTTTCCTTCTTGCTACTTTGAGACTAGTAACCGATCCATTTAGTAGTTAGGTTGAAAAAAAACTGTGAAAAATTCACTTGTTAGGAAGGAGAACTTTTTCATGTTCCTTCATCTGTTCCTGCAGGAATTGCGTGTCATCCCCTGCACTCACCGGTTTCACAAGAAGTGTGTGGATCCTTGGCTGCTGCAGCATCACACCTGCCCTCACTGCCGCCACAACATCATAGGTGAGTCCTGCCGTACTGGTGCTCTGTTCTCTCATCCGTGTCAGACTGCAAAATGAAACAAATTGCGCTTGTTTGTAAATCTCCATAGAGCCCGTAGTCTTTATTGTAACGTAACCCTACAAATACGGTTAGGAGTACGTTATTTGAAAATGGAATGCTGTATAAATGGGTTTTGCACATATGAGAACAGTATCTGAAGTCACTTTGCTTCTCTTCCTTTTTAAGCAAATATAATCAAGTGTTTCATGCTCTTGACTGATTTTGCTTGGTTTGTTACTTTTTCTTCTGTGTAAAAAGTTGTTGTTCTGAAAAAAAAAAAACTCTTGTGTGTGTCATGTAACTAAATTCAGAACAAAATATCAGTCTTTCTTGCTTAAAATATGTTCCTTTTTATTCCTTCCTACTTCTGCTTCTCCACTCTTATTTCTCTCATTCAGAACAGAAGAAGGGAAGCGCAGGTCCAGTCTGTCTGGAATCCATCAACCCAGCACGCAGCCGGCAGCAGAGGGTGATTCTGCCTGTGCATTACCCAGGCCGAGTGCACAGAGCAAACCAGATAACGGCGTATCCCACCCGGACAAGCATGGACCCGCACGGAAACCCCATCACAGTCCTTACAGTTGAGCGACATGGTGAACAGAGCATCTACCAAGCCCAGTCCCCAGCCTATATCCAAAGTTATCAGCCTATTCATTTGGACCATGCTTTAAACGCGCATCACTGCAGCCTGGAACATCGGGCTTACTCTCCAGCTCACAACTTCCGAAGACCCAAGTTTGGTGGACGCAACTTTTCCAAAGCAGCGTGCTTTTCCCAATATGAGACCATGTATCAGCACTACTACTTCCAAGGCCTTAGTTACCCTGAGCAAGATGGACAGCCTCCAGCTGGCATTTCTTCAAAGGGTCCTTCCCGTGCCTTCCAGCCTGGTAGCAGCATGATTTTCCCTCCTGTGGTACACGTAGTGCCCTCATCCCGCTTGGAGAGTGGCAGTACCTCCAGCTTCAGCTGCTATCATGGTCATCGCTCAGTGTGCAGTGGATATTTGGCTGACTGCCCTGGGAGTGACAGCAGCAGCAGCAGTTCTGGCCAGTGCCACTGCTCCTCTAGTGATTCCATGGTTGACTGCACTGAGGTCAGCAACCAAGGGGTTTATGGGAGCTGCTCCACCTTTCGCAGCTCTTTAAGCAGTGACTATGACCCGTACGTTTACCGCAGTAAGAGTCCTTGCCGAGCGGGTGAGGTTAGTGGTGCAAACAGGGGTGCAATTGTTCTCTTGGAGGGCCCCCACCAGGATGAGCTTCCAGCTCACAGTCACAGTCTGGTGGGTGCTGACTGTCGGCCTGTGCCAGCTTCTTCCTCAGGGGACCAACTGTCTAACTGCAGCATGGATATGAACTATAGCAGTAATTCCTCGCTTGAGCACAGGGATCCAAATGGCACTACCTCAGAGGGAGGACATGAGGCCATTCCTGGTGCTGCCTTGGATGTTAAAAGGAACTGGAAGGATCCAGAGATAGCAGGGCCTCTTATGGAGCAAGCGTGTGCATGCTGCTTTGAACTCCAGCACCCTGCCCTGGAGCCTGGTGGTGGCACAGCTGACTGTAGCGCACTCTTCCTTAGCTCTCCGCTCTGGGGGACGTGTGGCCCAGGAACAGAACCACAGTCAGGGAGCACCCCAGGCTTGTACAGTATTAACTCAGACCACTTGCATAGGACAGATGGAGTAAAATATGAGGGGTTGCCCTGCTGCTTCTATGAAGAGAAGCAGGTAGCCTGTAGTAGCAACAGTGGCAGTGGAGGCGGTGGCTGCTATACAGAAGACTATGCAGTGAACGTGCAGTACACGCTTCCAGATGACACCTTGCCAAGCTGCTGTAAGGGTGTTTGTGATCTGGGTCAACGCATTCCCATAATTCCTGAAGACAGAGACTGTGAGCTGATCCTACCTACAGAGTGCCAAGGGACCCACACAGGAGGCTGTAGCTCCTGGGATGGAACACCTGAGCTAGATACTTACCTGCACTGCCAAGATATAGGAGAGGTACCGGACGAGAGGGAGGTGTGCTATGAGGCAGCGTCATTCCTGCGGCAGAACCACTCTCAGAAGGAGGAAGCCAGAATGCTCTTTCCCAGTCCCACTCTGAACTCTCAGAAGCTGATGATGACCACAAAGGCCACAGGTAACATGTGCTTTTTTTGATTACTCGCTGCCTTTCTGTCCTAGCGTATGAAATGCTGCCAGCCTCCTAGGTACCTGCAGCCATAGAGGTTACTGCCATCTTTTGCATAAGAGGAGGTTATTGACTAATAATTCACCCCAAAGTGTTATTCTGTTGTTACCTGTGCTCATTTGGTCATAGCTAGAGGAACAGAAGGTTATAGTTTACTACCTAACCCTATAAGAGCTTTCATGCTCGTCCTTTGTTGGGAGGGGAAAAGGTGACCGCTGGTACCAGCCCCCCATCAGAGCTCCTGCAGCCGGGGACACTGTGCCAGTCATGGCAGCTGTGACGAGCTGCCTCAGTGGCCAAGGACAGGGTGCTGGGAGGGGACAAACAAGCTGAAGGATTAAAAAAAAGAGTGAAAAATTTGGAATTTCTGTAGAAGGAAAATATGTAGGAAAGTCTCTGCTGTGGACATACACAAGGGGAAAAACAAACCACTGGTGGAATGCTCCTTACCTGCCTTGCCAGGGCTGTTTTTAAGGGTGTTCATACAATCATAGGTTGGAAGGGACGTCAGGCCATCATCCAGTCCAATGTCCTGCTCAAAGCAGACCAAGTTATTCGTTTGTCAGATTAGACCAAGTTTATCCAGTGAGGCCGTGATAGACTGCAGGGACACAGAGCACACTCAGGATCTGGGCCCTTGCTCCTGTCCTTGACTACCAGCATGGTGAAAAGGTTTTCCTTACATCCAGTCTGAACATCTCATGTTTCAACTTAAGCTCCTTACCACTTGTCCAGAATGCATCCCTGTGAAGACCTTGGCTCCATCGCTGTGACAGCCTCCATGTAGGTATCGCAAGGCTGCTCGGGGTTGCCCCCAGAGCCTTCTCTTTTGCAGGCTGAACAAGCCCCTGTCCCTCAGCCTCTTTTCACAGGGTGAGTGCTCCAGCCCTCTGAGCATCTTGCCTCTCTGCTGAACTCGCTCCAGTCAGTCAGCGTCATGTTCTAGAAGCCTGAAAACTGGATGCAATATTCTAGATGCAATGTTCCTTAGTTTTCTTTATCCTTCAGGTGCTGGATCTTATCCCTTGGAGAGAAGCCAAATCGGTGACTAGACCAGATGATCCAGATGGAGAAGCGGAGCTTATCAGAGACTCCAAATTCTGATGGACTTTTTTTTTTAAGCTTTGACAAACACGCAAAAGTGGTAATGTGGAGAAGTCCCTCCCCCACTTCCTCTGTGTCCACATCAGCTTGATTGTCTCCTTTCTCGCTCTTGCCTGAAGCCTTCAGGCCTCCATTTGTGTGCAAAGCCCATGTGGGACATGGTGTGGAGCATTTCTGAGCTCTAGTGCCATTTCTATATTAATGACAAAGTGTTATTTATATTTTCTTTCTAGAAGTGACTGTGTCAGCTCTTGCTGATAGGTAACATGGTGTGTTAAATAAGCCAGGCTATGTTATCTCCTACTTAAAGGAGTCCAGCCTTTGATAAGCTCAGGGCTACATCTGCCTTAGAAACCAGATAGCACCTTGAAATATAGTAGTCCAGAGGGATACAGCTGCTGAATGGATGCTCAGATCCTGACTAATCCTAGTAGCAAATCCTAGTAGCCAGCAAGTTATATGAGCGATTTTGAGGGAGGTGACACATCGGGCTGTCTCCTCTTCCCTCCTCCTCCTTTCATGCTGCTCTGATGATTTGGCTGGGAAGGGTCTCCTGCCATGATGATTAGATTTAACAGAGTGGGAGTAGGGAAGCTGTTCGCTCAAAATGTTCTCATCCTCACTTCCTGCTAAACCGCGGACCTCATTGTATCTTCTGACTGGTGAAGAATGCTGGGGACCTCTCCCTCAAACAGATGCTAGAAGGAAGTGCTTAGGAAGGGTAGTACCTGTGCAGGTCATGAACCTTGCCTTCCACAGGAAGTTTTTCAGGCACCTGTAGCCCGGACGGCTGTGAGGACGCTGCTGTACGCAGGAAAACAGCTCGCAGGGTGTGTGCGGCTTGGCTGGCTCGTTTTGGAACCAGGTCAGAAGGTGGCTTGTTTCCTTGTAGACCGCAAGCATGCCTAAGGGAAGCAGTGCTTGTCACCTTCTGCTCATGTGGGAAAGTGAGGGACTAGGTTTAATCAATGTTTTCTTCTTTGCTGTGGTTGATGTAGCTTCCATAGATCGATCTGTTTTAAAGGTTTCTTGGGCCCAGCCAGTTGTGCTTCATTTTTGTCTTGTGTACAGAGTGCTCTCTGTACCCCATTAGCCTGGGCACATACTTTTATTCTTGTTCTTGTACTAGTGGGGATGTTTGTTATCATGAGATAATACATGTCGTCACTTCTGATACCAATTGTTTCCTGTGGAAACAGCGGCTTCTGAGTAAGAGGCGACCATAGCATGGTTTAAATTGCCTGTCATGCTGCATGTGCCTGAGGACACAGTGTCATCCTGTCTGGTGTATTCACAGCAGGAATTCTCCTAAAGGGAAACTAGTTATTTAATGCCCACAATGCCAGCCTTCTGAAAAGATTTGTCCGAAGTTCAGGACACTTTGGAGATACTTTAAAGTATAAAAAGACATGAAAAAGAGGTGTACACGTCATGTTACATTTTCTGCCAAAGTAATGTCATTGACAGCACTGGGCTAATTGTGAGAACCAGCAAGGTTAACGTGTTTGCTTTGTAGTCCCAAATGAAATACTTTAAAAGAAGCGAACATCTAAGAAATAACAAATACATTCATCTGTTTACTTTTACTTTCTGTACGCAGTAAGTTAGGAAGAAATAATTTGACTCAAAGGAATTCACATTAGATTTTTTAAATGAACCAACACCAAAATCCAGCTGTTCAGAGAATTAATACAAGGCGATATCTGGGTATAGGATTAAAAGAAAAAGTCCAATAAGCACATTTTCTGTGTATGAAGCTTACTGAGAACGAACTCATTCTCTGAATGACTGGAGTAAGTGGTATGTTTTGGGAGAATAAACTCTAAAGTTTGGGGGGTTTTTTTGTTTTGTTTAAGTCTCACCTTCTTCCTCCACTCAAAAGAAACGCATTGCAGAATCTGTGGTGTCCTACCTTGGTTGTTCTGCTTGGTGTCACGTGAGGCACTGTATGAGGCCACCTAAGATGCGTTGTACTCTATCGCTACACAGCATGTTGTGGTAAAATGTGGTTATACAAAAGAAATTTGGATATTCTGGCTTACGGTGTTCCTGGCTGTCCAGGTCTCATTCACACGTCGTGGAAATCTCTGCCGGTACAAGTCTCTGCAGGTCTGACCTCAGAGTCACCCTACGCTTGGTTTCAGTGTTTGGTTTTACATTGAACATTTAGTTAATTCCCTGCTGCCTGTGTGTCCATACAGACTTACAGGCCAGCTGGCCATGAGACATGATTTTTATAACAAAATGCCTTTCTACTACTTAAACGAACAGTTGTCATTGTGTTTGGCTCATGAGGCACTATTTAAAATGTTTTTAATTAAAGTTATAGCACTTAAAATTGTGTTGTATAAAATTTGCTGTAAAGATTTGTAATATGGTCAAAGGGCTCTTTCTCCTTCATTACCATTTTTTAAAAATGTTTTAAAAGCTAGAAAACATCTTGTATATATTCTGTATATGTATAGCAGCACATTTCATTTATGGAAATATGTTCTCAGAATATTTATTTACTAATATATTTATCTTAAGCCATGTCTTATGTTGAGAGTGTGTGACATTATTGTAATAATCATTGAAAATCACTAACATGAGGCCCTGTAAATACATGATAATTGCACACAAAGATTTTACAGTACTTGCCGACCAAAAATGATTTAAGAAAAGTTGTAGTTCCTGCAGTTTTGTAAGAAAGTGTACAAATGTCTGTATTAAAAAAAAAAAAAAAAAAAGGCAAAACCACACAAAAATACAGTTTTATTGCATATCCATGTGGAAGTTGTCCTTCTTGTTTCGGGGGAAAGGCCACGGACAGCTGTGCTCCTCATGGTCTTAGATACACTGAGATGAACTGTCATAAACAACTATATATTTTCCCTTCTTAAAAAAAAATAGGTATATGTATACATACACACACATACAGATCCTGACAGTAATGATTGTGATTAAAAGTGGGTTTTCTTCTGGAGGCACCTGTATCGTTCTGCCTCGGGACCATTGAACTTTCAGCTGTTCTCCCTGGTGTGGGCTGGACTTCTGAACGCAGCTCCAGGGGGTCTCCCCAGGCCTGTTGTGTGGGGGACCCTGCGGCTCCAGCGTTCCTGGGCACACCTGGTGCTGCTGAGGGGGAAGCCGAGACCTTCAGTGCGGAAAACCACGCGAGGGGAGAGAGGCAGAGGAGACACCTGCAGGACGAGCAGAAGGTGAGGAGAGCAGCGCTGGCTCAGGTGCTCTGCAGGGAGCAGCAGGACAGCACCTGACGGGGGTTTGCAGGTGATTTGGGGGTGGGATCTTACAGTCCCTGAGGTCTCCAGGGCATGAGGAGTGAGGGATCCTCGTTGGTTGGGAACCTGAGTGTCCCTTGTAGCAGGGGACCTTAACTCTGGTTTAATGTCGGGTAAGTATAATTTATTGTCCTGATAAAAATATATAAAGCTGTTGTGAGACCTGAGGCAGCGTGATGCAGGTGGGTGCAACTGGATAGCTTGAACAATCAAGCTATATCCGAGTCCTTACACTGGACCATGAAATCACTCCTCTCACTTGAAAGTCAGTGCTGTGCTACTCTCTCTGTGTCGGCAGAGGGCAGAATGTGACCAAAAATGTTTTCGCAGACAGCAAGCGAGGGGCTTGGAGGTATGTGGATGGCAACCTGCATGCATACATATGTATATATTTAATGTGTTTATATGTTATTGTGTAAACAGTTTGCCTTCATACCTTATTTATTTCCCATCCAGTGATAGACACACACATTCCTTTCCAGTGTTCTCCAGTTTTTTCCCCTCTCCCAAAGATTTTCACCTGGTAATCGCCTGGTCTTTCTCCCCTCTCATCCATGCTCAAGTGTGCTGTGATTCAGTCACCTCAGAATTCAGCCAAGAAATGAGCCAACTCTGTTTCATATGTGAAAACTACATGTTTGTGATGACAGACTGAGTATTGTTTTGCACGGGACTCTTCCTAGCACGAGGATCTCGGGTACCAGGGACAAGCCTGGTCTGTACAGGGGGCAGGCATGAGGGTGGAACGGGAGCAGGAGGCCGCGAGTTGGCAGCACCAGCAAGTGCTTCCCATTCATAGTTTGTGACCTTTTTATTTTCGCTTGGTGAGCAGAATCCTGGCAGTTACCAGTGATTATAGTTAGGTGTTTTATTTGCAATTTAGCTCATTAAACTATTGTTGTTGAAAATAGCATAAAACTTGCCCTGTGTGTGTGGCTGATGCGCCTGTGTTGATGGCTCACATCTGAGTCTCCTTTTCCCTCTCTCCGCCCCCGCAGTTTGCCATTGCTGACTAGTGTTTTGTTTTCTCCTTTCTTGTGCTGAAGAAAACCACGAGGTGACTGTGTTTTTAGGAGCAGGACGTACCTCTGCCCTTGCTGTCCCACAGAATAACCAGGGAACGCCTGCTGTGTCTCTTTGAGCAAGGCAGTTGTGGGCTGTTGCCTGAACTCCAATGTGCTGCTCAGCGGGGTGTCTGCCTGTGTGGTATTATCTCTTTGTTGTGGCTTTTTTTTTAATAACTAAATGTAAACATTTTCTATGAAAAATTAATATTTTTGTATTTTGTGCAGGGAGTTTCGTTTTACTGTCGAGGTTCGATACATAAGGGACAAATTTGTGGCAAAATGGGAGTCCTGTGGGCACCATAAACCTGCATGAAACCTCCCCGTGGTCAAACAAGAAAAGCACGAGCAGACTGTTCGCAATGAGATTGTACTTTATGGTAACACTTGGTGTTTCTGTAACACTATCTCATTTTTGCTGTAGCAATATTTGGTGCATCTGTCAAATCCTATGACAGCTGCTAGGTAACATTGGTTATACTTGTCTGGAGTGAAGAGAGAAGTGCCCTTAAAAGGATGGCTGTGTTCATACCCCATGGAGCCAGGCTGGCCTAAGTCTTTGGCCAGGGAGAAAAGACAAACCTGAAACCAGATATTTTATCTTGCAATGGAAGCGCCATGCTCCTGTTATTTAAATGCTTCTATGAAAAGCATTTCTTTCAGAATAAAGAATACACTTCCCTAATGGAGAATGAAACTGTTGCTTGGGAAAAAACAACAACAAAAAAGGCTACAGTTCCCAGAATAAACTGGAGTGTAAGAGGAGTCTCGTAACTTGAATGGCAAGAAAGGAGAGCAGAGTGAGCTGCCCTGTGCAAGGAGAGGCCGGTCCCTGGGGACACTCGTGTTTCTAAAAGAAAGTGAGTGAGTCCTGACATGAAAAGCTGGAGACAGTTTTGGTGTCTGACACTGGTATTCAGACATTTACATAAAGTTAACTCAAGGTTTCTTTGAGAGAGCGCAGCATTATTTCGGTCAGAAGGAGGACTTAGTGAAAGGAAATACGAATCTAACTAGAAACAGCATTACGTGTTGCTGCAATTTGTAGAGAAAACACTGAAAGAATTGTTGTAGTTGCTTCTAACAGTTTGAAAACATGAAACCCTAAAACTTCAATTTGCTGTTATCCCAGAAATTGCTTCTCAGAGCAATATTTTCCGTATGTAATCATTCTCGGGAGTTTCAGCTCAAATATTATCTTCTAACCTCCACAGTGGCCAGTCCTGCTGTAATCGGCTGGTGAATGGCCGCGGTTTCTGCCTCCTTTATTCAATGCTTGTCTGCAGCGATACCAACTGAACTCCTGCAGAAATTCATTACTTATTTTAAAAATAATTATTACTTACAGCCATTTGCTGAATGCAGGATGACCACATATAACCACCACACATATTTCAGTGGTGACTCATTTCGAGTTTGATCTGCTTGGTTTTCTTGTCAGTCTTATTTGGTTCATGCGGTAGCCTTTGGATTTACAATAAATGGTCTTGAGACTGCAATTCAGAATGCCAGATTTCATCCCAAAGCACAGGTGCTCAGTACAGTTGAGAAAGTAAGAGTTGCGTGAAATGTATGTGTGTTGGGGGGGGTGTTGTTATAGAAAAAATTGTATGGTCTGAAGGTAATTATATTTTTCACTCAAGATCTCAAGGTAGCAGAATTCTAAGATTGTTCACAAACGTCTAGAATAATATCTATCACTGGACTGCAGTTCATTGGAAGATTGTGAAATATCACTGCTGCAAGGTATTAAGAACTAGTTGGACAAGTATTTGTCAAGAGCTGTTTTTGTATTATAGTTCACCCTTCCTTTAGGCAAAGTGGTGTGCTAGAAAAATCTGTTGGCAGCCTTGCCCACAGCCTGGGAAGGCTTATTAAGCAGAAGATGGAACTGGAATAGCCAGTCGTGCTCATTCGGCGGCAGACAAGTGTCTGCTGATGTGTTTTGCCTGTAGTCACACAGCCTGCAGATTCAGTACAGTTTCCAGGACTATCCGTACAAATCTCCCATTTCTGCTATTGCCAGGGGAGCCTGGAATACAGAGACTGTAATTCTGCAGTAACACTGCGCTGTCTGCAAGAGCAGCGCGATAAACCTCCTCAGCATTGCGCTGGCTGCAGGAAATCTGGCAGACGCACACCCTAAAAAAGACAGTGTTAATGCTCGATTGAAAAACACAGATGACATGTTTGATGTTAAAATGGTCCTGAGCGTACAGGCACATGACTTTGCAGAATTTGATAAACAGCTTAATACAATTACAAGCTAGAAATAAGATTCAAAGGAGGAAAAAGTACATCTTAAAACAATTGTTTCATCAGCATCTATTCTGCCATAAAACTGAGTTTCCTCTGTGATCTTCTGTCATATATACCAATGAATTATCTGTGATTTTTTTTTCCTATGGTTACAGTGTATAGAAAAATTATTTTTCCCAGAATGTAAACTAACATATTTTCTTCCTATAAAATGTTAGCAAGATACAAGCACAACTTGCTGCATTAAATAATGCATTTCCTATACATATATAAATATATATTACTATGATACCACACATATTTTTAAATAACACAGTCTCTATTTCCCCCCCCAGCACAATATTAAGACAAAAGTAAAATCATTTAGTCAACAAACTAAACTAGTTTTAAACTCAGATTTGGAATTAGGGAGGCAACTTGTCCGGCTGGCCCCCTTCCACCTGAGGCGCAGGTCCAGGGCAGGTTATTGTAGCTGACGTGTTGGCGATGGGGATGGTCTCACCAGCAGTTGTTCTGGGGCAGCAGCGGTGGTTCTGCTGTGGCTCACTGCCCGCCTGGCTGCATTCGCTCACCTCTGTGCAACCGCCCGATAAACAACATCAGAAACTCATCTCTGTTCAAAGTAACTCAGGAAAGAAAAAGTGATGGTAATTTTTAACTTGATCAGTTTATTGCACCACCACCCAGCCGGTTATCACCAGCACAACGGAGCCAGGAGGGGGCCGGAGCAGGGGCTGGAATGCGCGTGTGCGAGGAGGCAGCTCCTTATGAGGGTTTTGTTGTCAAAACAGTTGCTTTTGAAATTGTGGCCATTGTCATACTTGCAGCCTGTCCAGCGTGTTAAGGCAGTCAGAAGGCCATTCAGATACAATTCCAAACAAATTCTTGTTCTGCAGTTATTTTCAATGTGTTGAAGCAAACGCAGTGAACACTGGAGGTGTGGGTGCCCTCCAGCTGTCAGCACTCAGCTGCTGGTGTCCATGGGGCGCTTCTGTGTGTTGAATCATGTGGGATTACAACAGTTGTGCGTGTCAGACTTTTCTTCTTTCTCTCCCCAAACCCTCACAGCAAAGGCCATAAAGTGCCGTGTTAACAGATCCCACACGCCACCGTACCGCTGCGGTCTGTGCGAGGAGCACGGAGCGACCGGACCACGTTGCGAAATGATCCACAGCAGAGATCCGTGTGCTCTGTATGGTCCCAGGTCTGCATAGTAAGAAGTGCTATTTAAGGGACCCTGTCCACACATTTCTATCTATTGCTGTTTTCTGCTATTAGCAGTATCTGGGAAGATCTGGCCGGGGGGACATAAGCATTTCCCCTACACTTTTATTACTGTGTTTACCTGTGCACTGTCCAATACCTTACGCTTAGTCATGCTCATTGTTGCTATGGCCAGTTAATCTGTTGCAACTGCTGGTTTTATGGGTCTTTTGCACAGAAATTGGATAGGATAAACATTTCCTAAGAAAGGCCCATTAAACATGATTTTACTATTTAAAAAATAGTTGAGGATCTAAGGGACCAATGCAAAATCTCAGCTTTTAAATTCCCTAGATTTGGCATCAGCAGCATCAGTCTTTTTTTGCTGTTGTTTGTAATGGGCTTTCTCTTATTTTATAATTAAAATAAATTATTTACTGAAGGAGAGAAGCTTAAAAGTTCTGTATTTTTTCCTTCTGCAGTACATAGAAATCAGTCATGGAGTGCTCCTGATGTTTTCTGTTTATCAGCATTAGCTGACTCTTTGAATGTCCCTTTGCCTGTATATGTTTAGCTGCCCGAGAACATTTGATAAGGCAAGCAAACAAAGGTTCGTCACAATTCCTAAGGATCTAGCTTTACACTGAGACTTCCCTCCTGGCTTTCCATTAGTAAACCATATTAAGTATACTTAGGAAGCAAATGAATTTGTTTCATAACAAGTCTGTGAAGTAAACTTTTTCCCTACACAGCATGATGCAAAAACCTGACTGTTAAAAAGGCAATTAAAAAATTCTCATTGGGTCTAAAACAGATAATGTTTTTTTTGGTCCAGGTTGATGACATGTAATAGAGAACCAGTGTATTTTACAACTTGGCCTGTCTCAATTTGAGGCAATAGTGCCTTTATCTTTTCCTGTATTCTTTCCAGCAGCTCATGCAAGAAAGTACTAGATGTTCCCATGAGATTCCATTTTTCATATAAACAATTCCATAATTGCTGGCTTAGTAAAGTCTTGTTTCTATTAAGCATTTATTGCGGTACTGCTCAGCTGTCTCTGGCACTCATCCGCGGTACATAAATGGAGCTGGAATGAATTCAATTCAGGTAAAACACGGGATCTGCAATGGCAAGTAAGGCACGGTATTTCATTGCTTAATTCTCAGATGCCCTATTTTTTCAAGGAAATCTACAGACCTCATGAAGGGGAGAGAGTTGTATGTTAAAAACTGAGGGGCAGATATTATAATGAATTTAAACTCGGTGACAATTTTCTTATTCATCTTTTGCAGATTCATTCAACAGTTGTTCTCTGACTGCAGGTCTGGTATACACAGGCCATCGGTCTCTGTTTAGAGTGACATTTATCCCTTTTGTCTTAACCAGAATTACTGTATTCCAATGTCTCACTGAATTTCCTCTAACTTAGCAGTAAACTTTTCCAGTCAATTTATCCAACTTGTGTATTGTCAGTTTTTCCTAACTATCTTGCTAGTCTGGGCTTGCCAAGGCTGAGAGACTCACTGTTGATCCCCAGATGAGAAGTCTGAGCATTGTGGGTGGACAGATATTCTACTAAAGAGAGAAAAATATTTAATGCTGCCTGTTGCAATCAAAGAGAAATTATTTCACACATCAGATCGCCTCTGATGTTTTAGTTCTTAGATAATTAAGGTCATTAATCTTAAAAATGCAGTTCAGCATTAATTTTGAAGGCAAGAGACACTTCTTTTTTCTCACAGGTATGAAGGCAAGTGTTACATATGTGTTCAGATGCGCAGCCTGGAGTAGGTGAGCTGTTGATTGAAAATAGTTCAGGCTCCTGAGGTCAATATCTTTAACTTCAGAGTAAGAATCTGTGTTAGTCAGCCTCACTGTTTAAATATTCGGTGGATTTACAGTTTCTTTGCACAATCCTTTAAGAAGCCTTAGGCTTACATCCAGAACAAATGCAGGACTTCAGGATCACTGTGAATATGAACAAAATCACCACGATCAATGGGTGAGAGACACAGTCATTTAAAAGTCTTCATTGCTTGTGCAGACCTTGACTTGGTGACCATTACTCCGTCAAAACTCACATTTGCAGCTGATGCTCCACAGAGTATTTGCTTCCTGAATCTGTTTTGATTTTTTATTTGTACATCTCTGCTTTTCAAAACAGAAAACGTAGAAAGAGTGGAGCACTGGGCAAGCAGTCTCAAAGTCTTTGGCTCCCATTTTACTGTATAGTACCATTTAGACATGTTTACATTAAGGCAGATAAGCTCTGTTTGCTGTGGCAGCTGAACAAGTTACCTGTATCTCCTTCTGTCTTTGGCCTTGAGAATAAAGGGACTAAAGTAGCCAGTGGTACAGGAAAGCAGAACACGAGTCCTCAACCTGCAGATCCTCTTTCAAATTACTTTTGTCAGGGGTACAGGATGTTTCAAATTTTACAGGTTTGACGTGTATTTTAAGTGCATTGGTTTAACGGCAGTCATTAACAGCCCTACAGATCTGATGAGCACCAGGTATTTAAAAACTATTGCCACAATTAAATCTGTTGTCATTTGTACAACCCAGAGTTACACAGATAGGCATAATCACTCAAAGGCCTTTGGAAATGGACTTTTTGGAACAGAAGTACGAGACTGGGAGAAAAAAAAATATTCCCAAGTCACCTTGATTTTAAGATTGATTCTTGCAAAATAAAAGACACTTCAGTTTCCCACTAGCGGGTTGCAGTCATCTTGTTGACTTCGAAGCTTCTTCTTAAAGATGGATATTGATGTGGATGGCTGGTAAAATATACTCCAGATCTCGCCAGCAGTAGTAACCTCACTGGAATCGTCTGTTTCAGTTGCGGATGGGATCTGATGCGATCTAGGAAACAAGTGTTAATTCACCAGTAAGTGTTGGGGTGCTTGGGAAGTTGCTGTTATTAGTGTGTCTGTATTCCTGCCACACTGGTAACACCAGCAGCTTCCACCGCACGTCTGACACCTTTTCTTTCTGCCTCCTATATAGTTATGTAAAGTTTTAGTGTGTTTGTTCTTGTTTCTTGACCAAATGAAAAGGTGTTCTGTTGCTAGACTAGTAGCTTGTTCTAATGAAAGCAGTGACATAAGCTAACAAGTCTGTACATATTCTGTTACTAATTGCTATTAATATAAATTAATTTCCTTGTACATTTAAATCTGTTTGTGGTATGTAAATACAACATTCAACACTTATGGTTTGTTGATAACTCACCCGTCATTTCATTCAATGAGTATCTATCTAGAGGATATTAAAATTACTTGGTATAAGTGTAGAGAAATATAGTAATAAAATGTTAGTTTTAACAGGCGGGAAAAAAACCCAAACTGGTTAAATGTCAGACCATAACACAGATTTTAGTTTCTGTGATTTTTTTTGTGAAAGTAAGTATTAACTAGCCTATAACTAACTTTTTTCTCCCATTTCCCTGATCTGGGATGAGGTTTTAATGCTTTTCCCACAAAGTATTATCATAATTTGAACTCTTCCCACCAAAGCTAGATGTCTGATTACATCTTCCTCTTTGCTATGTAACATCATCTGTATGAGAAAGCTTTTTTATTCCTTAAAAAACAAATCTGGTCAAAACAAGAATAAAAGAGATATTCTAGCAGCAAACACTGTCCTCTCAGACTAGAAAGTTTAAAAGTGTGCTTATTTAGTATCTCTTAGGAGGACACAAGTATGTAACATATATGCTGGTTTTGAATATGACCAATCTGACACTATCAGAAGGCAGAGGAATGAAGTGTAGCCGGTTTGGTACAGAGCTGAGACGTCAGGTCTCCAGGGACAGTTTTGCTCCATACTCACCTCATGGTTATGTGGAGAAATATCTTTGCTATTATGGCTGTAACACTTAGGATGAGCAGTGCTGTGAGACTATATATTGTCCATTCTGTAGAAGACAAGAGAGGGAGGGAATTTCTACATTACATTACCTTTTCATTCATCATGCACTTTCATAATCTTGCAGTGGGAGGCTATAGCATGGCAAGATGGGAAAAGGGACAGCACTAGAATGTAACTCTGAGATATTTAGCACACTGAGCAGCTTTGCAAGGACCTCAAATTATGAAAACAGAATAAAGGTCATCACCTTCAGAAGTGATGGCGCTCAAAGGAACAAAAAAAGGAAGTGTAAGTTCCTTCCATCCCAATGCCCCTTCATCAGGGCATTGACTGGTCATTGTCATTTTGACAGTATTTCCATAATTGCATAAAATCCAAGGGTGCAGTTTCATCTTAGGACAGCATGCCCAAGCTAGCTTAACACTAGGCAGCTTAAACGTAGCTGTGGTAACTCAGGCACCAGCCTGGGCCCAGTGCCAGCACATCGGCGCAGACCCCTCGGCGGTTCTGCAGCCTGGCTGGTCTGGGGACACGCAGCTCACAAGCAGTCACATCCTCGCACTCCAGGTTTGGAATGCACTCTAGAACTATTACAGCATCCATACTGTGCTCCAGGCCCAGCTGTAACGATATGCATCTTCACGCTATTTCTGACTGTTTATGCTGAGAAGTGAGTTTTGAAAAGTAATGAGGGCAGAGCACAGTTAGCAGCAATTAGACTAAGTGAATCATACTAAAGAGGCACAGGGGATCAGATAATGTGGAGGAGGAAGCAAAAGAAACAGTGACTCTAGATTGTGCCTTGGCAAAACATTTTTCCCGTTTCCATGTTTTCTTGTAGTATTACCAGGCATGGAGCTACTAGGATGACTTGGGCTGGTTGTGATGACATAAAGTATCTTCGATGACCGGGCTGCATTGATGCTGAGGTTTGCTTGTTCATTTATCTTCTCTGAAAGGGTCTGATTCACTGGAATCTTGTTTTGATGCACATTGTCCTTCACAGCTGAAAGCACAAGAGTATGATTACAATAACAATTTCTGAACAGGTGTAACTGGACTTTGTTTCGTGCTTGCAAACAGACATGTGCTGTTCTCTGGTTTACTTAGAGAAGTCAAATAATCAAATTATGTCTGATGCTCGAAAAAGCCCGTACTTCACCAAGCTGAGGTTCCTGGAACCGAATTATTCATCATAACAGGAGGTACAACTCAAGGACTAAAATGTTTTCCCCTGATGACTTCTGATCTGAGTGGAATAGACTGTTGGAAAGAGCCAAGATGAACCAATATGCAAATGGACTACTGGTTCATTTCAGCTTTGTCATTTTCCAATCTGTTTTGAAAGGCAGGTATGTATAGGACTGAATACTTGAAAATTTAATTTGTGTTATTATGACATAGCTAACTGAAGTGTTCCAAATTGACAGAAATTTTAGCAAAGTGTTTACCCACTGAACAGTGGCAATGAGACAGATTAAACACCTGTAGGCATGAGTTAAAATATTGATGCCTTTTTCTTTTTTTCCCACTTCAGAAATCTCCTGTGTTAATTAAATGCTTTAACAGTTCATTGAAAGGTAGAAACAGCAACATTAGCCTCTTACCTTGGTATCTGATAGCAAATCCCTGAGCTTGGTTGATTTCATCTGAGAAAAAGTACAAAATGACAAAGTCCAAAGAGATGTTAAAGGTGTGGGGCGGCCTGTTCTTGCCATTAAAACGAGCTAGAACATGATAGGTGTAGCCATCCAGCAATTCCACCATATCTGTAGCATCTTTGATTTCAAAAAGGGCAAAGCTGAAGTGGATTTGAGATGCTCCTGGAACTTGTATGGTCCAGTAACAGACTTTGCCTGTGCCATACGTGTCGGGAAAATCCGGGGAATAGATCACAGCTGTAGCAGAAGTGTAATTCCCTCCACAAGCACCAATGAGGGCTGTGAAAAGAAGAGGAGAGAGGAGGAAAAAAAAAAAGTTATACATTCATTATGTACAGCTTTAGCATTTTGTGTTCTAATACTCAAATTTGACTTGCAGGCACAGACTTGCTCCTGCAGCAGGATGCACATCTGGCAGATTGGTGTTCTCCACCTCCCACAGCACTGGGAGCACAGCTGTTCAGTTGCATTTGCTTGGGGTACGCTCCTGTCTCACTGCTCTGAGACCTGTGTTTTAATCCTGAAACTGCGACTACCCTTTGTCCTTGTATGTAACCGTGTACCCATTCCTGCAGCCCTGCAGGACCAGGACAGAAGCTGCAGCACTGATTCAGGAACTCCCACTCCACCCCTATCAGGCAGACAAGTGGATCCGTGACTGTACCTCTCAGTGGTGAAGGACTGAAATTCCTTCACAGCCTTATCAAATTGAAAAAAGAAATCTTTACGGAATGGCTGAGGTTGGAAGGGACCCCTGGAGATAGTCGGGCCCAAGGATGGATACTCTGCACCCCCTCTGGACAACCTGTTCCAGTGTCACCCTCACCATAAAAAAGGGTTTCCTTATTAAGTTTAAATGGATTTTCCTGTATTTCAGTTTGTGCCTGTTGTCTCTTGTCTGTTCACTAGATAACACTGAGGAGAGCCTGGCTTCATCTTTATACCCTCCCATCAATCATTTATACAAATTGAAACGATTCCCCCAGCCTTCTTTTCTCAAGGCTAAACAATCAAAGATCACTCAGCCTTTCCTTGCGTGAATGATGCTGTTATCCCTTAATCACCTTTGTGGCCATTTATATGCGCTTCTTAAGTATCCTGTCTTTTGATCTTGTCAATTAATGTTTGACCTTAAAGTAACTTAAAAAAGATCCTGTCATGAAGCCTAAAGAAAATCTTTTCATTTTTTGCTACCTTTTACATTCAAAACAAGTACATGCCCACTAAATCTTTATATTTCTTGACAACTATCCAGATTCCCATTGCAAACTTATTTAACAATTAATCCAGAGAGAAACTCCAATGCCAGCCAACTGATTTGATACATATCTATATATAAACATATATATTTTAAAAATGTATTGTATATAAGAATATGCATATATATATGTATTTTTATATATCCCTAAATACACAATATAATGTATATATATAATAATGTATTTCATGACTAAACTGTTTGGATCAGAGTCATCAATCCCCATATCATAAGCTGAAGGAACAAAGAATCAAAGTTAAATTCTTTTCTCTGAACGCTTAATTAAAGCCCTGTAATAGAGGCCTGTGAAAATGGAAATAAAGGAAGTGTTTTGAAGTGTCTCGGTTTTCACAGGCCTCTGAGAATGAGCTTTAATAAACAGAAGTTAAAAGGGAACAAGAACAAGCAGCAGCATGTCTGCCAGAAAAATCATGTGAAAACATTTCTCTCTTTTTCTGGAGCAAGGCCTGATCATGGCCTGAGCAACCTCACATCTCAGTGCCGCACCACGGAAGACCTTACAGAGGAGAGAATATGAAAGAAGAATAGAAAGAATGTGAAAGACTCTACAGAGGTCCTAAGCCCCACAGAGGAATTTGTGTTTGGCAATTACTCCGTGCTAACAGAGCTGGCAATTTAATCAAATAGATGGATTTTTTTTGAAAAGGTAGAATAGATTGAATTGATAGAATTGAAATTTGTCATTGAGGTATCAAATCTCCTCTTTGCAACTGGCTTACAGGTATTGACGCATTTGGCTCTGCTGTTTTTAAGTACTGAATCACAAGATGTTCTTCAAACCAGCGATACTAACTACAAATGCCATTGACTAGTGCTCCACAGATGCCTAACAAAGTACAGCACTGCCCATATGGAATGGAAATGCTTTCCCTCTCACTTCCTTCCACAGCTGGCAGAGTTCTGTGTTGTGGGTCTGAATTTTACAGCTTTAGGCCATTATAGTAGCCCATAAACACATAAGGTTAATGTGTGGGGGAGAGAGAGAGATAGAGAGACTGCACACACACACACAGAGGGATCAGGGGTGAAGGTTCTGGGGCTGTGACACAATGTGGAAAAGAGGTAAGCAGGTGTTGCTCATCACCAAGAGAAAACAGGTGGCAGTGACTAGGATGACCTCTCTCCCCTGGCCATAGCTCTATCCCTTGCTGGTTACGAGAGAAGATGCAGGTCCTCAGGGTAACATCTCGCTGAGCCCTCAGTCATACCAGAAAATGAAAGCTACAAAGGAAGTCTTTACCCATCAAGGATTTGGGAGACCAGGAGCAGAAAGAAACAGAGGATGCTGAAGTGTAAAGCTACCTGCTATCTCAACATTGAAAGCAACATGCAAGTCCTTCTTTTCATATATTGGGAAGAATTTGGAAGTAAGTAGAGTGACTAATTCCTGTCTCGACTAAGATGTCTTTCTGTCTTACTATCCAGGAACCAGAGTTTTAGAGTAAGGAGATGGGAAGTTTGTGTTCAGAAGGTGGAAAAATGATGCTGCTTTTAGTTCTGGGAAGTTTATAACTCAACTTAAAAGGTAGCTTCTACATCAGAGGGGTTTGATATATCCATGCATACCATGAACTTTTCCAGTGCTCTCAGCTATACTGGGAGCCTGTAGTACAGCCAGACAACTGGGAACTCATACCATCAACCTGTGAGGTTACACAGCTGGCACTGGTGTGCATACTGAAGAGCAGAAAGGAGAATTTCTATGTACTAGAAGTTATGAAATCTGCGATGGTCATAATAGCAACCTTTCTTGTTTGTACTTTTGCAGTACACTCCTTCCCTGTCCCAGTTCTACTACGTTGCATTGTGTCGCGTTAACTGGATTGTAGCAAGTCCCATCTGGTTTAAGAAAAAAAACAACAAGTTGATGTAAATTGAAATTTTCTTTGAGGTGCCTCGCTTTATCATGTATCTGCTCTCTGGTAAGAGCAGTTCTGAATGAGTCTTTCCGTGACATGCTGTTTACAATGGCTGAGTTAGTACCATTTGTGGGAAGTAAGAGACAACCTCTGGAGCATGACTCAGTTGCCTGAGCAGGCATTTCTTGGAAGAGCTATTTCACATAGAACCACAGAATGGTTTGGGTTGAAGGGCCCTTCCCAGCTCCCCCAGTGCCCCCCCTGCCATGAGCAGGGACATCTTCACCAGCTCAGGTTGCTCAGAGCCCCGTCCAGCCTGGCCTGGGATGTCTCCAGGGATGGTTCATCCACCACCTCTGTGGGCAGCCTGGGCCAGGCTCTCACCACCCTCAGTGTAAAAACTTCCTTCCTCATGTCCAGCCTGAATCTCCCCTCGTTTAGTTTAAAACCACCACCCCTTGCCCTGTCGCATCAGGCCCTGCTAAAAAGTCTGTCCCCATCTTTCTTATCAGCCCCTTTTAAGCACCGAAAGGTCACAATGAGGTCTCCCCAGAGCTTCTCTTCTCCAGCTGAACACGCCAGCTCTCTCAGCCTGTCCCCCAGCAGAGCTGTTCCAGCCTCGGATCATTTCTGTGGCTCCTCTGGCCCCTCTCCAGCAGGTCCATGTGTGTCCTGTGCTGAGGACCCAGAGCTGGACCAGCACTGCAGGGGGGTCTCACCAGAGCGGGGCAGAGGGGTCAATCCCCTCCCTCCACCTGCCAGCCATTATTAATGGATTTCAATTTTATGCATAAAGGGAAAGTAGCTTTACTTTATATTGAATTTGGGTATTTGCTGGTTTGTGTGAAACAGTTTTCATTGCATTTAAACCCTTTTCCCTAATTTGCTGATCATTTGAGGCCCCTCCTTTGGGAAAAATTGAGCCTGTTTCGATACTTACTGTCAAAAAGAATGACTCTGCCATCCCCACCGCAAGGCTGAGTATGGTCTCCAAAGCAAACACTGTTGCATTCCGTACTGGCTGCCTCCCCATATCTCCAGTAGTCAAGATTATTTCCACAGAAACAAGCATAACCTGATTCCATGCCTGCAAACTTTGACAACAAAGATGCATAAGGAAGGGGAGGATAATATTTAAAGGAATGACAGCAGGAGGTTGTATGAGCAAGAAAGCTGACAGCAGAATATGTGTGTTTTGAAGAAGCATGATTAGTCAGAGGTCAGAGGTCCCACCACAAACTGTTTTTGTTTGAGCTGTCAGGATGCTACTTAAGACTACTGAGAAAGATGGAATAGAGGGCAATTAGGGCATCCTATCACTCCTATCTGCAGCAAGCAAGCATACTTTCTCCTGCAATACTGGCATTATTAATTGTTCGTTTGCCCAGATTTCTCCGGATGCAGAGGGAGGGCTAGAACCCCTAGGATAGGAGTGAGACCTTAGGCTTCCTAAAGGTAACAAAAAGCAGCAGGAGAAATAAGATAGAGAGCTTTAGGCATAGTGCCATCTTCTGTCTTTGAAAACATTTTGTAAATATATATAAAAGAAATCACCTTAAATTGTTGACTTCGGCAGGAACTGATGCATGTTTGGATAGTCAGTTTATTGGAGGTCTCGCTGGTGCCAGTCAAAGGTGGTGGCTCCCCATGGTCCTTGTAACACCCCAGGTTCCCCGGCACTGGCAAGAATAACAGACAACAGTCATTCTAAAGGTGTGCCTGGAAACTCCCAAAACACAGACCACTTTATGCTCTCCCTGGTTACTAAGCAGCTCTCTACATGTTCTTGTCTTGATTTTGCAGTATGGGAAATGTTACTCTATGCTACCTCCTTGTCATATTTTCCAAACATGCCCAGGGATAAATGACAGGTGGTGAAATGGCATCATATCTGCTTAGCAATATAACTGCAATACCCTGTAGTTGGTTTCTGGAAGCTGCACTAATACAGTCAGGATAAATACCCATTTTATTTCTCTTCATCGAGACGATTTGGAAAAAAAAAAGGCATTCAGTGGGTTCAGAGGTTTTGTGGGATTTCTGGACTATGATCATGCATATTATGACTATGTAAACGAAACAATGTGATTTCTGTCTGATCTTCAAAACAATGAAGTTCTGGAAGTTTTCTAAACAGGATATTTGAGGAAAGGAACCTAAACTGGTTTAGGATGGAGTCTGGCAAGTTTTATGGGAGGGACTACATACTTATATAGGGGAATTTCCTAATATTTAAACCTCAAATTCTGATATGAACTCAAAGTATCATATTTTAAGGTATGTACAAAGAGATTCAAAGTGAGCGATATCACTTTTTTAACAAAACATCTATTTATACTCTACTAATACAACACTTCAAGGCTCCTTGGTCACTATGGGAGGTCAGAGTTTTCCCCCTTCCGTGCATAATTTCATTTCTGGTTATATTTTGGGTTTTTTGCAGTTCTCATCGAACCACTGGAATTTAGCCGTGACTATAAGAGAGAGGATGTGGGGTACAACATAGTGCTGTACTAATGGCATAAAAGTATCTCTTGCCTACCTGTCATATCTGTTCATGTACTTCAAATTAAATCTGTTACTACCTCTGTGGTCAGATAATTTTTATCCCTTTGCCAGATTGACAAGGATTATTCTTCGTCCACCTAACCTCCACAGTTCTGTATAACGTGATGCAGTCAGAGCACTATATGAGAGTTTTACTTATTCAGGCATTTGTTATTTCAGTACCCAGTAAACTGAGAACTCTCTCTTGCTAACACCTTGTGGCACAGCACTGTTTCAGGTTTTTGATTTACCAATAGCTTGTGGGGGGCAGAAATGCTGTGTTTGGGGGTTTGCAGCCTCTGATCCCTAATACCATGTGGATTAGCTGGTTTGGGGCTCCTTTTGAACTAGCCATCTCTTGTACAGGTGGCCTTTTTCTCCATCAGATAACCTGTGTGTTAGTAAACTGCTTCTGTATTTTTGTATATACTTTCACATCAATACAATTAGAATGCAATTATGCTTTTTGTTCTGAGCAGTCTTGTATTCCATAGTCCTGAAAGCATCTCCTCTTTGGATTCTGGAAGGCCTATTTCTGGCATTTTTTTACATGTCCATGTGCAGTAGCCATTGAAATAATGCCTTGAATTCAGAAGTTCTATTTGTCTAATTCTAACAGAGATGGTGTCATCCCCATTCTTTTGGAATATTATATACTGAGCTTGTAAACTGATGTCAGTTCACCGTTAAAATGTGAATCAACCTGACACCTGGAGCAGTTCACAGGTCTGTTGGACAGCTTGCTGAGTTGCCTAAGGCAGCTTCCTTATTTTGAGGAAGAAGGTCAGCACATCTCTTAGTGACCAGCAAATATACTGGCGTGTATATGATTACACTCTCAAGGAGGATGATTATAGTACTATGAAGAAGAGTTAATGAAGTTGGGAAGAATACTCAAGTATGTATATTTTTTAAATAATTAGATACTGTTGCTTCAAATATTGCTCATAAAATAATTTTGGTTTCTAAGAATGATACAATGTCAATTATAAATGCTTGCGTGGAGTTACAGCTTGGATACACCCTGAAGCAACATAGTCTTAAGTACTGAGACTTCAAGTCGCAGCCTGATGGAACATACCTTTGGAAATCCCCATTTGCAGCCCCAGCCCAGCTGAGCACAGCTGGGCAGATCTCTCTCGCACAGCTCAGTTTCTCAGGTTTTTGCGCAGTGAGTGATTTCACAGCCCTAAGAAAAGCTTCCTAGTGAACCATCCTAGCTCATTGTCCTAGGAGACCTGGGATTTCCTAAAAACACATATTATATGGGGGGAATTGTGGTTTGTTGTTGATTTTTAAGTGAGCTGGTGAGACCCTTCAGCCTTGTCTCCAGGGGATTAGTACCTCAACATGTTCCATGCTAAGAAACCAGACTGAGTAATTAGAAAAATTCTTACATTTTGTAAGTAAAGCATACCATTTGAGTACATCCTAAAGCGAATTAGTCTCTTTGGTGTCCCAGTAATATTTCAACTTTCTCACTTCTAGCAAACAAAATTAGTGTCGTGTGATTGGGAGTAAACAGAAGCAGAATCAATCTAGTCCAACAGTGAACAGTACATTCCAAGCCAGTGCCCAGCTCTTCAAATTACCTTGATATCAAATCAATAAAATACATGAGCCCAAGGATATATGCTCAGCTAAAAGCACTTCAGTAGTCCCACATCAAATATATGATTAAACACTCTTCTGAACTGGAGCAATAAACAACAAAAATTACTCCTGTGATTTTTGATACACTGGTTCTTCGTATGGCTAATGGTGGGCTGCTCCTGAACCCAAGACACCACTGAGTTGCTACTAAAGAGTAATCAGAGTACGTATTATAGTATTAAGCATAATAGTAGAGGGGAGATCATTTGTAATCTGAGTTGGAGAAGATCTAATTGGCAAATGCTGCTTTTGTATCAGATCCACAGCAATCACAAATTACTGCTTTTTCAACAATATTTTTAGTATGTTAGAATAAAATGCTCCTCGTTCACACTATATCAAACCAATTTGGGATTTCAAAATTTCCAACATCATCTTTTGCCTTAATTTGCTCTTAATGTTTAGCCTATAAAAGAAGTTTGGCAAAAGAGATAGTCAATGTTCTGCAATTACTGTTCACACAGATTAGTGATGGTTTACTCTTACACTGTCTTCACCCATTTGTATCTATTTGTTCACTTGTGCTTAAAAGGTCAACTCTTTTGTGCAAACATGCTATTTTTCATTTGAGCAGCATCTGACATAATGAGGTCCTGGCAAACATCAGAGTTTCTGCATAATATATGCTAAGGCACATGTATTAAATCAGGGAATTCATACTTTTGAGCTCAAAACCCTGTTCCAGCTATGCTCATGCAGCTGTCTTTCAAGAGCCTCCTAGCTTTTTGCACTGGTAGTACCCATTGTGCAAATAGTGCGAGCTCCCCTCTGTGTTCTGGTGTTAAAATGTACACAGGTCAATCTTACAAGGTGATCAATACCGCTCTGAATAACCTTCCTGGCTTTCCACGCAGGAAACACTATTCCAGTAATGCAATCTGTTTATAATAGGAGACTCATGCAGGACATAAACATGAAAATGCAATTAAGTGGGACAGCAAGTCTATCGTTTACCTTTTGGGAGCATAATTTGTTATTTCCTTTGAATTTTAACCTAACCTAACTAACAAAGAGACCAAAAAAGTCAGGAATAGCTGCAACACTGCAAACAAACCATTAAAGCATCCAGTTCTGAATTCTCCATGTGAGATGCACATGTTCTTAGGACTCAGTGCTGCTTCTTGCCTTTTATTTTATGTCCATTCCCGTAACTACCACTGTCTGCTGTGATTATGCCCATCCATCCTCCTCTAACACTGCTGAACTCTGTATAGCGTGTTTACGCATGCAGAATGCCAGAAAACACTAAATGTTTCATTCAGAAATGTGATGTATAAATACTAGTGAACGAGACACATGATATAATCATGTGAAATCATACTCATCACAAAAAATTCTTGACTGTAGATTCTTCATTATTGCTAGAGTGAATCATGGCATGCAAATCTATCCAGGCAATCAAGACATCTCATGCTGTTTGCATTGTAGAGGTATTATGTGGGTACAGTTTATAGGTAAATTATGCTCCAGATACTTGCCTTTTCTAGTAGTGAATATAATTATGCAAAACAAGCTTATATAACACAACTTTTCTACTTCTCTAAAAATTTCAAATAGGATATTTTTACAAAATTGCTTTCTTGCTCCATCACAAGACGTGGGTTTTATAGAATGCACTTTACAAGTTGGCTTTGATGGTCCTACGATCTAGCATCATGCTTACTGAAAACAGAAAATCTGGTAAAAAATACAAGTTTTTTTTACTTACACAGCTTCATAAGCCATGAGGTTTGTATTAAGACTTGGATGGGCTTGCTATGTACAGTTTGTTCTAAATTGCTGCAATTCCTTTTTCTAGTATCCAGTTTCAGTGCAATGCTTGAAGCAGCTGCTACTGGTCAAAAGGACATTTTGTAAATATAAGTCTGGATTATCTGTGCAAGTAAGTGTCCAAGTTTAAATCCTCTGCTCCCCACCACAGAGAAAATGAGTGAGGCTGTTTTTAAAAGGGTCCTTTGTGTAGAACAAATGGAGTGGAGAGAATGTGCCTTTCAGCTTTTTTACTGGTGCCATATCCAGAGAATTTGTTAACATCTGTGGTCTTTAAAGAAAATGCAAATTCTTTCATTTTAGACCAAGATAAATTTCTTAATTAGGAGGGTCATGTTTCCTAAATAGGACCTGGTATGTTAGAAAAATCAGAGTAAGACGTCCTCTGAACAATGAGTATCAGAGTGTTGAATGATTTTGTGTTATTTAAATTAGACTCTTTAATCTGTATTTACATCTAGGTGAAAGTCAAACAACTTAAGGTCCCGCTTCTGTATTTGTAAAATGTGAGTCGCAATCTCACATTTGTGAAAAAAGAAAACCGTGGGCAAAGTAAAAAGTCACTTTAGATTCATTTGTGTTTGATTTTGTTTTCCTAATCTCAAGTAAGAAATATATTTCTTCCAATGGGAAGTATGTCTACATAAGGACAACTACTCTTTTGCTTAACAGTTTACAAGTAAGTTATCCCTTAGAAAGAGATGCAGGCCTAAAAAAACCTGCATGGTGCTCTTACTTCGGCAGGATGGAATCTCACAGTATTTCCAATATACTCCATCCTCATGCTCTGCAATGTAGCACCATGGGCTGACATCTCCATCAGGGTTCCTAAAAGAGAAAAATTAGAGACAGTGAGTGGAAAGGCATCAAATATTGTCAAAACCCACATAAAAATGAATCTTAGTAAGCTTCGGTGTCATCATTATTTTTGCTCTAATACCTATTGAATATTTAACCTGTTGGACTTACATACCAAGAAAAATGCAAAAGTGGTCAGGGAGTTCAGCTAACTTTGGTAATTACAGTACATACCAAGCATAAAACGCTAGTAATGTCTGAAACTTAACTTCTCTTTTCTTTAAGTCTAAAGGTGCGGAGCTATCTGGGCAGCATTGAAAGGAACATTTTCAGCCCCACATCCTGTGTACAGGTTCCTTCATTTTTGGCTTAGTACAAAATAGTCCGGACTCCTCATCCCAGAAAGTCTTCTGGGAAAGACTGAGGTCTTCTCCTTCAGCAAAGCTAAATAAATCTGTTCCACTGAACTGATATATTGATGGATGAGATAATTCCTTATGTGTTCATAGTTATTCTATGCTGCTGCAGCATCATTTACATTCCTATATCATTCCTAATTAGTCATTGAGTTATTTAAAGTTTTTTTCTACGCACACTTTAAAAAACTATTCACAATGAAAATATCAGTTTAAGAGAATAAATTGTTATTTTGGCCAATCGGGTTGAAATACAATCTTTTCTTGTAACTAGAGCCAGCTGCCGTCTTTTTATCATGTACTTTGGCATGAATCCTATTAATGAGACACCCCCTACACCGAAGTGTCAGTTCAGCTGCATGTTGTCATTTGGGCACGTTAACAACTCTTTGTGGGAGATGCCATTTCAGAACTGCTGGGGAGGTTTTTTTGGTCAAATAACAGAATGTTGAAGACAATTGGTGAGTTGAATTCAGTTTAGCTGACTAAAACGCTGCTGGCTATGCTTTCAAACAGACTAGTAAAAATAGCGAAGGAGGAAAGCCTAAGACTAGTGTTCTAGGAATTTGGGTGTAATGGCACAGCTTCCAGTGGCTAAAGAAAGTAAAAGACTAAAATCAAGGAAAGCTTGTACTGGAAATTACACACCTGCATGGAATACACCTGTGTGATAGAAATCAGATGTCTGTAATTGCATCAAGGTAATGGCACTCCACACAAAATGCAAGGAAATTGCAGAGAACTTTGCCTTGAACCTCAAAAGCGCGTAAGTTAGAAAACAACCGAGCGTCTTTCAAAATCTCCAAAAACTTCAGTCCGCACAGTTTTGTTATGGCTGAAATGAGGTTTAGTGGAACATTATGAGGCATTTCCATCTTAACAGGGTGTCTTGCAGTAAACAAAGTAATACAAGTAATGACCACCCATGGAGAGATAATGTGCTTCTGATTAATGACTTAAGTGTAAAATTAGATTGTTCAAATGTTGTCCCTAAAATTGAGCCTCAAAGCAATGTGCGATGCCTTAAGAAAGCCTTGTGAGATATGTGTTGCCTCAGAGAAGGAAAGATCCACTTGTCGGTTGTCACCATGCAAATGAATGGCAGAGAAAGAGCTAAAACAGCGAAATCTTCACTCAAAAGGTCTCAACAAGGTTTGCATGCTAAAGATATGCTCTGACACTCTTAAAACTGTGACTTTCCAAGCCTTTTTTCCATCAGAATGTGAAGTTAAAAAGCATCTGGTAGTTAGGATCATCATTCCATACAGCTGTGAGAATATTCCTGGGCCAAGTGATATAGCATAAGGAAGGAAATGGTGAACCTTCCACTCCAACTCCATCTCAGAGAGGATCATCTAACACCTAGCAGATGAAGGTTAAAAAGCTGTGTTAGTAAGCATACTGAGAGACACAGCTCTTTCCATGCCATGAGAATTGTTATGCATTTGGTGGTGTTGGACATGGGCAGGCTGCGAAGCTGGTGTGAAATGCTTTTGATAGGGAGACAGTCCTCCCAGAGCTCACGTGCCAGTCTGGATCTGATACCAGGCAGCTCAATGGGCTCATCTGCTTTCCAGGCCATTTTCTAAAGAGATTTCCCAGCTTCTACAGAGTTTGTCTTGTAGGTGGTGTATTTTTATTTGCTCCTGTGAGATGCTGAACTGATTCAAAAGACGGCAATAACTTGGCAATAACGGCAATAGCTTGGCAATAACGCTTTCCCCTTCTATGACTGAAAACAATCTGCTGGTGCAACACACTGAACAGTGTTATTTTTGAAGCGCTGCCATAGCCACTGCAAAAGGTCCCGGGTAATTCCTTTCCTTTCCTGTCCTTCACCAGTGTTCTTCAGGAGAAATATCCTCCTGAGTCATCAAATAGACTGGAAGTGCCACTGAGTCCTGTCATCAATGTGGTCACCTGTGTGCCGCATGTCACAAGACCTCTTTTCTGTGCCTTCTCACGTTCCATGAACTCGCTGGCTCTGGCTCTGTCAGATTTTCTGGAATGTCTATTTCCAATTAAATATGGAAAAGTTCTTGAATCGAGAAGTAGGACCCTATGGTTTGTGACACAGCAATTGTGCTGAACTCCTCCATATTAATTTTGCCTCATTTATCCTGATTTATATTGCTTACAGTGAAACAATTTCAGCACGAAGGTGGCAAGTGTGTAGGCTCCACCCTAGAAAGCTATAACCTGCTAAGTAAAGGCATCTTCCAGGAGAACTGGGGTGTGATTGAACCTTCTCATGAAGGAAACACTAGAGCTTTTCTTGCTATGCCTCAGGTAACTCGTCTTAATCTCTTAGTTTAAACATTTCCATTCCCATTACCCAGTAAGCAAGAGATACCACTTAACTTTATATGCATCCTTGATGAGCTGATGGTTATCACTGTTTAAGGAATGTGTCTACCACATTATTCCCCACCTATTTCCACTGCGGGTATAGATGGGCATAAAAACCTAGCTGGTCAGTCCTGCAAAGGCAGAAGTGCACGTCACTTCCTGAGGCACAACAAAGTTAAATGTTGCAGGCTGAAAATAGCCTGCAGAGCCTAAACATCTCTGAAATTAGGGTCTTATTTGGCTTCTAAATTCTGAAGTTCTTATTGAAGTTTCATTCAGAGTTCTATCCCTAGCTACAGAGAACTTCTCTAGAAGGCAAGGAAATGAGAGCGGATCTGCCCTGGTTTGAGCTGGTGTTGCAACCACTGACAGCTGAGCTTCTGAATTCAAATAATAAACAGCTTACACTCACTGAGAATTCTTAGTGACTACATAACTTTCATAAGCACAAGACTTGGAAACAGCGTGTATAACAGAACCAGGCTTTTGGGTAAGGATAAAAACCATGTTCCAGAGACTCCTACAGACATCCATTAGTGCTTCGGTACTTCTGACTTGGATCATTTTTTTAATTATCTCCACCTTTTCATTTAAGTAATCTCTAGTCTTTCTTCATCATGCCAAATTATAGATTGGATATATGATATGGACTTTGGGTTAGAGCTGGGTTGAAAAAGTGATTCTACTAATGGTTCTTGTAGACCCAGGGTAAACCAAAACCTGTTAGATATCCATGGTTCTGACATTCTTCACTGTATAACAGGAAGTTTCTTAATTTTGTGTCAACTGTTTAAAGTAACACTGAGTATACTGGCAACATTAGTAGCAATGAGATGTTTCTTACCTGCAGTAGTTATGCTCTCCAAGCCCTCCCTCCCCATTGGGGTATTTCAAAGTATTGTAAGGATGCTCAAAGGTCTCATTCCAAAACAGACAAGGTTTCCCCGCATATTGGGAGGTCTGGTTCTGAGTGCCACGGTAGTCAGCCCCGTTTGCTGTATAACATTCTGGGAAGAAATGGACAAAGAGAAAGAATGAATGTAGGTTTGGTTTTTGGTTGTTCTTCCCTCAGCCTCGAACCCTTCCCCAAAAGACCATGTTTCCTTTCACTAATATGTTTCCTGCATTGTTTATGCAACTAAAGATGCTGTCTGGGATCTAAGTTTTCTCTCAAACAGCTATTGAAGAGATTATGATTTCATTACTTTACTAAGCAATGTATAAGGCAGGTCTGAAGAGTGTTTAATACAACTAACATGCATTTTCTGGATAAGTATACTACATTTTTACTGTTTTCCCCATGTTTTACTCATTAGGATAAATCTGTAACTTGTTAATTTTCAAAGAATAAATTTAGATGATGTTATCAGCCTGTCACTTGTCAGCATAATACCCATAATCTTATACCAGTTTAACTAAATTGTGAATATCTGAACTTTATAAAGTGAAAGACTTTGTAGGCATGGATCTTGCAAATATTTACATCCTGATTTTGAAAATTTCTTAGGCATTTTTTTCTTTGGCCTGAATTACCTTAGAAAGGGACCTCCTTCGGTACAGTATAATCATGATACTGTGTTTTGCTACAAAAGCATTTATGCTTTTAGATTAAAACTTACAGGTCAGCATTCCTGTGCCTCACATTTTCTCCCGTTTATGTTTGTTTTCCTAGCTTCCTAATGCTCAGCAAGTCAGAAATCAAAGCAGAGAATGATTTCTCTAGTCATTAAGTACACTACCCCTTCCCAACTGAACTACAAATCTCATGCTGCCTGGCTTTGCCGTGTCTTATTGATGACATCTTCTGATTAAATATTCATATGCATGAAAAAATTTACCTCTACTAAAAATGCAAAACATTTTTCATTAAACTATGGACTGCGAGGGTGACAGAGCACAGAACAGTTTGCCCAGAGAGGGTGTAATCCATCCTTGGAGATATTAAAGAGCCATTTGGACATGGTCCTGGGCAGCCTGCTTGACGTGATGGTGCCTGAGAGAGGCACTGAATAAGATTATGAGCTCCAGAGGTCCCTGCCAACCTCACCCGGACTGTGATTCTGTGATCATCTTCCAGAAACACGCACTGTAATTAGCGTACAATAAATAAGGCCATCCTGTTTATCATTAATAGCTGGTAAGATTTATCATCCATGCATTGCTTTTAAAATAGTATTAAAATACAACAGTTCATGACTGTTAAAACTGCTCATTATACATAAGCATTTATTTGTACTGAGTAGCATTACTGAGGAAAGTCACAAATGCCTCTTTCTAACTGCAGGCTGTGCAACCTTCTGTTTGATCTGATAGCAGAAACCAGGAACAGCTGCAGAGATGTTCTGCTGCCCCGGGGGACAGGGAGAGTGCTCTGAAGTGGAGTGTGCTCATCTCAGGTGTCCCGCACTAAATGTTCTTCAGAAAACAAGGCTACAGAGACCTGCTTAAACCTGATATTAACAGTACACCTTCTTTTATTCATTTAGAAATCCTGTGGGAGAAGGGGAGATGTATTATTAAAACCGTGCCTTTGAAATTAGTTTAGTCTGGGCCCACAAACAGCAGAATGGTGCAATTATAACGATTATTTCACAGTTTTATTACACAGCACATGAAAGCTGATGTTTCTGTGCCTTCACTGCACGTTTTCATGCCTAGGCAAGTTGGGATTTCTATTAAATGGAATTGTGTTGCTGAAGGCACATAGGTGTCTGCACAGCCATTAACGTATACTGCTATCATTCACGGTCAGAAAGCTATCTAATTTTACAAAAACAAGCTTCAAGTCACTACTCCTCCTTACTGTAATTTACCTGGCTGCCTCAGCCATGCAGGTGAACTACATACATTTACTTTCAAATGCAAATCTGGGTCTCCGGTACTCAGGCCACCACAGATCTTTGCATAAGCACAAGAAAAAACAACACTTTGAAGTCACCACAGTTTTGCAACTTTCTTCAACACCTCCCTTGCATTGCAGGTAATGTAAAAGTTTTTCTATGTCATAGCTGAAAAATATAAGCTGGTGAATTTGACAGAAGAGAGAGAAAAACATAACCAAACTGGATACACAAAACAACATACAGTATAAAGCAGCAGTTGTGAAAAGGGATAAATACATCCAGAAAAGGTGCCTACTTCAGATTAGTGCTATTACCTTTTTGCTTCTCCATTCTAAATGAGAAGCAATATGTACTAACATCTACTTAGAAATGCAAGGAATGCTACAATACCTGAATGTAACCTGGCACACAGACTAAACTGAAATTACCATCAGCCCATTTGAATATCTGCTAAGACTGGCCCATGCTTTAACTTGCAGTAGCAACTGCCTTTCATTTTCATGCCAGCTTTTATATATATACATTTTTTTCTTTCAAACTTCATTGCACAAGACTCAGAGCTCTCTCCATTCCTCTAGCTGCAGTTCTTTGCTCCCAAGACAACAGGGAGCTGTAAGAGTGCCTCCTGTGTCCTTTAGCATTACCAAGAGATTCAGGAAAGATGTGCCAGCAGGGTTTAGTGAAGCTCCTCTGGCTTTGTTAGTGTCGAGATGTGGAAGGAGGAGGCAGTGAGATACCACATTAAATCATTGATTATCGCAGAAAAACTGAAATTAAAACTAAGTTCTGCAATGTAGCAGCTGTTACCAATTGAAACACACACTTTCTGTGTAAGAATTTGCTATGAAATTTTCATTTTGTTAACGATTACTAATAATTTTGCCATAGCATTGGAGTGCAATCTTTTCAAGTAAATACTGGCATTTAAAAAATCAGGTCCTGGGTCCTACATTCTTTTAGCTTGAACAATCAGCTTTGAGACCTGCTGAGATAAATTTTGTACTGTTTTCTATAAAATTCCTAGTAACACAGGTACAGACATCTCAGCATATTCAATATCTTGGATCACTTCTTCTATTCATCACACATAGTGATTTCACCATATTTTGCTGCACGACAGCCAAGACACTACCCTAGTGATCTCACTATGAAATTACTGTTCCCAATGTGCTGAAGGTGCAAAGCAGATGCCTCATCTGCAGACAGACCATTGTCCTCTCCGTTTCAAATCTATAGGCTGTTCTTTAGAGACAAAAGTCCTAAGAGATTCTGGAGGAGGTTAGAACCTCTATCCTTCTTTTCCTCCTACACCACTGGTGCAATAACTCTGTGAAGAGATGAGCTTAAAGAAGGTCACCCAGATTTGTCTGCACAAAACTAATCCAGAAGAGGTCATCTAAATAAAACAGTCAGAAACTACTGGACTAAATGCTCTTGGTAAAACTCTTGGGATTCCTCAAATCACCTGATTTCTCCTTGTTCATGTAGAAGGGGTTGGGGAGGGGGAGGATAAAACAACTAACACCAGCCACCTCTCCTTTCTTTTTCTGGCTCCCACTGGACCCAACTGCCTTATATTGGTGGACACTTACATGTTACTTTAGGTTATGAAGCCCTTTGCTTGGAATCTAACATCAGAACTATGACTCAAGGAAATTAATACCAGTTCTATGAATTTAATCAATTCCTTAAAGTTTTGTAAGACTGTGGTATACTGTGACAGATGTACCCAAGTCCTCTGCAAACAGCAGACAGCACGGGAAGAACAGGCGCTTTGTGGAGGCCAGAGCTGACAGCTTCCTCGAGCTTGACAGATTTGTCACCTGGTTTCTGTTCATGCACCCAAGGCTCAGTTTAAACTATCCCATCAACCACAAGCCTATATTAAATCACTACAGTTTTAGACAGTACATGGAGAAAGCTGTGATCATTCAAATCTTGAAGTCACCGACCTCCTCATGTTTCTAAGATCCCAGTCAGCTGGGTCTCAGACACAGTCTGAAGTGGAGGCTTGTGTCAAATCCATAACCAAAATCAATGTCTGTGATGATTTCACTCTATTAACTGCCTAATGACCCTGCTGCTCCTACTGCTCCATGGGGATATCTGCAAACAGAATTAATAGAGCCACTGCAGTCGTTCTAGCCATGAAAAGCTCGAGGGTTCCAACAAGTCCTGTTAAGGATAACGTTTATCAGCCTCAGTGAGAAAACACGGACAGCAGTGTGTTGTCATGGCTGTTTTGTTTTCAACACATCAGGTGCCATGGCTGACAGAAGAATAACTCATATTTTTAAATGAATCCTGAGCCTAGGTCAGTGTGTATTGAGTGGCAACTGCTAGAAAGAAAAAACAGAAAATAAGCCTGGGGATGGTTGTCCACTACGAGTGAATGCTCAGTGTGTGATACAGGTTCACAATTAGTTTTATTAGAGCCAGATCAACATTTGGAAGATCAAACAGCAGCTGTAGTAGAAATTTTTTCCATCTGTCTCGGTTTCTTCTTCGATGTAGGGACCTTACAATGATCATTTATGCCTCTTTTACTTTGGGACTGTATGGCTGCCTGCACTCCACATGGGCGCCACTTTAGGATCATTTGAAAAATTAAGGTAGTGCAGAATATAACAGACTGACTTTTTGACTGAGTGAAGCACTGACGATAAAACACTGACATTTCAGAGTCTGCACTGGCTTCCAATGATTTTCTAAGATGGACTTCCAAATATTGGGTTTAATCTCTTAAATCCTTAATGGCCAGAGGCCCAGTTACCCGAGAAACTCTTATTTTGTGCCACATTACTACGGACAGAAAAAATATAAACATTTGAATTTCATCTGCTGCCCTTTCTGTACCAATAAGATGAAAACAAAACAACCACCACCAAAACCCAAAACCCAACAAGACAAAACCAGCTAGCTCCTTGTCAAACACTCTTCTGGCTGACAAGTGGGAAATCTTTTAAATGTCCTGAGCGTTCTTCACAGTCCCTGTTTTACAAATACATACATTTAATGACATTACAAACTGCAAACTGAAGAGATGGAGGTTTCAGGGTGGTTTAAATAACTTCTTAGAGTGCTTTTCTAAGTTTGGGGCATGTACGTAGCTTTTGAGACCAAAAATCCAGAATGACAAACTTGTTACTATTTCACTGAAAACTGCCAAACAAGAAGCAAGTTTTCTTTCAAATATCTGCAGATTAATGAAAGGTAAATGAACATGGTAGCTATTTAAATATTGTGTTTCATTACAATGGTGTGATAGCCAGAATATTAAATGTCCTGTAAAGCTGGAGCAAGAAATAAAGGTTCCTTGAATTTACATGCTATAAGTGCCTGCTCAGTTCTAACTTGTTTTTCTTTAGTCTTTCAGGAGAGTCAGAAAAATGCTTAAGCAGAATATAAGGATATAGAACCAAAGGTGCCAGGTCCGATAATGACCAGGTGTCAGTGGCTTGATGCATGTGCTCACATAGTGTTCTAAGCAGAGTTTTAAGCCATTTCCAGTCTACCTAAACTGCTCTCCTAGTTCTTGCCACAGCCTGCAATTTAAGCACTCCTCCTTAAATGAAAGCACTGTATCTAGGTGCAGATGGCAACAGTTACAGGCACTAACCAGATGCTGCAGTCTCTAATTTGATTGAAAGGGTATAATTAGACAGCAGAAACACTTCAATGAGAGAGTAACGCACAGAGGAAAGGACAGAAACCACTTAAGTTACGCCAAGATACCCCAGCAGTAAGAGAGGCAGGGGCCCACGGGTGGAAGGGGCACAACACCCAACTACCTTCTTCAGATGAGAACAGTTTTGTTTCCCTATGGATGCGAATAGGGATTCTATTATCATAGGTTGCCACAGTTCTTCATGTGGGAACACTGATTAAAAACAGAAGAAGCTTCAGGAGATCAAAGAGACAAATATGGCTTCTGTGGTCATTATTAAAAATATTTTTAGCAGTGCGATGGTTTTCTTTGAAGATGCAGTTTTATCGATTGAATCAAAGCTTCATTTGCATACTGTCCTATGATTGGTCAGGGGCAAAAATCTCAGTCCGCATTGTTATGATGCAAAATAAATACTTTTGGGAAGTATAAGGCTGGTTTAGACCTACCCAAGAGAAAAATCAGTGTAGCATTCTCACATGTCAATACTTAACTATTCCAATTAATACTAATATATCGAAAGTCCTTATCAAAACTATCAGGCTTGGGTACCTATGTAGTAACAGTAAAAAAACCCACAACACAACAGTTGATAGGAAATAAAGAAAATACCTCAGGAAAGAACAATCTTTCTTTAAAACTGCAGTTTTCAGAATTGCTAGACAATAACCCCCATTTGGTAAATCAGCTAGTTAAATTCTGATGTGCTCCTATGAGGACACTCGATTAGCTGATCATTTCTCCTTTGCACTGTGGGGTACTCTGCCTGTAGTTTAAAAGTAACGTTTCTCACACAGAGACACAAACACACACACGGACATACACAAGTAATTTTTCAAAGTCCTCAAATACAATTATTTTTGCTGGTGAGAACAAGAGTCTTATTTAGCACTGGTCCAAACCAGAGACTAGTCACAGTGAGTACTCACACGACATTCCATCAAAGCTCGACTTAAGCACCAATCTGTTCTGTAAGCTAGCTTCAAGTGCTACTTGTAAGAATGTACATTCCTGGGAATGTACAGACATGTAGAGTTCCATACTTGTGCTCCCCAGCAGTATGTGAGTTGTTATATACATGAACTTGCTATTCTTGTAAAACTTTGATTACTAACCTTCAATCTCACCACTTTTTCAGCACTTCTCCTTTTTTATTAAATATATATATATATATATATATATATACACAAACAGTATCTGACTGGCCAGAGGTTTTCTGGTCCACATTGGAAGCAGGCAAATTAGGATATAAGCATGAGAGGCAGTTACCATTATTTCTAATACTTAAAAGTATGTGTTTTGTACCTCTCTTTCTTTTTATTCATGCAAAACAAACATGCTATATTAGCCATGGCTTTGCAGCTGCTGGCTAGTCCTCAGCCACAAGATGCAAACACGCTTGTCTTGTGATTCGTTATCACTGAAAGTAAGAATGCATGATGTGGCCCCGTAAGAATTTCTGTTCCTTAATACACCCATTTGTTTTCTTTCCCTGTGAAGTTTTAAAACTGTTGTTCCATTGTCAAGCGTGGCGGACTGAATCCCTTCGGAAATTCTATCAGGATGGGCCATGGCCGCTGTGTGGATGGAGGGAGTGGTCAATTGCACAACCATTATGGTGTGATATGACAAAGAATGCAAATTTTGCAGCTGGCAGCGTGTAATCCCTGCCTCCCTCCCACTTCTTTGGCTCCATCCTGCCTAAATCCATTCACATAACTCTGGATTTTGAGTTACGCTCCATGCATGTACAAGCATGATATGCTGAAGTATCTAAGTAGTGCATTTTTTGTCTGGTTAGAAATGCTCTGGTTTGTTTGGGTTTTTTTTCATATTTCTATGATGATTGCTTAAAGTGTATCAAGTAGAAGTGCCTCCCTGAATCAGCAAGAGATAGGCAGGAAAAGGTGACAAGAGATACAAGGTTTGTGAGAGCAGGCTGAGATAGCAGCTCAAAGGAAAGACTCAGCTTGGAAGAAAACCAAGGACATGGTGATCCAGTACTGCTAAATGGAAAGAAAACAGAAAAAGGAGAAAGACACTGATAACTTACATTTCTGATGGGGAAACTAAATTAACACCAAAAATAAAGAAACTAGAAGTGAGAACATTTGCACTGAGTATATAAAATAACATTTGTTCACTGAAACTAAAATTTGCCAAAGGCATTTCTATCTCTCTGGCCTTGTAATACAAAACTCATCAAATTTAGACAGTCCTTTAATGTTAGGCAATCCATCTCTGATTTCTGATTCACTTGAGAAATGCAGTATGACTGAAGCCTGAATGCTGCAAATGTCAGTGTTTAGATTAATAGAAACCATCAGACATCACACAGCAAAGCAGAAACATTCTGTGAAAAGTAACACAGTGCAACCTGCACAAATGATTGTTAACTCACTCTAATTTCTGACAATTCGAGTAATTTTTCATAAGGCAATTCCAGAAGTTAAAGTTTCTCCCCTATCTTAGCAAATGATAGTGTAACGCAGTATGTATGATTCTATGATTCTGTGATGTATTTTGACCGCATTTTACAAGAAACACAAGACATGCATTTGATACAAGGGGAATAGTTATTAGATCATACCATATGACAAACTGCCTTACAGAATAAATACTTATGTTTGTCATTTCAGAACTCTGCTAGCTTCAAGTGCAACCTGACCCAGCTGATCCTGTTTCGGTCCTGTGGGACTAACGGTCAAGAAGTTGATTCTGAGGTATGGTTTGTGCAGATTAGCAATTCTGCACATTTTGTACATGCTACATAAATTACAGGTCCTTGCTGAAATGTAGATTTGCACTGTTGCCAGGTTCTTCAGCAGAAGACACACAGGTGGCAGTGCTTGCTAGATCCATTCTCCTTCGCATTATATATTCTTCCTCTATCCACCCCGCCCCAGCTGCTTGTGCTCAGGCATCTTCGTCCCCTTTAGTGGCTGCCAGTGCCTGCAGTTAGAAGGTGGCTGAGGATGGAAGTGCAGGTGCGTAAACAGAACTCTCTCAGCAGCCTATGAACCAAACATTCACACTGGGACACATCCTCCACTTGCTGTCATGCTGTCTGCTGCGAGGGACACAGTAACACACAGAGTGTTCTGTCTGCAGTTCTGCTCAGAAACCTTACAAGAAGAAATTCTTCAACTTAAGCAAAGGAAGGAGTACCTACTGTGTGCACCAAATGTCCTAATGCAACTGGGAAGAGACTGTTAGACGTGGTCTAGGTATGTCCCCCTCTAGGCAAATACTCTTGTGTTTTACTCACTTCAGGTAACTTCTGAGAAGTCACAAAATTTACCTTCTGAGTTCTCTTTCCAGTAAAAGGCGCTTTTTTTTTTCCCCCAATAAAGTCTATGTAAGTATTTTCCAAACCTAATTCAATGTATCTAAGAAATCTTGATGAGCAAGTATCTGTTCATGGCAAAATGAAGCAGAGCGAATTCTATGTTATAAAAAATACCAAATATTAGAATAAGCAAAATGTATACAGGAGGACCACACATCTGATGGCTGACACACTGATCATTTGGAACAGCCACTTCAGATCTTGCAAAGCTGGGCCAACATTTATGAGAGGAGAACTGTGGTACTTGAAATCATCAGTATCAACTGAGATGAGGACAAAAGGATGCAGAGAGATTTTAAGTGAAAAATCACCCTAACAGGTAGCAAAGCTTCAGACTTCCCAAATTCCTTGGCTGAACAAGAACCTGAAAGGTCAGAGGGTCCACGCCTGACAGGGAATGGAGCGAGGGCAGCACACTCAGCCAGGCGGGACGGCCACCCTCCCAGCTCCAGCACTGCACCCCGGTGCTGTCCTGCTGCCATCACTCATTTCATTCCCCAGGGAGCGAGTGTACCCGAGCCCCACAACTCCCTGCACATGCCCTGTTCTACCGAGCCAGCTACCAAACCACTTTGATAAAAAACCGCGCTGCTCACTTTCCTCATACCTCCTGCCTTCATATAGTTTTCCGAGCTCCCAGCTCAGCAAGCACAAGGAGACCCTCAAACACCCCCACGCTGCAAACCGCGCACGCCGCATGTTCGCATGAGCGGCTTCGAGCCGTCCGCCGGCCCGGCGAGCAGGAAGGGACGTCGTCGCGACCTCGAGGAGCTGCTGCCGGGCGGCAGAGCCCTTCCGCGGGAGGCTGCGGAGTCCGCGGAGCCGCTGCCCAGCTCCGCCGCCGCTCAGCGCTGCCAGCAGGTCGCGGAGCAGCCCCCAACGCGCCCCCCTCCCGCTCCCCGCGGCGCGTCACTCACCGGAGAGAACGGGCTCGCGGCAGCAGCTCAGCGCCAGCCCCGAGAGGGCCAGGACGGCGGCGAGGGCGGGGGGTTCCATGGGCAGCGGCCGCCGGTCCGCACCGCGCTCGCAGGCGGCAGCCCCAGCGCTGCGGGGGCAGAGACAGTCACGGGCGGCCGGGACGAGCGCGAAGTGCGGGAAGCGCAGGCCCTACAGCATGTGTCCTGTAACTGCGCCCCGGCGAGGTGCCGAGTGGCAGATGAAGGATCCTATTACCAGCCATGTGACAGGAAAGGATAGAGACCGACATCCCAACCTGCTGCGGCGCGGGACCGCACAACTTCTGCTTTTATGTTTGACACCGACAGGTTCGGGCTGCCGGGGCTCGCTCCGGGGCCGGCACACGGCTCCTCGTAGCCGCCGTCAGCGAGGCAGCGGCCCGGCGACCCTCCCTGCCCAGCTCGGCCGCCCCACAGCGAGCCGTGCCCCGCTCTCCTCACTCCCCTCGGCCCTCCCGCACCCAGTTCCCCGCTGTGGCCGTGGGACAGGCCGGGCAGGCGCCCCTCCACCCCACGGCCTAGTTTGGGGCTCTGCCTGGGGCCGGCGCCTCTCCAGGCTCCGCGCTCGCCCTTCGCCAGGCCGGAGCCTCACGGGGGTCGCGGGGCAGCACACAGGGGCGCGCAGGTGCGGCGCGTCTCTTATCCCGTGAAGCGCGGGGGGTAAACAGGAGTAAAACGCTACGAACTTTGCAGTAGTCCCGTGCGGCTCCCGCCCGCGCACAGCCGCTCTGCGCGGGCGCGGAGGGGCCGCGGGTGCGCGCCAGATGGCTGCGAGCGAGCAGCGCCTTGCAGAGGGACGCGGGCGGCCAGGTGCCAGTGCCGCGCGTCGCCATTTAGGACGTCATTCTGGAAATGCATCGTCCGCCCCACAGGAACGACTGGCCGGTGGAGCCGCGGCCGTGCGGCCCGTGCCCCGCGGGAACAGCCGCTTTGCGGCCGGACTGCGCGCACCCCCGCCCCGGGCTGCGTCCCGCCGGGGCGGAGCTGGAGACCGCGCAGAGCGGGGCCCGGGCACAGGCAGCGGAGCTCACACAGGTGCGCTCGGGCACGCAGGGACACACGCGGGCGCCCACGCACACCACAGACACGAGACATTCCTGGGCGGACAGGGACACACGCACCCACACAGCCGGACACCCACGCGGGACAGAGGAGCGCGTGCCCAGAGCGACACAAATGTGCAAAGAGACACAGAAACAGAGCGTGGAACCGGAAGGAAAAGCAGCGTTGGTTGCTAAGAATGGTGAATGCAGAAAGACAGCTGCTTTTTTTTTACATCTACTTGATGACAGCAAAGGTCTGAAAAAAAACCTCAAGGGGGTACATTATAAAGCTATTGTCTAAACTTCTACAGAGTGGTGACCTGTGAGACGTTTTAGCAATGGCAGTGCTGCTTTGCTAAGAAAACAACCAACAGGGGAAATAAAACAAACCAAAACACACCAGCAAAATCACAGAAAGTTACACTTGCTTTGCCAGGAACAGCAGGAGGGGAAACATTCTTGTCCTTGTATCACCTTTACACCACTGCTGTGTAATGGGGTGACACCTTCAAACATCTAAAAGGGAGAGAGCAACTTTGCTACTATGAAAGAGGAAGGAACACACCAGAGTTTGTACTTGGCTATTGTATCCATATGCAGTGTGGTACATCTCACCTTCAGCATGCAGAAACCTCCCATCATGAAAAGCTGTAAGGCTGATTTTGACATGAGGGCCGTGCTTCAATTTCTTTTGACCTTTGTGATATATATTAAAAGCAGAAAAAGGATTACATAGTAGCATGGCTTTACATGTGTATTTTAATATCACAGCATAATAACGTGCCAGATTCTTATTTGAGCTGAATTCCTAGTGAATGGAGAATTTTAAAGCTGAAAAACAATAGCAGTGTTCTCTTAGTTTGGTGTTATGCTTTATTTTAGGATGGTAAATGCGGAACTATTTCGTTCCTCCTAACAGATACAATATATAAGTATGTTCAGTTATTTGTTACAAATATTCTGCTGAAGTTCCTGATCATGAATTTTGTTTGCACAAGAGTGCACATGATTTTGTTGCCAGTTAATATACGTGTGTGTCTGTGTGCACACATGTGCATGCTTGTGTGTATATAAATAGGGAATTAGAGATCGCTGTGATGGGAGAGTTACCAAGAACAACCAGAAGGAAATGCTTGTGGTGGGTATTTGTTTTTACTACTGCTTTGTTTATGATGGGCTAAGCCAAAAATTGTGATTCATAGAAATCGACTCAATTTAACGTAATTTTTTTTTTCAGGAGGACCAGAATTCTGATTAATTCCATATACTCCCTTCCCAGTCTGTGCTGCTGTCATTCCTTTACAAGTCGTTGTTCATGCAGCCCTTCCTTGTCCATGCTGTCTAACAGCACATGCAACATTGTCCTCCTCAAGGACTGGGACCTTCCTGTGTTACCCATTCACCCAATTTCAATTCCATTTTATCTGGCATTCTGTTCCTGAAGGACGCTGGAACAGAGAAAGCTTACAAATTTTTTACACTGTATCGATAATGAAGTTCACAAAATCAACTTTATGTATCTTTAAAAGGCCGGTTCAGTCTTCCAGCACTCCCAGGCAAAATCACCTTCGTTCATTCTGCTGCCCACTTTCTCCACTAATCAGGTGCACTCACAGTTGATACACGTATCTACATCATTTTCTTAATTAAACTGTAGCACACTGGCAATGGACAGCCAGTTTGTTGCCAATGATCATTCCCCAGTCTTCTTTCAAAGTTCTTTTTTACAAGACTTTTTTCTGTCTGTTGTACAGAATTGCTTGTTTCAACCTACTGTATTCAAGATCACGCCTCATTTTGTACTCTTCTGCTTGTGGTCTGGGGTCTCTGTTTCCAAACAACAATGGCAACAGCAGCAGCAGCTTATATGTAATGAATAATTTTATACTTCGCAATACATGGTCTGAGACATTTCTTTCCATTTGTCTCATTCCCATTATAATGTAAAATCTGTACTGTTTCACTAGTTTAGTTTTCCTGTAAATTTGTTACATACTTTGTCCTTGCTTTTTGAAAGCACCATGATTTTCTGCTGGTTTATCAATTAAAGACCTTGGAAAACCAGACCAAATAACCTGCAGAAGTTAGTAATTCTTTCACTGTCAAAAAGAGTTGCACAATACAGAACTGACTTCACAAGTCTTTTGGGATGTAGGCAAAAGCAAGTTTTGGGATGTAGGCAAAAGGATTCTGTACAGGGTAGTAGTTCAGAAATCATTTTTTAATGAAGATAGTGAAACACACTGTGATACAGATATATATTAACATAGAAACAGTATGTACATTACAGTTATTCAAGGAAAATATTGCACATTCTGCAAAACATTTCCAGTGCAGGTAACAGATTTTTTTGTTTTGGAGATGGATTCTAATTGGACAGTTGAATAAAGATAGATTTTTGAAAAATCATTATAAGTTAATGAAAGGCTTCATTTTCTAAGTACTTCCACTTCCCCCCCCTGCAATTGTACCCTTTCAAAATTAAGGCAGAAATTAAACCAAAATGCCACTTTGAGTGGGTATTCAGAGACTTGCCAAGATGTAAGAATGCAACATTTAAATATCTTCATTATCTCTCCTTCGCTACCAAAAAAACCCCAGCAATACGCAAATTCAACCCAACTGGCCAGTAGTCCATCTGACCACAAGGCCACTCACTTTCCAGTCTATCTAGATCAGCCTTACAAGGCCTCAGAGAAGGCAAATGTTTCTTCGATAATGACCAGCATGGTAGATTAGGAATCTTTTCATTTTACCAGCTTTCAAGTGAAAGAAGAAAAGTGCACGGAAATCATTAACTCTTTTGATTTTGTCAGAACTCTGCTTCTGCCGGCAGAAATGTGACTGTTAGAAGAAAATAATGCCTGTAACTTTGAGACTGATCCTTTCAGAAGCATTTTCCTTTGCTCACGACAGACAGCAGGCTGAGCCTGCCGTGATATAATCCCAGCGAATTGGTTAGTGTTTCCCATACAATTCAATACTCATTATATTGAAAGCAGAAATCAAATGACAGCATACTATATACAACCATTGTTTGTGGAAAGTCTGTCTTTGTTGCTGGGGATGATTTAATCCTATGCTATGCTGCTTCTGTATTTCGTTAAAAACTCTTCTGGAATTTCATTGTTTCTTGTTCAGATACAACTGGAACTTCTAAAACAAGTTTCTGGTTGCCTTTGTGTCTTTGGAAGTAAAAACAAATGAGAAGTTTTGTTTTAAAAAGGCTAGAGATGACTGTTAAAAGTCATTACCATAATGCCACTGCTTAGATCAAGGTGAGAATATTGCGTTAGGTGGAATAGTGATGTTGCACCAATTTTTCAAGTACTAATTCTGTGTAATTCCAGCACATACCTCCCCCAAGGAACAATATCCTTTCCTTGTCATACACTACTGAAGATTCAAAATATTTAAATTACCAAAAGTAGTGACTGAAGGATATAGAATCATGGAATCATTTCGGTTGGAACAGGCTCTCAGGATCATCGAGTCCAACCATAAGCTAATCTACCTCTAGCACTAAATATGTAGCAATCCTTCTATCTGAGCAACCTGTGATGAAATTAGAGAATACTAAAAGTTTGCTGTTATCCCTGTGAAACAATCAATTTCTGTTTTCTACTACAATAGTCTAAGTTATAGGAGCAAAAGAAGAAACTGGGTAAATGTCAGTTATTTGAAATCACTGATAATGAAGGGCCTGGAAAGCAGGTTGGGTTTCGAGTACAAAAAGACAGAGGAAAAAAGTCTAAGCAGGAAACATGGGATTCAATGGTAAATTCCGGACCTTACATTGGCTTTTTTTTTCGCTAAGAGAAACATATCACCAAATATTGATACATTTGCGACTACCTAGCAACCCTCATGACGATCAGCAAACTGATGTATCTTCAAATTCTATTCACCTCTTTGACACAAGAGACATATAAGCATTCCCTAGGCAAATTCATGCATATCTAAAAGTGAGAATAAGTTCAAAGACATGTGGAAAGTTCCAGTATCATGCAATGCACTCCTTAGACGATACATCAAATTTACCTATTGGTATCACGAGCACACCTGTTCTGAAACAGAACACTTTTAATCAGGTAGCCTTATCACTCAACAAATAAATTATTTTGACCAAAGACTCTGTTCCTTCTCAATCAATCACATTTACCTGTCCTGATAATACAATTCCAACTCTGCTTCACAGTCTCCCAGCAGGACACAAAGACTATTCAGATTTGATGTTTTACATAAAAGCAGCAGGAAAATACCATGTTTGATTTCTTTGCCATTGAGAAAAAAATATTTGAAAGGTAAAAAACTTGCTATTTCTTTAGCAAGTTCATTCATGTTTTCAGTTCAATTGAGTCTTACCTCTCCTTCCTGCATAAGAAAGTTAGACGTGCCAGGACTGCAAGACCGACTATTCCAAATATACAGCCAAGAATAATTACTTGTTTGATATCTGAAAAACAGAGACCAGCCACAACAAAACAGGAAGACATTGATACATTTCTTCAAATCTGTTTGAATATAGTCACATATGATAATTTTTACTGTTATTTGTGTTTGTGGAACAAACTGGCAATGAGTAGGAGGTCACATAGTTCCTACATGTGACGGGGCAGGTGGTGGCAAAAGCTGTTGTAACACCAAGAGAGCATGGCTAGTGGTTAATACGTAGTCAACATCATGAATGTACAATATTTGTGTAGAACTGCCAATCCCAACAACTGACAAGTTTTCGATCCTTTTTCCATACAGTTTGATTGCTTTAAAAATTGCCCCTATTTTGGCATGAAAATTTCACAATTGCCTCTGCTGCTTAATGCTCCAGGTAGAAGACCCCAAAAGTCACTGTTCTGATGTGGGTATGGTGAACTGCATCAGACAGTACAGACACACTAAAACTGTCAGTTTAATTCTGTGATTGCATAATAAGGACACATGAAAGATAGAAAGAAACAAGACACTAAACAATTTTTGATTAACAAATCTCCTTGTGTTTTCTTATTCTACTAAAGAGTTGCAGGTTACCAGTTCTGTCACTTTCCTGCTGATGTAGGACAGTTCTAGCAGGATGCTGTGTGGCTGTGCTGAGCAACGGAAGCTAAAGATCTCATGCAAATGAATTTTTCATGACACAAGAGGATTAGTAAAATTTTAGGAGATGCAGCATGTGGAGTGAACTGTCAGGGAGAAACAATGCTGCTTGAATTTTGTATCCTTTAAGGAAAACACCTGTTTGAGTACCACTGCTGAAAAACTCAAGTCCCAGTGTGATCAACTTTGTTCCAGGTTCACTGTCAAGAGAGTCAAACAAGTGCAGTTCCTTGGCTCTGAGACACTTAGGTGTCCTAAGGTCAATGTAGATTCAATGCTATATCCTTTTCCTGCACCTAATAATAGCACTACATGCGTGTGTCATGGAGCACACAGCTTATCTAGACATATGTGAGCAGTGGTGCATCTGAGCTGTAGTGTATTTGGGCTGAATTTCTGCCAGCCCTTCTTTCCATCACTTCATCACACCTGCAGGAAGACCTGCCCAAACTACAGCCCAGCACACTGTGATGGCAGAGCAATGTAACAGATACATCCATGATCCTGCGATAGATAATCTGGTTTCCAATCTGGTTTATACTGAAGTTTAAGGAAAGAAGTGGGATTCACAAACTGCTTCACAGACATTGGTCCTTCATCCAGTGACTTCTGCTACTTCTGTTTGGCTAACACACGCCTTATGGGCAGGTACCCTGGCCTCAGTGGTTTGGTCCAGGGATGATTTGCCTTTACTGTGGAATCTTTGTATGTAATTTATAATCTCAGGTTATATTTCTTGATTTTAATATGTTTTGCAGCCAGTCTCCTGGGAACGATAGACAGACAACAATTCCATAATAAGAAGACCTAGTGTTTGTTTGCATCCTCATCTGAAAAAATGTACAGAAGACTAAGGAGATTTCTGACAACTTTCCAAAAGGAAATTTACACAGAGCCTGAGCCTGGAAAATGAAACCTGAAAGTGGGAAGAGGAGGGGTTAAAAACAGAAACAAGCAAAAAGGACAGACAAAACCAGATGGTACTTAACTTTAATTCAAGGAAGGAAAACTCAAAAGCAACAATATGTAGGCCCAACAGCATAATTTGCCTTTGAAACTTCAAATACAGAAATGGATTTTGCAAAATAACTCGTCTTCAATTTCCTCGGTTTTGTCTCTCTTCCTATCCAGTTTTCATAGTTCTCACGCTTTTATTTTAGTTGTTCTAGCTTTGGAAAAACAGAAGCATACGGCAACTAAAAACCCTTGGTGATCTGCAGTACAGGGCTTGAATGTGATGTGCCACAAAGCTGCAGCAGTGTAATGGGCACAGCGCTGTGACGGAGAGCTCGTGGAAGCCGGCAGTACCAGAGGGCTGAGCCCTGTGTCCTTGACCAGCATGAAATAAATTATTTGAAAAAGTGTTTTTTAACAGTTCATGCTGGAAGTAAAAATGTGACCACAAATCACAGTGGCTAGGTCAGTGGTCACCCATTCAGGCGCCCAGAAATTTGGAAGTGCTGTCCATTAATTTTGTCAGCATTTTCCTGGCACCGCGAAGGCCCCCCGTCACAGGGCTCGATCAAATGGGTGTTGGTGAAACAGCAGCGTTCTGCTGTGCAAAGAGGAAAACAGTGGAGAAAACCAATCTCAGTAACAACAAATGTTGACAGCATGAAGACTTTTTCTGTACTTATGCTGAATTTAGAATCAACACAAGGAAAACTGGCACTGGATTTCAGCTGTGTCTCAGAGACTGATACGCCGCAGCATATCTGATGATGCAGAAGGAGGAACAAGGCTAGATATGAATGCCATTATTAGGGCACAGCAGTAAAAACAAAAAGAATGAAGAACTAGTAGGCAATTTGTATTTTATAGTCTCAATCAGTTGTCAGTATTGTCAGGATCCTGCCACACTCCCATTTCCTGAGGCTGACGAAAATCATCATTTTTGGCTCACATTACAAATGAACTACAACCCCAAATATCAAATAGTAAGGAAGGTCTTTGTTACAATCAGATCAATACGATTCTTTCACACCCTGTTGCTGTTTGTCATCTTTCAGGAAACCACGTGCTGGAAAGCATTGCGGGTTTTGTTTGTTTGTGCGTGAAGCTGCAGCATAACTCTGTCATTCCAAACACAGTTAATCTCTGCCTATCTTCCAGCTCCTTCCCTCGGCTCTCTCAGGGCTGGCTTTTTGCCCCCCTTTCTCTAGTGTAAATGTCAGCATCCAGTTTGCTTATTGAGACTGACTGGCTCCTATCCAGTATGTATGCGGTTGATGGCAGCAATGGAAAAATGTTCTTAGCTTTCAGCTTGGCAAAATGTTTTGCCACTGACTTTTTAAGATCTGGCCTTACTTTGCAAAGATCTCATTCTTCCCAGACTTTGAGAGATGATCTATTATTACTGTGAACTATGAAGCATGCTAAATTATCTGCTAAACTTCTGAATCTCTCATATTTTCAACAGTTAACTAAAGTACTCCATATGCTCTGGTCTATCATATTAAACAGAAATGTTTTGAAATACCGCTAGTTTCAGTCTTTCCAAAATAGCATCACTACTGAGATTGGCCATTGTGAACACAATCAGATGTATATTGATTATTAACAATGGCTGGTCCAAGAAAACTTCCATGAACATTCACTCATCTATTTAAAATTCAGCAATACTCCCTGTTTTGTATGAGCAACTGTTCAACAACTATTCTTTATCTTAAAGTCCACAGTCTGCTGCCCAAACTCACTGCAGTTCATCTCATAAATACTACTAAACATGCAGAATTGCATTGGAAATGAACAAGCAATAGGTGCGGGCCTGCAAAGGCCGATAAAACCTGTCAGTTGGCCAAGAATTCATTGCTGATGTGTTGTGCACTTTCCACATTTCTTTGGAAGATGCTCAGAATGGAGAATCTGTTGATATGAATGATTTGAAGGGCAAGGGCACTTTCGGGAACAACTAACTCAGCACTAAAAGTGCTTTGACACACCATGTGCCCTTGCATCACCCTGGTGCTTTGAAACATTGCCATCTTGAGGACATTTGGAGTGAAGGAGGTGGTGTACAAATGAAGCTGAAACTTAGAAAATATTGGGCAATTTCTTGTAAATCATAGAGACAGCCTAACTGCTACAAATCAAACAGTCCCAGGCTCATTGATAATCTAAGAGTAGTGACACAAGAGGGGTAATAAATTTATGTTATTTATATTGAATGCTATTACATCATGCATGATAATTTTATTAGTATAGAATAATATATTAAGAGATAACATAATCCTTTAGAACAGAAGCATGGAAGTCTCCAACAAGAATGAGCTGTGTCTGGTCTAAAATCACAGAATGGTTGAGGTGGAAAGGCTCCTATTTTGTTCCTCTTATCAAAGGGATGTCTGGAGGTCATCTTGCCCGAGTCCCCTGTTCAAGCAGGGCCACCCAGAGTCAGTTGCCCAGGACAGCCTCTTGACAGCTTTTGAATATCTTCAGGAAGGGAAACTCTACAGCCTCCCTGGACAATCTGTGCCAGTGCTCAACCACACTCACAGTGAAAAAGTGTTTCCTGATGTTCAGAAGAGTCACAGAATCATAGGATCATTTTGGTTGGAATTGATCCTCCAGATCATCAAGTCCAACCACTGATCTAACACTGGCACTAACCTGTGTCCCTAAGAACCTCATCTATGCTTCTTTACAACCCCTCCAGGGATGGTGACTCAACCACTTCTCTGGGTAGACTGTTCCAATGCCTGACAACCATTTCCATGAATAAATTTGTCCTAATATCCAATCTAAACCTCCCTTGGCGCAACTTGCGGCCATTTCCTCTCATCCTGTCACAGGAGACCTCCTGAGTTTCAGTTCGTGCCCATCACTTCTGGTCCTGTCCTTGCGCCCCACTGAAAAGAGTGGAGCTCTGTCCGCTTTGCACCCTCCCTTCAGGTATTTGTGCACAAGGTCCCGTCACCCCTCAGCCTTCTCTTCTCTGGGATGAGCAGCTCCCAGCTCTCTCAGCCTTTCTTCATAGCAGAGATGCACCAGACCCCTAATCAGCTTCATGGCCCTTTGTTGGACTCTCTCCAGCATGTCCATGTTTCTCTTGTGCTGAGGAATGCAGCGCTGGACACAGTATCTCAGCTGTGGCCTCGCCAGTGCTGAGCGGGGGGAAGGATCATGTCCCTCAGCCTGCTGGCAATCCTTTGCCTCATGCAGGCTGGGACACCAGGAACCCTGTTTGCTGCAAGGACACACTGCTGGTTCGTGTTCAACCAGGTGTCTGCAGGGGCCTCAGGTATTTTTCTGCAAAGTTTCTCTTCAGGCACTGATTTTATAATGTGACTTCATAACCCACCCCTCAGATGGCTCAGACTGGGTATACGTTTGCCCCAGTTACTTGCAATGACAGTTAAAACTGTATTAGTGATGACAGAATGAAGGATGACAGTAAATGGCTGCGGGTTGTGTCATTATTTATACTTGAAAAGTAGCTCAAATTATTTGGATACTAAAGGATTTCAAGAATCTCCAGTTCTCTACGTGTATGCATAGAATAGATATTTATAAAGCTGCTGAAAGAACAGTACATTTATATAAGAAAATTACATTAAAATAATATTGCAAATAAGGATTCTTTTGTAGCCTTTTACATTTTGTTATGGAATCATTCTTAGCTAAGTATTATGCTTTCCAGTTTTTATAAGACTGAGTTTGAAATTTATTTTACATTGTCCACTCAAGAAGCATGCCTACCAATTATTTTCAACCAAACCTAGAGAAAGGGAAGCATGTAACCCAAAACGTTCAGAAAGAGTAGATATATGAAATAAATAAAAACAAAACCAAACACCATAAATCACCTGTTATTTAGATTTGAATATTAGTCTTCCTAGAAACCCAGCAATCTCATGTCCAATGTCTTCCCAAGTAAGAGAAGTTGCTTTTGTCAAGGGCCATCGTTGTATACTGAGATTGCCTTGTTCATTAAATGATTTTTAATGTAAATTTGTAACATTTAAAAGGAAACAGACCTGTTCCCGGGATGCAACTGGGTGTGTCTCCAGACCAGGCCCCTGTCACTTGGCAAATTCTTTCCTTTGACCCACTGAGTTCGTAGCCCTCATCGCAGATGAAACTGATGGTTGAGCCCAACAGGTAGGCAGTTCCATTCTTTCTTCCATTGACTGGGTGACCCAGCCAGCCACAGGAGATCACTAGTAAAAGAAACACATCTAGTTAAAGTATTTTTGATTTGGACTAGCAAGTCTCCATCACAATGATTCAAATGGCACTTTAGTGGCAACTTATGGAAAGACAAAGATTTGTAGGCCAACTGAAAGAAATTTATTTTGTGCTTCTCTAAGTATCCTACCAGTGAAGAGTCTTCTTGGTACAAGGACAATTCCTCCCAACAACCATGTTTACAGGTCCATGAACCTACAGCTGAGCAAAGCCCCCTTGAACAGTGTCAACTACATAGATACCCTGCAGAAAGAACTGTAGTGATGGACGCTTTGTGGAATGTTGCATCACCTGGCTGTAGATTTTCTACCAGCAGCTTGCGATTCTGATGAGATAGTTTTGTGGAACTTCCCACTTGAAGGCTTCTTGTTGTCAGGACATCGAATCTGCAGAATGGGTCAGAGTCACAGAGCGAGTGCATCTCTTTCACCAAGGGATCAGCAGGGTCTTCATAAGGAAAGAACACGGGCAGAAAGGAAGCATTGTGCTTTTTCTCATAAAAGAAGTTGTTGAGTAAGAACTCTGTGTCATAAGTAAAGAGGGAAGTTCCATTTTCAACAGCCCCTTGGGAAACAAAGAAAGAGAGATTCATATGGAACATTGCCTACAGACTTATACCACCTTCTGCTACTAATCCAAGTGCTTATTTACATAAACGTAGCTACAGCTGGAAGAGATCTGTGAAGCCCTACAGCTTCCTTCCTCTCAAGATTATTTTTCTTTTCATATGGAGCATTCTAACTTAGCACAAAAGTTAGTGTCTGCTTAACCTGGTGTTTGATCAATTACTTAAAATTAGATCCAAATAATTGTGTAACTATTATTTTACATAAAGGTTGTTTTAGATGCCTGCTGGCAAAATGGTGATAAAGAAGTACCTCAGACAGAGCTAACCCGACCAAACATTACAAGCAACACAAATCCTGATCCTGCGTGTACCTAAATATATCATATCTGCCATGGTCCTGCTTTTTGTTTTCACTCCGCTAAATCAGAAGCTTCCTCACGTAGGAGCAGTGAGACTTTTCAGTATGATCTGAATTGTAGAGTACAGCTATGCTGTGCTTCATACAGAAATCGACTGGTAGCCAGACGGTATTTTGCGTCATGTTCTAGCCTATCTCCCAACCTGATGTCAGGAGGAATGCTGACCAGTTTAATGCTGCAGGCTAGATATAGCAGCCTAATCACTTTCATTAAATGAAAGCAGCCATTCTTTTACACACACACCCACAAACTCTCCTTTTAAAAGGGACTATTATTAAGTTGTGATTTAATAAATGATTTTTTTTAATTGTCAGCATGGTACTTGATAGAAACATTGCTAATATTCTGGAAAAAGATAGCTGACCCTAGATATTGCTATACTTTTGTAACACTTTAGTCTGGTGATGCTGTGTTTAGCTGACCAGAGCAGACAGAATTCTGGGAAGTGGAAGCTGTGAAATATGAACTCTGATTCTTTACGGACCAAAGTGCAGGATGCTCCATTGTGATTCTGTCTGCAATAATTCGCCTAGGTACATTACCCACTTGGCTGGAGGAGGGCATACTTCTCTTACTCCCTTCTTTTCCCCCAGTATAGGTTGCTTAGCACAGACTTCATTTGCTGGTCTGTAAATTACAAGCTGTCTTGAATGAGTAAAGAAAATGTAATAATAGATCAGAAAAATGACTTACAGTTAGCTCCAAACTCAAACAACTGCTGGGGACTTGCGTGAACTGACATCATGGTTTTATTCCTGAAGGTATACTCATCCTCTGTATTGCCATTCATTACCCCAAAGAGACCCTGTGTGTGATTCATAAACTTCTCTGGGAGCAGAACTGTAAGGGCCAGAAATCCTCCACTTCCCCTTATTTCCACACCAGACCCTGAAGAGAACATCACTGTGATGTTCTGATCAGCTGTAGAATGGAGAAAGAGACCTGTAACAGTGAGAAGAAGGGGACAAAATAACTGATCATTCATAGAGAACAGACTGTTGTGTCATCAGTTTCAACCATTTTTCATAAAGTTTTTTCTCCCTTCCACTCTGGGCTACATTCTAAGAAGGATTTAAAGGGAGGCCACACCTTCATACCTACAACAGTGGTAAGATGGCTTCTACAGAGTAGTATATAGTTGATACAAGTTCCTCTGCCTTCTGCCAGGGTCCCAGAGCAGGAGCTTTGAGATATTAGGTGATTAAATCAGATAGTGGCTGTGACCTGGAAGCACTGCTCTCAGGGGTAACAGGTGTCCTCTGCTTCTTGATTGTCTTTTTTTTTTTCCCTTCCTGCATCTCTCTGCTTCTGCATCTCCTTGTCAACGTAGCCTTCCCTCTGCTCTTCATTGTATTTTCCAGCCATTTGAGAAATACTAAAGCTAGCCCCAGAAAGCTTCCTCTGCTGAATAGGAGGCTTACTGTTAAAATTCTAGTAATGCTTAGAGTGTTTGCCAAATTATTATACAGACAAATCAAATGATCACACCCGTGGAGAAAAAAAAGTCAACTATTCACAGTCTTTTCAGCAGAACAATAGAGGAATAACATCTGACCAATCAAAGGAGCTCCTGATAGGTCATGCTCATAAATGCCCATGCTCTCAATTTTGTTTCTTTCACCAAGGCCTTGCCAACCATGCACTACCACTGATTTTGCCTCAAACTGGCAGCAACTGAACTGAAGAAAGTAATGCAATAATAAGATACATTCTAATGAGCTAGGACATTGCCTGTCCTTTGTTTCACTCCTTACATAATTTTTGAAGTGACCTGCAGCCTGTTTCACAAAAGGACGCTGAAAAGAGAGTTGAAATGCATGCATCTAGAGATGTTTCTAACTATACATGGACCCCATCAGAATACAAGAGCTTATAAGGCTAACGTGTTTAACTAACCTTTCAGGTCCAGCCAACTTTGCTCAGAGAAGCTGACAACCTTCTGGTTCAACAGGACCTCCAGATTCGAATCCTTCGCGTAGCGCACTTCAATCACATCAGAGTCGTTCTCCTGCATGGCCACTGCAGACAAGCCTGTCACCTGAGCCCCAGTTCCTTCAAATAAAAAAACAACCCCCCAAAATGCCCAACATGATTTAAAGTAAATATGGAAGTTTATAATGATATCAGCAAAAAAGCCCACAGATATTTCCTAAAAATAAGCAAATACGATTCTTTAAATTTGAGGGAATTGTTAAGCATGTAAGTCACATAAAAACTCACAGTGTAAATCTCCTACCAGTACAGTATATTGCAAGCAGAATGTTTAATGCTAAAAAAGTCTTTAAATTCTAAATTCTTCATCCCAAAGGCAATGGCTGAGCCATTGAAGAAGACTGGTTGATCTTGCATATTCTGTCCTGTGAGTAAGGCCTGGGAAAATCGAGGATAATTTCAGGGAGGGCACGACAGAAAAAGGAAACAGAGTGAACAAAAAATTAAGAAACTGATCTTCAGAATTAACTGCTCAGTGACTCGTGCCACTTTTACCACAAACACAGTAAAAATGCATCAGCTGGGAGCTGTTGACTGATTCCTAGAACTGACCTTATGTTTCCTTATAGATGGGAAAGGGCATGGGAGGAAAGGAGAATTGTTTTCTTGAGCTCTTAAACACAATAGAAAACCTTATGCTTCCATTACTCGTACCAAATAAAACTATCAAATAACCTTTGATTAGGAAGTTAGTTTTGGTTTTGTTGTTTTTTTTTTTCCTGAACTTTTAGTCTGCCTTCCGATTAGCTTCAAAATGTTGACCTTTCATAAGTGGCCAAAAAAGAAGACTAGAGAACATAGGCGTTATGATATGAAGAGCAAATCAACCGACTCCAGAAGCTATTATTTGTCATCACTGCTTCCTCTCTTACCAACTTACCATTTGGAAAGTGCACCTCCTGTGTCCTCCCTTGCACTCTCAGGGATGTGAGATCAGACTCTACCAACGTGTATTCTCCTTGGCCTTTGAAGGTGAAGTTCAGACCATCAAATGTGAAGAAGTGAGGATCCCCAAAAGCAGATGCTGTTTTTAAAAGCGGAAATAGAAATAAGAACAAGCGAAAACACAACCAATTACTCCTCTTCTTAGATTCATGAGAAAAAAAAATCTCATTGTGGTCATCCAAAGAATGGCATTTAAACAAAGTAAAAAATGCAAGGCCAACCCATGGTAAACATGACATGAGGAACAGCCGTGACCACCTTGAACAGCACTGTGGGAACAGCGAGAAATGTCATTCCAGTTACCCTCATGTTAATCGGACAACATTTAGGGCTGCACTTTAAAAGGCTGTGATGGGCAGCAATGCTTATCTGGTAAACCCCCTACCAGAATCCCCACTATCAGACTACAAGACTGATTCGCAGTGTATGGGGAGATTTGGACACAAACGCATTCCACAAGTACCTCATGAGGGAGCTTCCTAATGTAGCTGGAAGTGACAGAAGTGTCAGAAGGCCCCTCTCACTTCCAGCAAAATAAGTTGTGTCATCTTATCTGAGGTATGACTCTCAATGAGTAAGGATATCTATGTGGCAAGTACATGCTTAACTGCTTAATTGTCAGGTATTTCGATATCATTATCTCTTTCAATCTTTCTCTAGAGAAAGAGTCCTCTCCATATATCAGGTTCATTAGACCAAGGCAAAGAAGGCCGATTTTTTTCTCCTCAGCAGTTAGTGCATTCACTTGGGATTTTCAGACCAAAGCACACGTAGGAAACCAACACTCACAACAGAAAATCACGGTAAAGAAGGCCTGCCCTGCGTGACAGGTTCAAGTAATTTCTCCATGTTGGGCAAATGAGGTGTTTAAGCACAGTGTCCCATGTTTGAGGAGAGTTCTGTAAGTACCAGGGCAGGTGACTTCTTTTGCTTCAGTTCATTTTGTACCGCACCCATCTTTGGCACGCTCCGAGAAACTTCTGTCATTAAGATCTTTGCAGAGGGTTCTGTGGCATTTTGAGGGTTAGTTTTCTCTGATGTTTAGGCTCACTCAAGGTTAATGAACACTCTCCTGGCTGTGTGGTAGCACAGGCAGTTTGGCATTTACTTTCTAGGAGAAAGACGAACATCTGTAGTGCCTAGTGAGAGCTGCATAATGAATTTTTGTCACGTTTGAGAGATGGATCTAATGACATAAGTACCTTTGGGAATCTTTCTGCAAGACCACGTGCTTCACATCCTTCATCAACATGTCTTTGCTTAAGAGGGGCACGTTGTAGCCTTTCTCTCCCCCAGCGGAACTACCAGGGCCCTGAGCACACTCATAGGCCTCAACTGCACTGACCAGTGTCACCGGGCCCTCTACCTACCCTCTGTCCACAGACTCTGCTTCAGCTCAGGCTCAGGCCCTCAGTTCCTGCCTGAGCTATGTCACAGGTGTCTGCATCTCCAACACAGCCATGAACGCTGCTGATCTGCACACAGAGCTGTGACTGACTTCCTGGCTTGTCCTTGGACATGCCTTGTCACTACGGACTTGCCCGACAATCGCTGGACTGTGTCTCACCCTGGTTACCATCATTGGACCAGATCACAATTAAAAACCACATTCAGGTTTCACCACTGGTAGATCAATTGAAATCTTCAATGGAAATTTTCCATGGGACATTGTACTCTCACCATTGTCAACTGACATACATGCATATACAAATATTCTGTATCAGAAAGCTACCCTACGGAATGGAATTCTGAAGCCCTTACCAGCTCGAGGTGGGCGATACGTCTTGCAGTCGCTGGAGGGCCGCCTTTTCATATAGAACTGACAATTATCAGACCACAGGCAGCAGTAATAGAAGCTGATAACATCATAAAGCCAATGGGAATAGCCAGGAATCCGGGGAGGCTTGAGGAAAGGTGGTGACCCCCAGTCATGGCCTCGGTCGGGTGTGCTGCCTCCTGTGGAGTCATACGTGAGGATTTGGGTCCCCGTGGAGTCGTAGCAACACTGCTGTCCTGCTGCGTACTGGGGACTGGTTGAGAAAAGAAGTAAGAATAAAGTCATCATTCAGGTTTTGAAGACAATTCATATTTAGAGTTTATCTATTGCCTTTTTATGGATATAGCTAAAAGTTTCGATATCCAAGCTTTATATGATGTCCAGAGATTATACCTCCCAGCTAGACCCCATCTCCCTCACCCCACTCTGTTCTTACAAATTAGACCGATTAGGGATAGGGAGGGAGAGGTTTTTAACCAAGGCAGTAAGGACATTCTGTAAGCCTTATAGCTACACGAACACAGCACTCTTTAAAAATATTTCTGGTAGAAAGAGTGAAAAGAACAACCTGTTCAGCTTAAACAGACCAATATAGGAAAGGCTTAATTAGGCCTAACCAAATATGTTTTAGACATTAGCACTTGTTTAGGTATCCTAAGGCTTAGCACAGTGCAATTAATTGTTTATTAAATATAAGGCCTTAACTTCATCAGCAATGAGGGCCAATAGGTGAACAAGAGGGAAACAATGGTTGCTATGAACCTGATAGTTGAGAGTCCAGAGACCTTGGTGAAGTTTCTATCTCTGAGGTGCAACAAGTCATTAAAAAAAAGTGGTTTTAAAAAGTTTTCTTTACCTGGCTTGAATGCCTCTGACACAATGCACGGCACCAGGGTGGTAAGTACACACACTCCCCTGTTCAATGTCACAGCCATAATCTGTCTGAAAAAGATCAATGCTCAGGCTTAATGGGGTGCTTTCCCCATTCTCCTTCCTCTTTTTATGTCCTCTCCCCACTCTTTGTCTCTGACATGTGTGTAAAGTCTGAACGAACTGGTTGCAGCTGTGTGTTGAGTAGGACAGAATGACGGGAAACAGTGAATTTAATACTGAAATGATCGGAGGAATGTGTTAGTCTAACCTGGGCAGTTTGCAATCTGTTAAAACAGCCCTTGAAGAACAGATGCAGATTGAGAATTCAGCTCTAAGTGCACAACAAACACAAATCACGCCACACTAAACTTAACTTTTCTCCTGTGTTCTTAGACAGAGGCAGTGTAGTAGATCTAATGTTTTTTCTCCACGTGCTTTTAACTGCATCATTTAAAATACACATCATGTTGGAGGCTCATAACCAGGAAAGAATAGTAACAAAATTACAGGAAGTAACATATCTCAAAGAATTCACCCCTGTTCCCAGCTCCTCCCTGAGTGTTTTCTGTCTGCCACTGGAACTATTGTCTTAATTCCCTGTTTGAAGGTGATTTCCTGTCCTACAGGCACTTTTTGAATTCAGACTACCTGGATAAGCTGCCTCTGCCTTTTGACATGCTACTTGTGCAAATTTAAACACAATTTAATTTCCTTGTAATGACTTTTAAAGAGGCAACAGGGCTGTGTGGAGAGTATGGCATTCCCTTCTACTTGGAACCATAATAAGCTAGAGAGGGTCAGTTAATAACTTACATGGAACCTGCCAGTGTCAGCTCTTGCCTGTGCCAAGGTGCAAGGGCAATCTATAATTTCTTCCAGGAAGTTTGGAAGCTTCTCCTCGTTTCTATCCCATTCTATACATTTTGCAGTTGCCCATGCATTTGTGTCATTTCGGAAGTCTTCTCCGAGGTGCCAGGCCAGTGCATGCACTGAACTCCAGACCGATGGAATGTTGCTGGAAAAAAAATAAAGAGCCAAAAAATAGATCTGATACCTGAACAAGCACTGTTTTGACAGCAACACTGTGTCTTAATCACTAACGATAATTATGAAGAATCTTTCAAATTGCGAGCTATATCATTACAAAGGCCACTGCTTTCTTTCTCCTGCAAAAAGTTACAGCAATTTAAAATTCTCCTAATTTAGAAGGTGACAGGCCAGCATGCAGCAAGTACACAACAATCAGAGTACATTTTAGCATGTGTGATTCTGGCTTGCATGGCTCTTTTCAGAGACAAGTTTTCTACTCGTGCCTTTTCATATCATAGTACTATTTAGGCCAGAATGAAGAATGCCTGGATGCTCTGACAAAACCTAACCCTGTGCACCAGCAGGATCAGGCCTCATGGCAATAGAAAGGGAGAAACTATTCAGAATCCTTGCAGAGTCCCAAGACTACTCTGCTCTGCACCCAGTAAAAGATATCATACATGAAGTGTAATAAAAAACCCTCCAGAAAGAGAAAAGGTTGCACTTCTGTGGGTAGCAACTCCTAAATGCTAAAAACGTTTCTGATGTATTAGCAACATGTTCTGACACTGAAGAGGTGGCATTCGTATGTTCACAGGGGCTACACCATCTACATCAGAAAGTGCAGACGTTGAAGAATTATGAAGAAACATCTACCCAAGCTCAGAATATGAATGGAGCACTTACAGAGGTAAATCACCAAAAATCACAGGGAAATATACAATGAAATAAAAGGAAGTGGGCATAAAATTTGTAGGAATGCAAAGGCCTGCATACAAAATAAAAAAAGAATAAACAAAGAGGAAGGTCTGTGGGTGCAGTGACAGAAATTGGACTACCAGGGCCTCCTCCACAGTTGTGACAATAAAATAAATCAGCAGATTCTGGTTTGCCGAGGGCACTGGGTTTGGCCAGGCTCGTGTCCCTCTTTACTTTGTAAACTGTCTTTATCTCGACCCATTAATTTTTCCTCACTTTTGCCTTTCCAATTATCTCCCTATTTTTTCATATTAAATGAAGCCTGAGTCCCAGTTTTAAATGTCAAAGTAGACAGCAGCTTTAACACAGGAAGCAATAATATGGTATCTGCAATAAATGAACATTGTGGCGTACTTGCCTCTGCCCATCAGAATAGCTGCTGGGTATAATTCTCAAAATCCCAACGTCCCATGTACTGTAGTTTCCTGTAGCAGGTACCGGAATGAAAGAAAATGTCCCAGTGTTGGGGATTTCTCTTGCCAAAGTATAAAGATATTTCCATTCAGCCAACCAGTTTTCTGAGTAACTGTCACCTGTCACACAGAGGAAGAAAATAGTTTCAGATGCTGGAAAAGAATGGTTACAGCAAGATTGAAATTAAATGTCTCCAGCCATACGTAAATGAAAAGGAAAAGCTGACACTATTGTAAAGAGTTATTTATACTTGCAGAGCTCTGCACGTAAGTTACACACGTGGTGGCTGCTTGTGCGCAGGTACAAAAAGTGTCACTTTACCTGTTTCCTGGTATCCCCAAACTTCTATGTTGATGTGGGTTGCTGCAAGTACCTGGTGTGTCCAGGTAAGGGTTAAGTTTCCGTCTGTGTTGGGGGTGCCATAGTATTGCCATTTTGTCTCATTGACTAACGTGCATTTTTCTGTATCTGAAACTTTGCTGTGATGTACTGCATTACAGAACAGAAAAACAGGATTAATGACATTTCCGCTTTGCATAGCTCTGAAAAGGTGCCACTTTATTAAGATTTAGCAGTATTTCCCCTGTGTATGTTTCTAAAAGGATGTATGATATAAAAAGAGTAAGCTGAAGCTGTGAGAATCCAACCCTTACTAATGTCCATAGTCCTTAGATTACAACACCACAATGCAGTTATTTTCCAATAGAAGTAGCTACAAAAAATGAACTATTTTGGTCAACTTCATTTTTAAGCTGGACTTTTTAGGAGTTAATGCTGCTGCTGTCCAGCAGCAGAACTTAATTGTTGTGAAGGTTCATCTCTCAAAATATGAATTAACATGAGGGCAGCAAGAATGACTTTTCTGAGGTCAAACAGCATGTTAATAAAGAAGAAAAGTGATAAAAACAGAAAGGCTTATATAATCTTGCATCCATGGAGCAAGAATACAGAAATAACACTGTAGATTTAAGTAAGTAACCTGATAACCAAGTTCCAGAGTATGGAAACGTCAGACCACCATCTATAGAAACTTCAAAAGGGATGAAACCAGTCTCATACAGCAATGGGGAGATGCAGTGGGCTTGTCCATCCGTAGCAACATAGCCAATGGTTTGGATTTGCTGCTTGAACCTGTTGATGTTGAAAACACTCTTCAGTGTCACCGCTGAGACAAGGAAAATTCTGAACGTCTCAGTTGTGTTTCATTAAGCAACCTTATGTCATGTGTAGATCATTCCAAGTCCCATGGCTCTTTTGCTTGTAGCAGTGAATACAAACTGGAAAGTACTTTGTGCTTACTACAGCAGCGTGGATTCTGCTATGCACTGCACAAATACACAGCAATCTGCAAGCCTTAGATTTACAATTTAATTACTGGGGGGGAGGGCATGATAAATTAGCAACAAATAACATAAACACAGCAGGAAGACAAAGGTGATGTTTTAGGATTGATAGAATCATAGGGCAGTTAACATTGACCATGATACAACGACACTGCGAATTTCTGGGTTTGTGAGGGCTTTTTGCTGGTAAGTCCTGCGAATACAACGAAAGCAATTTCATGCTGTTCTAGAATTTCTGTTGCAAAGATTAACTCAGAACTCTCTGCTTGCTATTTAACCATCTGCTTTTGCCCAGTGTGCAAAAATATAATCCCACCCGTGACTCTCCAGGATTGATGTTTGGTGACTGCACAGCTACTCCGAGTACGGTAGGAGTGGGGGCAGGAAGCGGTGCCTTTGTCTGCACTGGGGTTTGTATTGGCTATGATAATTCAACTGTGTGGGTAACGCAAAGCACACACTTGTGTTCTACAGAATGAATGCCCAGGTCAAAGGTTTTCCTGATGAAGAACTAAAAACCTTTCGGGTGCTGCTCTCCAGACAGGAAGGACTCCAAAATCTCACTCAGAACCTCTGTGGGAAGAACGTCAGGACATCGGGCTCAGTAAAATTCAATGCACCCTGTGTGTGACACATGTATCCAAGTGTGACACAGGCTGACAAACTTAGGATCCGGAGGCTTGTCTTACAGGAAAGAGATTAGGTATCCTACTTACATTTCATTCTCATTGCTTTCTCATTCAGGTTCAGAAATGAATACTTTTTGACAAAATGGAGATGCCAAAAAAATATTGATAACAAAGAAGCCCGAAAGCAAGGTCTTTTTGAAAAGTCACTGTTTTGATATGTTAAGAGAAGTACTAGCAGACTAATGATTGTATTGAACAATGATTCTATGACCCAAATTAAATGATCCTCTGTAGAAGTACAGACAACATGTACCCTTGAGGGTGAGGGTTAGCAGAACCTCTGTGGGTTTCAGAATTCTGACAACTTCACAAAGTAAGTTTTCACTCCTATACACACAAGTCTTGTTTTGTGGTAATTACCTGTTGTCAGAAAGTGAGATTAGGAAAGTTCACCCCCTTTTGGCGAGGAACATAAAACCACGGCCTACCTGCACGTTAGCACAGAAGAGGCATTAAGAGCTGTATTTTCAATCAAGAAGTCTTTGCCTCCCATCAGAGATCCTGAGTATGGAGAAATTTGAAGACAAAATTCTTTATAATCAGGACAGCAAACCCCCAAGGACTGGCACGTCGCCTGGCAAGAACAGGTACCGAGCAGCTCCCCACACCGGTGTGCGCAAGAGTCTTCAGCTCCTTGTTAAAGGAAGAAAAAACCAAGATCAGGTATGTTACTGAACTTTTCCAGATGTTCTCTGAAACAGGAGCACATCAGCTAAAGGGCTGCTGTAAACAAATGAAGGAAGCTGGTTATGCTAGTTCAGGAAGGTACTTAGGTGAAGGCTGCAATCACCTGTGTATTAAGATTGCTCTGAGCAAAAAATACACTTATTTGCCCCCAGACAGTGCCTAATTTCACCAGCTTCATGGGGACTTTTACTTCTAATAGATAAATCTCCAGAGCAGCCCCTTGGTGAATGTCACTAATTGTATTTACTTCTGAGAGTAGGTCTTAAGCAAACCAGAATGGGATCCCATCACTGTCAACCCTACACAGGAACCAAGGAGAATGGAAGGCTAACATTAGTGATAAAGTGTGCTCCAATATAAGATTATGAAAAGCTGCTGAAATTACTTTCTTTTGTGCATTTTCTTTGAGTCTAACCTTAACAAGGTAGTTGTTAAGATAACTGCGTACACAGACCGATGGCTCGGCCTTTAGCTCAGGTCTGGCCGAAGTGTAGTTGAACAGACTATGAGTTACTGGACACAACCTGAAAAATTGCTCAACACAAACAGAACAGCGAGAAGCTGACAGATGTTACAGTAACACTCTGAGGAACAGCTGGATTTCACAAACAGTTACTGGGGAGTTAAGTGAGATGCACAAGTGGCACATTCAACTGGGAGCACCGAGGACCTTTTGGGGAGCGGAACCTTGCAAGGGCAGCACTGCTTGTCTGGCTACATCAATAATACCGTGCAATGCTGAGATGACCTAGGTAAGCACTAGAAATTCTAAATTTGGACACAGATTTGGCAAAATGACGAAAAAGTAATTAGGAGAAGGTCATTTATTTGTTAGGACACAAGCAAAAAGAAAGGCAGGGGTCAAGGTGGATGGTGAAGAACAAGCATGGGAAAATGCAGAGAAGGGAACATAAAAGCATCCAGTCACACAGGAACATTGGTGTGTTTCTCTGGCTGAGCCCCACAACTCATCACCTTGGCCATTCTATTAAATCCTGTTGATATTTGCGTCACTCTTGTGTGTGCGTGCGCACATGTATGTTGTAATGGTAAGTGAGCTCTGGATGAACTCGGCAGTCAGGAGGAGACCTGCACGTGGAAAGACCCGAGGTTTGCGCTGTTAACCGCATAAGGGACTTGGGATCTGGGCTTAGCTAATAGGCAAATTCCAACCCTATGTGAGCATGCAAGCTACCTGTGAATGTGGAGGGTCTGCGAATCTGGAGAGGAAGGGTGTGTTTTTCTTTTTGCTAGTGACCCTCCACCATACAAACAAGAAGAGCAGTACCCACATCTGTGGGACTGAGACATGTGGAATGTCCTGAATCTAAGAGCACAGCAGATCTGACTCTAAGGGACTGGGGAGGAGAAATCTACTGGGTCCCAAAAGCTGCTGGATTCACCTGCCCCTCAGAGGTCATTAACAATGTATGAACAAGATGAGGAGAGGATGAAACAAATTATGGTCACCCCTCATGGGGCTGAAGAGCAATTGTTTGCAATTCCAGGTGCATCAGCATCTGCTGAAATTAGGAGAAAATGTCACTGAGGTTTTTTGTGTATGGGGCAGGGGGACTGGGAGGACTGTTTGGTTTCTTCGGTAGGATGGAGAGATCAAGAAAAGGAAAAGGTAGTAAAATCTCTCTCTGTTTTTCTCTCTCTGTTGACCTTCCTCCTTTATCCTGGGATAGCATGGGAGCGTGTGGCAGGAAAAAAACAGGAGCAGTAGCAAGTTAGAAATAAAAGCCAGGCAGAAAACCTGCCTGGAATGGAGGCAGAAATGCTTGTTCAATATAGGGAGCTAGAAAGCTGTTCTGTGTCTTTAAAAATATTTACTGCATTCTCCAGATTGTCTGTTTACTCACAGAAAAGATCCACTGTCCTACTGGAAATTACAGAGGAAGAGGCTGAAAATGACAACATGGCAGTAAAAGCCAGCTTGTGTCCCTTTGCTTTAGCTTCTACAAATGGTATCAGTAATTTCTCGGCAAGGTGTGTATTCTGAAGTTCCAAAGTCAAAAAAGTTTGTAGCAGCAAAATTTTTGAAAGTCACTCACCTGCGTTACAAAGAGCAGCGAAGGTGAAGAGAATGGAGAAAGAAACATCTATGCCAATGCATTTCATATTTTGTCCAGATGGATCGGGACGGCTGGTTGCGGTAGCCTTGTGCCTGGCTGGGAATGGCCTTTTACAGAAACATGTGTCCAGAAATATACAAGGTTCGCACTGTTCAAAGGTTTGTTGTAAGTCACTGAAGCAAGACAAATGGAAGGAGATGCTCCTTTTCAAAGGTCATCTCCAATTCAGGAAAAGATGGGGGGCGGGGCGGGGGAGGCAGTCGGGAAAACGACACGTTATTTCCATAGTTACGTTTTTCTGAAATTGAAGGAGATGAGTGTTCTTTTTACAAGCATTATTGCTCCAAAGTTCAAGACCACAGGGTCATTGGCCAAGGTGTATGTTTTAATCCTATTGGAGGAATGAAAAACAGTTATCAGTAAGAAGAACAATAAAGAATAGATGCTGACAGTGCAGTTTTGTCTGGAAGATAATGAGACATCAAGAAAGCACATTTACTACACAGTATGCGCCAGCAGGAGGGTTGTAAATGATAGAGGTAAAAAGAGATTTGAAGAAGGTATAGCTGAAAATGGTGCCATGATGCTAGAACAATGAAACGGACTACAGAGCCTCCTGGCAGGGCCACAGGAATATTCCGGCAGGGCAGAGCTGGTGTGCTAACAGCTGCAGAACAAAGATGAGATGAGTGGAATAGATCCAGCGAGAAGCAAGAAGACCCCACACTCAACTGGTGCTATCGGGCTGAACCACGGTGTGAACGGTCTGTAAAGAGGTAAAAACCCAGGGATTTCTGTGCGTGGCGGGACCTCTGGGCAGGTACCAGATGGACCCAGCCCTGCAGCTGTGCTGCTGCGTTCAGTTATTGGTTTCTACAAACTCCGATGCCTGAGGATTCGCAGGCAGTTGTCCAGTCGCTTTGCTGTGAGTGGTTGAACATTGTTCTGCAGGAGGCAGAGCCCTCAGTCACTCATCGGCAACTACAGAGCTCTCTCTCAAAAGAAAGGAAAAATACACAAGCGCTTTCCAGAGCTGCCTCTTCCTCCTTCTTTTCCCACTTTGCCCACCCAGGCTTGGGGCCGGGTGTCCCAAATGAGGCTTTTCCCTGCGCAGAGAGTGGGACCCGGCGCAACGGCACAAAAATACCGCAAACACCCTGAATCTGGGTCTGCGACGGGGGGCGAGGAATAAATACATAAATAAATGAATAAACAACGTGGGGGAAAAACCCACTCAAGAGGCTCCCGCCGGGTGTAGCTGCTGCCTCCTGCTGGCGAGATTGCGGTACTGCGCCCCTGCGGGGGGGCGCATGCGCCGTGCTGCCGCTAAGGGGGGGGACATGCAAATCAGAAGAACAGTGTTGAACGGGCCGCCGGGAAAAAGAAACAGAAATAGAAAATAAATTGAAATTAATAGATAAATAGAAATAATAGAAATAGAAATAGAAATAGAAATAGAAATAGAAATAGAAATAGAAATAGAAATAGAAATAGAAATAGAAATAACAGAACAGAAATAGCTAGGTGGGTTCGGGTAGAAATAGAACAGAACAAAAACTCGCGCCGAATGGGCAAATCGGCTCGGGGTTCGGGCCAGTGGGCGAGAGAATGCAAATGAGATATGGAGCGTGCCAATCAGATCGCGAGAGGAAACTATGGGGGCGGGGCGCAGGCGAACGAGGGGCAGAGTGAGGATGGGCGGGGAGAATGCAAATGAGATGTAGAGTTAACCAATCAGATCGCGAGAAGAACCATGCGGGGCGAGGCGGATGGGGAACGGAGGCGGGGCGACGACAGGGCGAGGAGAATGGGAATAAGAGGCGTGGCTACGCGAATAGAGCACCCGAGGAATAGAAATTAAATCGAAATCAATGGGCTCGAATAGAAAGAGAACAGAACAAAAAGTCGTGCCCAATATCCAAATCACCCTGCTGCTGGGAGCGGGGGGGTTCGCCTCCCACGTGGTTTCTGTAGCAGGAGACGCCGTTTGGCCATCATAGGCAGCACGTTTGGAGCGGGAAAGGGCCGTCAGCAGCCGGGAGATGGACGTGGGGCTGTGTGTGGGACAAGAGAAGCGGGTCAAGGAAAAACCCTGGCGTGCTGCTGCGAGCCGGGGAAAGCTGGGGCCGGGACGAGGAGACGGGCGACACCGCGGGGTAACCGCGCTGCCTCCGAGTGCTGTCGGCCAGCAGAGCAAACGCGCCGGGGCTCAGTGCTGCCGGCCTGCAGGCACTGCACCCGGCTCAGTGCTGCCAGCCTGCGGGCACAGCGGGTACTGCACCCGGCTCAGTGCTGCCGGCCTGCGGGCACAGCGGGTACTGCACCCGGCTCAGTGCTGCCGGCCTGCGGGCACAGCGGGTACTGCACCCGGCTCAGTGCTGCCGGCCTGCGGGCACAGCGGGTACTGCACCCGGCTCAGTGCTGCCGGCCTGCGGGCACAGCGGGTACTGCAGCGCACTGCACACAGCAGCGACTGTTCGCACACCATACACCCTGCAATAGCTTCATCATTTGGCACAAGCCTAAACTGCACTTAATGCTTTTGCAAGCCTAATAGTGCCTTTTGTAACATTTTTTTTTTTAAATAATTTTTTGTTCTTTTAGACTTATTTTTTTTATAAAGTGGCATCCACTTACTATGGGCACATAGTTTTTCTTCTGGGCTTTCTGAGCGGAATATATTTTAATGCCTCTCTCTTTTCTAAGTTTGATTATTTGGTGCAATAGGTCTCTGCTGAGGGAGAGCATTCCTGTTTTAGAAATTATTTTTTTAAAAGGCTCATTTAGCTCTTTGTTTATAATTAAGCCTAATGTAAATGATGCCTTTGTCATTCTGGATAAATTGTGCAGATGTTTAATTGCCTAATACCATATTAAGGTCAAATCCACGTTTAAGTTGCTGGGTGTGCAGCTGCTGTTTTCCAACCTGCTCCTTCAGCTGTCGTGGGGCCGGTGCCACACGCAGCCTGCAGAGACACCTTACATCAGATTGATATTGCTCGTGTTTTCTTAGCCAAAAGTTCACTTTTAAAGGTGCAAAAGATCAGTTGTTTGGTTTTTGGTTTGTTTTTTATCAGCCAAGTGTCATGTTAAAAATACAGAATGACCTTGCTTTCTATTCAGAAATAAAGTGTCAGACCACTTAGTGTATGGGGCACAGTGGTACGTAGCTGAGTCGATGCCACGACATCTGTCCAGGACTTAGTAACACGCCCACGTGCATCTGGGGAGTGTGTGCACAACAACACTGAAGGCTTGAAAAACGGTCTTAGAATGTTTAAGAGAAAGGAAGTCTGAATGCTATAAAAATTATGTGTTTAAAATTAAATTTCATACTTTCTCCCCATAACTTAAGTGCCACTGAAAATGTTCATTTCTGTACACGTGCAAAGAGTTGTTAGGAACCTATTTCTTGTCATGGGAGGGGTGGAGAAGAGTACAGATGTGAGAGGGTATGTGCACGCACCCATGCAAATAAAAATGCACAGATATATTACACCATTATATTACCTCACCAGCTGTGCTGCTCCTCTTCCATGTGGGATCAGTGAAACCACCCTGGAACACAAAGGGCTGTGACCAGAGCCCAACTGTCTCCTCTTGTGAGCCGCTCGTACACATTTCCGTGGATGATAATTAACTCTGAACAACTTACTAGTTTTAACTTTTAACTCCAAATATCTGAAATGTAAAGTTGGTAAATGAACTGTTGCCCCAGTCAATGTAGGATCCCAAGACAGCTTGGCTGGCAGAGACACAGCAGGCCCTGAGCAGCACTTCAGCCACACGTTCTGGAGCAGCCAGTTACACAGCTACCCAACCCGAGAGACAAGGAAGAAAGACAGACCAGTTATTTTATTCAAAACTTTTTAAAAGTTAATAGACAAAAACTGATAAATTATTCTCGTTGCATCAATGAGAGATACGTCATGACGGTTTCCTCTTGCCCCACAACTTGCACGACACAACGATCATGTTTTGTTCCCTACTAGCCCCATTTTCCTTGCAATGATCCTGATGTAGCAGTCCTTAACAAGCCCTTAAACCTTGTCTTGGGCATGTGCCATGATATCACTTCATCCAGCTCTGACAGGAGCCAGCACAGGGTCTCAGCAACATCCTTGGTGCTAAGAGAACCGGCCAAACCAGTTACTTACATTTGCTATAGTGGTATGTGCTCTGGCACCAAGGCACATGAGGCATACGGTGACATTTTTCAACATTCCAACTATTAAGTGAGGTAAGTTACTACACCAGGTTGGGTGCCAACAGCCTCAACATGAAACGCTTCTGAGCCCTCCCTTCGTAACCGAACCCTAGCTCTCAGCCACCCCCTTTTCCTAGCACAAGTCCCGTGATGTCGGAGCTGTACAGCATTCTGCGCAGCAGCTGTACTGCGCCCTGGCCTAGAGAAGCCAACCCACAGATATATTACACCATTTAGGCAAGTTTTAAGCAGCAGCTTGCTCCAATACTGTAGAACCTGTGACATGAAATATCACTGCCTGGAACTGAGCGGTGTTATTTCTGTACTCTGAAAGGAAGATATTGACATCTACCAATCAATGGGAGCAAAGACTCTGCTCCTCAAAAATGTGTGAGTCAGTAACTGGAAGCACACGCAGAAGACTGCTGCTTTCCTTCCATCTTACTGCTACAAACTCATCCCTACGTCCCTCTACAGCCCAAGTTTCAGTTAAAGGCTTTACGAGACTGAAAAACACTGTCCAGAATAGCTTAAGTACTTCCTGAGGATGGAGGAACGCTTCACATAAGGAGCAGTTAATTCTAGCACCACAGCTCTGAGGCAAATGTGATTTTTTTACCCTCTTTGCTTTATGCTTACAAGATCCAGGCACAGTTTACAAGAGCTTTTTCAGATGGCTGAGGGGAACAATGACCACATAAACATACATCTTCACCAGCTTACAAAAGCTGAAGTCTTACCCCTTTGAACAGCAGAATACCCTGTTTGTCACTTCTTCTGCAAGAGCCGAAACAAGCTGCCATCAGCTTCAGTTTTACCTGCAGCGCAATACAAGGCTGTTCAGTTCCCACACCAATTGCTTCCCTGCACAAGAAAAATATCCACCGGAGCAAGCTTTGGTTATAGGAGTTCACAGGCTGGGACAACAGTCAGTGCTCCTGCAACTGCTGAGCACAGAGACATTCAATCTCTTTGTATTCCAGAGCTGAATTCTGAGGAATACTTGAGGACTGGACAGCTTCAGGCTTACAGAGATTTCTTCTCTTCTGGGCTGAAAGGCAGATATGAGTATGTATGGAGGCAAGAGGGCTAAAGGACATTTTTAAGACAGCATCACACCCCAACATAACAGATAAAAATCTAGTGGTACTGTAGCTGAATGTACTAGTGCAAAGAGACTAGAGGCAGCTCCTGGACAGCCATCAGTTTTGCTCATTCAGGTGCGCGTGATTTTATCTGGGGGCATGAAACCTGTGTCGCCCAGTGTTCGAAGTGCCACTCTTCCATTCGGACGTATCACCAAGTGAGTTATACTGCCATTGTTAAGAGACATGCGCAGCCAGCCTTCTGGGGGGAACTGCAATGCTCTAGTGAAAAAAAAAAAGATATAAAAAAGTTATTCCTTTATAAGCAGTTATATTAACATGCCACTCACAGCATCACCTCCTGTTCCAGCTAAGGCAAACAAAGAAAACTGTTGGTCATTCTGCAGCTTGCATGCAAATGCTCCCCCAGTCAGCCTTGGGAAAAATATTTTTCTTGTGCAACCGATATGAAAACGTAGCGTTGGTAACTGGACCAGTGCCAATAAAGCACTTGCATAAGCAGAGTCCAGCAGATGGGTATGATTATTGCAGACAGGATTAATTCAAACTGACAGAAGGTGGAAATTCTAATGTGGACGGGCTGCTGGGAGCACTCTGAGCAACCTCGGAACAAGCAGGATGACACACAGCACGGGCTCACTGCAGCACCACAAACCCTGTGCAGCTCAGGACTGGTAGAGAAGACGGCAGCACCTCAGTGGCCTCCTCCGCAGAACACAGGTGTTAAGTGGCAAACAGCACGCTTTTATCCACTATTTTAGCCTTGTCAACATGGACAGGTATACGACAAGAGCAGAGAGGAGGCAAATAGGAATTCTTTGTACTTGCCTGTATATGCCTATGGAATAAATTCACAAGAAGTACTCTTAATCAGCTACATTGTTCCCCAGGAGTGGCAAGGAAAAGTACCTCATGCTTTTTGTAGAAACACAGAATCACAGCTAGTCTCCAGCTACTCTAAAATTCCTAACAGGATAGCCTCAGGAGCTCAATCAATTCTAGTAAACAGCTGGAGAAAATATGAAGTTGTCTCAGAGATATTTTGCCTCAGATAATGAGGAACAACTTGGTTTTGGCTCTCTGACAGTCTTTCAGAGAGGCTAAGAAACTGAGTAACGAACAGCTACAGTCAAGCTAGGTTCAAAGGGAACACTACATGGATTGTGGCCAATTGTGGTATCAGATGGGCTGGAATGGAAGGCACAGAAGTTAAAAATAAGAGGGAAGAAACAGCAAAAAGTATATGGCTATTTCAGAAAAAGCCTAGGTAGCAGCAAGATGATCTCTCTTGGCACTGCAAAGAATTTCCTGTTTACCTGATCAATATTTTTAAGTATAGCAATTTTGAAGCACTCTAAAGCAGGCCACAGAGCAGAGAGGCTAGCATTTAACTAGCTCAGCTAAATAAAGCTCACTGAAATTGTTGTAGGTATTGATCAGATTAAAGTTTAATCACATCTGCCCTGCTCAAGACAAATGATATTACAGACAGGGTTTTGTTGATAGGGAAGAGGAATAAAACAGACTCAGCTGACTGGATACAGAGACAGGTAAAGATCCAGAACTGTTCTCTCCTTCATGAACAACCTTGATGATGGTGGAAAGACCCACTCTCCCCTCTAATCCAATACTGGATGTTATTGCAAAAACACCCTAATACAACTTGAACATAATACAAAAATTTCCATTAGTAAAGAATTCCCCAAACTACATCAATCATTCATTATATAAGATCAGATTCACGTCACCTCTAAAAACACAAATCCAGATAGATGCTCTACTCATTCTTTTCCAACAGGCATTGTCCTCAGGTTTACAGAAAGCAGAAGGAAATGGTACTAAAGAGACAGTTCGGATGTACAAAAAGGTTTCAATTTTCACCTATTTAGCCATTTTCACTTTAGAATTAGCATGAAAATGTTCCAATTTTCAAATTTGTCCTCTATCTGCAATTCAATCCTGTGATGGAGTTGCAGAAGCATCTGCTCACAGTGCAGGCACAGATCTCCAACCACATCAAACAAGCCAAATCCACACATTGCTCACGGTGCCATACACCAACGCGGATTTAGTAAAACCTATTAAAGAACACGGACACGCGATCCAACATGTACCTGCACACGATATAGCGGATCACGTTGGCATGGCAGACAAAGATCTCATAGCTGTCTTCTTCCTGCTTCACATCAGCTCTATGAATGAAGTTTCGAAAAGCAGCCTCAATTCGAGCTCCATCTTCGTAATACTGCTAATGGCACAGAGTTCGGAGTTAAACACAGCTCAGAGCAGTGTGTGCCACTCTCTGCATCTGCAGATGGGCTGCAGCCTCTAAAGAGTCCTTCTTGACAGGGATGCACGCTTGAGGCTGAACTAATACTTAAGGACTGTAAATGATTTTAACTGTTCTGTATACTTATCAGGGAGGAGAAGAGTATGCAATTATCTAAGGTCTAAGATAAAAAGCATCAGCTGAGACACTGCAAGTTATTGCTACTGTCAATATAAAGTGTATTAAAAACCAAAACCAATCCAGAGAAAAAAAAAGTAAAAAGTTACCACAGCTTCTGGTTTCCAGTGAGAGACCGGAGGGTCTGGTTCTATAGGTGCTCCCTCTCTCAGCAGATCAGTGCTGATTTTTTTGACTCCTGAAATATTAAATACTCATTCAGAAAGGAGTTCTTACTTCTCCTGCCACTGCAAACAAGCCCACAACTCTACAATCAATAAATCTTTCATATTCTTTCTTCAAGAAAGTCTTCCTCTGCTTCCTAAAGACCATTTTAATCTATACACTTCCTACCAAGGGGTGTGAAACTCTCCATCACAACTGTTTTGTTGTCAGCAAGACAAAGTTTATTCCAACTGAGAACAGTCAGACCAGCTTGGCATAGCAAGTCGAGTCTTCCCAGTCTGCTGCTCTTTGAAGAAACACACTTGCAAGGATGTTAATCTAAAGCTGTTTGTCAGCTAGTGCATACTGCTAATTAATGCTAAAGCTACACAGAAGGGCCTGTTAACTAACCCAGCCAGCATCACTACAAGAACTGGAGCGTATGATCCTCCTCTCCCCTGTGCTATTGCCCCTGAGACGGAGGACTGAGCCAATCCTGCTGATCTCTGAGAGTCTTTGCTTTACAAAACACCTCAGTGCAGAGCAACCAGCAGAGTTCTACCCTGCAGCACATACAGGCAGCAGTGAGTCAGTCAGAGGGGCAGATCCCTCTTGTATTTCTAAAAATAAACTGGAAATAAGCAGAATGAGGGTTGTCAGTTTCTTTGCAAATTCATATTCACACAGGGCTAGAATCTGGCTAACATCTCAACCTTAAAGACAAGCTTAGAATTCTACTGGAAGAAGTTTTAAGGATCAGAAAACAATGAAAAATTAAAGGAAGTAACTTTACCTGGGAGATGTTTGCTTATAATTTCAGTTGTTTCAGTTGCTCTAGTCATGGAGGAGTGGATAATCTGATCAAATTTTAATCCCAAGCTTGCCAGCCTTTGTCCAGTCAGTTCAGCCTGCTCTCGACCTTAAAAATGATATTCATCATATAAACTGGTGACACTCACGTAAACACCTCACACAAACTACCAAAAAAGCTGTATGGTGGAAATAAAAGGTCTCCATTGATGTCAGGTTTTGTTCCTTTCAAAAAGTAATCGGAAAACATTTTTACCAGAGTCACTACTTATTCAGATCAAGCTTACTTGCTGGATAATTTCAAGTTGCATTTCCATCGGCAGGAAAAGTTAGAGGAGTTTTGTTTGGTTGTTTGTTCTGGGGGTTGTTTGTTTGTTTTATTTTAAAATATATACGTAAAAACCTTGAGAGCCTTTCACTGAAGTATTCAATATCCCTGCTTGCCCCATCCCAAGGGAACCACTTCCAATCAAAGGCAGCACTACCCAAACCATCTGCCATCTCTCTGTTCCAGGAGCACAGAAGAGGAGACCGTGTCACACAGATCCACTCAGACCTGACAGTGCTTTTTTTCATAAAGGCAACACCACCTTGGAACAGTTAAGAACCACAGCATGTGGATACCCTAGGGAAGGCTTTATTCCGTTTTTCAGGTTGGTAGGTGAAAAGACAGCAGACAGTTTAAGTAATTTATCCAAGGCACAGGATGAGACAGGATTAAGATTATACTTTGTTATCACTTTAAGATAGCATCTTAGTCCTAAAATTAGCATTTCACTCCTGTTTGCACACTGGTGGTTAAGACTTGAGGGGGGAAAGAATGACTTTTCTACTAAACATTTGACACCAGGCTTCCAAAACTCCAAGCAGCACTGCACAGCAATTCTTCCCCTCTCAGAACAGTATTGGCATGCAGAGAATCAAGAAAGTGTCCACTGCTTTTCAAGCACACTATTAAAGTAATACTAATTAACATTTGAGACCTAGTCACTGGATCAATTAATTAAGATTAAGACAGACAGAAGTTATCCTCATTTCATGTAACTGATTAGTCGTATTCCCAGAAACAGTGCATAGCAGCAAATGTGAAACGTATTTAATTATAAACACTCCAAATGAAAGGAAAGTCAGGGCTATTTTTTTTAATAAATCAGCAAAATTAACAACAGAAACACAAGCCACCTTTTAAGATAAATCTATCCCAAAGTTAGTCATGGAGCAAACTTTAAAAGCTTAGCCTTGGGGAATTACGTCAGCTAGCAAGAAAATGTGCTCAAGCAACCTTAAGATAATTGAAAATATCCTTTGTGAAGTTTCTTTGTAACTGAGTGTGTTTAGAACATGGTAAAGCAGGTTTTAATGTTTGGATTTAGAAGATCAAAAATAGAAAAACCAAACTTATTCATGACACCTTTCTGCCACAAAGGATCCATGAAGTGGATTAAGGTTTGGCAGTGAGACCCAGAGCAGAGCTCAGTTACCAACCTGTACTCATCAGGACAGCAGCAAGTGAAAAATGATTTTCTCAAGTGCAAAGTGTGATGCTTCTAGTTATACATACCAAGTGGGGTAAGAGTTCTGTCCTTATCAGCCCGGCCATCCAAATTATATTGAGAATGACGGATAAGGAATATGTGTCTGGTGGCTTTTGCTTTGCAGTGATCTAAGCGTGAGGCAAGTTCTTCTTCCCCGGTTTCTTCATTTTTCTTTTTGAGGTTGATAAGAGCCAGTGGTTCACGTCTAAACAAACACATTTAAAATGTCATTTTTAGATAGAGAAGATTTACAGATGGGTAGTCTTCCCTTAGTTCTGGCTATAGCTGAAATACTAAAACTGACTATTTAGCCATTTATATCACAAAACTGATGCAAACTATTGTGCAAAAGCTATTAAAAAAAAGCTTCAATTAAAAAAACAAGAACAAAAACAACAGGTAATGCTGTAGGTTAAAAGGCGTTACTGACACAGATAAATTTGCTGTTCAGTAACAGCCACCTCTCAGTTCACTCCTGGGGAAAAAAGCAACAAACACAATAGAAAAATCATATTGCAAACCGATGGCATACACTAAAACATGGAAGCTGAAGTCTGTCTGGACAAGATTATAAACACTACCAGAGACTTTATATTCAAATTCCTGCCAATTCAATGGTTGTTCTTTGGATTTTCACTGATTTTGTCACAGGTATAATGGTAGGCTTTTTGACAAGAAAAACTAACTGTGAATGATGCTGAGGAAGCAAGGAAGAGGTGTTGACTGATCATAAAGGTAAGGAAATGTTCTGTATCTAAAAGGCCCTGTGAAAACACCTACAAAATTTGCACTTCATCAATTGCATTTACATCAAATGACTAAAAAAAAACAAACAAAAAACCCAAACCAAACAATATCCTAGAAAGACTCCAACCTTCTGCAGTGCACGCCGAGAATTATTTTGTGTTTTAAATTAACCAGGTCACATCAGGTCTCTCCAGTAACATTTATTTCTCAGCCTGGAGCGTTCACTTACCCTTTCATCTTTTTCATCACTCTCTCCCCAAATGCCACTTTAGTCTTCCTTCCATGCTGTCAGGCCGCACCCCATCACCCCCCTGCACCCCATCACCTTCCCTCTCGCACATTGCCCCGACAGCTCATCCAGTTCCTCAAGAGGCACCGAGGATGTTCCCCTCCCTCCCCCGGTGCCACGGATCAGTGCCACAGATCTGCTGCTGCCGACACCAACACTGCGCTATCATCACCAACCCGGCCCAAATCGCCCACGGATTAGTCTTCTAGTCCCCCACACAGATCCTCTACCCCATTAACACAAATCCTTTTGCTACGTCTCTCCAGCTTGGAGCATAAATCCTCTCCCTTGATCTCGTAGCTAAAGAACAGTTAATTTATTTAATTCATACCAGATGTCACTTCTTCCATTATAATAATTATACTTTATTTGTTTATGGATTTTCAATCAAGAACCTAATTTGTACTCAGTTTGAGACAAAGTAATTTGGTCATAGAAAATTGCTGCTTCACATACCTATTTCTACAGTTCACCACAAGATTGTTTTTTAAAAGCCCTGCATCCATTTTGCTCTAGCAAAGACATGATTTCTATCAAACAATGAAGCTCAACACACTCCTTAGGCTGTTAACACAGTTCAGTGAGGCATTAAAAATGAAACAATAGTCAAATAACAAGAAGTTTCATTGCTATTTCATGGGATACTTCTTTTGATTCAGTAGAAACTATATTGCTGGAAAGATCCATTAGGAGAATAGAAAAAATGTCTGAAAAATTCAAGCACATTTGTAAAGTAACATAGGGATTAACTCATCCTATGGTAGAAACACGTAGCAAGACATGCCTGAGTGGAAATCCTGCGCTCTCCCCTCCAGCACCTCAGAAGCTATTCAATGGTAATATGTGCTCTGAAAAGCACCAGCTGCATTAACGAGTCATGAGAAGATAACCAAGCTTAACAATATTTTTAGCATAAGCTAGTTTTAGAAAGTTTATGAGCAGGAAAACTTTTAATACTACTAAGACTTAACTTCAGTAGGTTCTTTAAGGCTGCTGACACTCAGAAGCTGACAAATTCTGTTTTCTGCATTCCCTTATGAAAAACAAAATCACCCAAGATTGTAGCTGGACAGAACTTTGCTAAAAAGCAGTGGCAGTGTCAGGAACCACATTTAAACCCAACTAAAATAAAAGTATCACTTAATCCATGACAACCCCCTTTTCACCTGCGTGTCACTGAAACATGTTAGTCAGCCCGACAAATGTCTTCATTCTGGTAACATACTTTGAAATCCAGGTATTTATAGTTTTATTTCTAATAAAACTAATTACAAGAACCACTCAGAAAACATAGGAAGGTACATGCAGCCCAGAAATGTAGAAAATAATTCAAAGTCTCCCTACCCCATCCCACACCAAGCTTTCCAGGGAACAGAAGCTTTATTAGAACTAAGTATTTTACATGAATGAAACTATATCTAGTCTCGTCCAAGAACTGAGCTGTACAATTCCTGTGCAGGTGGCACAGACCAATGGAACATCCTAGGTGTAGCATCATATCAGATCAAGGAAGTTTGAAAACAAGGTATTTGCATTCTTTTGTTTCAAACCTGAAAAGCCATCAGTCGTTAATAGTGTAATATCTGCTTATTTGCTCCTGATTTGACTTTGTAAAACATTCCTCGCCCCCAAAGAGGAGCGGTCAGATGCTCTGTGTATCTATAAGCCATTTAATAACTTTACACGTTAAGTGTTTCTGCCAACATCATCCAAAAATCAATATTAAGACTTGAACCAGGTGTGGGCCAAAGCCACACTAAACCAATTGGTAGACAACACACAGCAGAAAACTAAAATTGATCTGTGCTAATATATTTACATAATACATTTCCACTGTTTGCACGCTATGATAAATGGCAATACACTACACTAACCTTAACTGCTAGTAACTGTTATCTAGCCGTATTTGTTCAGGCACTTGGGACAGCTACATCACTTATACCACAATCTCTACTTCCTGAATTAGCTAAAAAAATGTTATATGAGTCTGAAAGTACTTCAGAATCCCTGAAGAAAATGAACCATTTTGCTGAACTCGAAAGGCCTGGATCTGCAACTGAACAAGCTTTAGTACCTCGCTCTGCACAACTGCTTAACCAGGTACAACCTTATTTAACGAAAATCTTGGTTTTATAATTAAGGTGTACATAGTCCTATTTATATGAGCATTTGATTCTGTAGCATCTCAAAAATCAAAACAAGATGCATTATACAATAAAAATCTGTTAGTACTTAAGTTTGGATTTACTACGATTAAACTGGAGCCTGACATATGTATCCCTGGGGAGATAATTCTACCAGACAGAAGCTAAATGAGCCAAACCTCAATACAGATATTTGCACATCCTAATTAAAGAACCAGAAAAAAAATGTAGTTAACCCTTGGGTGAACGTATTTCAACACTGAAAAACAGAAGTGAGGTTCAAAGCAACGTTACAAGGATTTACAAACACCAACTTGCAGGGTCATGGGCAACACGAGCAGGAGGCCTGACACACGCCCAGCACATGCAATGCTTTTCATCCACAAGGGTGCTCCTGTTGAACGCAAAAATCTTGGTGTAGACATAAAGCGATACTGAGATATGGCTAACACCACGTTAAAAAAACACAGGCACATCTTCTACACATTTATCACAAGCTAAGGCTTTGCAGTCTCACTGCATGGAAGCGTTAGAACGAAGGGACCTGCACATCTTCATACAGGGAAAGTCTCTGAACTGCCTAAAGCAAAACACAGTGAGGGCACCCCCTTCAGAGAGCACAGGCGCCCCAGAATGTCAACAATTTTCAAGGAGAATCAAGAATTTCAACTGCATTCTGCTTTGAACAGCCTACCACCTCAAATTTCACCTGACAAAGGGTCCTGTGGATCCTCGATCTGACCCTGGAGCCCTGGGGAGGTCCAGTCCCGGGCTGAGCCCCTGCCCACGGGCTCGGATGGGCCGCGGGCGAAGGCTCCAGCCCAGCGGGGCTTTGGCAGCTCCCGCGGGGCAGCCCGGGCCCCCTGCCCGTGCCCGCCGAAGGGCGCTCACCCCGCAGCCCCGCTCCCAAGGGCGTCGACCGGCAGCTCCCGCCGCCCCACGGCTGTTGCTCCCTCCGGGCCCCTCGGCACGGCCACCCGAGAGCGGGTCCCACCCGGGCGGGCAGGGAACCGCGGTCACCTCAGCCCCGCCGCGCTCACCTGTCCCAGTTGCTGTCCCAGTAGCCGCCGGTCCCGGCGGGTCTCTCGATCCAGCCGGGGGCCGGCGGGCAGGAGGCGGCGGCGGGCGGCAGCAGCAGCAAACCCGGCGGCGCGGCGGACGCGGAGGGAACGGCGGCGGGAGCAGCAGAGCCCCCCGGGCGCGGCTCGGCGTCGCCGCCCCGAGCCGGCTGCTTGCCCACGGCCACGGCGGAGAAGAGCACGGAGCCGCCGGCCAGCCCGCAGGCGGCCAGCGCCAGCGCGCGGCGGAACGACATGGCGGGCCGCGTGCCCCCTCAGCCCCGCGCCACCCGCCGAGCGCGCGCCCCGCCCCGGACGGCGCGCGGCGTGGGGCAAGATTCCTCCGCGAAGGGACGGGACGGGACGGGCGGCGGGAGCGGCAGCTGCTCTCGCTGCGCCGGGGGGGCTGAGACCGCCTCAGCCCCAGCCCTGGGCCTGTCCTCCGGGCAGCCTGAGCTCTGCCTCCCTCAGCCGCGCTGCTCAGGCGTCCAGTCGGAGGGGCCGATCCTGCCTGGCCAGCCGAGAACTGGTTTGTGCCCCAGCCTGGTGGCGGGAAGCCCGGTACGGGCTGGGCAGGGAGATAACTGCTGGAGAGAGTCCAGCGCAGGGCAACAAAGATGCTGAAGGGAGTGGAGCATCTCCCGTGTGAGGAAAGGCTGAGGGAGCTGGGGCTCTGGAGCTGGACAAGAGGAGACTGAGGGGTGACCTCATTAATGTTTATATAAAGGATGAGTGTCAGGAGGATGGAGCCAGGCTCTTCTTGGTGACAACCAACGGACAAGGGGTAATGGGTTCAAACTGGAACACGGGAGGTTCCACTTAAATTTGAGAAGAAACTTCTTCACAGTGAGGGTGACAGAGCCTGGAACAGGCTGCCCAGGGAGGTTGTGGAGTCTCCTACTCTGGAGACATTCAAACCTGCCTGGACACATTCTCGTGTTACATAATCTAGGTGTTCGTGCTCTGGCCGGGGGGATTGGACTGGATGTGCTTTTGAGGTCCCTTCCAATCCCTGACATTATATGATTCTACGACGCCCAGCCTGGTTTTAACCACCTAATGCGGGTGCCAGCGTGAGCGCTCCGCTTGCACGAATGGGAGGCTGCAACTTCCATGGGTAAAGACACATCATATTTAGTTACGAGCCCTGAGTTGACTTACAGAGGAATTGGTCTCATGCAGTCCGCATGGGTTCCTGACGCTGGAAACAGAATGAGGGCCTGGGGAAGTACAAGTGGCCATCAGTCAGCTGCCCGCAGCAGAACTGGTTTGCAGCAGGGCGGCCATTCCCATCCTCACAGCGTACAAAGGAGACTCAGGGTAGCTCCACCAGCATTACATCGTACAGAAGAAACTATGTCGTCAAACTGGAATGTTAATTGTCATTAGATCAGCAATGGTACTGCCATAATAACCTTGCAACGGAAGCCTTGGGGAAAGAGAAGCATCTGAAATTAAGCACTGATTTCTACCTGTTAAATTCAGCAGTTTGCAGGGAGCTGGTGGATGTTCCAGATTCCATTACTCAGCCTTTGCACATTTAATTACACATTCTTATCATTCCTGTCCACCTGTTCAAGCTTCACCTCCCTACCCTCATTCCCTGCACCACAAATTGCACTATTTGCATTATCCCATCAACACGCCAGCTGGGTACACAGCTTCCAACAGCAGATTTCGATCAATGTGACTCCAGAACAACTGAAAATAGAGTCTGTTCCCTCCCTCAAGCACACCGGGGTCTGTTCTGCTGAGCTGTGGTGCTTACAGCTCCTTTGTTCTGTGGGACAAAGATGCTGTGCCTGCCCAAAAGAAAATTGTCCTTCTGCTGAAGAAGTTAAACCATTTCCAGCTTTCCCAGTCGAGTGTCTTTCCCCTGTTCACCACTTTGTGTCTCTGTCTCACACATAGACGGTGCAGATGGAGAAACAGAGCTGACTGTAGTACAGTTCTTTGGCTCCAAGACGTTTTACACATCAACAGTGGCCCCAGGGGACAGACAAGTGAATCACAGACCCTAATGAAAATTTGCTACAGACTGGATTTTTTTCCCCCCGTCCTTTATCCTTCTTGGCACCTCATTCTCTATATTTAAGGTACTCAGCTTTGTTTCTTTTTGTATAGCTTTAAAATTTTAATTTTATTATTTTTCTTTAGTTTATGTTGGAAATATTAGCCCTTATCATAGAAGCAGGTGTGTGTATTTCTACTGTATTTCTACTGCGTATGTTCTTTCATAGTAAAAGCCCAGAAGGAAAGAGTTTCTTTTCCAAACGTCACACCCAATTCCTCATAAATAGCACAGTTCTTTTTTCCCCAGGTCTCAGACTCCTCGCTTCCCGCAAATTACTTCTAAATCTTTTCCCTCCATAATGCCTTTTCTCTTCTATCCCTCTTAACACTCATTCTCCATTCGCTGTCTCACATGTATCCTACCCCTTCCCGCCCTCTAACCTGAACCCCCGCTGCTGTATTTGACCTCCAAAAACTCACAAAAGAAGGAAAAACCTGTACCAGATACCATCATGCGTTTGGGGACAGGGACAGGCTGAAGCTGGGTGGGACAAATACTGCAATTCATGATAAATCTTTTAATTGCTTCAACTGGATTCTAAAATCATATGGTTCTGCTTGAAATCTCAGTGTTATTAAAGGGGGCTTGATTGCACAAATAATCTGCCACTCCAGGTCAAAATCCCAGTATAAACACAGGCAAGTTTCCTAAGCACATGACAGCAGCTCCGACTCACACCAGGCCCGCACTCAGCTCACTGCCAGAAAAGTTTGAGGCTGTTGTTGGGCACTCATCAAAATTGTTTCCTCAGCAAAAATGTATTGCTGAACATCTGGGCAATCTCATTGTGCTAGGAAATGAAAACAGATAATATTGTTTGCCTCAGTGCTGCATTTTGGGTGTCATTCTTCTGCAGTGAGACTTCACCATCAGAAATATTCTGTGCATATGCTCACAATCTGCAGTTTATTTTTGCTTGGCTTAGGCACTAATTCACTTACACAATTCATGTGCAAAAGCCTTTTGAGATTATCTAAGGTTTTAGTCAGTAAGTCCAAAAATGTTATTTTTAATTAGATTATATTTACTATTTGGTAAACTTGCAATTTAATTAGGTTAAAAAAACCTCCAATCTGTTGAAAGTTACCACTAGTTTGAATATACAGTCCTGCATCACATTAGCAACTCCTTCTTGCTCTTTGTTTTTTTAATATATATTCATATTGCTACTATTGTAATTGCTTCTATTGTGTTGTATTTCATCTGTGAGCAGAAAATCCATCTAACAGGATAACCATGTTCTGATGGTACCCACTAATGGAATTATTGTTAGCTAAAACAGCAACTGCTTGTGCTACTGATGCTCCAGGGGGTGGATGGAGAGATCCCTTCAAGCGAGGTGCCCAGGGTTAGGGTGGCCTCTTACCTGTGTTGTGACCAGAGCAAAGCAAACCAGAAGTCAGGAAGCCAGCGTGATTGGCAGAAAAACCTGTACAAACGCAGCCTAACAAAAGGTGTCGCGTTGGCAGGAGCAGCGGCAGCCTCAGAGTTCCCTTCGGCACACGAAAAATGCCTGTTTTCTGTACGGGACCTGGATCGCTGCAGGGATGAGTCAGTGTTTGGATGTTTTACCATTAGCTCCAGGGAGAGCAGGGGCAGGTCTCTAGCCTGCAACTGGCAAGCAAAATTTATGAACCTTCAGGCATTTTTTTTTAACAAAACACTTAGAGTAATAAAAGGACGTTTGAAATGAGGAATATGTAGTTTTGAAAGGCCTTTTCCATGGCCCCAAGCACATTTATGTATTGTGTATCACCTTCCCAATCTATAAAAAAGAAAAACAAAATGGTAATTTTTTCTCAAAAGAGACAAAGGAAACATTATGTCATCCAAATGTATTCAGACATATACTATGGACTTACTGCTGGCTCTCTTAAAGGAAATATTGATGTCATACTGGCCTGCTTGAGACTCAGCAAAATGTAAATGATACACTAGTTTAAAATTTGGGCTTGTAAAATGATGCTACTTAAGCTCACTTAATATATATATGTTTTTTAATAGAGCAAGAGAGAATATTGCTTTTAAGAACTTTGGTTTGTATGACTCGCCCAGTTAAAGCAATAAAAGATTTTGAAGCAGGTATTTGTATTTGGGCACCCCATCATGTGTTTTCACCTTTAGGTGTCTGACAGTTTCAGTTTATTATCAACAAGTCCTTCTCAGTATCTCAGCTTTCAGTCATTTAAAACCAGAAGGTTTCACTCTACCAAACACAAACATGCAGAGTTACAAATCCAAAGACACACCAAAAATATATTTCTGAAAGGAAGGACCTAAATAAAAAAAGTAATTTTGGAACTGGTGAACTAGTTTTATTAATACATTCTAGCCCTTTCATTAAGTAAACGCATTCAGTGGTGCCCCTGAAGTCATACTCATGAAACTAAGGGTTTATAACAGCAAAACTAACACTGCATTATCTGATGTAATGCTCTAATAAATAATGATGTATCACGCCAGAGGGTTTAACTTGAAACAGATGGTCTAAGGAATGGAAACATAAGCAAAGTACTTTACTGTAATCACTATCCAGGAAACAAAAGGGGATTTTATATTATTGCCTCAAGGACTGCCCCTCCCACCCCATTTTTGTCTTAGAGAACAGTAAACTTTTATTTTGCTAACGAAGCACAGGTGCTGCCGATGGCTCACGACAACACAACAGAACTCAGGCATTTTTCATCATCCTGACTAGCAAATGAGAATTTGCTTTTGCAATAGCATTTGCTGCTTTTGCAAAGTTGAACTGATCTATTTTTCTTTCCTGTTTTAGAAATGAAAATAAACTCTGTTGCATTTGTTAGTTCTTCAGTATTAATTTAGGTACCAGAGTGTAGGCTCTAACCCCAGCTCTACTTTTAGGTGCACTGGCAAACATTTAAAAGACCTGATCTGCAAAATTCATTTAGCAGGAGAGAAAGCACTCTGCTTGCAGAATCATTTGAGGTCCTGTGATATACACAATTACATAACCTAGGAGATTTCTAGTTTTAACAATCCATTTAATTATTTACAATAAATATAAAGGCAAAATTCTAACTCCCCCCAAATGCATATTCTTTCCTACCTCTCTGTCAGGAGCTGTTGCAGATATTCCCTGCTTTACTTCAGCAGTATCACTCCAGGGATGCGCTTGGCACAGGCCGTCTAAATTCCGCTATTCCTTTTTTTGGAAGCAAGCATTTAAATGCAGCATTTTCACATACAAGCTGCATTGAGGCTGTGTAGGCAAAACCCTGGGATGAAATAGATTTTGGGGTGCTAACTACCGGTCTGCAGAACCTGCCAGATTGTGAACCACATGTGTGACATTCTCTGCTGTGACACAGCAGCTGCAGCTCCGATTTAGCCAGAGCAGCTTTCCCAACACCATCCCCGTTTCAGAGAGACGAAGGTCCAGATCAAGCAAAGCACCTGGAGTGCACTGCCTTTAAACACATGAATAATCTCTCTGAAGTCAGTGGACCTTGTCAGTATTTGTGCCAGTGTTTAAAAATCCCATCTGTTTCAGGAAAAATAATGAGCTCAACACTTACTTTCCTCAGATTTGGGGAGTGTTGGAGAAGTAGGATTTTTGTATTTCAAGCTTTTCTCTGCAATGCTGAAGATGTTCTTTTTTCCTCACTCATAGAGAGGACTCAGAAACATCCATAAGCAAACGTTTACTTAAGACTTCAGGAGCATGGGGCCTTAAAAACCCCAAGCATTGTGAGATCAATCCAAATAGCTTGAGAAGTAAGAAAAATCAATGGGATATTCACCTATTGAAACACAGCTGTATGCTTAAGTGTCTTATTACACATTAGTCGCACTATCTACTACGTTTGGTATAAAGCCAGGAGCTAAGAATTGTCAAATATTAATTGCTATTCTCTTGATTTACTGTGTGACAAGCACTCCAGTAAGACACGGCCTGAGAACATTGTTTTGGGTGCTCTACAGAGCCTCAAGTAGCTCAAGCTCCTTTCATACCCATGTGGATGAATTTCACACTGCATGTGCTGTGTTTATACCTCTAGGGCGAACACCAATGGAAAGATGAATTTGTCCCAGTGACAGTATTTCTCAAGAAAAAAGGGATGTAACGTACATCTACATGACTGCTGAGACCCAGAAATAGCTTTGCCTCTGCTGAGAGATGGTGAGCACAGCATCGGACCGAGCGCTGTCACCTCGCAGCGCAGTCCAGAGCCATTGCTTTCAAATGAGAGGAGTTAGTAGAGTTCCTGGGTCTGTCCTGTGTTTATTTTTGCCTGAACACAAAATGCAAAGTTCAGGACTGAGGAAACAAGAGTTTAATCTCAGTTACAACAATCAGCACCTGGATCCTGTGGAAATATTCCAAACTTGCATTAGTATAACCGAGACCTGTCCTACAGCACGACACACCCCTCGACAATCTGAACATGATGTTATTTTACCCAAGAATTTAATTTTTTCGATCAGCAAGTAGAAGATCATGGAGAGCATCTTCTCATATTACAATACTCATTACTACACATGTCGTCTTTCTGTTTCATTCCCAACACTAATAAGCACAGGACCTAATTATCCCCATTTATAAATAACTTTCTCCATCCTATCTCTGTCCAACAACATTCTGGCAGGCATCCTCAGTGCAAGATTTGAAATTATGTGCCTGCCAAAACCCATTGCTGCTGATGAATCACAGCACACACAACTGGGAGGCTGTGGTTGCTTTTATAAATATCTGCACACATACATATATATATGTGTATATATATGTAAAGCACTGCTTTCACATCCCCATGCAGGGGATTGCTAACAACAGCAGGAGAGTTAATGCTGCGATACCTTTGTTGCTCCTCTCCTCATCCAGTGATACGGTTTCCACAACATCCTGTGGCAATTTAATCTGCTTTCCAGAAAAAGCTCTGCCTTGTGTTTTCATTCTGCTTTTTGGTAATTTCATTTAGTGCTCACTGTTTCTTGTCCTGTGGGAAACAGAGATATTAATTCCTTATTTTCTTCCTCCATGGCATTAATTATGTCATTTATCAGCTTTAAATCAACTGGGTTCAAGAAAGAGTTTTTGATGGCAGATGCTCCAGAGAGAAACTCTTTGAAGAGAATTGTTTTTCTATCCCAACTGAATTGCCACTAGCACTTTGTTGCTATAACCTGGTGTGATTTACCAGTGACTTTGCTTCAAAAATAAGGAATGTATGAAAATTACTTAGCTGAAATGAACTACAGGTTCATTAAGTTAAAAAATTGTTACTATAAGCAGGAATTTATGCAGAATTCTTTAAAAAATATTGGCAAAACACACATTTAGCAGCCATTGCGGTAGCAATAGCTGAAATACACTGTATACATTTTATGCAAGTTTTCTGAATCCGCGTTTCAGGTCTTCTATAACATTCTATATCTGCAAAATGAAGAGTAATAAGCAATTTACTGTTGCTCCAAATTGAATTTACGTTTTGTAATGAATTTAATATGTCATATAAAACATAACTTCGAGCTGGGAAAAAAATTATAAATGTTTCCTTCTTGCCAGCTTCAACAATTTGCGAAGGGAAATGACTTCTACAATGCCTCACTCTGGCTTTTTTACAGCGCATTTGACAGACACATGGCATTGAAAGACTAGTTGCTGCTTAAAATTAAAAAATAGACTTTGTACTAAAACTGTTCCTCCAAGGTGAGTGCAAAGGAATGGGAAATTTCCAAAAACGAGTGCCTATCCTGTGAGGACAGAGCTCCATTTGAGCTTCTCCCTGCTAGTCTGCCTTCAGTCCCCACACAAACCCATCGCAGGGCTCTGAAGATGTATGTTGTTACTCTGCCCTATACCCCTGCCATCATCAAGGCCCTGCCTACATTATAACCTTCTTTCTGCAAAATAATGATGGAAATCCAACTGCAGCAGGAACTTAGCACGTGCTGATCCAATCAGCGCTTCATGCTGACGGAAACTGGAGGAAATTTTCCTTGCCAGCTATAAACCCAACGGCCCTTTGCTCTCTTTTGACACTGTTCTACATCCACTGAAGATACTTTTCCCTTTTCACTCCCTGTTTTCTCTTTGACCTGAGCTGTGAGAATGCTCTATGCAGTCCCACCTCCCACACCTCTACCACAAGTGTCTATATGGTTGTCATAGAGCCTTTACTAACCAATGCCTCATTGCCGGCAGATTTCAGACCTGGCCACAAGGAATGGCCACACGACCCAACACCGCACGTCTCTTAGCAACTGAAATCCAGAGGTTCTCAACTTCTGTGTCACACTGGAACAGCAGGATGCTCAGATTCCTGCTGGTGGACACTCTCTGCGGGAATATATATAAATAAACCAAAACCAAGGATAGTGCATCCCAGCTTTCTGGTACCCAGAAAGGACTCTCTCCATCATTTGTGACACAGTGCTGAAAAGCAATTCTGCAGCATCAAGGGCTTAAGATATATATTAAAAGAGTCTGTGTAGATATCTCTTGAATTTGTGTACCTATGAATGAATGAAAATACGTATAAAGAATTCTATTATAAATTCTGTAAAAATGAAGGAGAAATACAGTAAACTACCATGGTATATTTTCTTATGAAGGTTTTACAGGTTTTGAAAAATGTAGCTATTCTGTACTTCAACATAAGCAGAAATAAATATATTTATTTTGCCTTTACAGTTAAATAAATACATGCAACTTCTATTTACACATGTGCATGACTTATCTTCCTACTCCTTAAAGCAGGATGTGCCTTCCTGTGCTAAAAATCCCAATGATTAGTAATTTCTAACTCTTTCCTGCCCTTTTATTAGAAAGGGAGTACTGAGTAAAAGACCACACTAGCAAAATAATCATTTTGTGTGCTAACAAACATTATTCCTTCTTTGATAAACTTCATGTGCTATGAATAAGCTGTTGTAGATAAATAAAGATGTATTTCTGTACAACATTAAAACAGACACAAAAAAGACAGGAATTAACAACAGCTTTCTCATGACAGCGCAGCGTCTTAGTCCTTGCTCGCAAGAAAAGAAGTGAAAAAGCTGGATTTCCTCAGCAGCCCACAACATGTCAGTGGCTGCGAAACTTGTCTCTCGCTGTGTTCTGTGCCACAACAGCACATTGCAGCATCCCCCCTTCCTGAGGTCACTCCAACCTACAGCTATTTCTTTTACTGTATTTCTGCTCAGTAATTTTAGTTATATATATACACAACAATTCCAATAAGCAGGCAGGGAAGGGCAGAATCGCTTAAGGCAATGAAGCATATGGTCTCTTGGAATGAGGATAGTGCTGTGTGGGTATTATGCAGAGAGTTTGGATTGTAAGGAAATATGCAGGAGGTCAAGGGAGGGATCAAGGCAGAAATGTCTTTCATATATTTCCTGAAACACCAAGAAGACCAACACCCATCACACAAACACCCCAAACATCCTTCCCAAGAACATGACCTGAAATTATGCTTTATTTGAGGTTAAATATGCCACACATCTGCCCTCTTGTGCCTGGATACCTATGGGATGCATCCGCTTGGCCCCAGCCACACAGCTGATCACAGAATGACAGGGTCTGCGCCTCTCACAAAAACAACACATTTTTGAGGTCAGGGAGTCACATCCCCATCTGACGGGGAGGAAGAAGGCACAGAAAGACATACGACTCAGCAGTAATTTGTAGTGGAGCCAGGAACGGGTGCCAGAATGCCTAAAGCCCATTCCTGTGCCTTAAGTGCAGAGCATGTTTCCAGCTGCACATCTAACTGGTGCATCTTACTGTGAACCATAGCTTAGCACTGGGAAACTGCCAACGGGATAGCTGTGCAAAGCATGTGCATTTTGATACAGGAGATTGCAGCTAACAACAGAGCAGTTTGTCTGCATTATGTCATCGTGTGTCTGAAAAATTAGTCATAGCCAAGTACCACCTATTTATAACAACTTGTCTGTTTTTTAAGTCTGTTATTTTCAATATCTTCCTAGGAGACTATAATGGCTGATCCCAAGGCCAGATGGATTCATAATATTCAAGCTGCAAAAGAAGGATCGTGCTGTTACTCACTGAACTTACTCAGACACTGCAGTTTCTGCAAGGTGAGGGTTTTTTTCCTAAGAAAAAGTAACATTGGTTTGTATTTCTATTAAAAAAAACCAACAAAACCCCTTTCACCAGCTCTTCAAATGACTGTACAAGAGAAAAAGCTGCCAGTACTTTACATATACATTATTATATTTTTATTTCAGAAAAGGGATATTTTTTAAAAGACAAGACTTACTTCTGGTACCCCTGTTATTCTAAAATGCCACTAAACTCCTGGAAAAGGTCATGAACTGGCAGAATCTGCTGCATAAGTTATGTTGTGCACTTCTGCATATAGTCTGATCAAAGTCTATGCCCACGAATGCAGAAATTATTTTGATTAATGAGGAGCTGACAGAATATCTTAACACAGTCTAGAAATACAGGTAAACCTCAGCATTGCCCACAGTGCTCACACAGCCTCGTATGCGGTCCATCTCAGGCCAGATAGGTTCTAGATCAAATACCACACGGACAAACTATCTCAGTGCTTTATATTCCCTGCAAATAAATGGCAATATTAGTGTCTGAAAAATCCACACAAGGGAGGCATGTGTAAAAGGCGAGTAGGATGGCAACACAGCCTGGTGGAATTTGTAAGGGAAAGGAAACATGAACAATCTTTCTTACAGTCAGGGGATGAGAGTCCCTTCCACAGAAGCCACTTTTCTCTTTCTAGGTAAGACGCACTGCCCAAAGCTTTGCAAGAGTCCCTGTAGCCAGAGCCATGAGTACTGACTGCATCCCTTTCAGCTCAGAAAAAAAGCACTTGTGGGGAAGGAATCAGTTTTCTCATTTGAAAGAATTGGTGAAATACCATCGGTGCCGGTGGGGCTGAAGGATTCCTGTTGTCACGGCCAAGAGGCGGTTTTCTCAAGGCCGATTTCTGATGGTTGGTCTCAGGTCTCAGCCTCCCCTGAAGGACGGCCTGGCCCCTCCTGCACCTCAGCTCTGAGCACTGGGCAGCTCTCACTGGCACAAACACTGTTGCCAGGACACCTGTAACTAGTTTTACTTGAATATATGTACATGTTTATGTATACATTATATACATATAGGCATTATATATATGTACACACATATATATATACACATATATGTAAGGCACTGTAAAATGTACCATCACTTGTCTAGGGCTGTTTTTAATCTGTAGAAGTAGATAATATTTCTTCATATAATTTAAAATACCTAACCAAGACATTTTAAAAATGTTTCAGTGTTACAGAGATATCTACTGTGAAATAAGCCTTACTTTAAAACTGAAGTTATTGTGACAGGATTAACAAAACCTATTTTGACAGTAATTCTAATCTATTTCTTACATAACTGCTCCTCTCTTAAAAGATATAGTCACCTGTATAAATAGTTTCCTTTGTCTCTCCTTATTATGTTCCAAAATGTGAACTGAAACTTGTCCTGCAGAATGAAAAATAACAATAATGGAAAAGTGAATACAAACTTGGATAATTGATCCATTACTTAAAGATGAAAGCCAAAATCACTGTAAGCCAGGATGTCTTTAAATAAAATGTACTAAAACAGACCATGAACTTACATAATTCTGTTTGACATAGTCAACATAAGTCGAGCCTGGTTTTGGCCATTTTACATATAAGGTATAAGGTAATCTCTGCCATGTGAAGACATGATAGCACACAAATATGATGGGCATTTTTAATGAACATGATTCAGTGCATCCTTGCTTAATGTAATTAGCCTACATATACAAATTACGGCACCAGAAATCCTGCGGCAGCTGCTGTTGGGAGGGTTTGGCAACTGTGCGTGTTATAAGCCAGCCTAACAGATCAAATGGACCTATTTCCAAAGGCTAGAGATAGATAGATTAGATAGATAGATAGAGACAGATAGATAAAAAGACAGATAGATAGATAGATAGATAGACAGACAGACAGATAGAAAGATAGATGAAGATAGGCTAGAAATTGTACATCTTTGGGATGTGTAAATCCAGATATCCTGGATGGAACATTTCAACAAATACCAATATAACATTTTTTCCCATTTTTTCCACAGTTACTCTGTAGCAATGATTTGCAATTGTGCCAGACCACAGGATCCCTCTTAGCCCCACAAATCCAATAAAAATCAGTACAAAAAGCTTCATTTAGTGTTTCCTGAACCACTTGCTGTGGCCTCACAAGCATGATCCATTGGTCACAACTAGGAGACACTTTTAAAAGACTCAGTGTATTTTCTACTGTGCCATAAGCGCCTTGAAAATGAGATGTAACTTGCAACCACTCCTTTTAATAGTTTGTCACCTGCGGATTTCGCATTGGAACCAGCCTTTCCAGTTCTACTGTTTCAGTTCGCGTTTTGCACAAGTGGAAGTGAAAAAGGGCAGCGCACCATGAACCATCTCGGTAAATGAATGTATCTGAGGTGTAACTCATGAGGGAAAACCAGACACTTGAAAATACTGAAGTGACTCAGAGGTTTAAAAAATATATATGTATTACGAGAGCCACAAAAAAGGTTACAGACAGAGCTCCACAAAGCCTGCACGGATACATTCCAACAATTCAAGGTGGCAGAACAGGTGAAATACAGACCATAAAAACGGTTTGACATTAACTTTCCAGACTGTCAGAGACAGTGACCTTGACCCCATCTTTCCCCCCCACAAAAAAATATTGAATATATATATGTATCTATATCTATATCTCTAGTCTGGACCACAGATATAGTCCAAAGAAAACCACATTGCAATTTCCACATTAGGCTTATAGGAGAATAGGCATTATCTGAGGAACGTCCATTATAACGCCCGTGAGGTGATTATCTTAGGCCAAGTTGACGTAACGTTATGCTTGGTTAGCAATTTTAGAACAGCAACACAACACAGTTCATTTGCTGCACAAGGCTACTAACACATAGCTCTGTGCAACCCTTGGAGCTGACTTCAACCAAACTAAGCAATTACGTTTGGTTTGTTTTGTTTAATTTAATAAGAAAATGCAAATGTAAGATATTAGGGCAGTTCCCGCTATCACCTTTCTTAAAAATTCAAGACTTGAAGACTTCTGTAATGTACTTGCTTACAGACACGTTTTGAGACTGTATTAATGATCTTCAGGAAAGATGCCACCCTGAGGCTTTTTCCCTTGCTCACTTCAGGTTGTGTCTGCATCCAGTTTTGACATAGGGGGCCAAATCCTGGTTGTATATCAGTGCAGTATTTGGCCCAGAGTTTCAAAGTCTTTGCTATTCAGACTTTCCTATGAGGTCAACAAACAAAGTAGTAAAAAAAGAAAATATTAAGGCTTCAAGTAAAAAAATTTCCTCTCTCTCCCACCCATGTAGTAAGGTACATGTAATTTCATAATACTCAATATATTATACAATTAAAGATACAGAGATCCAACTTTTCAAGGCAGATTGTACTACAATGAAAACCTGGAGGCTTAATGGGAGTGTATGAACAGGGAATGAACGGCTAATAAAATGCAATATGTGATGAAAATTGATGCATAAACTAAACAAAAACTATTGCTGTTTTTTAAATAAGTAATACAATCCACAGCTAAAAATAACAACATGTTGGAAAGATTTAAGACTTCTGAAACATGAAATAAACATGACAAATATAAAGAAGCTACTTCACAAGATGTGTTAACTTGTGCTGGATTTTCGTGGCTGATCCCCACCTACTGTAAATTAGCATCACTTACAGGAGCTTTGATGGAGCCACACCAGTTTACACCAGCTGATGATTTGGCCTGCAGTGTCTGTAAAAACTGAGACTATCTGGGCAGAAGAACCTTACCGCTAATCTGTAAACTGCTTGAGGATCTGTACTTTAGCATGGGCTGCATTCTGCTCCAAAATTAGACTTACTAAGTAGGTCCTCAGTCCCGCAACGGGAGCTATGGAAGCAGACACTTACATTGATGAGAAAATAGCTGCAGGTTCAGCGCCTTGGATGGAAATGAGGCTGGATTTGCTGCATGCAATCTCCTGTTAACAGTTCTGCTTAGATTTCAGAAGATTTGAATAATTTACTCCAGGCTATGTGCACTGAATTATATGCAAACCTCAAAAGGAAAAAAAAATACTTTGGTACCATTGTAAACCTATTAACAAGTCGAATGTCTCTCAACTGTGGGCAAAACTACTCACAAAATATATAATCCTTATATCTGAACCTATAATGACACAGTGCATTCATTCTTTCCTCCCTTACCCCTTGTGAACTATGTCAAAATAACCCTGGATATTAGTGCTTTATACACACAATACTGTGTTTAGTCTTACTGAGAAATTCTCTCATGAACTAATGTAGTTAACTTCAAAGGCTCTTTGGCCCTTCAAGTTCCTCAGTAGCTTTTTTGTTTATAAATGCAGGAGAATGATCAAAGTGGAGCATCACTGGGATGCAAATCTCAAATATTACACTGGTGCAAATTTTCAGCCTTGCTTGCATGAATTTCATGTACATATTCAAAGATACATGATAAAATGTGCCCTTGTCTAGCTCCCTGGCCCAAACACAATGTGTCACATTCCCTCTTTTTCAGGGCTTACATATGGCATACATGATACTTTAAAAACAAGTAAGTCTTGTGATACTCTACGCACCAGAGTGAATTCCAGTCCTTGAGGAAATACTGCATCTTCCTGAGGAGTTAACATCAGGGTAGAGTTGCAGATTAATAACAGTTAAAGATGGAAGAAATCTGTAAGGCCATCTGGTCTAAGCCCCTTGCCCCTGCAGGCTCATCTCTTACAGAAATGTTTTTAATCACTTATCCAAATATAGTTCTACTGTCCAAAATCGTTAGTCTCCAATACTCTGCCTTGGAAGACTATTCCACTGCCCCTTCCCTCCATCTTTTCTGCCCCTCCTGAATGTAGACCACTGGTTACCAGTCACAACCCTCTGATTTACCCTTTGGTTTTACATCTTTCAACTAATGCATTTGTAAAATTATGATACTTAGTTTCCACTTCATTGCTTAGCCAGTAACACGTTTCTAGCCCTTTAAATCTTCTCATCAGCCAGCCCGTCCAGTCTTTTGATATATAAAATATTGCTCCGTCTGTACCCGCTCCAGTTTGCCAGCATCTTTCTGGTACCTTGGTGCCTCCAACTAAAGACAATATTCTGCATGCCAGTGAGCAAATCTGCATAGAAAGACTATTGCTTCTCTGCTCTGCAATGTCCCTACAGTAGGCATTTGAAGTATCAGCAAGGCAATAAAATGCACACTTTGGCCTAGCGCAGCTGCATCGCTTTCCAGGTTTCTCCCTTCAGGCAACATGGAGCATTACACAGAGAGATTATTAACTTTCTTACGTTCTCTTCAACCTTCCCCTCTAAAAATGACGTGATATACAAGGGACATAATAAGCATGTATTGCAGCAGATGTCAAGATTTATCAAATCAAAATATAAATTTTAACCAGGCAAAACTGAAGTCAATATTTGGCTTCTGGAATAATGAATCTTAACATACATGAAAACAAGTAAGATGTTATCACCACATTCTGAATTGCTACCAAATATCTGGAGAGTTCTCCATTATAGTCAAGGGCTGAAAAGGATTCAACCCCTTGAAACAAATATCCTGAAAATGATGAATTTAGCTCTCCAGTCAAAACTATTCACCCGGAGAACCAGGTGGGAAGCAGAGGTTTCGTACACTGACTGGCTCAGTGACAAGTAATGACTTTTAGTGATTTTGGCAGCAGTCGCTCAGGATATTCTTAATTGCATAAATGATCTGGCTAGTTAGCACTGATCCAGATACTTCTGACTTCTGAGGTGGTAACTGGATGGGAAGCCAAAGGAGATAAGAAATGGAGAAAATAATTCCATTTGTCCCAAAATTATTTTTGCCAAAGTCCTCGTATTTGTGACAAAAGTAATGCACCCCTTTCTTGGTTTTTATAGTAAAGTTGTCTTTAAATCCAACAAAGCAAATGTAGTTTTCTGAAGAGAGGAAAAGGAAACCTCAGAATGTTAAATAGATTTGACTGATATTATTTTAAAAAGTTGTTCCCCGAGGGAAAAAAATCCAAATGGAAAATCCGTTGTCTAACAGTATTGAAGACCAGAGGGAATGTGCTAGTAATTAGGCAGACAGAAAATTTATATCCTTTAGATGTACGCTTGGCTCAGTTACACACACTGCAAATTCAACAGATCATGATAACCTTGCTGCAGGATTACACAGATGGCACCAGGGCAAGGCAGTAAACCACGTTATTGCCTAAATCCAACAGGTAACAAGGAGGGTGCAGGGAAAGCAGCTCACGGCTGTTTAAAATACGTTCCCATCCAAACATTTCTTTCTTATCAGCTTGGTTTTGTTTCCGAGTCAGAGAAGCCTTTAAAAACCAGAGGGAGCAAGAGGTCGGTGGAAGACCCTTACTGGTGCTGCAGTCCTTTTCCACGAGAGACGAGCACACGCACACACTCACACACAGTTTCACACACAGGGAGGCGAATGGCAGACAGTGAGAAGCTGTTACTATCCTTTCTCCTGCCCCTATCCGGGAGCCAGGAGGTTTTTAAAGACAACACGGCGTTCATTGCCCAGGTGCCCTGGTCTTGCTCCTTCCCTGGAGGAGGAACACGAGGCCTGGGAGACAGGGAGCAGTTCTTGCACACGCAGACTGGCCGCACGGGCAGCTGGCTTTCCACGTTGGTAGGAAAACAGCAGTTGGGCCTCCGACTCCTGCCGGACACATCGCTGGCCAGAAGAACTGGAAAAAATGGATGATCCAGGACTGACTGTACTTTTTCACATCACAACTGGTACACAACAGGTTTGTTGGACAGACACACGCACAATGGCTTTAGCGCTCTCTTGCATGAAAGAAATCTGGTCGGTGGTTGTGGTGTTAGGTTGCAGCCAGTTCCCACCTGTCAGTTCAGGAAGAGTCTGGTGGACTATACAATTTTATTCCCTCAAGAATAAGGCTGCAGCTGGTTTTTGGCCAAAAGAGAAAGATGAAAACAGAACAAACTCAAAACAAGAAAAGGAGAGTGGCCGGCTGCTGCTGCTCCTTCTTTGTTGTTATTTGAGTCTTCACAGTGCTCCTAGCTTCATGGCTGGCTGAGTGGATGGCTCTTTATCTTTAATTAATTTTATTTTACACTGAAATTTCATAGGTTGTTCCACCAACTCCAGACACCTTCTTAACATTTGAGTGTCTAGCAGGGCTGACAGGTGTCCCCTGGGAACTTGATGATGAACCCAACCTGGATATTCCTTTGGGCTGTCCATTTATTTTACTGTGCGGTGTCTTCAGCTGTATGTCATCCCTGCATCAAAAGAAATATCAAAAGATGCAATGTGAGTGACTAAAGTGTGATAGCAGAATGGCTTCATTCAGGATAAACAATTATCCCTGTTACCATGAGTCTCAGTGTTGCAAAATATTCAAGCATGAGAGCAACCTGGTTGAAGCCAATATACTTGATGAAAAGCCACTGAAATGAGAGAATTGATTTGGCCATTAGGTTAGTGGATCAGACCCCAGTAGTATTTGTTAATTTAATTGCTTGCTTAAATGCTTTGTTGAACCAAACTAATTGTGCAAGCATGTGTAGGGTGCAGGCGGGTTTAACTGGCACCACTGTTGACCTTAAGCCAAACTGTGTCTTACAATCAGAAATAAAATACTCAGAAAAAAACTTCCCAGTTAAATATCCAGTTAAACAAAATGATGTTGCTTATTTCTGAAAGACATAAGAGAAGTGAAGCTTAAGACTTCTTTATGACCGAAGACACAAACTGAATCAAGTCAGGAAGCACTCCAGGATGACTGTAATTAAAGACCATATACCAGATGGACCATTTCAAGTAATTTAATCTCTTATGACCTGCTGCCAGGGAGCAAGGACAACAAGCTTTCCTCAGAAGTTCTTTTAGATCTAGGCCACTACACACTAAAGCTTAATGTGTCTCATCCCGAAGTTGTTTTGCAAAATGCTGCTGTATCCCCAAACAGCCGAAACCTCCCACCTTCACTGGCCTCCAGCAAACATGTAATCAGGGTCCTGCCTCCAGCGCAGCACTCTGCACTTGCTTCCAAACAGACTGTTTGCTGAGCAGCACCTAAAGCAGTACATACCTTTGTGCTCCCACCGACTGCACCTCTGTAATTTCCACAGTGTTTACAAACGAGACAGCCTTCGGGCCTCCATAAGAAGGTGACCTAGGCATCCCTGTCGGGGACGACGGGACCTGGTGGCCTGGAGATTTGTAGGAGCCATTGCTCACCCTGCCCTGTAGTGCTTGATGGGACTGGACATTATTATTGGCTAAATCAGCTTGCAGAGAGGTTGTGGAAGTCCTTGGTGCTCTTGTCATTGCACTTGAGAGTGAAGACACTGAGGACTGCAGTACAGGGTTCCTTGTGCTAAAACTGGTAGCAGCCATCAGATTGTCTCTAGATCCATACCTCATTGCCATGCTGCGTGGATCTTCAGAGAGCGTGCTGACTTGCTGAAGGCTGTAAGAGCTAGGGGTGTCGTAGACACCTGAGTCTGCAAACACTGAATCGGGGTGTGAGTGGAGGAGCTTCTCCCTCTCCTCCATCTCTTTCCTCTCCTGGATGGATGCCATAATGGTTTTGGAAAGGTTATCATAGCGGACTGGGGAGGGGTCTCGCTGATGTGCAGCTGGACTCCCCAGGACTGGGCTGAAGCTCTGCGGTGGTTGGCGTTGCAGCTCGCTCCCCCGCAGGTGGCACATTTTGGCTGATAGATACGGGGAGTGGTACCCAACGGAGCTGACCGCAGAATGGGCGATGCACTTCCTCCCCGAGGGCGACATGGGGTTTAGCAAACTGTCATATGAAAGACTCCCATTTCTGTTTGACAGGGAGTTGGGAGAAAAGATGCTTTTGTAAGGGGTAGAAGCCGCCCCTTCAGATTTTATTGGATGAAGGGGCACTTTGTCTGTCCCTCTCCTGCCAGCAGATTTCAGGCTCAGGGATCGTGAATTGATGGCAAAGGAATCTATCTGGAGTGGGGAAGACTGATAGGTCTTGTGGAGGGAGCTCTTCCGGTAGCTGGGGATGTCCAAGCTGGGTTCGGACTGGTAATCAAGGCTCCTGCCATCCTCTTCTATCAGAGCCCCTTGACTATGTCCCTCCTGCATGGTGATCTAAAACAGAGGTGAACACGAGAAACAGAAGCCAGTGATATGTAAGTACAGGTTTGCTCTCCACGGTGAGTTCATGGGAAGAAAAGAGCTGGAGGCCTCTCAGACTCTCAGCCCAGTTATGGCACAGGTTTGTTGTAAGGAATCCCCTAACTCCTGTTCAGCATATGGATAAGCACCTCAGAAGCAATAAGTGCTAAATAATATTGACAGTAATAAATATGTCAACACACAGACACTGAAAACACAGAAGAGAGATTTTCTAAACTGAGACTTAGGTCTCAGTCAAAGTAAATCAGATTGCAATCTGATAATACTGCCCTTGGAAAAAAGCTCTCCAAGTTTTCTGCAAATAGCTCTCGAGTTGAGGGATGTCTGGTTTTGCATGCTGAGTCAGAAATTCTTTAAGCTGCATTTCAACACACTGGGGACTAGCACACTCTTATCCACTTTGCTCGGAGCTATGAATATTCAGTAATTCTGAATTTCTGGTCATAGGTCTTTTAAGCACCTAAGCTTAATTAAAGCAGAGAGGCTCCTGCCCATCATTTAGACAATAAAACGAAGCAATCTTCTCCTTTTTTTATTGCCTCTGTAGGAGAAAATGGCCACATCAGAGGAGGAAACAGGCCACATTTTATTTATGTGCATTGGAAACAGATATGACTTCACTCTCTTTCGCTCTATGCAAGACTGCTTACAGTTCTGTTCACATAAAATGCCATTCTGTGCTAAGCAAATAATTTTTGCTGTTTTTTTTTACAGATTTTGCCATACTGCACAATAAATTTGCTACATTGGTTCTGCAAAAAACCATTATCATCAGTTACATATTTAATCAGAAAGCTGTTCTTTATCTAACTTCTTTTAAAGGAGTATTATCTAAAAAAGCCTAACTGGCAAAAAATCTGTTTTATTCTAATTTTTTCTTCAGGGTCTTTTTCTTTGAGCTAGAAGATAGGAAAATATGCAAACCAGCTCACTGTCTTCTAGAGCATGGTTCTAAATTTGGCCTTCTCTGGAAAAAAGAGACCAAGTGACAGCCTGTAAAGGAGGAGGAGAAAGCAATGATGTAGCCTATAAGTATATTTGTGCTATGTATCCTTGTGCCCCAACCCCTCTTTCATAACAGTTTTCACTGCTTAAAAGCAGAATTACATTGATGGGTTGAAGAACAGATACAGAAGAGAACACACTCTTGTTCCTATGTTCCCTTTCATAAGTTGTTTCTTCATTCTCTAGACAGATCCAGAGAACAAGATTTACAATGACTGCAGGAAGGCTCAAACCCAAACTTGGTGGTAGCTGGAATTCTACCATCTATTACCATCTGTGTTTTCAAAATGAAAAGGATACTAGAAAAGTTTCCTTTACCATTTAAGGAACATTCTGTCTTATTCTAGTGTTGCTGCAGTCAATTATATATCTCTACCATTTTTCCTTTCCTTACTTATATCATCCCTTTCTTGTTATTGTAGATGTGACATTGGAGGAGCTGATGGAATTAATTGTACGAAAACTGCATTGTGTGTGGCGTGTGTGTTTTAAGGGTATCTCCACTGGTATGTGAAGATTTGGATACGTATTGTAAATATACAAGTTAAACCAGTAATTTTCAAACTGCTGTTCCCAGGTGTGGGGGGCCAAGGAGTATTTGCAGCAAATCCATGAGAAATACAAGCCTATTAGCAGTGGGCTTAGATGGGCACTTCGCTTCCAAAGGAAACAGTGTAAACTATTTAAAAACTCCTAAGCAAAAGAGAAAACAGTCAAACTTCCAGAGCAAGTCTCTCTAATTATTTGGACCTCAGTTTTCCTGATAGGAGGAAATGATGCCAAGTGTTAAGAAGGTTTGTTTTTTTTTCCATTATATAACCCAAATTCACTGAGAAAGTGCTAAGGAAGGTCACACACAAGGAATCTGCCATTAATTTTAACTAAAATATCTCTTGGGATGCTTTGAAAGTTGTTTCTGTTTTGCAAGCTGATGTGTTAAGGAATCACTGAGAACGTCATCTGTTGGTTAAAGGGTCTGATCCAGAAAAGCGCTAAGCACATCCAGCTCCCTCTGAGGTGAATGGGAGTTGGCACCTGCGTCAGGAGAAGCCGATGGGAGGTGACACTTCTCGGCACCTCAGGATCAGGCCGAGACACAGAAAAGCAGCAGCGCATGCCTGTCAGCAGGACAGACCTGCCAAGCTCAACAGAGGAAAGCTGCGAAAGCAGACATGTTTTCATAAGGAGCAGAGTGAAAATATACACTATGGCACAACAATGCCAAGTGTTGTTATTTACTTCTACACTCTGACATTCACTAGAGCCCGGCGGTGAATTTATCCCCAGCTCCATGTTGTCTGGTGTTATCTGGGAACAGATTCTCCCAGGCTCACTCACCTGCTCAGCTGTAGCATGGTAGTGGACTTTGGGATTGTTGCTGAAAGCTGGTCGATACTTGTACATGGCAGGTGTAGGAGGGCTGATCAGTTTGGGAGAAAGGCCACCTTCTGTAAAAGATTTAAAAAGGACTTTCTATTAAAATGTGTGGACGGAATGTTATCATCCCTAATTCCGCGCTATATACGGTCCTCTGCAAACAGATTGGTTCTGCAAAGAACAAAACTTGCAGTCCTTTTGTGCAGAATTCCACCAAAATCAATGAAGCCCCTGTGGAAATAAAAGCACACTGCTGCCAGATAAGCAATCTAAAGAGACATAGAAACAAGGTATCGTATATTAAGTGGGGTAACATAATTTGGTGTGAAGTAATTTTGCCATAATTTGAAATATTTAATATTTGGGTTGAATTCAGCTACTAGTTTTGTTGGGGGGAGGAAGAGGTTTTTTAGTTGTATCAAAGCTATAGTCTCACAGTTTTCTAAATGAAATAATTCAGTTTGTAATGTCTAAGCATTTAATGCTAATATTTCTGATTCCTCAGTTCAAAATGATATTTTAATTTAAAAATTGATCAAAACTTTAAGAAGGGGCTTAAAAGGGTTTAAAAACTCTGTGAAACTGAAATTAAATATCCAACCTAGGCTTGCATGAACACCTTCAAGCCAACTTTTTTCTCCCTTTCCTGCTGTTTATTCCTCTAGTTCAGAGCTCTTGTAAATACAAAAACGATTCACCTGGATCCCTTAACTTTTTTGAAAGAATACTAGAAGACTTTTAAAAAGGCCGAAATATTTTCTTATTAACAAAAATAAAACACTGATGATGCAACTATACCTTCACTGGTGCCCAGCTGCCCTTTTAGCTCAGAGTACTTGCTTGGATCTCCTTTGGGTGGCAGAGGTGGTTGCACATCCATACCTTTATCCTCCAGACCTTCCAGGCTAATTTTAGACTGCAAATGACCAAAGAATCAATCATTACCCACAACTTGGTTAAGTCACAGCATCTGTCAGTGCTGGCTGTACCACAGAACAGGTATACCTATAATGGCAAACCTGATTTAGCATCCACTGCAGACAAGGATTGTCATGTGTAAAATTAGCACTGTCGTAACAAGCCAGTATAATTTTAAAGGCACTATCCTATTCTGCTGGCTATGCTAAATAACATTATCATCATACTAGCTAATATGTGGCAGAAGGCAATGGTGTTTTCTAGCATTTTCTGTCAACTTTCCAGTCAGCTCTCAGCGAGTAACTCTGCAAAGAGTGTAACAAATAACTATGCACAAAAATCTTTCAAGGTGGCTTCTTCTGAATCCACTGCTTTTTATAGGACTAAAAAAAAGTCCTTCTCTCTATTTTGTGGCAGTAGAAACTGAAAAAACAGGAGAGAAGAGAATTCAGCTTCTGAGCTGAGCGTTCAATGTTCCTCTCACTGCAGTCTGGGAGCTCAAAACCTTCTTTGAAGTAAAACGGCTGACCTGGTGGTACAAGGGTTCCTGCGATGTGTTAGGTGAGTTAAAATTAATTTGAACACCAAGAGGTGGCAATTCTTGGGACAGAAAGTAACTATTGCAAAGAACAACCACCTCTTCCAAAAGACACCCAGAGGCATTCTATAACAGCGCTGCAGAAGGGCTGTTACTGGATCAAGAGCTGCTGTTACTGAACCCGGGTTATTTTCAGAGGATGAAGTATATGGTAAGGACTCAACCCCTGTAATTTTCTCCAAAAAGTGCATCATCTCAGAGAAATTTTCAATGTCAAACTAATTCCCACGCTTGATAAAGCTTAACCCATGTTCTTCAGAAGCAGCGCTTGAAGGCTGCCTTACCTTGCTCCGGTTGAGGTTGGCTTGGATTCCGTTGTCACTGATCTTCACTGTGATCTGTCGCTCAGACAAATCAGGTCTGAGGAAAGGAGGCTTCACACTCACCGCTTGCTTTTTCTTGGGCTCAACTATGTACCTGGTTTAACGGTCATAATGAAAATAAGCAATAACCTAAGAACAAGGCATAGAGACAAGAAAATCTTCCTGCTTCCAGGGTATGATTTAAGAATGTGTCAGAATCTAGGTGAGCAAACTCCATTTATTTCAATGGGTGTAATAATTAAAAGGCAATAAAAATATCAATGTTTTTTGTAGTGAGTAAAAGGAGATGATGCATGAAAAACATAAGCAATTTTTGAAGCACTGACAGACAAGAGCACAGCTCACATGAAGAGAGAAGAGAGGCCTACCACCAGCAGGAGCGATTTACTAGGTCTGACCTAGTGAACATGAAACAGCTTCCCTGTGGTGGAAGACGGTGACAAGGGGAATAAAGAACCAGCACATTGGGAGTTAACACAGAGAAGATGCGTTGTCAGTTCTAGCTCACAACACAGCCACTGGTTTCTGCAGCTTGTTTAGAGTGTTCAAATAAATGGAGGTAAAAGAAACAGACAGGTCTACGGGAAGCAACAAATCTAAAGGAAGTAGTTGAGTTTAGATACCTAACTTCTTTCCAGTGGACTAGAATTCTCTCTGCAATTGGGCAGCGGCTATACAATGCATAAATATCAACGCACGCACAAGCTTTCTCTGTTTCACCTGGCAAATAGGACACTCTAGGAGTGATGGCTCAGTGACTTTCAATATACAGGACAATTTCAACAAGTCTTCACAAAAGACAAACATTCTGCTTGCTAAGAGTCATAAAATAGCCATGATGATTCTAGATTCTACTCATACCCCTCTCGTAACAGGAGTGTTTCCCAACTTCTAATATCTGGTTCTCTTAAAGTATCTTGACCTGATTTTCAAGTTTTTACAATCAACTATACCAGTGCAATACATGTAACAGACTTTTAGGACGTATTTGCTGCATAGTGAAGGAAAAGAAGAAGGCAGATGATAATATCAGGGGCTGGAATTGCTCAACACTCTGAAAAGGCTCAAATAAGTCTTCTTGTAGTACCATCATTAACATGGTTGCAGGCTGGACAGCTCAGCACCCAGGATATTTATACTCCATCTGATCTATTGCATTAAACCCCTGATTTCAAAATGTGAAACGATAAATCCATTTTCCCCAAAATAGAAAGCCATAAATAAAATTGCAAGTTCCATGATGTAGACCTCATTGAAAATCTGTTTTATGATAATGGAAGTGCCAGTGAGATTGAAAACCACAGCAGTCTTAAATTAGATTTAAGTCTTAAGGAGAAAGGCTGATTTTAGATTCTTTCCTTTTCTCCAGCAGATTAGAACACCTGGCCATTAACTGTACAGTGCAAAAAGTCATGTTGGGAATATGGTAACATACTGAAACTCACCTTGTTCCTGAAATCCACTGGATGAACAAGTTAGTGAAGATGAGGATATAAATCTTGATCTAATTTGACATCCTCATTCCAAATAAACATTTCTGGGATTAAGGTTTTGCTTTACTTCTCTGTCATTTCACCAACGGTCTTTCACTCGTGATACCAGCCTAGCACCTTTTCTTCCTCTGTCCCAACAACTACTGTACCTTCCTCATTCTGAGTTGACAACATTTCTCTTACCTGGGAGCCAAGGGGCTGCAGAGCACATGTTCCACATTTCCACAGCATCCTCGGGTAAAAGGATTCACTCCCCCACGGAATTTACCTGTCACCTGGAAACATATTCAGGACGGTGCTCAAACCTCTGGTTATATAAAAGTCATCATCCAACTCTCAAAAAGCCAAGAAAAAGCATGTCTTGCTCTGACCCTACTGTCCTTCCCAAACAGATCATTTTTCTTTGAATGCTGCATGTCCTCTCTCCTGCTCTAACGCACCACCGGCATCAGCTGCTTCTGGCTGGGAGGCAGGCTGACTAGAGATCCTGTCCCAAAAAGGCAGTGAGCTCAATGTGATCATGCGTCCAAGTGGCCAGGTTCACCTCTCTATGCTGCTCCTGCATCAGATTCGTGCCCGTTGTCAGCCAGACATCCCGGTTGGTCCCCTTTGCTCCCCTGTCACTTCACTCCTCTGCCTTGGCAAGTCCCCTCCAAACAAACAGGAATGCCAGTTCAACATTCAGAACGCTGGATTGGAGCAATGTCTCCTCTCTATCAGCATCCCATCCCAGTACGAACCACTGCCTTCTGCGGGAGGGCGCCAGGAACGCCCTGGTGATTATGATGTTTGCTTGGAAATAAGCTAGTTTAATAAAAGCCAAGCCTCATTAGACTGGCGGGATCCATTCAAAGCTTCATAAGCATTATAAAGGGTTTGTACTCTACAGGCAGATACTTGAAAGTAACCATATGGGGATAAATACCAATAAAGCCAGGGAGATTAATAGTGGTTGCCATTAAAAACATCACTGTTGCTGTTTGCAAGTAATGCATTTTAATAAACTCATAGTTCTGATCTAGCAACAAGTTTACAGAGTACCAGAAATACTTTTAATTACTTGCACATAAAATAACGACGATTAAATGATTTTGCAATATATTATGCTGGCCTCTTTGATGTGACATAAAACTCTTAAAAGGCCAAGAGAGAAATGTTGGAAGTTCTGAGTGTTGGAAGAGTAATCTGATGACTAAAACATGGCTTGCGACATCTGCGTTCAATCCTGGACTTAAACCGACTTGTGCCAGATGCTGGCAAAGCACTTCATATCTCTGTGCCCATTTTCTCAAACACAACATGAAAATAAAATATCTCTAACTCACAGATTACAGTACTAATTATACCAGTTTGGTTTCTAAAGTGGTTTGAAGTCCTCTGATAGAAAGCAGTCTCCAAAGGAAGGATATTTATTTACTCTATTCAGAAACTAAAAATACCGGGATATGAGCAGATGTTGGGTTATGGGTTATTTTGATTCCATCAAAGACTTTCAGAGGCATTCAGAAGGCTCACAAACGTCTAAACTCAGCCACTACGCACTCCTAAATCACAATCTGCCGACTATTAATGCTCAAAGCCTACAAACTCCAGAATGAACAAATACCAAAAAATTACAGTAAACCACCAAAAATGTATGTAGCGCTGGCCTATAAAATGTACTGGGAAAAGAGGATGTGTAGCTGAGCATATTGTAACTGGGAAGCTGACAGCAGATAACTAACAGTTTGAGAAAAGTGAATCAGTACTGAGACTGCAGGAGAACAGTTTATGTTTTAATACAGTGGCCAAGCCAGGAACAGATCCCGTATCCACCGCTCCTGGCTTGGTGCTCTAATTACTTAGATGTGCTTCCTTTGAAAGAGACCTGAAGGCCTGGAACATGCATCCTCCAGCTACAGCCAGGCAGTGTGTATGACTAAACACAAGTTAAGACTAGATTATATTTAATTTTCAGAAAATGGTATGGGAAGATGAACAAATCTCAAGTGGTTTGGTAGCTCAAGAAACCAAACCAAGCAAGGATGCATTTTCCAATAGTTATTTCAATCAAGTTAAATGCAAAATCCTCAACCTATCTCAATGTTACTGCAGCCACAAGCACAATAAGTTAGATTTTACTCTTTTTTTTAAATTTATTTTTTTCCTTCCTCCTCTGCCTAAAATTATCATGGGCAGTTTTCATCACTGCACAGAGATAAGCCATGGGCTGAGACCAAAACGCCTTGGGTTTCATGCTACTATTGTAAGCACTATCAAACCTAATACTTGGCCAAAATCAATTCTAAAATTAAGAGCAGCTGGTTCAAAGCAGAGCAAAGAAAAGCATTCAAAGATCTACAGCTATGGTAAGCCTGCTTTGTTCAGAGACCATGTCAGGCAACAATTCAGGATGACTTCAGATTCTTTGCTTATGTAAAACTCCCACACTATTCTGGATAAAAGGTTTGATTGTCTCTTGTGAGATAGGAGACAATCTCATCCCAGTTTACAAAGGCCTGGCCTCAGACAGTCCAGTCTGCACAGCAGCCTTAACAAGAGGCATAAGCATGAAGCTGTCAGCCTGCAGAACAGCCAGAACAGCACACTCATCAGCCTGGGCTAGAGATGGCCCATAGATGCAAGTGCAGTAAAAATGCAGTAAAAATTCTTTTTTCAAAGAGAAAAGGTGAAAAAGAAGTGTGAAGTGGAAAAAAAAGTTTAAAAATACCAGCTGTGTGAAGGGTGCTTTGAAGCTGGAGCTGTGAAATGGTAAAGCATTAGAATACACACAATTAATTAGCTCCCTCTTATGAATTGCAGGGCATGCTATCAATCCACATCAAGATCTTATATCATGCTATTGATATGCACATGCATACAGGTCTGGATCATACATGCATACATAGGGGCTGTGGATTATATACATTTGTGTTACTGCGGGGGAACTGAAGTTTTACATGCTTTTTGGCACAAGATGTCATGTTGGCACTTGTTTGAAGAAGCAAAACAAGTAGGTCCGATAGCCTCTGTGTGAGCTGTGCACATACACATGAAAACAAGAGCGAGACAAAGGAAGCCAGACAAAGAGCCAGCTCAGACCTTGTTATGCACAGTGTGGGTTAGCTGGGGGAGTTCAAAATATCAAGAGACAGGGTGAAAGCATGATTTAATCTTTTCCTTTCTTTCTTTCATTCAATCTCATGATTTGTTCAGTCTGACTCATAAAGTTTGAACTTCTGGGGTTGACGGTACTCACCACATAAAACCTATTTCAAGGCTATGCGTAGATTTTAAGTGGTAAATAAGCCTGGGGTGATCCTTTGTGGTTAGGAGAAGGGGAAAATCTTTGCTTGTAGTGCACTCCAGAAAGAATCCGAAGATGAAAAACTAGGCAATCTTCCTAGATCTTCACAAAAGCTCCGCTAAGATGTGCTTCATCTTTTATTTGCCCAAGCTGATTTGCTGACTTTCCTTCCCAACTCAACATTTTAGCCACAAACACAGAGAAAGGATCGTTTCTTACCTGTTCATTTGTTGTGCGCCCTCGGGCCACTAGCACAATATGGAAGCCAGTGAGACCAATGACTGGAATAAAGAATAACCCAGCCACGCACATGACAGCCATTCTGTATCCAGGAGTTAAAGAAACTGGCATGAGTGAAGGGAAAAAGAGGCTAGGAAGGAGACATGCTATCTAAATTTTATCTCAAAGTTAAATCCATCTGCTCCTAGCCTGGGTCCTTATCCTTGAGATGGGGAAAAACGTGATCTCATTGATTCTGGCTCTAATCATGTTGCAAAGACTGTTCTGCACTGATCTGCTAACGGGGGTAGCAGCCCTCAGAGCCAGGGGTTCGTGTTTTACACTAGCATGCAGGGGGGCTGCTTCCAGGGCAAACTCTGCTTTAAAATGCAGTAACAGAGTTTTAAATAAAGTAAATAGCATCCAGCAGTTTAGAGTCACACCGAATTGGAAGTAAAATTTGGTGAGGCAGCATATCCTTCTGCTGGGTTGTCATGGCAAAGAGATAGATAAAAGGCCAGCTATAGTTTTGGGGGTGATCAATTGTTACACAGGTAAGATGGGCACAGAGGAAAACCTACACTAAACATTTACAGGGAAGAGCAATGGGGGATCAGGAGAGGAGCAGATCTCCACCAGTTCCAGGAAGACACACCTGCAGATTCATTCTTGGACATTTTCCTCAAGGCCATCTTGTGTCTTGAAAGACCAAAAAGAAGGATACGTAATGGTGGTATGAGCTGCTCCCAGCTTCTCCATATGGTTTAATATGAAGATGAGTCCAAAGGTGAACACTCCAACCATGTGCGTACTTAAGGACAGCAAGAAGAGAAAAAAATAGCGGTAGTTCCTCCGTCCTATGCAATTGTTGACCCATGGGCAGTGATGGTCAAAATCCTTGTAAAGAAAGGGAGAGATAGGGAACAATATGCAAATGGTTAAAGGAAATACATTGCCTTAGAGATAAATCTGAACCATTGTCATGTAAAATTACATCAGGTTAGTTCTGCAGCTTTACAACGTGCTAGACTCTATAAGGCTCTTCTTAGGACCAAGTGTTTTCTGTATCTGTGGATGGAGAGGTACTTGAGTGTTTATAGGGTTCAAAGAGAGGATATAAAAAAAATGAAAGGCTATTTATCTACTAGCAGCAGCACTGATTTTTTATCACCCTTAGCATGAGGAGTCAATTACAATGAAGTTACCATCACCTAGAATGTTTTGAAGATGCAACACTGCTGCAAAATTCTCTGCCCCCATTTCTGTGTTCATACATCACTTAACGAATCCACTTTCAGCAACGGATATCATGAAAAATACTTTTCTGCCAAGCAGGTTCCCAAAGAAAAGCAACATCTAGATAAGACACAGGCAAAGTTCTGCACAAGCTCATTACTAGTTCTGAACCCCAACCTAACTATTTGTTTCAGTCAAAAGTTCAAAATACATCAAAAAGTCAAGTCCCTTTTAACAGGAGATTTAATAATGAGGGGAAGCCACAGACACCTTTCAAGTGCCTCTACACAGCAGCATGTAAATCTACTTGTCTACTTGCCCAATGTATTTACAAAAATTTACAAAATACAAGAAAAGGATTAGAGTTTCTCAAAGCACATCAGAAGATGACAGGGGCAACTTAATAAAGATCATTTCAGGCTATATCTGAAATGCTGACATAGCATATGTCTATTATGCAAATCTGGTTGTATGCAGCCCAAAATATCTATGGATTATGAAACTATATAAATACCCACTGCTAACACTTCAGTGAGGAAAACAAAAATCTGACTACTTTTGTCACAGATTCATTTTTGGGTCCCTCTGGTCACAGCGGGCTTTAGGTTTTAACTGATTTTATTTCTGTAAGTGTTGTTGGCTTTTGTTATTCATTCATTTTTAGGAAATTAACTCAAAAGTTTTGCATTTGGGAAAAGAATTTTTATTGCACTTTCTAGACTAAAAGTGAAATGATGTGAATTACAACCCTGAATGGGCTCCACACGGAAAAGCCAGCGGAGTCACTCCTGTTGCTGCCTCCAAGCTCTTCTGGAACAGACAGGTGAGTGGGAAATAAGCATCACAAGAATCAATAAAGCATGCTGCTTAAAACCGTGATTTATTGATTCAGAAGTCATTAATGCTTTTTGCCTATATTTCTCCACAGCAGTCATAACTTAATTATACAAGCAGAGCTTCTTACTTGCCCACCAGAATAGTAACGAACATTCAACTGATCTGACCATGAATAAAACTTCCGGAGAGCCAGGCAGAGTCACCTTGTGTTCTGCTATTTTATTTAGGTTACTTTTGGATTCTATCCCATTTTCATTTCTGCTGCAGAACTGGCTCCCATGGAGGCCTCATGGCAGCATGAAATTGTGGTGAGTTTTGAGCAATCTTTTCCCGAGGAAACTTCATTTGTTGAAAATGAATTTTCATGCTGAGCCACTGGGGAGGGCAGAAGAAAGAAATTCCATGGGACAACTGAGACTTTACCATCATCTAAACAATCCTCGGGATCTAGAATTACTGAAAACATTTTTATTTTAAAATTAGGAATACACAACTCAGGTTTTCTACAAAAAGATCCAGTTCTATTCAACAATTTACAGCAGTCTAAAGAAACTGTGTGACACAACTTAGGACTTTCTGTGGCTATGTCTCTCTACCCAGGGACCTTGGCAGCTCCTTACTTTCCATCTTCTCAAATCCCACATTCGTCTAAGCCCTTCCACAACAGGACAGCCTTGTCCTATTTACTGATAGTTACTAGGCATAGCACTGCTTCCAGATAATTATAACTTAGATATATATTGCCCTGAAGGAGAAAATGACTGACACCAGAAAAAGCCAGGCAGCCTTCCTCCCACATGTAACTGCTCTGCTTTCTTCGGGACCATTCCCTTGCTTACGGCAAAGAGGATTAGGACAAAAATGGTGTATACAACATTCCAGCTGACTCTGGTATTTTTTCCCTTTCTGATTAGTAATTAATTTCATTTTTAATGGCAGGGCTGAATATATTTTAGACATACTAAAGATTTCATCTTTCTATTGGAAAAAAAACCCAACACAACAAACAGATCTTGCAGCAGAGATGATCCTTAAGAAGCGGAAGTTTTATCTCAGCAATAAAAAATCCCCAATGGAAACACACTGGTGTGGATACAGCAGCCTGTACTTACAAGTTTGGGAAATGTTTTTAGCCCAAAAGCACATCTTACTATTTGGGGGTTATTTTTTAAAAATCTTGTGTGCCTTACCAAGACACTACAGCTATCAAGAAACATGCAAATCCCACAATGCAGACCGACCAACATCAGAAACATGAACAAGTTCATGCTCTCAGCTGGGGTGTTGAAACAATCATGGGATCCTTCCATTGACTGGAGAACCACTCGCTGGATTCCTAGTTTGGTTTTCCAAACGCTCACAGGCCATTCTAGCTTCTCTGCTTGTGCACTAATGTAGGTACCAGTTTGTTCCAAATTAAAGGTCACACATGACAAGCTATAATCATTCACTTTGATCTTCCCGCTCTCCAGAACTCTGCCTCTGCATCAACTCTTCCATTCATCCCTTTTTTACATTCACGATCCCTTAGCTACTTCAAAGAAGACATAGCCAGCATTATACATTTTATCACTGGCAACAAAGCTAGCATCAAACACAATTGCATAGGCAACATGCATGATAACTGAGGGCTATGTTTCAAATGGCACTAATTAGTAGGAGTCCATCAACAAGGCTACACCTGGGAACTTTCAAGAACTGCAATACTGAGGGAAGCACTCAGCTGCATGTTTCCAGTAGTACATGCAGCTCTATCACTGAGGCAAAGCCAATAGATCACGTAATCCACAGAACTGTTACCTCAACACAGTTGTCACAGACGCTGCAGTGAGAGCAGCGCGGAGGACGGTAGAAGTGGCAGGTTGCACACCATTTCATCCGTACTTGGATTCCTTTAATCTCCACATTCTTGTAGAGTGGAGCTCGGAAGTCGTCATCTTTATCTTCATCTTCATCTGCTGCTCAATACAAAACCAGGAGTTAGTAGAAATAACACAAGGAAAAGACAAAAGAGCTAATCCAGCCAGTGCCTTGGATACAGGTGCACTGCACAGGCTCTTGGGCTTGTCAGAGAAATAACGGAGTGGTGGAAGCGATGGACTGTCAGAACAGGTTGTCTGTGCTGCAGAACACTGCAGTGATCCGGGTCCGTTGTAACACTTCCCGTAGGAGCACCGTGCTTACTCACCAGCCCCTGGACAAAGGTCATAGCCAGCATTTACAACCAGGATGATCAAGATAAGCTGCACACTACAGTCAAAGAGGGGATGGAAATCACCCAAGCCCTTGTGAGAATTTCTGCTACATGCATTTGGGATTAATTCAGTGCTAGCCTACCAGCACAAAAAGTGAAAGAAATCATATCGACAGAGAGTAGAAGGTTGTACTGGCTCAAACCCCAAATCAACCCAGATGACCGTTAGCGACGATCTGTTCAGCACTCTGGCATCAGCTCACAGTCACCCAAAGGCCTGTTGCTCCAGGGAGTCTCATGCCACAGTGCGATACACCATTCTGAAGCCATTTGTGCGCCCACAATGAGCCCTTGCACCAGTATAACCTGTGCTCATCTCTTCAGAGCGTACCCAGAATGCTCTTGCTCTAGTAACAGTACAAACTGGGAAGATCTCACCTCTCTCAAAGGCAGCATGGTCTACTGGTCTGAGCACAGAGCCAGGAGTCAGGCTTTGAGCTAGTCATTTAGCCTCCTTTTGGCATTAGTAAGATGAGGGTGACAATATGGCAGTCATCTTATTAGGGACAACGTGGAGGGCAGAGGGTTTATCATCTCAGCTAAGTGCTGCTCTGGTTAAGACGTCATTTAAAAATAAATGTACGAAGTAAAAGCCAGTCTGTAACAGACAAACATATATTGGGAAGGAAAGGAAAAAATGAGAATGACATTCATGAAAGTTCATCTTTTATTCTAGATTCTTATGATCTTTGTTTGCTTTTGACAGAGAAAATCTGAGAAGTTCACATCTATTTAACGCCTGGTTAAACATTATAGTGCAGCTGGCATTGGTTGACTGGCTCCAAATTAGGTGGAATTTGATAATATTGTCCCAGTGGGGCATCAATCACTGTCATTTAGTTCTATATTAAATCTTCTCTAGATGTGTTATCACTACAAAAATGATCCCATTTCCACTGACTTCAGAGGGAGTTTCTCCCTTAGATGAGCTTGGGATCTGGCTCAGCTACAGTATCTACCTTGCAAGAGCATTTTCTGGATTAACGTCTGTGGAAGCAGACTGCTGTGCTGGCACCATTCTCTATAATTTTTCTTCATAAGTGATCAGTGGGATCCTTAGTGAGAGCTGGACTCTAAATCCATTAGGCACTTCCATAAATACAATCTGCAGGTTCTTCAATACTATTATAAACCAGCCCATGCTACATAATACATGTGAGCATGTGAAAACAGCACACTAGAATGGTCAAACTATTTAAGTTCTTGTAAAAAAAATGACTATGCAGATAAAAAGTCTGTACATTGTATATACACCTACATGCATATAGACACATTAGTCTTGCAGAACTGAAGCATACTTGAGGAGTTTGTATAGATTCACATCAAAAATACTGGAAGGCAGTTTGTAGTTGGTATCTATAACTGGCCAGCAACGAACATGGCCAGTCTCAACCCAAACTGTAAATCAGGTTTGTCAGGATAGCCCCAGTTTCAGTTACTTAATACTTTCTTTCCTTCTCATTCATTTTGGTGTATCACTGGCAACTCGCACAGGGCCCGTCCCGCTTCATACCACAAACATTCAGAGAGCTAGGAAATTAATAAATTATTAAAAAATGAGTAATGGATCTGGGAGTTTGATTCAGGTCCTCTTCAACAATATTAGAATGAGCTGGATTTACTTCCCTGCATAGACCAAGTTCTACCTGCCACAGAACCTGTGAGCTTATACAGTATAGCTAGAAATGTGTTTATTTCCAGCTTTCAGTGATCTGAGCAGAAGAATACATTGGTAGAAGAACGTATCATACTAAAGACATTCTCATACTCTGATTCAGTGACACAGGGCAGCCAAGTTTCATGTTTATATAACATATCACGATTTTTGGTGGCTTCCTCAAAGAAGTCATATGATTTCATCAGTCTCAGCTTTTGTATTGCTTATTTGTTGTTTTGGTTTATTGAAGTAAATTTGTAACTATCAGAAATGTGCTAAAAAGCTTGAAAATCAAGAAGATTAAACCTAATTCCAGTAACAGAAAGCAAATAGCTCTATTGTATATTCATTTTAAATCACTCCTACAACTCTTGAACTCCTTGCACCGGCAGCTCTGAGGGTGGCGTGGGGTGGCGACAGCTTTTTTCACTTGCACACTTGTGATCTGAAATATAATAACATCTGCTCCTCTTTCCTCCCAGCACTGGTATTTACAATCTTTTCTTCTCCTTATCAGTTTTCTTTCTTCACACATCCAAACTCCTACTCCATCACCTTCTTCCAGGATGACTTTCATCCCTTTTCTCGTTCTTTCCACACTCACATCACTCCCAGCCTCTTCCAGACTAAGCACATAAACAGCATAGAGATATAAGGCCAAGGCCACAAATGAAGAGAAAAAGACAGAAGAAAGGTGAGCTGTGGGAAACTTCTCCTCCTGCTTTGCTTCTGAGTCCCTTGTGTTAAGGGAGATGGAAAGCAAAGGAAGTTTTGAAGCTTCCATTTAATCTCCTTGTGCTTTTCTCCTTGAAAAGCCCAAAACAAAGAACTCGTTTGCAAGAGGAAGTTAGAGAAGTGAAGGTGTGAATTTATAACACAGTACTGATCCCTCTTAGGGCCTGGTGAGCACCTGGCTGCAGGCTCCGCTCTGAAGGAGCCACATTGCACAAAGATACCAGATTCCCAGACTGAGACTTTTTAAAGTGAACAACCTTATTCCTGCTCACCTCCTTCCACAGACAAAGAGCGTGGATGCCTTTGATAGCCTCACATCCAAAGCATGTTTAATCACTGCTGTCTCTGCTGAGATGGAGGAATTAAAAAGTCCAGCAAGCTTGGTAAAAGCTCGAAGTGCTAAAGCTCCTCTGAAATTCTCACTAGCAACTACGTGTAAGCACCTAAACACTGCATGACTTAATCTTGCACAAATGACTGAATCTGGCCTTTGCCTTAGTTTGCCTTTACACACAATTATTTCCCTAACTGGCATGCTGCCATGCTTAATCAGGGATTCAAAAGCTTCAGCTGCAAGGAATGGCAGACAGATGCTCATCATTAGACCCTGCTACCTGGGGAAAACTGGCACTTGCTATTCAGGGAAACCAGCAGGACAGGTACCTTGTTCTTGTCAGGTGGCAATTCAAAATAGATATTGAAGTCAGAGAATAGAGGGGAGAAAGCGCAGCTTGCAGAGAGCACAGACCCACTGCTTTAGCAAGACTGCCTAGAGCAGCCTCTGCTGCAAACGGCATGTGAATAATTATTGGAAGACAGATCAAATGAGGTGATAATTCTCTCATTAGGATGTGTTAAAAGAGATAGCTGCACTGTGGTTCTCATTACAAACGCTGAGGGATCTTTATCCTATTTAATCAGCTGTGAATCAGTACTAATTTAAGCAGGCATATCTTACTAAACGTATACATTTTTAGACACTCTGAGGCAAGCCTTAATCATTATCTTTTTTAGCGTTCAGTACTTTTGCGTTTGTTTTAAGGCTTTTTTGAAGGTCTGCTTTGATGAAGCTGTTTCAGAAAGTTTAGTCTCCCCCCTCCACCATGCTCTGCTACCTATTGTGAAGACAGTGACTTAAATCCAATGTGCCAGCGCGACACAGGGAATGGCACAATCACATCAGTCAGGAGAGCTGCTCACGGAGAACCGTTCTACACAACCCCATGCCCTCGACTGCCAGGCTGAGCAAGTGCAAGGAGAACTGACACCCAGCTCAGAAGCAAGACAGAGGGTATCCGGCATTTCACTACCATCCCACCTCTACTGCCAGCTGAGTATAATAAATAACTAAATAAAGTCTACAGGAAAGAGTACCAGAAGAAAGGGGACTAGTCAGCAAACTGTATTTGGGTACCTGACACCTCCTTTGGCTTGGGTTTTCTACCCCCCCACCAACAGTCCCATTCTCTGTTACCTCGTGGGAAAACTCCAGGGTCCATGAAAGTTGCCATGCTGAAGTTTGCCAGTACAAACAAGAACACGAGCCCATTGTACACTGGGATGGCTGGGGAGATGGCTTTTGTCAACCAGGGGCACCTGTGGAAAAGAAAAGTTATAGGTAAGAGTTCTTTTGGCTGTAACATGTAGTTTCTTCCCATCTACCATCATCACATAGAGAAGTAGTGTCATCCCCTTCCCACCAGCTATACAGCAAGGCTGAATTTGCAACTTTAGCCACAGAAATTTCCATAGAGCCATCTAAAGTACAGTGCAGACGCCCTTTGTAAAGCTGCTTTGTTCCATCGCACAGAAAGCACCAATTGTTCACATGGCTCATAGGGCTTTGAAACCCTATTGCCGTATTTGCAACCTCGCAATTTGCTTCTGTGTGTAAAACCTTGATCCCATTGTTGCATTTCTGTTTACCTTCCATATATCCTTGTTGCAATTGTTAATTTTCACTGGTGTAAAGCAGAACAGCATTCTTAAACCACTCATCTCCACAGCAGATACAAAGAGAAGCCCACTCACTTCTCACTGTGCTTCCCTGAGTGGTTTTCAACCCCAAGGAACACTCCGAACCAATGCTGCAAAACCTCTCCTTGGGGAAAAGTTTAGTCAGACCGAGCATGGGCTCTGCAGGTGTCAGCAGAGTGTAAGAACGCAAGAGCGAAAAGAAAGTGGATGGCATTTGCCACGTGAGCATTCTCAGAAACACTGGCAAGGCTTGCTGCCTACCCAGTAAATGTCAATGAGAGAAACTGAAGATAAAGGATAAAGGAAAAAATGTACGAGACTTTGGAAAGAGGATGGAAAATGCCTCTTAGTTACCGGAAAATGGTTCCAGCTGCAGAAAAGAACACCTCCCACCAGCAGAGGAGGGCAGGACCAGGGCAGAAAATACCATCTTACAGTCAACGTTACCCAATAAAAAGCAGTGTTTATTCACTCAGCCATTTACAACCTCTCTAAAGCTTATCTCTAAACACTAGACCAAACCTACTTCTGCATAAAGATGTTTGTTTGGTGTTAGAGGGTTGCTGAGGGGAAAAATCTGATCAGTCTCATGAATCTTGCAAATACAACAAAGGAAAAATGTGGGACAAAGAATCTCATTGAAAAAAGTAAGACCCCTGACTGAGCTCCTTATATTTCCACCTGCCTTGACAGCCAGGGACTCCTCCAAAGCTGCGAGGTATTCAGCAGCAATACCTTGCCACCATTAGCATAAATCATACATTGGCCCACACATTCTGGATTGTATTTTGCCTGAATTACATATACAGTTGAATGTGATTATCTGCCAGGCTGGAGCCTGCCGAAAGAAGGAAAAAACAACATCAAACAACCCGCCTTCTCCCAAATCTAATTTGCACTGGTTTTGCTACCAACATGCTGTTTCGAACAGCTGAGAATGGTGTTATTGACCTTGAAGAGATACTGTTAAACCTGTTCTTGTGGCCAGTATTAGAAGGGCACCACATTTTCTCCTCCCATTTCTTTGTGAGTAGGCAGAAAACATTGGTTTGTGCTCCCCTCCTTTTCACAGCCAGGCTTCTAAAACAGCTCCGCTGCAAACTGCTTTTAAAAGGACCTTTCCTTGTGTGTGCTTCAATCAGCCCAGCCTGCAGCGAGGAAAAGATGGGCAAATGAATGAACTGCAAACCTGAGAGCAAGAGGCATCTGCGGCTGGGGCCAAAACTCCTGGCTGAGCAGGGAAAAAGGAAAAAGTCTGCCTATTAGAGGAAGGATGCTCTGCTACAGCCCACCGAGGGGGAGCAGAAGCATGGAGTTTCTCCTGGGCCTGATCTTGAGCAGGGAAAGGCCCAGGAGATGAAGGCCTGTTAAGAGAACAGGAAAGGGTTGAGAGCTCAATGGAGGAGAGCTGAAATCTTCTGTTCCTCTTGCATTTGGGATCTGATCCAGGTGGTTGCAGAGCCTGGATAAAGGAGCTTGTCTTGCAGATGAGCGAGCTCATGGAGATGAACTACCTCAGACAGCCCCAGCTGAAGACTGCTTGCCTCCATGAGGTACCCTAAGACCCTTACTTTCCCCAAACGGTGAATTTCAATGTGCAGCAAGGTCATCCTGACTCGCTGCCACGCTTGGTTTTCCTCAAAGCAGCTGCTGATGACTGAAAACCAAGGCAAGGCAGAAGTTTCTCGCTTGCCATGAAATGTGCTGCAGTGGCCTTGCCAAGCAAGCGGCAGGCCTGTCACTGACAGCTTCTGCCAGACCCTTTGAAGGAATTCTACCCAGGAAAGGGTTCTTCCCTCTAGATTATAGTAAAATTACATTAGGCAATGGGCATGACTGACTTAATTTCTTCTCATGAAGTAATTGCCTGCACAAAGTTATGAAGTTGCCCATTGCTTGTCAAGCACAGAGCAGAGATTTCCTTGGCGGTAAAGTCAAGTAAGTTGGCAAATCAAGGGACAGGAAACTCTTTCTTACAGATAACTAGTGACTCAGAACAAGATTAGGAGACAGACCATCTCAGATGATTAATGTAAGCATTTGTTAACATTCTCGTTTGTGATTTACTTTGTCATGTTCCCAACAAATAAATCAAAACACTAGCAAAAGCTTTAGCCATAAGCTAAACTAAACAGCTCATTTAATGGGTAAATAGTGTATCTGAAAATACTTCATGGAAGTTGAAATAAAGGATAGAGTGAGTCATTGCGCATATTAGCCAGAAGGTCTGTTCACAGTCCTATTTTTTCTTCCCAGAATCTTTATGCAGCATCACAGATTACATAAAATTAGATGGGACAAAAGGGGCCTCATTTGTAAACTAGACTGACTGATAAAAACAGATGTGGAGATCAAATCCTGGCTTGTAACTGTGAAAAGGTCTGAAAAAGAAAATAAACTTGCTTCTAGGATTCCCAAAAAATGATGCGTCCTCCCTGTCCCTCTCCCCTAATGCACACATAATTTTAGGCAAAGTAACAGAAATTCTAATCCAAGTCTGGCAGGTTGTTTTATCACCAATCCATCATGTCTGGCTTCTGGCCCTCTGCGCTCTCTGCCTGGAGGAGGAAGCTGCAGAAATGTCTGCGCAGGACCTGCAGTGTGTTTCTTTTTACTTTGTGCATATCCTCTCTCCAGCAGCAATAATGCCAAGCTATGGGACAAATCTGCCCGAACTTTTCAGTTGCTTTTTCTAATAGAAGCTGTTACAAATCTAGATAAATGACACACAGATTCAAAGCTTTCTTTGGTTGGTGAACCCAAAATTTCAGGAAGCTACAGTCTTTGTGTCTTTAATTAACTTCACAGCAGAATTATATGGCATGAAGGTTACCACAAATCTACACCTCAGAAGACTCTCTGTTCCCTATGGCCATCATCCCTCACTGCACAATCAACATTTAAGTTAGCTATGAAATTATATGTAAAATGATGTGCTCTATCCCAAGTTAGTTTGGATACCTCACTTGAACCAGCCAACGTGAAGGATAATGTTGCTCCTGTTGCGGGTACCAGCCCCGTTACACCAAGAACTGCTCAGAACAGAAACCTTCAATGGTTTTGTTTACTGCAGAAATTAAGAGCCAGCACGCACCACCGTGGCACACTGGGGATAATTATGGATCTCAAATTCTTCCAAACAAAGCACACAATTACACAGGCAGCATTCTCCTCATAATTATACTTCTCTGACATAGAGTGATTCTGCTCATAATTCGGAGGAGAGTAATTCAGGGTGACAGATTTAATTTCATTTTATTTGCTCTTGAAACCCTATCCTAATCAAATGGAAAGTTAAAAAGATTAACAAATAGGATCACACAACTTGCTAGGTGTCAGACAGACTTACGCATCATCAGCTGCCTTCCTCTGATAAGTTAAACAAAAAATAATCCTTTCTGCTTCTTTGCATGGTGCTTTGTAGCAAGACAAGTTTATGTCTTATAATTATAGTTCACTTACAATTAAGTAATTGAATAGGACAATTTTCTTGAATCCTGCTCTAAATTAAGATTTGGTGGTTTTTATGAAAACCTTACACATGCTTAGAGAGGCAGTAAGCCATAGAGCATGGAGCCTGGGATTGCAAGAATCGGGTTTTAGTCTTGGCTCTGACATTGGCTTGTGGAGTGACTGAAAGACATCTCCTTCCCGCTCCACCCCAGTTAGGCCTTTTACAAACGAGAGATGAACTACTGACAGACCATCCTTCCCACTGCAGGACAGAGACGGGATCACCTTTGATTTTGCAAATCTCAAAGCACGTGTTAGGGCCAGGCTGGTGGCCCTGGTGTTCACTTTCCTGGAGCCCAGCACTGGCACCCACCACCCATCTCCTGAACCGGGTAGGGGTGAGGTACAGTGCTCCTGCCCCGGGCTGCTGTGCGAGGATGTGTCTGTGTTTTATCCAGTAAACAAGGCCAGTGGTTCATTTTACACTGGGGTGCTGGGTGCCTGGAGGCCAAAGACGGGGAGCAGAACGTGGAGCAGGAGGCTACAACCCTTCTCTTCCTAACACAAAGACAGTGAAATCTGCTTGTGTAGTGCACAGAGACGATGTGGGAACCTCAAGAGTACAGACAGGCAGCCAAACTTTGGATACTTACCCACACCTAATAAGAAGACCCCAGGGATTTTCTGTTTGGCTGCTTAGCTGCACCAAATATTTGATCTGAGATTACCACACATCCTTCCCCTCAGTCTCAAACAGATGGCCAATATGCAACAAAACCATTTATTTCTGCACGAATCACAAGGCATGGTTTTATAACACAGAAAAGAAAGCATCTCTTAACTTGGATCAACTTCTTCCACCGTTACTGTGGTAAAACAGTAATATGAAACAGCTGATTCAGTGCACGCAAACAGAAGCAGCTCAGTGACATCGGGACTAATTAGATAAGAGGGGTCAACAAGCAAATATAATTTGACTAAGCACTGGTACTAATTTCACTGAAAACGTTCAAACTGTGTCCATAATTCTGTAGCAGCCTGTCATGGTTTGATTCCTCCCCAAGAGTTTCAAGCCAAACCCTGACTGCTAAGAACACGTACCAATTTCTGTACTGTAAAATCCATATAAACAATTTCTAATCATCACCAGATCTGACCAAAGATTTAACATTTCTGACATTACCCCGAACATCCAGCAGCCCTAAGACCTGGACCCAGATTTTTTTTTGCTGATTTTAGGTATCAGCTGTACTAGCTAGACTATAAATTGAAATACTGTAAACTGATTCTGAACACCCACATTTTAGAAGAATTTGGAACTTGATGTAAACATTGTACCTTAAAGACTATTTCACCAGTGTGTATGTAGGACAGAAGAGGTGTGAGCCAGCACCCCAGGCTGCACGCTGCCCATTCTGCACCACAGAGCAGAGAAGGGCAGAACTCTCTTAGTCTTAAGCAGTGAAAATCTAACACATTTTTCACATATCCCAGTCTGAGTGAGATTTTTCCATTTATATGCTCTTTCCAACCCTGAAATCACAGAAAAGTACCTTTCTGGAATAGTAACAGAAGAAAAAAAAATCCTCATTTTCCATTTTTTGTCACTACCCAAGATAGCTTGGAGATTATTGTACATCTAAAAATATTTTCCAAGGTGCTAAGGCATCTGTAGGTTTAACAAGGACTCACTGGAAAAAGGAGAGAATGTATCTGAGTGTCATTACTAACATAAAACAGAACAGCAGGTCTTGTGAAAATAGCAGGATGGTCAGGATAGCCAGGCCCTTTGCTCAGCTCTGCCACATCAGATTTTGATAAATGAACTAATTTCTGCACCACTGCTTACTCATTGGCAAGACTGCAGATAATATAGTTGCCATAGCACTACACCCTCACGGTGAGTACAGCAGTTGTACTGATAAAAAGGGATATCAAAGACAACAACTCCGAATGTTACATAAATATGATAAAAGCAGAAATAAATACTGGAGAATTTACTACTGAGAAAGAGAAACTGCTGAGAGCTGAGTGCTACATGGAGCAGCTCATGCTGGTTACATGTGGGAGATACCAGAACATCTGCCCTGGGCTTCCAGGTGCAGTTATCCATCACAACAGGCAAAAAATCCCCCAAAACCTACCAGCAAAACGCCTGTGAATTTTGTGAGCCCCTTCCTAACTGAAATATAGCTCAACACTAGAAACAGAGGTTCAATCCATCACCTGCTTAATTGTGTTTAGTTATTCACAAGGGCTGAAATTCACTCAGGTTTAACAGGAGCTGATGGGGTTCCAGTGAACTCTCCACTACCCCTGGACTCCATCCAAAGGCCAGGGGTTCACGTCTGGCAATGTACAGATCAGAGGAGCTAAATCAATTAAAAAGTCAACTTGAGATATAATAGTCCTTGGTGAAAAGTCTTATCTGGGCTACACATCGACCCCAAAGTAAAATACACTCTATCCTTTTCACAAAGCTACTCAAATCTCTGGAGCGTGTTCCCTTCCTCTCTTTTTAAACAGTCTCTAAGTAACTGAGTAAAGACACTATTGTCATGTGAATTGATGCGGGAGAAATATAGAGAAGGAACAAGAATACCAGCAATGAATTCTGAGACAACCACAGAGGTAAACATATCCATCATCATCCTCAAGCTCAGAAGCCATCCTGCCATCGCAGAGCTACTGCACAGGCACAGACAGACCCTGCAGCCAGTAGGCAGGACAGACTCTTATGAGTTACACACACAATGTGACCTCACATCGTGTGCACGGTGAGCAGACAGGGCTGGACTCAGAGCACATGCTTTGCAGGGATGCTCTGCATGCTCAGTACCTGCTGGGAGCCCAGAAATCTGGCAGAGCACCCATAAAAGCAGCAAAGCCATCGGTTATTGCCTGGAGCTACATTCAGTTGCTCACAGCAGCAGGGCTTAGGGAGGCAGGGGCTGGGCTCATTTGCAAATAGAGATCAAAACAGCAAAATCCTTCTCTACACAGTGCTTTGAAATGTGCATTGTCCTGCAGTGAATTAAGGACCTACACAGAGCCAGTTAGCACTGACTGACACATACGAAAGCCCAGGGCAGTGGTTTTGTTTTGATGTATCTGTAAAGGAACACGCTCTAATAGTGTAGCATCACTGGAAAATAACCCAGCTTTTGATTTGCGCCTCAAATTGAAGGCATCCATTGCGTATTGATTGTAGAATGTATATAGGCTGGATTTCAGAGTACACAATAACATTTTGATATTAGAAGCATAATGCTCACATCAAAGTGAGACAGTAGGTCTTTATGGCACTTCAAGCATCTAATGGGCTGCAAGCAGATTCACCCTGAGCAGCAGTAAACCCTGTGGTGCCTCACGGGAAGGAGCTGATTGCCAGTGCATGGACAGATCAGAGCGTACTCGGAGGCTACAGAGCAAGCACACAGATCCAGACACAAACCCCCTTATGTGAAACCCCAGGGTTTGCCTTCTCAGGCCTGAACTTTACCTATTGCCTAAAACGCCACGCAAGCTGGAAGGGGCAAGGACCAGAGTAATCCAGGGCTTCTCGAACGTGCACCAACCTTTTATCAGTACCATGCTAAACAGCTGGAACTGAACTCTGCTTTTTCCAGCAGCTAATAAAGAGCTGCATCTATGGGTGTTCTTTGGGTCACGACAGTAAGGACAGGAGGTAAGGACAGGACAGTAAGGAGTCACTGCAAAATAACCACAGCAGGAGAGACACCAGTTGCCCTGTCACACTGAAAGTTTTAAATCCATTTGGTTAGAAAAAGAAGGAACCGCTGCCAAGTAACATTCTTTTGCAGTTCTGTCTGCATATGGCTGGTCACCAGCATCTCTGCAGTGCAACAGCTGAATGACTTCCAGCCAGTTTCAAGATTCACATAAGGGAATTATCAAGGCGCAGAAACCTCGCTAAATGGGAAATCGGAGAATTACTTTCAAAAGATGGTGTATGAACCAATAACTCATAACACAGCTGAGTTCTCGATGCATGTGGCTGCAGTGCCCTCAGTTTGTGCTCCCGTGCACACCATTTCCAGCGCAGGGTCCAGGGAGGTCGAAAGATATGAAAGGGATACACATGCTACACAAGCTGAGGTTTTTGAGTATTTTTGAAGATGCTTTGTGGAATGCCAATTTGTGCTTCTAATTTGTAAACATCAGAATTATTAAATCAATACCACAATTACTACAGCAGTGCTAAAAAGAGACAGCCTCTCATTATGAGTCCACAAGAGTCCCATTTCCTTGAGTAACGAAGAACACAGTTTATTTGGGGTTTATACCACTAGTGACCCTCACGATCTTCCAGAGCCCTCAGCAATCTGTAACCCGAGTTTTGTTGGACAGATGGAATTGCACTTGCCAGATCGCATTCCTCTCTGATGGAAAAAATGCAGAGAATAGCTCCTCCCCGACTGAAGGCTGTTCTCCAGTGTTGCCCCTGTTGTTCGAGTCCTTGTCAACACACACGTGGAGCCACCAGCAATGCAGAAAGGTGAGGTGGGCTGCTCCTACAGAGTTACTTTTTAAAATAAGTTCAAGTTAGAAGCAGCCTAGTTCCGACAGAGTTGGGGTGATCCCAGCCACTGGCACAGAAGGATTTGCACAGACTTTGCTCACTGTATTCCCCAGCCACATACTGGCAGAACACATCTAGTACACATCCAGTGTTTGAATGCATAAGACAGCAGTGAAGTGGAAGCAAGGCAGCTCATTATAAGTGTGCCGCGATGAGAGAGAGAAACAGGTAAAGAAATATTATGAGATAAGGGGGGGATGGTGACACCAGTGAAAAGATACAGCCTATATTACCATTGATAATGTCCTTTCCAGGCTGCAGGGACAAAGATGAAAAGCAGAGCCAGCCCAGGTGTCTGGGCTTAGTCCCGGCCAGGCTGGGTGCCAGGGTGCCCAGCACGGGTCTGGATCAGAGAGGAAGCTCCCTTGTTAAACCTCTGCATTGAAAAGAGCTGCAGGGGCTGCTTTGGTGCACGGGTATTTAATTCAGGCTGATAGAAAACAAAATTACTTTGCTGAGAAAACATCCTAAGAGACGATAGCATCTTAATTACAGAGGCAGGGAAATGGGATTCAAGCGGGTACGCAGATGTGTTTCTTGCCAGTTCCACTCTCAAGTGCAGCGAGGCGGGGGTCTCGCCAGCACCCACGCTGGTGGGGGAATGTGTCATTATTTTACTTGTGAATTATTTGATCTACCCCAAACCCCATCATTTTTAAAGCTTGCTCACATACTACAGTGGACCCAGGGTAGCTGTTTTGTCCCTGTTAACACCTCAGTATTCACTAAAAGCCTATGGGTTTGTGATTTTAAGGGGTGTATGTTTGGAAGAACCACAAAGTTATCAGAACAGGTACAATTATGCTCTGGGCCTGATGAACTAAACATCTTCCAGATCTGTTGCCATAATTCAGGAACATAAGCCAGGATTACGATTACCTTAATACACTCCCGAGTAAAAATGGAATGATTAGCAGCTCCTGTACCAAAATAGAAGACTATGGAAATGGCATATGTGTCACCATCTGCTAACGATATGCAACAGGCAAACTAATTCAGGAAAAAGAAAAGAAAAGAAAAAGAAAAGGAAAAAAGGAAAAAGGAAAAGAGAAAGAAAAAGAAAAAAGAAAAAAAAAAAGAAAAAGAAGAAAAAGAAAAAGGAAAATAAGCCGCCCCCCCAGTTTCTTGATGAAACTGGTTCCCATTTCCAAGAATCAAAGTGAGTATTTGTCTTAGGCATTACACTTTCCAGATTCCCAGCTGGGACCAGAATAAGAAGCATCAAACATCTTATGATTTAACTGTTGAGAAATTTCCAGGCCAAACTTTCAAGCAAGAGGTTTGGATAGAGATCTGAACTGAGGGATGTTTTGTCTGTGGAGTTCTATCATTGCTTCCAATAGCAATAGTCAGCATGAGTATGCGTACTTTTTAAATACCCATTTGTTCCTGAGCTTTGCTGAAGTTCATAATTCAGGCTTTTTATTTTCCCTTGACTTAATCTAAAGAGTAGGGACCATAATTTTGCTTTTCAGAAAGAAATGAAAATTTCTTTCTTGCTAAACAGCCGTCACAGTGTAATGAAAACAATTTACTGATCAGTTTTTCTGAATGAACCCCTTACCCCTCCTGCCCTTCCTCCCTCAAATATTTCCTGAAAATCATATGCCACAAGTAAACTAGTTCAGGCTTATGCTAGAAAACATCTTAAATTCTGGGATACCTTACTTTCCTTTACATTCCTCCTCAACAGCAGATAGAGTCTATGACAGTGGTGAGGGGAAGAACAGCCACAGAGCCATAAACAAAGCTCGTAAATTTAGAACTTTGCTTTCATCTGCTTTGGTCTGAGGGTGGGGAAATGGAAGGAAGGGAAGGAAGGGAGGGAGGAAGGAAGGGAGGAAGGGAGGGAGGAAGGAAGGGAGAAAGGAAGGGAGGAGGGAAGGAAGGAAGGAAGGGAGGAAGGAGGGAAGGAGGGAAGGAGGGAAGGAAGGGAGGAAGGGATCAGAGCATCCCAGTCACTCCAGTCCTTTTCTGAAGCTGTTTTATAAATTTGTTCCATAACACAAACAGCTCCAATCTTCCTGGTCTCATATGTCAATGTCAAATGTTTTGGTAGGATTTTTTGGTTTTATTTTTACTATTCATATTCTGAAGAAAACTTGAAAGGAAAACTCATAACTTCTCAAAATGTAGCACACTGTACCTGACTCCAAAGGGCAATAACATGCTAAAAATGAACCATATTCTGGGAAGTTAAATCCCTGAAGTACCCTTTGGTGAATATGAAAAGCAATTACTTTTTCAGAGCCAAAAAAGTCCCTTTTTCGTATCTTAATTCCAGGATGCACACTTGAATCCTGCAAAAAATGTTTTTTCACTCACCCACTGGACATAAAAAAGACTTTTTTATTGACCTGAAGAAGTATAGTCAAGCAGAGTAAATGACCTTGTCAAGGGTTATTTTTTTCACCAGTTTGCTTATATATTTCACAATCCAGTAATTTTTTTTACCCTGGGAACACCTCACCTTTAACATTAACTGGACTCCCTCAGCTGTGTTGGGAAGAATACAAAGATACGTCAATAACAATTAACTGGAAAATGTTCTAGCCAGTCTCAAGAGTTTACCAGTTAGGGATAGACAGAGATTTACTGAAAGAATGGCTGAAATCAGAGGTTATTAGTAAGAGAGTAGTAAAGATTTACTCTGCTGCAGGTTGGGCACAGAGGTGCAGATTGGGAGGGGGCCCATCCTCCTCATCATCTTCCATCACAGCAGCCCCCAAAGGAGGCTTCTCGCTTGTGCTCGTTACCCCTCATTTCCTGGCACGCTTGCAGGCCTGTTTCCATACATTTTAGTTAGGAAAAGAGCCTTTTACAGTGTTTGTTCCTCAGTTGTGAGTGACACATTTTATCAACTCTTCAACACTTGCTGTTCAACATTAAACACTGCTATCAGCAGGGTGTTGGGTTTTTTTACAACATCGTATCAATCAATGGACAAGTTAACAAATCTGTTTGTTTTTCATGGTGCTCTGCTTAGATTTTTTGTAATGAAACAAAAGAGTGGTTTGGATTCAGCCTTTTCCCTCAAAATGGCACGCTGCCCGTCCAGCCACCTTCACTCTGTATTTGCTTTCTAAAGCATCATACTCTCCCTTCTCCCTCCTCACGGCAAACCACAGCCTATGGGACATCTGGAGGTTGTGGTGTGAATGAATCCCTTCCAGCCGCAAACAAAAGAAATCGTCTTTGCTGAATTCATAAATACTTAAGACTTTATAGTATTTCTGAATGGCAAATCTCCATGCTTGTAAGGGCCATACAGAAAATAGCCTTCAAAAGGTTAATAAAAAGAAAAGCAGAAGCTCTGTATCAGTTGCCCTAATGGTGCGAGAAAATGCATCTGCCTTGTGTCTTTAGTAATTGATTGACAGCAGCTCCATTAGCATCCCTTGCTTCTCTTGAATTCACATAACCATGGCTTTAATTCTTCAAGGACCTTTTGTGAATGTTGGGAAAAAAACAGAAGGCTAGAGACAATGATATGGTTATGCTAAATATACAGTGAACACAGCCAGCAGGGAAACACAAGTATCCTCGTTCTGAAGAGTAACAGATGCCAAGACAGCAGAACCCAGCCTTGAACTGGAAATGTTTTAAATTCTTCACTATTCATGCCAGTAAGACATGGAAGGAGTTAGAATCCAGAATTTTCAAGAGACCTAAACAAAGCAGAGTGCGTTTGGAGAGCGTGCTCCATCAGAGCCCCTGTGTGTAACACCCGTCCTGAACCTGCTCCTTCCCTGCTGCAGGAGCCGGGCGCAGTGGGGCGAGGGACAGTTAAACCAGCCCAACAAAGCTGCGCTCTTCTGGAAAGCCAGGCTGGGTGTGCGCTGCTGGCAGAAAGGCCGGCTGGGCAGCAGCGGGACGAGCCGGCGAGGAGAAACAGATTCACTTTCTACCAGGATTTTTGTTTCCTACGTGTTTGACTCAACTCCGAACTCTCGCTTTCACAAACACACAGGTGCTGAATTGTCCAAATTACGTATAATCTTGTGTTGCTCATTTATGACAGCACAACCAGTGACAACAAAAAGAACCTGAAGTGCTCAGCTCCCTGCACACAGGAAGAAAGCCGGTGGTGACAGGCTAGGCAATGCGTGACTTGTTTTTCCACCACTCCATGATGCACACATACCAGCTCCGTTTGGGAAACTCCAGGGAAGCTCTGCACGCAGGCTCTGAGCAGTCGTCTGCAAGAGAGTTAAACCTCCAGCTTCTCCTCACCGAGTGAGGAGCATGAAAGTTACGAAAAGCAGAACCTCTCTGAAACATCTTTCTTGCAAATTATTGTAATTTCCCAATCGTCTTCAGCTTGGATGACTTCGCCGGGTCCACAGGGGAAGATATACAGCATTTGGTTTGGATAAAAGGTTCCTAAACTGTGACTCAGGAGACAGAGTAAATGATGTGCAGCTGCCTCACAGAGCCGTGGTAATGGTGACAGTGCCATGTTAACGGTGACAGTGCCGTGTTAACGGTGACAGTGCCGTGTTAACGGTGACAGTGCCAATCCCACGTGGCTGTGCTAGTGGGTCCTAAACGAGTTTGAGTCCAGCAGTTACCATCTGATCTAAAATTTTAGGAATCAATGACTGTGTCAAGCTGATTCTTCAGGCTGATAAAAATGTGAGTGACTTGTTGGATAAGCTTTATTGAAAAAGACATGGTTTGTTCAGGCATTATTTTTTTTCAACTAGTAAAGTTGTTTGCTGAACAAACCAACACCTTTTTTTTGAGTAGTGAAATATATTGTTTGTCATGGGCTTTTGTGTTGAAAGCTGCTTGTAACACCACACCTTGCTTTGTGTGTAAGCAATATTACAAACAGTTGTGTTTGCCTTGACATCTAGTCAAACTGCAGTGTGACTCCACAGACTCAGTTTACCTTGCCCTCGATTTTTAGCCTCCACACTTCCACATTTTAGTCAATCAGTTGTTGCTAAATTGTCTCCATGAACTTTCCTGTATCACAAGTGGAGGCTGGACTGTGAGAGCCGCCAAGAAATGTTTTGCTCCTTAAGCATCTCCTTTCTGCAGAGCGGATCCACCTTTACAGGTGGAAGCTCGTATCTGGTAATTAACTGCAGTCCCATAGAAAAACTCCATTAGCATAGCCCAGCCTAACATTGATCTACTAGATCAGTGCAAATCTGCAATGCAGATGCAGAAGCCTATTTAGCCAGTTCACGTAAGTATTTTAAGGTCAATAACTGAAGCAACTCTACTATCAGCTGCTCAGCTCCTTCCACACTGTGGAAGATTCTTCATCATCTGCCATAATTCTTGGTCACCAGGTGGCCTGTGTATTGAAATGCCATGGAGCATAAGTGGCAGTGATGATAAAGTAGGAGTGAAGTGCCAGCAGCCATGAAAGAGATAAATAGTTTAGTTAACAAAGTAGATGCTTGTAATGTATGTCGAGGCCAGATTAAAACATCAGATTGTTGCTGTTACCTGTTTAATCTTCTGTTGTGTGGAAAAGGGAGTTAGGAAAATATTTTCAGCCAACATGACTGTCTAAGCCAACGCCCAAGGCAAACGATGCTCTAAACAATAAGGCATTTTGTTTAACTCTGCAATAAACACTAAAATTTGAAAAGACAGCTGTTTGCTTACAGTCTTCTCCAATTTCCAGTCAGTAATTCATATTTAAATAAATGCATAACCATACCTAATACCCCCACCCTGAAGTCTCTGCCCCTTGAGAGAATGGGCATGAGGCTGGAAATGAGGGCTTAAAAGTTTAATCCTTGAAATGACAAATTAGGCCACTCCCTTGAGAGAGGCCACATGTCTAAAAAGAAGGGACATTCAATAGGCACACCATAGCACATGAGATCCATTTCTGGATTTTTACTTTTGAGTTATTGAAATCTTTCCACAAGATTATCAGTCATAGAACTGGTTTGTTGCAGCGGGATCTCTAACAGAAGAAAGAATTGACAGAAACAGCTCCTGCAAAATGAGCATTAAGAACAAGCGCGAGTCAAGGCAGCAGTCTGACACCTTTGCTTTCAGCTGTGACAAACCAGCATGACCATCTGACTGTACCATGTCATTCATCTTTTAGCAGCTATATTATTCATACAGTAAATTAACTGATAATTGTTTGCCCTACCTGTTGATTGTGAGAAGCTAATAAACCCCAGCTTTGGCTGAAAATGGTACATGCAAATCTGTGCCTTTATGCTGAAGATATCAGTAAAACAAGTCAAATCCACCAACAGAAATCTTAATTTAAAGGGACATTATCCTGTAAGTACACTTATCTTCCTGTGTATACAGTAAAGCTCTATCATCTGTCTTTGGCAGCACAGACCACTAGGACCAGAATATTCATAGGTTACCATATAGACTGCTGAAAAGCTCACGTATCTTTCTTTGCAAAGCAGGGAATCAGCCATTCTTGCACTCACACCAAACTCTCCTAAACTTTCCATTCCAAGACCACAGAGGTCCCTTGAATGAAGATGAAGAACATGGTTGTTTGCAGATGCAGGAGCAGACAGACTTAGCCTGTCTTTTTCCCCACCACGAGCACTCCTGCCTATGACCAGATTTCTGCATGATCCCATGGCACGCTGGGGATGTTCACCAGTCACGGCTGGAAACTCTGAGGATATAAAAGTTTTTTTTTTCCTATATGATTCAATGCAAGGCACAACCTCTTACACTCAGTGTGTTCAGCAGGATAAATACAAATCTTTAACTTGATCTGGATCTACTGCCATCTCCTTTTAGAAGCTAACTTGCGTATGGCCAGTCTAAGGTTAAAATCAATACATCCTAATATAACCACAGGCCATTAATGGACTGGGTCTACAGCTTGAAAATTCAGGTATTTGACATGCTATTGAAACTACAGGTGCTTGAAATGTGTAAGAAAAAAAAGAACGTGAGCCCCAGTATGGATCTTATACCCAGGTGCATCTTGCTTTCTCTTCCCTCATTCTTCACCAGGCACATGGCCCATTCATTGACAAGTGTGTTTCCCGGTTTGGTTCCCTGGGAGTCTCTACTGGCTGCACATCAAGCCAAATGTTCATTTTGCTATCAACATAGCCAGGGGGCTCAGAGATGCTGGCCAAGCCTTGTTCAACTAGTGTTACTGTTTTACAACATGTCATGCTTGGTGATACTGAAAGGAAAAGCCAATAAAAGGAAAAATTAATCTTGTGATTAAACACACCACTTTGGATTGCTGGCTGCTGACACTGGCCTCGTGCCACCCTCTCCGAGGACAGAATAGAACCTGTCTGCTGTCTTCACCAACAAAAGGTTTTTTACAAAACAAGGGTCTCTTGCTATGAATGATCAAAATGAGCAGCTTGGCAAAGAGACCTGGCCAACCATCAATTACAGCTTTGTTCTAGCCCAACTTAAAGCTGATGTTGTCCAGTTCCAGACTGAAATGATCAACATCCTGCTCTTACAGAATTTCTGCATGCAAGTTACAGCTAAATTCACAATATATAGAATTTACAGCAAATTTGAAAAAGAATAGGATTTTGAAAATTTCCATTTAAGATCTTTGCCTGTGTCAATGCAGAGTTCAGATTGTTTTGAAATCTGAATCCTCAGGGCTTGCTAGGCACCTGCTCTCTCAAAAGCAGGCTTATGTGCCATGGAAAGATCTGTGCTGGTCCTTTGGAGAGGGATTAATTCCTTTTCAACTATGAATATTTGCATAGGATACTGTGTTAGTTATGCCAAAATCTTCTTTGATACTTGCACTTGAGCATAAACTGTAGTTTTTGTGAGCAGTTACACAATGTTCATTTTTATTCCGGCAAATGTTAAATTTAAACTCTGCTTAGAAGGTCTCCCTTAGGGAAATTCAAATATGCAAATAGACTTAGTGAAAACAAGAAAGCTCGTTAGTACAGTCAAATCAGAACGCACTTCTGAATGTCTTCTCACCATCATCGTGCTAGAGGAATGTGACAGAAAGTCCATACTATAAACAGCGGGGTTTGGCCTCTGTTATTTGCAAATGGAATTTCCCCTCTTCCAGTCCTGCTCTCCCGCTTTCCACTCATTCTTTAGTTGACCACAAAATCTCATCACTTTATACATTAAATATTTTCTTAAACAGCCTAAGCACTGGATGGTCCTTCCTTGTCCAAAAAGCTATCACCAATGGTAAATCCTGCGAATGACCAATATAACTACCATCATCACAAAACCCATCAAAACCACCTTCACACAAAAACGTTTTAAATACAAAGAAATCCAAACCCCAAATATTATCTTTTCTTATTTCAATATGGTTGCTGATGTTACAGTATACCCATTAATTTTAGCAGCATTAAGGCCTCCCAGTGGATCAGTGTGATGAGTAATGCTTATTATAAAATAGCCTTCTAAAAACCAGCTCCATCCAGCAGCTGTATACAGCTGTCTCCCAACAAGTGTGATGACATAGCTACTTCCCAGTAATAAATGGTGAAGATACCACTGCTTCCCAAAACAAATGCTACCTCTATGAAAACCTCTCCCTTTGTATGTTTTATTACTTTGAGCCAGTCTCACTAAAGAGGGTTGTGAAGACACAAATACTTTTATCAGAAGAAACCTTTGACCAAACCTTTGATGAATAGCAAAATAAGTTTCTGGAATCAACATCTCAAGTTTCAAATGGTTGTGGCAGATAGAAATGGTTCTGAGACATAAATCACATAATCTGAAATAGACTACAACCTGCTTGTTTGTGTGCTTCCCCTGCTGAAGTAACCATACGAAGCTGTTCCTCAGCTCACCAGGCATGAAAAACCATGTGTTGATAGAAAAGTTGTGTTACCTAAAGCTTTGAATCTATAAAAGTGATGAATAGCCCTAATGTTGACGCAGCCAGTGAGAAGATGCTGTCAGATCATTAAGCATAGCTGGGTGATTTGTCAGTGTTCAAAGACGGTGAATTTTCTGTCTTCCATTTCCTCCCTCAGGCTCCTCGCACATGCACGCGTTCTGCAAGGCCATCTTTCATTACAGCCTGAAAATCACATTTTTCTTCCTCTTCTCCCCATTCACCTTAAAAGTCCTCCAGGCTTCCAGGGATGATTTTCAGCTCAATCTCCACTTTCTCAGAGAGG